>NC_140988.1:289022325-289622325 GCF_052327205.1 Somniosus microcephalus
CAGTCGCTCTCCTCTCTCTTCCCCCCAGTCGCTCTCTCTCTCTTCCCCCCAGTCGCTCTCTCTCTCTTCCCCCCAGTCGCTCTCTCTCTCTTCCCCCCAGTCGCTCTCTCTCTCTTCCCCCCAAGTCGCTCTCTCTCTCTTCCCCCCAGTCGCTCTCTCTCTCTTCCCCCCAGTCGCTCTCTCTCTCTTCCCCCCAGTCGCTCTCTCTCTCTTCCCCCCCAGTCGCTCTCTCTCTCTTCCCCCCAGTCGCGCTCTCTCTCTTCCCCCCAGTCGCTCTCTCTCTCTTCCCCCCAGTCGCTCTCTCTCTCTTCCCCCCAGTCGCCTCTCTCTCTTCCCCCCAGTCGCTCTCTCTCTCTTCCCCCCAAGTCGCTCTCTCTCTCTTCCCCCCCAGTCGCTCTCTCTCTCTTCCCCCCCAGTCGCTCTCTCTCTCTCCCCCAGTCGCTCTCTCTCTCTTCCCCCCAGTCGCTCTCTCTCTCTTCCCCCCAGTCGCTCTCTCTCTTCCCCCCAGTCGCTCTCTCTCTTCCCCCCCAGTCGCTCTCTCTCTTCCCCCCAGTCGCTCGCTCTCTTCCCCCCAGTCGCTCGCTCTCTTCCCCCCAGTCGCTCGCTCTCTTCCCCCCAGTCGCTCGCTCTCTTCCCCCCAGTCGCTCGCTCTCTCTTCCCCCCAGTCGCTCGCTCTCTTCCCCCCCGTCGCTCGCTCTCTTCCCCCCAGTCGCTCTCTCTCTTCCCCCCAGTCGCTCTCTCTCTTCCCCCCAGTCGCTCTCTCTCTCTTCCCCCCAGTCGCTCTCTCTCTTCCCCCCAGAGTCGCTCTCTCTCTTCCCCCCAGTCGCTCTCTTCTCTTCCCCCCAGTCGCTCGCTCTCTTCCCCCCAGTCGCTCGCTCTCTTCCCCCAGTCGCTCGCTCTCTTCCCCCCAGTCGCTCGCTCTCTTCCCCCCAGTCGCTCGCTCTCTTCCGCCCAGTCGCTCGCTCTCTTCCCCCCAGTCGCTCGCTCTCTTCCCCCCAGTCGCTCGCTCTCTTCCCCCCAGATCGCTCGCTCTCTTCCCCCCAGTCGCTCGCTCTCTTCCCCCCAGTCGCTCGCTCTCTTCCCCCAGTCGCTCGCTCTCTTCCCCCCAGTCGCTCGCTCTCTTCCCCCCAGTCGCTCGCTCTCTTCCCCCCAGTCGCTCGCTCTCTTCCCCCCAGTCGCTCGCTCTCTTCCCCCCCAGTCGCTCGCTCTCTTCCCCCCAGTCGCTCCGCTCTCTTCCCCCCAGTCGCTCTCTCTCTTCCCCCCAGTCGCTCGCTCTCTTCCCCCAGTCGCTCTCTCTCTTCCCCCCAGTCGCTCGCTCTCGTCCCCCCAGTCGCTCGCTCTCGTCCCCCCAGTCGCTCGCATCTCGTCCCCCCAGTCGCTCGCTCTCGTCCCCCCAGTCGCTCGCTCTCGTCCCCCCCAGTCGCTCTCTCTCTTCCCCCCAGTCGCTCTCTCTCTTCCCCCCAGTACGCTCTCTCTCTTCCCCCCAGTCGCTCGCTCTCTCTCTCTTCCAACAACAACATGCCCTCAAAAGACCCTCGGCACCGCCGAGCACTTCAGCAAGTATTTTATAAAAGAGGAGCTTTACAGAAAAGCTGATTGCAGTTTATATGGACAAAGATAGAAAGCAGATCTATTAGAAATTTGAAATAAAATAGAAAATGCTGGGAATCATAGAATCATAGAATGGTTACAGTGTAGAAGGAGCCCATTCGGCCCGTCGAGCCCGTGCCGACTCTCTGCAAGAGCATTTCAGCTAGTCCCACTCCCCCGCCGTTTCCCCGTAGCCCTGCAGTTTTTTTTCCCTCAGGTACTTATCAAATTCTCTTTTGAAAGTCACGATTGAATCTGCCTTCACCACCCTTTCAGGCAGTGCATTCCAGATCCTAACCACTCAAAAAAAAAAAAAATGTTTTTCCTCCTGTCGCCTTTGGTTCTTCTGCCATTCATCTTAAATCTGTGTCCTCTGGTTCTCGACCCTTCCACCAATGGGAACTGTTTCTCTCTATCTACTCTGTCTAGACCCCTCACTATCGACCAGTTAGCCTAACATCTGTGGTTGGCAAAATGTTGGAGTCCATTATTAAGGAAACAGTAACAGAGCATTTGGATAAACATAATTTAATAGGACAGAGTCAGCATGGTTTTATGAAGGGGAAGTCATGTTTGACAAATTTGCTCGAATTCTTTGAGGATGTAACATACAGGGTGGATAAAGGGGAACCAGTGGATGTAGTGTATTTGGACTTCCAAAAGGCATTTGACAAGGTTCCACACAAAAGATTACTGATCAAGATAAGAAATCACGGGATTGGGGGTAATATACTGGCATGGGTGGAAGATTGGCTATCTAACAGAAAACAAAGAGTTGGGATAAATGATTCATTCTCGGGCTGGCAATCAGTAACTAGTGGTGTTCCGCAGGGGTCAGTGCTGGGACCCCAACTCTTTACAATCTATATTAACGATTTGGAGGAAGGGACCGAGTGCAACATATCCAAGTTTGCCGACGATACAAAGATGGGAGGGAAAGCAGTGAGTGAGGAGGACATAAAAAACCTGCAAAAGGACATAGACAGGCTAAGTGAGTGGGCAGAGATTTGGCAGATGCAATATAATGTTGGAAAGTGTGAGGTTATGCACTTTGGCAGAAAAAAATCAAAGTGCAAGTTATTATCTAAATGGAGAGAAACTGCAAAGTGCTACAGTACAAAGGGATCTGGGGGTCCTGGTGCATGAAACACAAAAAGTTAGTATGCAGGTGCAGCAGGTGATCAGGAAGGCCAATGGAATCTTGGCTTTTATTGCAAGGGAGATGGAGTATAAAAACAGGGAAGTCTTGCTGCAGTTATACAGGGTATTGGTGAGGCCACACCTGGAATACTGCATGCAGTTTTGGTTTCCATATTTAAGAAAAGATATACTTGCTCTCGAGGCGGTTCAGAGAAGGTTCACTCGGTTGATTCCGGAGATGAGGGGGTTGACGTATGAGGAAAGGTTGAGTAGGTTGGGACTCTACTCATTGGAGTTCAGAAGAATGAGAGGCGATCTTATCGAAACATATAAGATTGTGAGGGGGCTTGATCGGGTGGATGCGGTGAGGATGATTCCACTGATGGGTGAGACTAGAACTAGGGGGCATAATCTAAGAATAAGGGGCTGCCCTTTCAAAACTGAGATGAGGAGAAACTTCTTCACTCAGAGGGTAGTAAATCTGTGGAATTTGCTACCCCAGAGAGCTGTGGAAGCTGCAACATTAACTAAATTTAAAATGGAGATAGACGGTTTCCGAGCAGGTAAGGGAATTAGGGGTTACGGGGAGAGGGCAGGGAAGTGGACGTGAGTCTAGATTCGGATCAGCCATGATCCTATTGAATGGCGGAGCAGGCCCGAGGGGCCGTATGGCCTACTCCTGCTCCTACTTCTTATGTTATGTTATGTTCTTATGTAACACCTCTATCCTGGGCGTCCTTGTGCACCAGTCGCTGAAAGTAAGCATGCAGGTGCAGCAGGCGGTTAAGAAGGCAAATGGTATGTTGGCCTTCGTAGCGAGAGGGTTTGAGTACAGGAACAAGGATGTCATGCTGCAGTTGTACAGGACCTTGGTGAGACCACACCTGGAGTCTTGTGTGCAGTTTTGGTCGCCTTATCTGAGGAAGGATGTTCTTGCCATGGAAGGAGTGCAGCGAAGATTCACCAGGCTGATACCTAGGATGGCAGGAATGACGTATGAGGAGAGATTGGGTCGATTGGGCTTGTATTCGCTGGAGTTTAGAAGAATGAGAGGGGATCTCATTGAAACTTATAAAATTCTAACAGGACTAGACAGACTAGATGCTGGAAGGATGTTCTCGATGGTGAGGGAGTCCAGAACCAGGGGTCACAGTCTAAGGATAAGGGTAAGCCATTTAGGACAGAGATGAAGAGGAAAGAGGACTGAAATGAGGGGGAGTTTCTTCACCCAGAGAGTGGTGAACCTGTGGAACTCTACCAAAGAAGGCAGTAGAGGCCAATTCATTAAATATATGCAAGAAGGAGTTGGATATATTTCTTAAGGCTAGGGGGATCAAGGGATATGGAGAGAAGGCAGGAACAGGGTACTGAATTTGGATGATCAGCCATGATCTCATTGAATGGCGGAGCAGGCTCGAGGGGCCGAATGGCCTACTCCTGCTCCTATCTTCTATGTTTCTATGTAAATCTTCTCTCAACCTTCTCTGCTCTAAGGAGAACAACCCCAGCTTCTCCAGTCTATCCACGTAACCGAAGTCCCTCATCCCTGGAACCATTCTTGTAAATCTTTTCTGCACCCTCTCTAAGACCTTCACATCCTTCCTAAAGTGTGATGCCCAGAATTGAACACAGTACTCCAGTTGAGGCCGAACCAATGTTTTATAAAGGTTCATCATAACTTCCTTGCTCAGGCCAGACAGCATCTGTGGAGAGAGAAACAGAGTTAATGGGCCAGATTTTCAGTGTGCCGTGAGGCGGGCTTTTAGGCATGCGGGGGGCAAAAATCCCGAATTCGGGGGTCCCGACACCATCCTGCCCAAAACCCGCCTCCACGTAAGTTTCAAAGGAGGCAGGCACCCGCCCCACACTGGAACCCGCCGCCCTGAGGCGGGAAGGGATTAGTGCTAATTAACTGCCTGTTAACAGGTAGTTAACAGGCAGTTTTTAGCCTAATTCCTATTTTGAGGGGTGTCGTGTGGGATTCCCGATGGCTCCAAACCATGCCAGGTTAGAGCAGGCGGGCCGTTGGGTTGAAGGACTTGGAGGGGTCGCGATGTCAGTGTTCAGGTGAGTGATGGGTGCATGAGTGCAAAGGTAAGTGTGTTTAAAGCGTGTAAAGAAATTTAAATTACCTGTACTTACCTTAACAGCCTTTCTTCCTCTAGGCATCAGGAATCCATCACTCAGCCAGCACTGAAAGTTGAATGGCTGCGATCTGTCAAAAGTGACAGCCTTCAGCTTTCAGTGCCGGTGAGAGTTCTAACTGAGCCTGTGTAGAAGGACTCCGGTTAGGAGTCAAACTGTCAGTGTTTGACAGCTTCAAACAGCTGTGACACTGATATTTCATAGATGAAATTTCAGTCTGTGACGTCACCTGTTGCCGGGTGGCCCTTAATTGGCTTGCTGAGCCCGCTGGGCGGGCTCAATAAGGTCAATCAAGGGAAAATCGCGTGGATTGACCGGACATCGATGGAGGTGGGACTAAAACACGAAAGTTGTAGTCCCGCCTCCTTCCCGACTGCTGAATGAAAATCCAGCCCAATGTGTCAGGCTGATGACCTTTCGTCAGAACTGGAAAAAATTAGAGATGTAACGGGTTTTAAGCAAGTACAACGGCAGGGAAAGGGGGTGGGGGTGTGAGGAGGAAAGAACAAAAGGGAAGGTCTGCATTAGGGTGGAAGGCAGGAGCACATGAACGTCGTGCTGCCTGTTCATTTCCACGATTGTGGAGTTAAGCCCAGTGCTGAACACACTGCTGAGTGGCTGAATGTGCGTTGATGGGGTTGTCCACCTCTTCCATGCTGGAAAGGATGGGCTCCAAGCTCTGTGCAAAACCCTGTGCAAAGTTGGTGCCAGACTCCTCCATGCTCCTTGACATTGAACGCAGGCTTTCTGGCAGGATTCCCAATGTACCAAGCATTTTGTTGTGTACACCCATCATTCTTCTTCTGTAGCCTGGCCCATCGAAGTCCTCATCTGAGTCCTCTGCAGCAGAACTCATGTGTGATCTTGTTCTCTGGTAAGCTGGCACCTGCGCTATCCTTGTCCCCTGCCCTGGCTGCAGCCCACTTGTGCCTGGTGTCTCACCGTGTGCAGATCCCATCTCTAATCTATCTTCTAAGATACGCACCATATCAGTATTTGAGCCAGTGGCTGCGAGTGTGAAATCAAGTGATGATGTGTCTTCATCATCACTCTCTTCTTGGCTCCTCCACTGCCTGGCCAGGCTGCACTTCATGGGTATCTGAAAGGAAAAGGCACAAGGGTAAGGTTGTGGTGAGGAGGTGGGGTGGGTGTGAAAGTAAGAGGTGCATGCTTACACCATCTGTGGCTTGTAAGTCAGAAGAGATTGTGAGATGAGGAGGGAGTAGGATATGAGAAGCAGGATTAGGTATGAGGATATCGCCATCTTCAATTGTTTCAGCCCTGCTGCTGGCCACAGCCTCAGCAATGACCCTTCCAATAATGGCCAGCACTGTCTCCTACATGGGGGTTAGGAATTGCAGGCACGGTGGTCCCCCTCTGGTTAGCTCCTGCTGCCTCCGTTTGTGCGCCACCTTGTCCTACAAGAGAAGGGAAGTGTGTCAGTGAGTGTCGTGCAATCTGTTTGGGTGATGTGGCTGTCATAGTTGAATAGCTGGCAGTGTGTGCAAGCTGTGAGATGTGGGTGTGAGGCTTGCAACAGTGCTAAGTGTGTGAGGGTGAGGTGGAGCATATGAATGTTAGGTATGAGTCCTGATTGATAGAAATTATTGGTAGGTGAGTGATGGGGGTGTACAAAATTGAGGTGTCTCTAAGGCTAGTGATACAGTTGGTAGGATATGGCATTTGAAGATGTATTCACTATCCTTGACCACGCGTGTGAGGTCATTGAACTTCTTGCGGCACTGCATCCAGGTCCTTGGAGCTCGACTCCTGGGATTGATCTCCATGGCTATCTGCTCCCACTGCCTTATCACCATGTGTCTGGAGGACCTCCTGGACCCGTGTGGATACAGGACCTCTCTCCTCCTTCAAGACCTCCAGTGCAGTGTCCGAAGACCTCGGAGCCTGCTCTCTCCCATGTTGTGTCACTCTTCCCTGTTTCCCAGGTCAGATTCACTTCCTGCACGACTCTCAGCACCTACTCCAGCCACAATGCGCCTCCCCTTTAAGAGGTGGCGGCTAGCTTTAAATGGTGCTTGGAAGTTACAATTCTGGCCCCCCTGCTGATGCATGCAGCCAATGAACAGCATGGTTAAGAAATAGGAGCAGGAGTAGGCCATATGGTCCCTCAAGCCTGCTCCGCCATTCAATAAGATCATGGCTGATCTTCGACCTTAACTCCACTTTCACACCCATCTCCATATCCCTTGATTCCCCTAGAATCCAAAAATCTATCGCTCTCAGCTTTGAATATACTCAACAACTGAGCATCGACAGCCCTCTGGGGTAGAGAATTCCAAAGATTCACAACCATCTGCGTGAAGAAATCTCTCCTCATCTCAGTCCTAAATGACCAACCCCTTATCCTGAGACTATGTCCTCTAGTTCTAGACTCTCCAGCCAGGGGAAACAGCCTCTCAGCATCTACCCTGTCAAGCCCTCTTAGAATCTTATATGTTTCAATGAGAGCTGGCTGCACACAGCAATCCTGCTAATCAGCAGGCAGCATGAAGATGGCGTGCTGCCTGCATTTCAATCAACAGGCGTGGGTTAATTGCGCATCACAATCCCCGTGCCCGTTTTTGGGGGTATCCAATTTAGCCCCCTCTGAACCCAACCAGCCCAAGATAATTCTTACCAGCAAAACAACTTTTAAAAATTTGTTTGAGATGTGGGCGTCGCGGGCAAGGCCACCATTTATTGCCCATCCCTAATTGCCTTTGAGAAGGTGGTGGTGAGCTGCCTTATTGAACCGCTGCAGTCCGTATGGTGAAGGTACTCCCACAATGCTGTTAGGGAGGGAGTTCCAGGATTTTGATCTAGCGACGATGAATGATTGGCGATATACCTCTAAGTCAGGATGGTGTGTGACTTGGAGGGGAACTTGGAGGTGGTGGTGTTCCCATGCGCCTGCTGCTCTTGTCCATCTTGGTGGAAGAGGTCGCAGGTTTGGGAGG
Source organism: Somniosus microcephalus (assembly GCF_052327205.1). Lineage (NCBI taxonomy): Eukaryota > Metazoa > Chordata > Chondrichthyes > Squaliformes > Somniosidae > Somniosus > Somniosus microcephalus. The sequence goes on from NC_140988.1 coordinate 289,030,158, forward strand.
TGCTGCCGAAGAAGCCTTGGCGAGTTGCTGCAGTGCATCTTGTAGATGGGACACACTGTAGCCACGATACGCCGGTAGTGGAGGGAGTGAATGTTTAAGGTGGTGGATGGGATGCCAATCAAGTGGGTTGCTTTGTCCTGGATGGTGTCGAGCTTCTTGAGTGTTGTTGGAGCTGCACTCATCCAGGCAAGTGGAGAGTATTCCATCACACTCCTGACTTGTGCCATGTCGATGGTGGAAAGGCTTTGGGGAGTCAGGAGGTGAGACACTCGCCACAGAATACCTAGCCTCTGACCTGCTCTTGTTGCCACAGTATTTATGTGGCTGGTCCAGTTAAATTTCTGGTGAATGGTGATCCCCAGGATGTTGATGGTGGGGGATTCGGTGATGGTAATGGCACTGAATGTCAAGGGGTGGTAGTTAGACTCTTGCTTGTTGGAGATAATCATTGCCTGGCACTTCTGTGGCGCGAATGTTACCTGATGTGTGCTTGAACTAAGCAAAGAAGGGAACTGCAGCCAACCTAGGGACTGCAGCCAACCTAGTCAAATAGGGATTGAAGAATGAGGATTAGGATCCTGACCCAAACATTAAACTTTGAAGCACTACATGTGGAATATAAGTAGCTGCTTTTCTGCATGATGAAAACCTAGCAATCATCAGTATGGCCACATGTCAAGAGCTGAACCAAGTTTGTGACACACTATGAATGAATGACTTATTCTAAGAAGCATGGACAAGATCTGGTACCATTCCTGAGAAGTCTACAAGCTTCAAGTTGAGATTTGGCTTCAGAGGACTCAAACGTAAAACTGACTTTCTTTAAACATAAAGTGAAAAATGATACAAAATATGACTTCCAATAATGTGTGTTCAATATGTTTAACCACTGGAAAAATATATATTGATAAACATATATTACTGTGTTCTTGGGCTCACCCAATAAACCATTATATGTGGTACTGTTTCTAGACAGCTTGCAATTCAATTTATTACGTTGCTGTAATAAAATATATCAAATATGGTGCTTAAATTGCATGTCACTTGGACCATCAGGCCATAGCATCTAGTCTGGTTTAAACATCCTATAAATTTTACATCAATAAATGCAAATGAACAACAAATATCAGACGCATGAGAAATTCTGCAGACGTAATTGCTTTAATGGGAGAATGTGTTTTATCTGTTACTGTTATAACCTCAGGCCCATCCATTATAATTAGTTCAATTAGATACAACAGTTATTTTTCTGGATGTTTAATCACTTTAGATTTATATTTAATTCAGTGGAGGATAATGGCACAGAAGCTCCAGATTTGTTAACCATGCCAACTGTCAATCGAGCAGGGTTTGAAAAGAAGCGGACTTAGTGAGCAATGATCCAAAATGACAGAATGTTAAAGTGAACTAGTTATCTGAGCAATTTTTCTGTCACTAAAGTTGGTTTTATTATATTTCAATGGCATGGATTTGGTAATAATCAATTTAATTACTTCAGTTGGCCTGATGCTGCTTTTTAAAATATCTAGTTGAATTTTATTTATGCTTTTCTACTTGTCTAATAATAGACAACTGCCAGTACTGTAGAGAGAAACTGACAATAGACAGATTGATTCGTATGGTGAAGTCTGTCAATAGGCCTGGCATCATTATTTCACCTGTATTGTTCATGAAGGCAATGATAACTATTTTATCATAGTTTCTGAAATAACAACAGAAAATGCTGGAAACACTCAGCAGGTCAGGCAGCATCGTGGAGAGAGAAACAGAGTTAATGTTTCTGGTCAATGACCCTTCGTCAGAACTATTGTATTGTCTATTGTATTGTATTATCATAGTTTCTGCTGTTGTTTGAGCTAATATTTTGCTTTTATAATCCTCTGCAAGTTTCAAGAACCACTGATGGGACAGAAACAACAGCGCAGAACTCTCCATTGTTGCTGAGATATTGAAGGAAGCAATTGGATGACACCCCCAGGGTGAAACTCTACACAGTGACATTTTTCTGACAAGGATATGACAGTCAGAAACTGTCTGTTGAAAACAAGGTTAAAAATTTCCATCACTTGTTTCCGACATCAGAAATGGGTTACTGAATAAGTTGGAGAAACACCAATTAAGCTCATTAACTGTTGAAGTTGATCCAATTAAGTGGGCCACTTTGCAGTTTCTGTATGGTTATTGGGCTTGCGGAACTGTCACCTATTAATTTAGCTCAGAGCTGTCACTAAGGGAACAATTCTTCTCCAACCCAGGAATAACACAGCAACATTAAGACTTATTGTATGACGGCTGCTTTATTTATGGCCTGTTTAAACCAAGCTAGATGCCATGTTCTGGTGGTCCAGGTGATATCCTCCAGCTGAGCAGTGAAATGAACAGAAGGGGGTTGAAAATCCCTCACTTCTGGTGCATGGAAGGGCCAGAAATTAGGTCAGGACTCAGATAAGCTGGGCCCACATGTTGCATCGGGAATCTGCGGGCCTTGAAAGGGATGGATCCTCCGCCTGCCCCTTGCAACCCCAGGAGAAGGAGGCAGGACTGGGGATGCAGGAACTCCCAATGCTGGGAGCTCCTGTGTCCCCCACTCTCAAAGCGACCTGGTGTAGAACTGGCAGGGGAGAGCCTGGTGGGGACCAGGCGCAGCAAACCACTAAACAATGGTAGTGGTAGTGATCTCTACCTGGGAGTCCTGGGCCCTGAAGAAAAAGTGAGTAATTTTTTTATTATTATTTAAATGTATTCCCTTGTAAAGGCAGGCAGACATCTGACATCTCAGCAGCGTGGGTACCTGACATTTGCTTATAAATCAAAGGACCTCCCTCTGATCCCTCATACTCTGGTGGGGTCAGGAGCAGAGATCCTAGGCAGACACTTATGTCAGGATTCACCCAAAGGTTCAGGAAGATCTTGTTATAGATAGTGTTGCTGGATAACAGCCTTCAGTGAATGTAACAGAGGGGAAGGGAACGGTTTAATCAGAGTAGCAGCAGGGATACTGCAGCCAGCCTGATTGATTCTTCAATGGAATCCATTAGTTTCCAATTGCTATGCATTATTTTTACATATAATAATGTTACTGAGTACATTGTAGCTGTGTGACATTGGAACTTTTCACCTAAGCAACATAATAATTAGGCCTAAGCCACAACATTTTGAAATAGGCAATCGATGCTTGACACGTTTGGGTAGATGGTGCAAATTTGGAATGGATAAGAGGGTGAAACCTGTAGGAACAAACAAGATAGGGTGTAAATGCACTTGGGATAAGTTTTGAGGCTGGCAGGATTAGAGGGCCCTGTAGATCTGTGGATCGACAGACCCCTAAGGTTGAATAGTTATTAGAGAGGGAAAATATGTGCTAGGTCAAAGGTAGTTGATACTTACTGTAAGCACCAAAGTGTTAAATCAATCAAAGGGCACCATCTGCTCAGACAAAGTGTAATAAAGTTCATCTAAAGGCTGAGAAAGGAAGGGACATAACCGTGATAAGAAAGAGTATAAAGGTAGACGATCTACACCTAGACAGGGAGCTACAATGAATCCTCCACAGGAGATAATCACAGTGTCTTATTTGGTAAGGTTTCCTCATAGTGAATGCAGTGCGATGTCCTCTTACTGCTATGAAATGTTGCTGGCATTCATGAAGTCTGTTATAAATAAAGATAAAATATGTATATATGTAGCCGTGTCTGATTTGAAAGTCCTGAACCCAAATTATATTTAGTGACACAGGCTAACCATGGCTAACCATGTCACAGTGATTGGCTGCCACTTCGTATCCTGAGTACATATTTGTAGTAGCGCCTTCTGTGCTCATATTCTGGTAGCAGTACGACCAGTGCAAGGTGGGTCATGTGATTTTGGAGCTTCAAACTGACTATTGGAGGAATCAGTGTCAGTCTGTAATGGTGGAGTTTCAGGGCAAAGAATACTTCAACCTGTTGCTGCAGAGGGTTTGCTGTGTTCCAGAAGGGTGCGCCCAAGACCAGTTTCATCCCAACTTTTCTCTGAGGTGCGGTTATTCAGCTCAGACATGGAGATGTCCGAGACGAACATCTCCATTCCACTCACCGCCTTCTACCGTATGGTGCATAGAGTTTGTGTTCCCATTCCATCAGTTTCAGGCTGACTCACTTATCTATGCACCCATCATTCTCTTCCTTTAGAATTTGGATCTGAACACCACCCTCACCCCCCCCCGCCCACCGCCCAACCACTGCCTTATTTGCCATTCCAAACCACCTTCAGCTTCTCTATGTTCTGTGAATGCCTCTGTGCTGGTGCCTGGTGCCTGGTGCATGGCGATGGAATGTGTTGCAATTGTATTCTGGAGATTGGATTCTCCAGATTTATCAGTTGTACTAAACCTATATAAAACACTAGTTTGGCCCCAGCTGGAGTATGGTGTCCAATTCTGGGCACCACACTTTAGGAAGGACGTGAATGCTTTGGAGAGGGTATGGAAGAGATTTACTAGAATAGTTCTAGGGATGAGGGAATATAATTACGTGGATAGACTAGAGAAGCTGTGGTTGTTCTCCTTGGAGCAGAGAAGGCTAAGAGGAGATTTGATAGAGGTGCTTAAAATCATGAAGGATTTAGATAGAGTAAATAAAGAGAAACTGTTTCCAATGGCTGAAGCGGCGATAACGAGAGGGCACAGATTTAAGGTGATTCTCAGAAGAACCAGAGGCGACATGAGGAAAAGCTTTTTTACGCAACAAGTGGTTAGGATTTGGAATGCACTGCCTGATAAGATGGTGGATACAGATTCCATAGTAGCCTTAAAAAGAGAATTTGATAAATAGTTGAAGGTGAAAAAATTGTAGAGATATGGGGAAAGACCAAGGGAGTGGGACTAACTGGATTGCTCTTTGAAAGAGCAGGCGCAGACTCGATGGGCCGAATGGCCTCCATCTGTGCTGTACTGTTCTATGATTCTATGAATAGAGATACTGTACAATAAACTGAAAATTCATGTTGCTCATTTATACCTTTTGCAAGGAAGTCATAAAGAAGACTAGCTATTATTACAGACTACAAAAATCTTATGCAATAAGTTACAAAGGAAAGCATAAGCTAACAAGAAAAACATTAACTCATTTTGATTTCTGTCATCACTTTCAAACACTGCAGGCTTCATAACTCCACCACAGTTTCTTTGCATTTGATCACGTCTAGGTCTGTTAGAGTCACAGATTTTCAACATGCGGGATTTGTCTCCCATTGTTTGATAGAGCATCTCCTGAAGCTATCTTCAATTGGACCTGACTTTCCTCAATCAAATGTAAATTAATAATGCCAGTATAAGTCAGGGAGCATAACACAGGATGTGGCTGATGTGCTGCAGGTTAACAAATGGTACGGACTCATTAAAAAATTGTAACCAATAATAGATTGGCAATTAGGCTTATCATGGATTTTGCTTTTCATACAACCAGGCGGCTGATTTTGACATTAATCAAAGTTAAGTACTGAAGTGGACTCTGGTGGGCTGAAACTTAAATAAAGAGACATCTATGAGTTCATTATTGCTATTAGATTATGTGACATGCATGACAGTGTGCTTTGCGAGCAGTGCAGTCCTGTGCAAGATATTATAATACTGCTTTTGAATTGTAGTGTCTTCATAATCCTTGGACACTACCCAAAATCATGCCTTTAAATGCTGAGGGGGTTATTTTGGTGAAAGGGTGAAAAACGACGTTAAATGGATGCTGTGCTAATGAGCTATGCCTGTTTGAAAGTCTGGTTTTAGCACGCAATTTTGGTCCTAATTGCTGATTACCATAATTTGAACTTGCCTGGAGGTGCTGAAACAGAGACACCTGCAGGTTTAACACACAAGCACTGATTAGACACAATTTTCATGGAGTTATATGTGGGCTCCACTCAGCGACTTCCACTGAAAGTGTGGAGCGTGCTGGCTGACACACAGTGGCACATTTCAGGATGGCTCAGGAACCGAGTGAGAGGGTGCACAGGTTCTCTGACGCGGCACTGGAGGTCCTGGTGCAGGAGTTCCAGAGGAGGAGGGATGTCCTGTAACTCGGGGTGGGGAGGAGTCCACTTTGCCCTCTTGTCTCTCCTGTCCCTCTCTCCTGCAGCAGCTGCTCTGCTTGGCCTCATGTCCTCTTCCCATTCCTCGTCCAGATCAAGGGGGACCCCTAGCACGATGCCGATGACCAAGCACTCCCTTTCTCCTGGTGACTCCGATAAGGTGGAGTAGCACAACACTCACTCTTTTTAGGTGAAGTCCTCAGAGAATTTCCAGAATAAATGTTGATAGATTGTTGGTGAAGTCTTGACAAAGTGTCCCAGAAAGTCTCATGATATGCTTCAAAAGTCCTCTTCAAACCTCCAACAGCAAGTGAACAGTATAAAGTGATATACCTTTAAGTAGCGCTTGAAATCCTCTGCAGCGACTAGTTTACTCCCACACAGCTGGCTGCTGTTGGGAGAGGGCATTAGGTCAAGCACTAGCCACCAAAATGCCGTGCAGCCTCCTTAATGAGTGCTAGCAGGCAATTTAAGTGGCAATCAGCTGCTTAACGATCCTCTGGGCTGCTGTTCCTAGCACACGCTTCAACTCCTTTACCAAGATGGAATCTTGCACTAAATGCAGGCTAAACCGGCTTCTGTTTCAGCTTAAGACCCCACCTTGGCCACCTTGGAGGCTCTTTAGCGCCTAAAGTATCTGGGGAAAATCACCCCTTGAGCATTTAATATCCAGTCCCAAAGAAGAGATTGGTCAGTCATTAACAAGGGGAGCAATTTGAAGATACCAATTAATCGCTGAAAGAGCAAAGGTAAGTATGTTGCAATTGAGGAACTTAAGTGGAAGAAGAAAAAAAAGGAATTTGATTTAAGTACAGACATGTTTGATGTAACCGTTTTCATCAGAAAATTAGTTACCATTTACAAAGTGAATTATGGCAGCACAGTGCAGTTGTTATTTTCTGTTAATTTGGAATGTTTTCATCTTTAGGACCAAGGATGCTATATTTTTTCTTGCTGGCTAAGTACCAGTTCCAGGTCAAATGACTATGAAAATTTGTACGAGTTGGGTTTACGACTTCAAGGGGAAGAAATTGGACAGCGTTGCGCCTGTTTTACAGACGTAACACGAGCGCAAACAATTTTAGCGAGCAGCATCCCGCGCCTGTTCTGCGCCGGGGTGCGGGCGCCACATTATTGGTGTATGTAAATGAGGGGCCAGACGACTGTTTGAGGACACCTGCACTAAACTGGTGAGTAATAAACATGAGAAGGTTACGGATTCTTCAGTGGTTACTGAAGATTTTAAGTCGGCCCGTCCATTATAAATGAGGTGGTTGTAGCCCGAAAATAGTGTTGGATCACTTACCATCCCATTTCCTCTGGTGCTTCAACTACTGCCATCTTGGAAGGGGACTTCTGATGGGCGGCCGGAGCTTTCGCCTTTTGTAGCAGTAGACCCTTTTAATATGTAAATCAGGGTCCGATGACATACATTGGACCCCGATTATAATTTTGGGATCGGGTTTGGTTGTGATGTCCCCATAGTCAAATAACACTGAAGCAATCTCAGCAAAACTGGGCCTGTATCCCAGTAGCGACAAGGGCTGGCCTTGCCAAATATTCTTCTAATTTTAATAGGCTCCATGTGATTGGAAGTTGGTTATAGCGAGCCTGGCCAGTAGCATAATTGGCTTAGAGGTAGGAAATCTGGCAAGGACAGCAGATCTTGACGGCCTGCTGTTCACCATTGAAGGGGACTGCTCCTTTGCTGCCTGTTGGTAAGGACAATGGAGATAGGTGGGACAAACTTTTCCTTTTGCAGATGACTCATTTCGAGATGGAGCAAAAGAGGGTGGCCTTGTATGGAAAGGAAGGGCGACCTCCTGCCAAAGCAAAGGCTAAAGGTGCATGGGTGACGTTTGTGGAGAGAATGAATGAAGGACCCAGGTCTGTCGGACCTATGAAGAAATTTGGAAGAAGTTTGGTGGGCATTAGGTGGAAAGCTAAAATAAATATACCCAACCTTTGCATACATTATTTTCCTATTGGGGCATTAAATACATGACTCAAAGCAGAATTTGGACTTGCAGAATTCTCAGAGGTGGCACATAATGGGTGGAGACAACCTCCTCCCTTTGTACTCATTTATCTACTGCAAAAGAGCTGAACGACAGACTTTTTGTGGGACTCACATATACCTTACAATGGGACATAGACATTTTGAAAGGTGTCTTCTGAATCAACACTGCCACAGAACCTGGATTGTAATGCACACACACAAGGAGGAATGTGGACTGGATACAGAGGTGGCTGATTGGCTACTGTGCTGGTATGCAATATTGGGTTCTTGGAGCCACCGCAGAAGCATACATCTCACAACAGCAGTATGGCACACAACATATTGGCATCTCATGATAAATTCAGCAACACAATCCTTCTAGTGTTGAGCCGTGTTCAAAGCGAGCATAGGTCAGTGAAGTGGGCTACAGTTTTATAGCTGGAACTCTGACTTGTGCTTCCTTTGATTGTGGCGGGTGTCCACGTGTACCGGCAGTGACACAGGTATGCTTTGCCTATATGCAGTTGAGGTGACCTTGCATTGAGCCCATGTACTCCACCAGGGTGTGTGGCAGAAGTCACGATCTGGCACAATTCCGAGTGGTTTTACTGGGAATATGTCCCCGGTGGCCCATTTATTTACTAATGCATTTAAACGGAAAGCTCTTTCAAAATGATTTGCCTCTTGAATCGTACTTACTAATATTTAACTAATATTAACCACATTTATTGTCCGAGTACTTGATCTTTATTAGTTATGGTCTGATATAACCTCATATTTGGGTTTATTTACATTGTGAAAATGCAGGAAAATCCTTCTTTGACATAAAAACACAATAAAATGGAATGCAATGACTTAGTTAAAAAGCTACAAGTGACGGTTATTTCTGTGTCCGGACAGTGAAGATTGCTGAATAAATAGACTTTTGTGACAATTAAGAATTAGGTAGCCAGCTAACATGACATGACTGTAATAATGATTATTGTTACAGAACTAAACCGCAGGGGGCATCCAGTATTTCAGCAGAATATTACACAGAACGAACATACTATGATTATAATGTTTCCAGTAATAAAAGTTTAATGGAATGACGCTCTCATTTTGGAATTCAAAACATTTTTTTAAAGAGGAATTTTCTCCCCTATATTGTACATTTTTAGCTATGATGCTGGATACATTCTTTCACATCGGGTGGTACAAGCCATCGTTAACCTTTTCTAATCACACTGACTTGAACCTGTGTTTTACAGGATTCCGATCATTTTCAATAGCATACTTGAAGTTTTATTATTGGAAAGGTAAGCTATGCAGTGCATATACACACGTGCAAAATGTTGTCAAAGCGCTAATTTTTTTATTGATAAACAATGAATCAATGTTACTGGTGCTAAATAGGTTTGATACACATGAAATGCTTCATTTTAGTTTAATGATAACAAATGGTCCTCACAGGAAGTGATATGATTAAGTGCATCTTCCACTTACACACACAGTTAATTCAGTGTTGATCTTCGCTCATGTTTTATACAAAAGGATATGTGTGTTTTTATGCCCAGATGAAATATTGCAGTTGTAAATGCTACCTACCATAAAGCATAAATATTCAGGACTTGAAATATGACTACAATAAGATTGTTTGGTGTTAAATTGCCCATCTTTTTTTTTTGAAGCATCACCCACCGTTTTAGATATCAACTCACTTCAGTTGTAGCCCATTACTGAATTCGAATTAATGACAGATATTTCCACCAAGCATTAACCAAATAATCATCAAGAGCTGTTATAGGAATCTTGCTGCATTCACCTTGGGAGGACCACAGCAGCAGTTCTTTATCACAATAAGAATAAAAATGTAACAACGGTGCATTTTGTTTTTTCGGTTTGTTCTGTATTGCCATAACTCTGTTTAAGAATATAAATATTAAAAATTACATGGAATTGTGAAACTACAGGATTGGTTTTGACTGTGATGCTTCCAATAGTTGAATAGGATGCTGATGCATCCTATGTTTAGTCTCACACATAAAGAATGATTATTTGGAGGAGTCTTTGGAGGGTTGCTGGCACTCTTGGAACTGTTCCTCAGCACAAGTCAGCATGTCAAGGAGAGAAGAAGTATCATATTCTGCAATTCTTTCAACCCAGTATAATTTTTGACAATTTTAAACCTTTCTTTTTAGGTAAGTACTTCAATCCGAAGTAAAGAAAATTAAACTGATTTTCTTTTTAATAATTGTTTTAATTCATAACATGTTATTTAACAGTTGGCTTTTTTTTGAGTCTCATTCTGATGTGTGCTACAGAATTGCAGCACGGCCAGCATTCGTGGTGTAGCCATTAATTACAGTTGTCATGGTGATCATGCTCTCACCCCATAATTTTAAAGTATAGAAACACGATACAGGTGTTTTATAATCACTCACTTTGAAACCAGATTAATATATGTTTCAAAATATGGTAGGATTTTCTTTTATACTGTCATTAAGGATTTTTGGGCAGATATGTGAGGTAATTACCTGCATTTACTACAGAACAGAAAATATGAGTCTTAGCATATTTCTGAATGTACATTTACTATCAATGATGAACTAAGTCATCAATTAGAAACACATTTCAATAATAAGATGCTTATTCCTGATAAATTACTGTTGCATAATGATGCAAAATGGTATATCTAAATAAGAGAAGCAGGCGGGCAAGAATGATAAATCAGGAGATTGAGTTGATTGAAAGGAAGTGCTTAGGAGGCAGCCTCCCATTTTTGGAACCATCACAAATCAACCAACCTTCAGTGCCTGTAGAATAGATGGCTGAACAGAGGCTATTACACTATCACATGCACAAGCTTGTGTCACTCGTGGCTCATTGTCAGCCATGTCTCAGTGGTCGCTCTCTTGCCTCTGAGTCAGAAGGTTGTGGGTTCAAGGTCCACTCCAAAGTCTTGAGGACACAATCTAGGCTGACACTCCAGTGCAGTACTGAGGGAGAGCTGCACTGTCAGAGATGCTGTGTTTCTAATGAGATGTTAAACCAAGGCCCCATCAGCCCTCTCAGGTGGATGTAAAAAATCCCATGGCATTATTTTGAAGAAGACCAGGGCAGTTCTCCCCGGTGTCCTGGCCAATATTTATCCCTCAACCAACATCCCAAAAAACCCAAATTATCTGGCCATTATCACATTGCTGTTTGTGGGACCTTGCTGTTCACAAATCAGCTGCCGTGTTACCTACATTACAACAGTGACTGTATTTCAAAAGTACTTAATTGGCTGTAAAGTGCTTTGGGACATCCTGTGGCCATGAAAAGTGTTATTGAAATACAAGACTTTTTTTCTTTCAAGCCACATTACCTCCATCTCAAGAAAAGCACTTGCCAATGACTAAGGAGGTAGTGAAAAAAGCAAACGTGCTTCATCTTTGAGAATACAAAGATAACAAATGGTACACACAAAAGTAGATGACAAACCTATTTATTATTTTATCATATATTAAAAACAGTATGAGGCCAAAAATCCTCGGCCCCAGTCAGCTGGTAGAGGTTTGGTGGAGTGGGCACCAATGACCTCTGCTGCTGACCTTGCTGGAGCATCTAGGGTCAGGGCGAGGTCACATTATTTAAATGACATCAGTGAGCGACTTGGCCAAAATGGGCTCAATGATCAGCTGGTGCCACTGGCTCAGAAACTTTTTAATTCTGCACCCAACTGGCCCTTTTTGAGGGACTGGCATTGATTATGCTGTCAGCTTTCTGATGGGGTGGGGCAGCCAGGCCAGGACCCAGGCCTAGACCCCCAGTTGGACCCCATATCTGCCACTCAAAGGACCTGGATGCCAAATTCATCCTGCCTTCCAGGTCGAACTAAGTACAGGAGAGGGCCAGAGGAAATTCCTGGCATGGGAATTCCTTTCCCACAGCCCTTCTCCCTCTGATGTCAATGGGCATGTTTGAGGTGACTAACAGTTCCACCCAGCCCAGGCCCCTGCGTGAATTTGATGTGAGCAGGATTCTATGTGGACACCTGCCGTCCCTGGGTCCTGCCAGAAATCCTGCCTCATTTGGGGGCTGAGGAATTTTAGCCTCTATATCTGCGCAAATGTCATTCTTTGTCAGAGATGCAAAGCAAACTGAAAATGCTGTATGCTTCTGATCTGGAACCTGAAACTGACAAGACTATTCAATTTGCAAAGCTTCCTGACCAAACAGCAATTAAACTGTGACTGGCCTGCACTTTGACCTTAGCAATTACACTTAAAAAAAGCATAAGAAAGAGTGTCTGACCTCGAACTGACCTAAGCACCAATTTCAAGAATACAGAGCAATTACACCTTGTAGTCTTAAAGGAGCACAGACTCCACATTAGCAACAGAATAATACATCGGGGGGGGGGGGGGGGAGGGTGGGGCTGTTGAAACTGATCAATGGCAGTAGTGCAAAACAGGCTGATAGCAAATCTGCACTCTGTGTTATACTGCCGACAATCTTCTGTTGCATTGAAAAAGAAAATTTGTCATGATTTAAAATGAGCTGTCGATTCACTGTCAGCGATTCACTGTCAGTCGATTCACTGTCAGCCCATTCACTGTCAGCCCATTTACTGTCAGTCCATTCACTGTCAGCGATTCACTGTCAGCCCATTCACTGTCAGCCCATTCACTGTCAGTCGATTCACTGTCGGTCGATTCACTGTAAGCGATTCACTGTCAGCTGATTCACTGTTGCCAATTCACTGTCAGCCGATTCATTGTCAGCGATTCACTGTCAGTTGATTCATTGTCAGTCAATTCACTGTCAGTCGATTCACTGTCAGCGATTCACTGTCAGCGATTCACTGTCAGTCGATTCACTGTCAGTCCATTCACTGTCAGTCCATTCACTGCCAGTCGATTCACTGTCGCCGATTCCCTGTCAGTCGATTCCCTGTCGCCGATTCACTGTCAGTCGATTCACTGTCAGTCCATTCACTGTCAGTCGATTCACTGTTGCCGATTCACTGTCAGCGATTCACTGTCAGTTGATTCACTGTCAGCAATTCACTGTCAGTCGATTCACTCTCAGTCCATTCACTGTCAGTCGATTCACTGTCGCCGATTCCCTGTCAGTCGATTCCTTGTCAGTCGATTCCCTGTCAGTCGATTCCCTGTCGCCGATTCACTGTCAGTCGATTCACTGTCAGTCCATTCACTGTCAGTCGATTCACTGTTGCCGATTCACTGTCAGCGATTCACTGTCAGTCGATTCACTGTCAGCGATTCACTGTCAGTCCATTCACTGTCAGTCCATTCACTGCCAGTCGATTCACTGTCGCCGATTCCCTGTCAGTCGATTCCCTGTCAGTCGATTCCCTGTCGCCGATTCACTCTCAGTCGATTCACTGTCAGTCCATTCACTGTCAGTCCATTCACTGTCAGTCGATTCACTGTCAGCGATTCACTGTCAGTCGATTCACTGTCAGCAATTCACTGTCAGTCGATTCACTCTCAGTCCATTCACTGTCAGTCGATTCACTGTCAGTCGACTCACCCTCAGTCCATTCACTGTCAGTCGATTCACTGTCAGCCGATTCAGTATCCGCCCGTTTAGCACTACTGGCAGTGATCAATTTTACCCCCATTGTGTGCTCTGTGGCATATGCGCTTGTTCTTATAAAACTGTGCATTCTGTGAATAATGATAAACAATGGAAATCATCTAATATATCAAAAAATCCTGCAACTAGTGTATGTTTTGCCCAACACGCTTTCTCTCTCACACTTTGGCATCATATTCTCTAGCTCATACAGATCAAAATTGAACTGGTGTGCAATTTACCAATGTAGCAAGTGGGAATGAAAACCACCAATCAGTGATTTTGAATCAAAAATTAGCACAGTTGTCAATAAAAAGGAACAAAAGGTAAACTAATAAAATTGCTTCAAATTTTTTTGAACAAATGAAAAATAACAAAAATAATAACATCAATCGACATCATTAAACTATACAAATTGCCAAATAGTTGTGTTTTATGTCTTTGAAATGTGTCCATGAACATTTCTGTATGGAGACCTGTTGTTGTTTATGAAGCCTGGGACTCATGTTTGTAGTGACTGCAGCGTTGTTAACTTATTGGATGGGCTTTTGGCCTGTTATTATCATTTGACAGTGGGATTTATTGTTCATGTACAGCTGCCTACTCTAAGGTTCACACAAATACACCCTATTTATTATGAGTCTGGTTTTTTTGTTCTTTGTTACATGGTGTTGGTTTTGGTGGCGTTTTCATTTAATATTTTAACTTTCAAATAATAAATATATATTTTAAACACTTGGTCACCATCATGCAGTGTGGCGATCGAGTGCATGGTCTGCTCATGCCTGAGTCATCCTATTTTCAGTCACATATTGATTTGGAGAAAACAAAGACAGTTTCTTTCCATTCTGAGTAGCCTTTCTCCAATATGGGGTAATTTTCCAACTTGACGCCCAGCAATTGAGGATCCTGCAGAGAATACAAAATTGGAAAATTACCTCTTTCATTTTATTTATTGAAAATGTTTGTTATGCTTTTGAGTTTTTTAGCAATAGCTTTTCTACCTTTTCTGTGCAATTTTGTTTTCACACCCAACACCCTTAGCAATAGTGTAACCTCCGACTCACTGGGGGTAATTTGAATTCTTGGCGATAGTTTATGAAGGGCGATATTTGGATTGGCCATCTGTTATACAACCCTCACAATTTTCCTTTCCATTGAAGTCATAACTGGCAAAAATGTCAAGGAGTCAATGATGAAACAATTCACCACATCCACACGACTCTGTGGGAGCGAGAGGAGGCGGGTTGGTGTTTTGTGTGAGGACCTTCAATCGGAACACTGTGCTGTCGGGGTCATCTGCACCCTAGGTGTTGATCGGCTTTTGCTTTACCACAGGCTGCTGGATTCTTTATCAGCTTTCCCTGTTTCCATTTCAGACCTGCCTTACCCCATCCCAACCCTCCCAACATCAGCTTTCACATGTACTCTGTGTCTCTTAACTGTCTTTAATTTTTCCCATTATGTTTTTACTTATTGTTTTATGTTATAAACACTTTATCCATTTAACCGTCTCCTGTTTTCCATTTAAACATTTTACAGGTCATTCTGATTCCTCTCGTTTGTGTGTACATGTGTGTGTGCATGGGCATTTGTGTGTGTGCAGTGTGCGTGTGTGTTTTCCTTCCCCCTTCCCTTTGTTGTTCCTATTTAAATGCTGTTCATTTTCCATTTTTTATGGGAAGTCAGGCGCACAGTCACTATGGGCATATCTCCAATTCCAGCATGCAGATGCACCAGAAAATCCAGCGCCTACCCAGGCCCCCTTCCCGAGACCCCACAAAGCCATCCTCCAAGGCCACCTGTGTAAGAGGCACATCCCTTGCCTGGATCCCACTTTCCCCAGTGGGCCCACTTATGCTCTTCTGGAGCCCGTCCCCCGTCTTTTTCTAGTAGGCACTTTTGGACTCCCATCAAATTAAGACAGGAGCCCAATAGAATCTCTAAGGAAATTCAGGGCCACTGTGCTTATAGAAACCCAAATTAAAAGCTCTGTTTTGCAAATCCTTTCAATGGATGCGGCTGGCACCAAATTCCTCAGCTACCTCATTCCACAACTTATTTGGTGTGGCACCCTTCTGCCATCTGAGGGAAACCAGACCTCCTCCTGGCCCTGACTTGCTCAATAAGCACCTTCGTAGCAGGAACTACAAATCGGGGTACCCTGGCCATTGACATTGTGCCTTCTGCTCCAGAAACACAGATTTCACACACCACCATTGAAAACACCACCTCCCCTTGAAGAGATGGAGGCTGGCTTTAAAAATTAGTAATGGATCTCCTGCCCTCCCAAATGGCAAGCTCCTTATGTGTCAGCTTGGTTCAGTGGATAGAATTATCGTTCAGCCGGAAGGTTGAGGGTTCAAACCCCAGCTCGCAACTTTAGCACATAATCAAGGTGGCACTCCAATACTGTACTAAGTGAGTGCTGCATGGTCTGAGTTGCTGTCCTTTGGATGAAATATTAAACTACAGTTCTGCCTGCCTATTCAGGTGGAGATTAAAGATCCTCTGTTTCTCCAATCTCCCCTCATGACCTCTCCATGCTCATCCTGTCCATGAGACTCACTTCCTGCTCCCTCGACCCTATTCCCACTGAACTGCTGACCACCCAACTTCCTTTTCTGGCTCCCATGTTAGCTGACATTGTTAATAGTTCGCCCTCCTCAGGTACTGTCCACCTCTCCTTCAAATCTGCCTTTATCACCCCTCTCCTAAAAAAAACACTTGACCACTCCATCCTTGCAAACTACCGCCCCATCTCCAACCTCCCTTTCCTCTCCAAAGTCCTTGAACATGTTGTCGCCCCCCAAATCCATGCCCATCTTTTCTGGAATTCCATGTTTGAATCCCTCCATTCCGGTTTCCGCCTCTGCCACAGCACCAAAACGGCTCTCGTCAAAGTCACAAATGACATCCTTTGTGACTGTGACAAAGATAAACTATCCTTCCTCGTTCTTCTTGACCTGTCTGCAGCCTTTGACACGGTTGACCACTCCATCCTTCTCCAACGCCTCTCCACCATCGTCCAGCTGGGTGGGACTGCACTCGCCTGGTTCCATTCTTATCTATCTAATCATAGCCAGAGAATCACCTGCAATGGCTTCTCTTCCCAGTCCCACATCGTTACCTCTGGTGTCCCCCAAGGATCTATCCTTGCCCCCCTCCTATTTCTCATCTATATGCTGCCCCTTGGCGACATTATCCGAAAACACGGTGTCAGTTTCCACATGTGTGCTGATGACACCCAGCTCTACCTCACCACCACTTCTCTCAACCCCTCCACGGTCTCTAAGGTGACACACTGCTTGTCCGACATCCAGTGCTGGATGAGCAGAAATTTTCTCCAATTAAATATTGGGAAGACCGAAGCCAATGTCTTCGGGCCTGTCCCAAACTCCGTTCCCTAGCCACTGACTCCATCTCTCTCCCTAACACCTGTCTAAGGCTGAACCAAACTGTTCGCAACCTTGGTGTCATATTTGACCTTGAAATGAGCTTCCGACCGCATATCTGTAGCATAACTAAGAACGCTTATTTCCACCTCCATAACATCACCATCTCTGCCCCTGCTTCAGCTCATCTGCTGCTGAAACCTTCATCCATGCCTTTGTTACCTCTAGACTTGACTATTCCAATGCACTCCTGGCTGGCCTCCCACCTTCTACCTGTGTAAACCTGAAGTCATCCAAAACTCGGCTGCCCGTGTCCTAACTCGCACCAAGTCCCGTTCACCCGTCACGCCTGTGCTCACTGACCTACATTGGTTCCTGGTTAAGCAACGCCTTGATTTCAAAATTCTCATCCTTGTTTTCAAATCTTTCCATGGCCTCATGCCTCGTTATCTCTCTAATCTCCTTCAGCCCCACAACCCCCCAAAATATCTGCGCTCCTCAAATTCTGCCCTCTTGAGCATCCCTGATTATAATCACTCCACCATCGGCCTTCAGCTGCCTAGGCCCTAAGCTCTGGAATTCCCTCCCTAAACCTCTCCGCCTCTCTACCTCGCTTTCCTCCTTTAAGACACTCCTTAAAACCTACCTCTTTGACCAAGCTTTTGGTCATCTGCACTAATTTCTTATGTGGCTTGGTGTCAATTTTTTGTCTCATTACACTTCTGTGAAGCACCTTGGGATGTTTTACTACATTAAAGGTGCTATAGAAATACAAGTTGTTTTTGTTGTTGTTGGTGCTATTTTAAGACGATCAGATGATCTGGCCAAAATGTATCCCTCAATGAACAGCAAAAATAATGAACCAGTGTTTCATCTCCTAGCTGTTTGTGGGATCTTGTGGGAAAACTATTTGTCTACATAATGCACTTCATAATAATAGATGTCTTAGAGGTGTAATAAGGCAGAATTTATTATAAATAAATGGAACTGCTTTTTTAAGATGGTGCACTATTCCCATGGTTGCAATAAACAAAATATTGATGATAGCAACAAAAAGCAGATTCAACCTTGATTTTTATGTTGCAAAGAATGGTCATTACTTAACAACATAAAGATGAGGCGCAATAAGGTACAATAACAGTTTAAAAGCACCCTGGACTTTGACTACAAAGTGTAACATTATAGCTTTTAATGGATAACCTGTAATCTCCACCAGTCATAAAAATACTTTCTGGTGTTGATTGCCTATCATAAAAATATATAATAGTCCCAAAGCGCACAGGTAATATTTACAATTGTTATTAAACTCAGAAAACAAAGCTCCATATTTCTGTTCTATGCTTTGTGGTTTCTCACTACAGATATACAGCATCTCATTATCAGTTAGGTTAAATCTTTACTGTGCAAAGGTAATTCTTAGAGTGTTGACAGAGTTTTAGTCTAGCACTACTTTTGGATAACGGCTATAGATGATATATAGAATATATCATTGTTAGAGTGCAATTTATTGTCTACTGATAGAATCATCCTGATCACAGAATTTTTAAAATCTCTGATGCAGAATGGTTACTGTGACCTTTACCCTACTTTTGCTATAATAAACACACGCTTCCAATTTGTGCAATTAATTCCATGGTTTGCCACCCAAGAAGTAAAACACCAATTAAACCAATCTTTAAATAGTGTAGCTGAAATAAGCAAAACAAAATTATACATATGAATACTTGACTGCACAATTTATTAGTTGCATTGGTCCTGAAATTACACTGTAGGGTACCAACAAATGGACACTTACGGTTTTTGTCTGAAGTTTTTCTCTTTGCTATTTTGGTGGAAGCATTAACCCATTTAAAATAAACGAGCACATTTCCCGTGGCGTTGCTCGCAGTGGGGCTAATTTTAACTATGGGCAATAGTGAAAACAGGTGATAATGGATTGGCTGCCCTTTATACAATGCAATGAGTGGCACCCCTCCCCAAATCTTGTACTAATTTAAGTGCTACCTCAGTGAGAGAAGTGAGTGCGCTGGCAGCCTGCTGCTCCTCAATGGGAACCTGTTGACATGGTCATTGTGCTGGGTCATCATTAACAACAACAACTTACAATTTATATAGCACCTTTTAACATAGTAAAACGTCCCAAGGTGCTTCACAGGAGCATTATCAGACATAATTTGACACCAAGCTGCATAGAGGTATTAGGGCAGGTGACCAAAAGCTTGGTCAAAGATGTAGGTTTTAAAGAGCATCTTAAAGGAGGAGAGAGAGAGGTATAGAGGCAGAAAGGTTTAGGGAATTCCAGAGCTTAGGGCCTAGTGAGCTGAAGGCACGGCCACAAGTGGTGGAGCGAAGGAAATCGGAGATGTGCAAGAGGCCAGAATGTGAGGAGTGCAGAGATCTTGGAGGGTGGTAGGGCTGGAGGATGTTATAGAGATAGGGAGGAGTGAGGCCATGGTGGGATTTGAACACAGGGATGAGAATTTTAAAATCGAGGTTGCTGGATCGGGAGCCAATGTAGGTCAGTGAGCACAGGACTGATGGGTGAGCGGGACTTGGTGCGAGTTAGGATACGGGTAGCAGAGATTCAGATGAACTGGTAGCTATTGCCAAGCACTTCAGCCACTGCACTTCAACTCACTGCCTGCCACTTCTTCCGTCTTCTGAAGGGGATGGCTGGATAGGACAGATATGACATCACCTTGAGAGGTAACAGCCTCATTTTTACCTCTCCCTGCCATGCCTCAGCTACTGAGTATCCCTTGTGGATGGCCAGAGATCTGTGTAGAAATAGACCCTTGATCACCATTTAGGAGTGTGAAGCCTACATCATAGGTACTCTCAAGCTGATCCCCTGGCCTCTCCAAGCCAGATTTAAGAACATTTAAGAATGGCATCTGCGCTTTGGACCTCTGTCTTTGGGCTTCACTGTAGATAGCTGTATTAACATGGTGCATGCTGAAAATGGTTCTGCACAGAGTGCCAAGGGCAACACACTAAGGGGGAAAAATTCAGTTGTTTGCGCCTCCTGTTAGCGCCTTAAGAGGGCGCCAATTGGGGCGCAAAACAACTAGAGGCCGGGCGCGGCGATGTTTGTGCCGCTCGTGAAATTAACTAGACATGTTGCGGCAGCGCTAAACACTACTGCCACGATCTCCTGCGCCGGCAGATTGTGACGTCAGTTGAGTGCACAATGCCCCGTTACCGCCCCGGACCGGATATTGAGTGGCGCCCCCTGCCTTACCGCCTGCTGCTAGCAACGACAGGTTGAGGGGAGCGTTATGCTGTCAGAAAGGGACTAGGGGAGCGCTATTTAAAGGCGACCACTTCTTGCCTTTTTTTGTCGGTGACATTTTTGCACCATGCATTCTGAGAGAGAGAGAGAGAGAGAGAGACTTCTGGAGAGATTCAACGCTGTGTGAAGGAGTTTTGAGTACTGAGCAGCACTTTGCAGGTTTATTTTGATTTGCCCTTCCTTGCTTCGCCAGCACTCTGAGGTAGTGCCTCACTCCTCGGTGTTTGCCCCTTTAGACTGGTGTGAAGCACCTGATTTAGTGCTCCAATCACCTCCAGGGGCGATAAAAGCCAAGTTTGCTGTTGGAGGCAATAATTAGCGCCAGGTGCTGAACTTTGCGCATGGCCGATAACGGCGCCCCAAATGGGGCGATACCGAATTTTTCCCCCTAAGTGCCATGCTGCTGCTGGGTAGAGCGAGTGAATAAATTTGAAGGAGAATCAAGAAGAAGTTTAAGAGAACACTTGTTTCGCTGGGCTTGGACGAAGTCAGCAAACTCGCCCTCACCCATATTCTCGAAGGCCTCTGCCCCCATGATTTTCAGAGATGCCTCCTCATGGCTCCTCAAACAGTGCAGGTTGGCAGTCATCTTCTCCTTTTAAAGCAGACAAATCATACACTTTCAGCACTTGGGTTCAACTTGAGTGGCACTCTCGTGCCCAGTCTATATTCCACTTGTTTGAATGCACGGCTTCGCAGCACGCAAGTTATTTGAGGTGGCATTTTGATTTGGTGGCACAATATGTAATACTTAAATGTGCCATTAGAAGCCTTTCTCTGTTCAAGCTGAAGCATTATAGATGTGGAAGTTTTGGTGTGCAGGATATGAGGAGCTATACCATTGTTTCTCATGCTCCATTGCTGATGCTACATCATATTGGGGGTTCAGTGCTGGTGCCATGCTGAATATTGGCTAAGATTAAATTTGAGTTGCCAGCCTGTAGGCAACGGACATGTTCCCTCTCGTCAAAGAATATCTTTATCATCTGCTCCCACAACCTAAAGCCATGAAAGATAGCATTGGCTTTATCAGGCACCATCTGCCATGCATGCTCTATATTTGGTCACAGAGGAAGGCCTGTTCGTCAATCTCTGTTCTTTCAACAAAAAATCCAACATCTCTACATTGAAGGTGCAGTCCGTCCCTTTGTAGGTGGTGAAATTCCATCCTGGCAGTAGTCAGCCACAGCAAACGCCAATGTTTCAAAAGACTGCTGTTCTTATTCCCTATGCACTTGCAACCATAGCACCGCTTGCAATCTTGGAAAATATATAAGGAACATATGATAATTAATATGGCGAGGTCACCTCCCCAGTCCTCTCGTGCAATTATTTCTGCACGTGCACTGATACCGGGGCCATTTTATCTGGCACCGTGGAATCAGCCCTATGATCTTAATTGTGTTCCACTATTTGCTTTGGATGTTTGGGCTACTTATTTGAAGCTCGAACTTGGCAAGAGGTGTACAGCTGAACTCAGTGTGAGGTCTGTTATCCATCACACTTTTATTTTAACTCAAGGCTATAAAGAGGATGGTTGCTGCCAATGCATTTTGAGTAATGGAGAACATTGTGCTACAAATATCATTTGTTTGCTTTCTAACAGTCACATACAAGCCACCAAGATTATCAGCCCTTTTGACCTGATTCCTTTATTGTTGCTCAAGTAAATTATTTTTGTCTTGTTGACTGTGAAGAGTCTACTGTATAAAGCTAGGACACAGCCAGGAACCTTTGCAGAATGCACCAGTTGTATTATCTTTCTCTAGTTGTGACAAATTGCTCTTCGAAATGATGGTTGTACTCAATTTCACCTCATTACTTAAGATTTTCTAAAATCAGATATTGAATTTCCTACTTCATAACGGGTGATTTTAGATTAAGCTAACCGATTTTCTATTTGTAATTTTATTATGCTAGGATTAAACATAAACACAACAAACTGATGTGGTTGGCCATTGACATAACCTTAACAGCTTTGTCCAAGGCTAAAATTAATTGTTACATTTGTGATAATACAATTTATAGTCATTCTTTGAGATCTTTACATGAGGAGCAGTAGGCAATAGATTGGTGATAATTAATCCACATTCTGACCACTGAACTCAAAGTTTTGTTCTATACATTGTAATAGATAGGACAGAATAAATGTATTATTAGAAACTATTCCTGGAGGACTGAATGGTGCACTGGGTCTCACTGCCCTTCCACATCTGGAAGCTGGGTTCAAATTCAGGCCAGACTGATGGGATGAAATTCTCCTTGCTCTACGAGCTGTAAGGGTCATATGAGAAATGAGTTTGGGCAGTCTCAATCTAGTTGGATCACTGCACAAAATTACTCATAATTTGGCATTAATTGGCACTAAATTGGCAATTTTGTTCAAATAGGTGGTGTGAGCAGCCCAGTAATTGCGCACGTCCCAGGAGTACAATTCTGGCAGGTTTCCGCACCATTTATAACTTTCCAACTAATTGTGCTGGGGGGAGGGTGCATTTCTTCTGCCTGCCCCATTTACACTGCGACTGCATGTTGGAGATATATTGGGGGTTGTGGGAGAGGGGCATTCCCGAGCTAATCTGGGACTTCCACTGATAGGCCCAGTGAGACCAATGTGTCCAGATAGTGGACTTAGGTCCTATTGTGAGCCTAAAGTGAGCCTAAAGCAAAAACAAATAGAAGTTGTTTTCCAGAAAGGTGGATTTAAAAAGATTTTAAAATGTTGGCCTTTGTTTTTGGCCTGATCCAGGTCCTTGGACTCCCCCTCTCAGAGAGGCAGGGTGCCACTGTGAGATGTGCTTGCTTCCATAGGGTGGGCACCTGGGCAGTGCGGCAGAGGCACCCATCCCACTATTTACGAGACCTCGCACATGGGATTTTGGATGGTGTCCTCATCAGGCAAGAGCAGCAGATGGAAATACTGCACCGTGGAAGGAATAGTGTTTTGGAAATATTTCTTTAGAATTTTGGGCCAGCGCCTCATTGTCGTCCAGGTGTATAAGTGTAGCTTTACCCTGTAGGGGTAATTTTCAGACTCTGAGCTTCCGACGGAGAGCCTTGGCTGCTGTCTGGGGCCATGCTGTGCAGAGTTTTCCGATGTGTGCTCATGTGGGTGAGTCTCCCCACAGGGAGTGCAAAGTTCGAAAATTATCCTTTGAATGTAAACATTTTATAACTGACCTGGAAGTGCTTGATGTTTTCCCCGGCTACCCAAAATGAAAATTGTTCCACTAATATCCAACACATTGATGAGCACAATTATTCACTCTTTTTAATAAATATCTGTGTTTTCATGGCCTTTTAGCAGATTTTTGTTACTGTTCTGAGACGTAAGCATTGAATAAATTACTTTGGGGTTGAAAAGTACGATCTTCATGATTGTCCACCAGCTGAAAGAGACTCCTTCCCGGCACAGTCACAATCAAAACGTTAATGATATTTGGATCCACGAGGATGACAGGACTGGTTTACACTGCCCCAGGCAAGTAATGCAGGGGAGAAACAAAACTGCAAAAAGAAAAAAATATACAAATGGAAGTATGTTGCAAACAAGAAAGAAAAGATTGAAACAGATCAGAAACTGTAGCATCACTGTTGCTGTTAGAGCCTCCTGGCATTGTAGATTGGGGTTTTTCTTTGCTTCTTAATTTATTTGATTTATGCTAATAATTGCATGAGCATCCTGGACTCAGGAGCACAGACAGTCAGTTAGGTTTGCCACTCCTCAGAGAGAACAATGAAAGAAAATGGGAGTGAGCCATATAGCGAAAGAGAGGGAGAAAGAGGGACACAAAGGGAGTGGAAGACAAAGAGGCAAAAGATGTCAGGATGGGGGTACTTTAACCCCCAAAAAATGGGTGGGTTGGGGTTGGGTGGGAGGTTAAAGTGTTCAAAATCTGAATCCCGATCCCAAACTGCCTCCAACCTGCCCGCTCCCAGGTGGCGGGTTGGTCATTTAAATATTATAATGAGGCTGGAAGCCTTGGATTTAAGTTGCTTTGTGGCCAGCCGGGGTTCCCCGGCTCAGGATTCCCGGCAGCTTCAGCGAGGCAAGGACAGCCTTGGGGAGTAATCCTCGTGGGCCAGGAGGAGCAGAATGGCTTCCCTCCGGATCCCAAGCTCCCCCACATCAGCAACACCCCCATACAACCCCTCTAGGTCGGGGATCAGATATCCCCCCACCCCCGGGCTGAGTATTGGATCCCCCCCAGGATCAGACCCCCTCCCCCGTGTCAGAACTCACACCTACATGGGGTTGCGTCCTCTTGTCCAGCGTGCCCCGCCCGACTGGAAACCAGCCTGTCAATTAGGCTGACTTCCGGGCGGGGAGCCTGTTTGTGATGTCAGATGCACGTTGTGGAAACGCCGCAGAGTGTGGGTAAACCCCGACGTCCGAGTTTCCCGCACTCTACCAGGTCCCCCACTCCCGGTGGGTCCAAAACTAAACATTTCAGCCAGGGAGAGGGAGATTCAAGCAGAGTTTTATTTTACTTTATTGAAGTCAAAGGAAAATAAAATCAGGTGACATGCCAAAGGAGCTGCTGATTCGCTATCGGCCATTTTGCGCTACTGATCAAAGATAAATTTATACCCCCCTTACTTGAAAATGGGGACTGAATTATGTCTGTGTACCCTAGTCCAATGAGCCTCACTATCTACCTCTGCTTCACCTGAAGACTGTACTTAGGCTTAACTCTCTGTGTGAACTCCGATGTACGTGGACTGGTTGAGGTAAATGTTCTGAGATTTCTCATGGGGCACAGAACCTTGTGGCAGGGACAAATCAGGCCAACGGCCACACGTGGCTAATTCAAGGCACACCCGATTTTCCTACAGATGATTTTGGCAATGAGAATGAGGCC
Source organism: Somniosus microcephalus (assembly GCF_052327205.1). Taxonomy (NCBI): domain Eukaryota; kingdom Metazoa; phylum Chordata; class Chondrichthyes; order Squaliformes; family Somniosidae; genus Somniosus; species Somniosus microcephalus. The sequence continues at coordinate 289,055,334 of NC_140988.1, forward strand.
ATGCTCCGGCATACATTGGCCATATTTGAAGTAAATGTTTCTGTATACCTGCATCTGGGACAGGGTCGACTCTTCCCATAGATGTGAAGGTTACCACAGCATGAAGCTTTCATGCGACCAGATCCTTCCAAGCCATTGCCACATCAGGCAATCTGCAGTGCACACATGTATAAAGGAAGTGACAGACACCATTGTTTGCAAGGGACAACATCTTAAATCTGTTTTGCTGCAAAAAGAAGGCATCAGACCGACAGGGTGCAGAGCTTTCACAGTTGACAGGGTTCCTTCAAGTGTTGACATCATGTGACCTTCAGGGCTCTTCATGTCAAGCCCATGGCCTGCTTGAGCAGAAAAGGTTTGCACTCAATTAATGTTTATCTGGTATGTGATCACAGAAATATCATCATACATATCAATGTCTGTTAACCAGGAATCAGCTGTGACGTGTTCATTGTGCGACAGTTCACAGTGCCCTCATTAATGGAAAGAGAAGGTGGCTCTTCGGAGACCAGGGCTAGCCTCTGTATCCATGTATGCTGATTCCATTGATAGCCCCCCTAACAGCACAGTTAGCTCAGTCAGCGCCCTCCCTCCATATAGCTTTCATCTGTGCTTTTACTAGGTGTGACCTTCAGCAGCAAAGAGAGCCATCCTGCTTTGGTGCATCTTCTGCAGCAGAACATCGAACTCTTCAGCATCAAAGGGAGCAATATTTTCCACATATCTATGCTGTGCCATTGTGAACAATTCAGCCACCACCACAACATTTCCTTTAATTGCCTTTTAAGAGCTGATGTCTTACCAGACTTTATGCCCTGTTCCCCAACTGAGTGTGCTTTAGGCTGGATGAGGGAAAGGAAAGCGTAAGGTCTAGTAATGCTGGGCAAGTTTTTCTTGTGGCAATAGTTCCCATTGATACCTATTGCAAAATTCCGTGTGCCTTCTCCCTGCACTGTCAACAAATGTGATCCTGCCCCATCAGCCAGCTTAACCCAGCGTTTGCCATTTTTGCAAAAGTGGAACTCAAAAGGCCAATTTTTAGAAATGTAGTGAATGAGTTAATAATAATCATAAGGATAAATAATTATTTCCAATAAAATGTGTATGTAAATTTGTGTGTGAATTTGTGAGTATATTTCTGTACTTGTGTATGTATGTCTGTGTCTGCATGTATGAATTTGCAGGAATGTGTATGTGTCTGTGCATGTATGTATGTTTTACAACTGAATTCCATAGTGTGTAAACATGATTAATTGAACATTTACTTCAAGGGTAACTTTAAGTTCCAAGATGAATGGATGGAAACTCATAAGGGGTACATAACTGAATTCCCAATAATCACTCCTCATAAACACAAACTCATAAAATTACCCCTTTACTCCCATCTTCAGTGTTGTATGGAAATTTTTCAGGCATTTTAACTCACTGCTTCAAATCTTCCCTCATCTACTAATTATGCTTCAGTAAAACTTCCTGGTTGAAGTCTCCCACTATGCATTAGCATTCCTGAATGGTGAGCTGTTAATTTCTGATGCATACCTTTCACATCTGGTTTCAATGCATGCGTGTTGTGGGTTACTGGTTCTTTTATATAAATCTCTGCGCATTGATGTCTGTGGTTACTAATTCTGAATTAGATGGGGAATTAGGGGTTAATAGTTATTTTTTTATACAAGATCTTTTAACGTTAGTGTCGGTGTTTGAGGCTGTTATAGCGTTCAATACTTGGGCATTTGTTTTGATGTTTTGTCTCTCATTATGTTAGGTGACTCTCTTCCTTTGTTTGTATCCTTTTTTTATTCATTCATGAGATATGGGTGCCACTGCCTAATTGCCCTTGAGGAGCTGGTGGTGAGCCACCTTCTTGAGCCGCTGCAGTCCGTGTGGTGAAGGTACTCCCACAGTGCTGTTAAGGAGGGAGTTTCAGGATTTTGACCCAGCAACAATGATGGAACAGTGATATATTTCCAAATCTGCACAGTGTGTCTTAAACAAAGTGCAATTAAACAAAGTTAAAGTTGGGAATTTGGAGAGAGTGGGATTTTAGAGCAGAGGGGGAAGGAGGTGCTGCTTTTTGCCTCCAATACTTGTAGAGCTTTCTGTTACAGGTAAATCTAGGGAATCTAGGGAAGAGATAGCAGAGGCATTACTATGCATATTTAATAATTCATTAGAAAAAGGTGTAGTGCCAGATGCCTAGCAGATAGCTAACATAATACTAATATTTAAGAAGCGAGATAGAACACTTCCAGGGAATTATAGACCAGTCAGCTTAACATCGGTGGTAGGAAAAATAATGGAATCCTTACTAAAGGAGAAAATAGAAGAACATCTAGAAACCAAAAATATAATAATGAATAGTCAGCATGGATTTCAAAAGGGAAAGTCTTGCTTGACAAACCTTATTTGATTTTTTGAAGAGGTAACAGAGAGAGTAGACAATGGTAATGCAGTAGATGTAATTTATCCGGATTTTCAAAAGGCCTTCAATAAGATACCCCATAATAGACTGATGAACAAGGTCAAAGAATGCGGAGTCAGGGGACAAGTAGCAGAATGGATTGCTGGCTGGCTTCAGGACAGAAAGTAGAGAGTAAAGGGTAGCTATTCACAATGGCAGAAGGTGGGTAGTGGTGTTCCACAAGGATCAGTGCTGGGACCACTGCTGTTCACAATTTACATTAACGATTTTAGATTTTGGAATCCAAAACATAATTTCTAAATTTGTGGATGACACCAAATTGGGGGGGGGCGGGTGGGGGAGATAGTCAATACTGGGGAGGACTGCAACAAATTACAGGAGGCCATTAATAAACTTGAAGAATGGACAAATAATTGGCAAATAAAGCAAACTGACCATGTCACTGTGGTACAGGAGGCCATTCAAGTGGGGGGAGTGAGAAGGAATGTTGTAGTGGTAGGGGACAGTATAATCAGGGAGATAGATACTGTTCTCTGCAGCCGCGACCGGGGGTTTCATTGGCTGTGCTGCTTGCCCGGTGCCAGGGTTACGGATATCTCCTCACGGCTGGAGAAGAATTTGGAGTGGGGGGGAGGATTCAGTTGTTGTGGTCCATGTAGGAACCAACAAGACAGGGAGAACTAAGAATGAGGTTCTGCTGAGAGAGTTTGAGGAGCTAGGGTCCAAATTAAATGCAGAACCTCAAAGGTAATATTCTCTGGATTGCAGATCAGAGAATTAAATGCATGGTTCAAAGAGTGGAGTGGGAGGAAGGGGTTTTGATTCATGCTGGTATTAGTACTGGGGAAAGAGGGAGCTGTTCCGTTGGGACGGTCTCCACTTAAACCGGGCTGGGACCAGTGTCCTGGCGAATCAAATAACTGGAGCTATAGATGGGACTTTAAAATAAAAAGGGGGGAGGTGAGGGATCAGGTCAGGGGAAATTTAGAAATCTAAAGACAATGGAGCAGTGTAGCAATTTGGGTAAAGATAAGCAGAGTGTGACAGGAAGGGACAAAGAGTTTAACGGTAATTGTGCATCAACGAATAAGGTGAAAGCAGAGAATAATAGTAAAAAGTTAAAATTAAAGGCTCTTTATCTGAATGCATGAATCATTTGTAACAAGATAGATGAATTAATGGCACAAATAGAGATAAATGGCTTTGATCTAATAGCCATTACAGAGATGTGGTTGCAAGGTGACCAAGGTTGGGAACTAAATATCCCAGGGTACTTGACGTTTTGAAAAGACAGGCAGATTGGAAAAGGAGGGGGGTAGCCCTGTTAATAAAGGATGACATAAGGACAGTAGTGAGAAAGGATCTTGGCTCGGAAGATCAGGAAATAGAATCAGTATGGGTGGAGATAAGAAATAACAAGGGGCAGAAATCAATGGTGGGAGTAATTTAGGTGCCCCCAAACATAGCTATACTGTTGTACAGAGTATTAATCAAAAAATAATAGGAGCTTGTAACAAAGGAAATACAATAATCATGGGAGACTTTAATCTTCATATAGACTGGGCAAATCAAATTGGCAAAGGTAGTCTGGAGGACGAGTTCATGGAATGCATTCGAGTTAGTTTCCGAGAACAATACATGGACCCAACCAGGGACCCTGCTATTTTAGATTGTGTAATGAGACGGGGTTAATTAGTAATCTCATAGTAAAGGCTCTTCTGGGGAAGAGTGATCATAATATGATAACATTTCACATTGAGTTTGAGAGTGAAATACTGAAGTCCGAAACGAGAGTCTTAAACTTCAATAAAGCCAATTACATAGGTATGAGGGGTGAGTTGGCTAAGGTAGATTGGGAAATTAGACTGAAAAGTATGATGGTAGATAAGCAGTGGGAAACATTTAAAGAAACATTCTACAGTTCTCAATGAATATACATTCCATTGAGAAATAAAAACTCTACAAGAAACGTGATCCATCTGTGGCTAACTAAAGAAGTTAAGGATAGTACCAGATTAAAACAAGAGGTTTATAATGTTGCAAAGAATAGTATTAAGCCTGAGGATTGGGAGAGCTTTAGAAACCAGCAAAGGATGACCAAAAAATTGATAAAAACGTAGAAAATAGAATGAGTAAACTAGCAAGAAATATAAAAACAGATTGTAAGAGCTTCTAAAGTATGTAAATAGGAAGAGAGTAGCAAAAGTAAACATTGGTTAAGGAAATGGCAGAGAATTTAAACAAATATTTTGTATCTGACTTCACAGTAGAAGACACAAAAAGCATACCAAAAATAATGGGAAACCAAGGGGATAATAAGAGTGAGGAACTTAAAGTAATTAATATCAGTAGAGAAAACGTACTTGAGAAACTAATGGGACTAAAAGCTGACAAATCCCCTGGACCTGATGGCCTATATCCTAGGGTCCTAAAAGAGGTGCCTGCAGAGATAATGGATGCATTGGTTGTGATCTTCCAAAATTCCCTAGATTCGAGAATGATCCCAGCAGATTGGAAGGTAGCAAATGTAACCCTGCTATTGAAGAAAGGAGCGAGCGAGGGAACAGGGAACTACAGGCCAGTTAGCCTGACATCAGTCATTGGGAAAATGCTGGAATCCATTATTAAGGAAGCGATAACAGTGCATGATTAGATAGAGTCAACATGGTTTTATGAAAGGGAAATTGTGTTTAATACATTTATTGATGATAACCTCGCAGGGTAGTTAAAGGGGAACTGGTGGATGTAATATATTTGGACTTCCAAAAGGCATTCGATAAGGTGCCACATAAAAGGTTGTTATGCAAGATAAGGGCTCATGGGGTTGGGCGTAATATATTAACATGGATAGAGGATTGGTTAACAGACAGAAAACAGAGAGTAGGGATAAATGGGCGATTTTCCGGTTGGCAGGCAATAACTACTGGGGTGCCGCAAGGATCAGTGCTTGGGCCTTAGCTATTTACAGTCTACATTAATGACTTAGATGAAGGGACCGAATATAATGTATCCAAGTTTGCTGACATTACATAGCTAGGTGGCAAAGTAAGCTGTGAGGAGGACACAAAGAGCCTGCAAAAGGATATAGACAGGTTAAGTGAGTGGCCAATAAGGTGGCAGATGGAGTATAATGTGGGGAAATGTGAGGTTATTCACATTGGTAGGAAGAATAGAAAAACAGAATATTTTTTAAATGGTGAGAAACTATTAAATGTTGGTGTTCAGAGAGGTTTAGGTGCCCTAGTACAGGAAACACAGAGAGTTAGCATGTGGGTACCGCAAGCAATTAGGAAGGCATATGGCATGTTGGCCTTTATTGCAAGGGGGTTGGAGTACATGAGTAAGGAAGCCTTACTACAATTGTACAGGGCTTTGATGAGACCACACCTGGAGTACTGTGCACAGTTTTGATCTCCTTATCTGAGGAAGGATATACTTGCCTTAGAGGCGGTGCAACAAAGGTTCACGAGATTGATCCCTGCGATGAGAGGGTTGTCCTATGAGGAGAGATTGAGTAGATTGGGCCTATACTCTCTGGAGTTTAGAAGAATCTTATTGAAACATGTAAGATTCTGAGGGGGATTGACAGGGTAGATGCTGAGAGGTTGTTTCCCCGGCTGGAGAGTCTAGAAGTAGGGGGCACAGTCTCAGGATATGGGGTCTGCCATTTAAGACTGAGATGAGGAGGAATTTCTTCACTCAGCCGATTGATGCTGTGTCTTTGAGCATATTCAAGGCTGAGATAGATAGATTTTTGGACTCTAGCGGAATCAAGGGACATGGGAATTGGGCAGGAAAGTGGAGTTGAGGTCGTAGATCAGCCATGATCTTATTTAATGGCGGAGCAGGCTCGAAGGGCCATACAGCCTACTCTTGCTCCTAATTCTTATGCTCTTATGTTCTTAAGTCAGGATTGTGTATGACTTGGGGGGGAACTTGGAGGTGAGCTGTGAAGAGAACAAGATTGGTGAAGTCAAGCATAGGTCCCTTGCAGTCAGAATCAGGGGAATTTCTAATGGGGAACAAAGAAAGGGCAGACCAATTAAATACATATTTTGGTTCTGTCTTCACAAAGGAGGACACAAATAACCTCCCAGGAATGTCGAGGAACATAGGGTCTGATGAAAGGGAGGAACTGAAAGAAATCAGTATTTGTAGGGAAATGGTGTTAGGGAAATTGATGGGATTGAAGGCCGATAAATCCCCAGGGCCTGATAATCTACATCCTAAGGTACTTAAGGAAGTGGCCCTAGAAATAGTAGATGCATTGCTGATCATCTTCCAACATTCGATGGAATCTGGAACAGTACCCATGGATTGGAGGGTAGCTAATGTTACCCCACTGTTCAAAAAAGGTGGTAGAGAGAAAACGGGGAATTATAGACCGGTAAGCCTGACATCGGTAGTGGGGAAAATGCTAGAGTTCGTTATAAAAGATGTAATAGCAGATCACTTGGAAAACAGTGACAGGATCGGACAAAGTCAACATGGATTTACAAAAGGTAAATCGTGCTTGACTAATCTACTGGAATTTTTTGAGGATGTAACTAGTAAAATAAATAAGGGAGAACCAGTGGATGTGGTGTATTTGGACTTTCTGAAGGCTTTCGATAAGGTCCCACATAAGAGATTAGCGTGTAAAGTTAAGGCACATGGGATTGGGGGCAAGGCATTGACTTGGATAGAGAACTGGTTGGCAGATAGAAAGCAAAGAGTTGGAATAAACGGGTCTTTTTCCGAGTGGCAGGCAGTGACTATTGGGGTGCCGCAGGGATCGGTCCTTGGACCCCAGCTATTCACAATATATATTAATGATCTAGACAAGGGAACTAGATGTAATATCTCCAAATTTGCAGATGACACAAAGCTGGGTGGACGTGTGTGCTGTGAGGAGGATGCCAAGAAATTACAGGATGATTTGGACAGGTTGGGTGATTGGGCAGAAGCATGGCAGATGCAATATAACGTGGATAAATGTGAGGTTATCCACTTTGGTGTCAAAAACAGGAAGGCAGATTATTATCTGAATGGCAATAGATTGGGAGAAGGGGAAGTGCAACGAGACCTAGGTGTCCTTGTGCACCAGTCGCTGAAGGTAAGCATGCAGGTGCAGCAGGCGGTTAAGAAGGCAAATGGTATGTTGGCCTTCATAGCGAGTGGGTTTGAATATAGGAACAAGGATGTCTTGCTGCAGTTGTACAGGGCCTTGGTGAGGCCACATCTTGAGTATTGTGTACAGTTTTGGTCGCCTTATCTGAGGAATGATATTCTTGCCATGGAAGGAGTTCAGCGAAGATTCACCAGGCTGATACCTGGGATGGCAGGAATGACGTATGCGGAGAGATTGGGTCGATTGGGCTTGTACTTGCTGGAGTTTAGAAGAATGAGAGGGGATCTCATTGAAACTTATAAAATTCTGGCAGGACTGGACAGACTGGATGCAGAGAGGATGTTCCCGATGGTCGGGGAATCCAGAACCAGGGGTCACAGTCTATGGATAAGGGGTAGGCCTTTTAGGACAGAAATGAGGCGGAATTTCTTCACCCAGAGAGTGGTGAACCTGTGGAATTCTCTACCACAGAAGGCAGTAGAGGCCAATTCATTAAATATATTCAAGAAAGAGTTGGATATACTTCTTAAGGCTAAAGGGATCAAGGGGTATGGGGAGAAAGCAGGTACCGGGTACTGAACTTGGATGATCAGCCATGATCGCATTGAATGGCGGAGCAGGCTCGAGGGGCCGAATGGCCTAAAAAGATATAAAAACATGCAGCCAGGTCCCCAAGAGATTCTCTGGCTTGGTGAAGCATGGTCGGGTCCCGCGACCTCGACCCAAATATACACTCTTAACAGACTACTTACATAAAACTACCCATCACCTTATTAACTTAAATCAAAAACACCCAAACTTAAGCTAAATAATTACACTTTACTTAAACTAAACTTAAACTAAACTATATACATCCGCCGCCTGTCTCCGGGCGGCTAGGCTAATCCCTGGTTGGACTGCGGCTTGCCGCTACCCCCGGCGTGACCACACTGTCCTTTACTGTTGGTCCCTCGCAGCCCGTGGCTGCTGGCTGAGGACCTGTGTCCTTGGACCTCTCCCTGACTCGAGGGGCGGCCCTTGGTAACTGGAGGGCTGGTGACCATGGCTTTCTCAGCTGGGGTGTCCGTGGGGACCTTCTGGGGACCTTGATGGGTGGGGCTTTCTTGGCCGATGGGCCTTTAACCCGAACCGCTGCTCCCCCAGGCTTGACCTCTCCCGAACCCGGGCTAGGGGCAGGTAACTCTTCGCAGCCTGCTGCTGCGAGCTGAGAGTCTCCGCCCCCAGGCCCCTTGGCTGGGTCCGGGGCGGGGTTTTTGACCTCAGGTCCCTCCCTCTCTACACCTGGGTTAGGGGCGGGGTTTTCGCCCTCAGGTCCCTCCCCCTCATCTGGATCCCAGAAGAGCGGGGGAGTGTCCCAATCGATGGGCGGGATGGTCCCTCCCTTCAAGCAAGCCACAGCGCCTGCCTGTGCAGCCTGTGAACTCGCTCCTGCTGCAGGCTGAGGATCTTTATCCTCAGACCTTACCCCAACTGGCTGCTTTCCCCTTTCAGGTGTGAACAGCTTACACTGGTTGATATGGAACCATTTTGTACGTCGGGGCATCTTCACGGCGTATACCATGGGGCTGGCTTTATCTACAACACTGTAGGGCCCCATGTACAATGGTTCCAAACTACCTACTCGGGCATAATTTCTTACCATAACCTGATCTCCTATCTCCCACTCGTGGTGCTTTCTCAGCTCGAGCAGCAATCGGTTACTCCGATGCTGCCTTCCCATGTTCCCGGCCGCCTGCTCATGGACCTGCTTCAGGTGCTCAAAGAGGTTTCGGGCAAACTTGTCCCAGTTTACCTCCCTGAGCTGACCCTCCGTGAGCACCAGGGCTAGTGCATGGGTGGGGGTCCGCATAACTCTGCCAGTCATTAGCTCGTACGGGGAACACCCCGTGCTTTTAGACTGGCTGGCCCAGATCCCCATCAAAACCAACGGTAGGACCTCGGCCCATTTACGGGGCGAGTCCACCGTTTCCTTTCTTAACTTTTCTTTGAGGGTCTGATTCATGTGTTCTACAATCCCCGATGACTGGGGGTTGTGGGCCACGTGCCATTTCCCTTCGATGCCTAGCAGCATCAGGGTGTTCTGCATCACCTGTCCGGTGAAGTGGCTCCCTTGGTCGGACTCCACAAACTGTGGTAGTCCCCACCTCGAGAACACTTCCCGGACCAGGATCCTGGCAGTACCCAGAGCTGTGGCAGTTCTGCAGGGAAAGGACTCTATCCACTTGGTAAACACGTCCACCAGGACTAGGCAGTACTTATAGCCTCCCTGGGCGGTGGGCAGGGGCCCGATGTAGTTGACTTGTATCGACTGCCATGGTCCCTCTACCCTCCTGACGTGTCCCATAGGGACCTTCCTTTTGTGGGGGTCAGGGTTGTTCGCAGCGCACACAAGACAGTCTGCACAGAACTCGCGGGTATCAGGTTCTTCTGGCAAAGTTGATTCGGGATCAACGTCGTTGTTTGGTTCGTCTGCTTCCAATATCACCGATTCTGAGGTAGATGCAATTGGTACTTTGGTTTCATCACCAGGTGTATCGGATCGTGGTGTGGATTTGACGTTTTCCAGTGACTCTAGAATCTGGTCAGCATGGCGTCTTACAATGCTCTCTCCAACGTCCATAGTATACATTAGAGGTCCTTGCCGTGTGCAGATCGTTCCTGGCTGCCATTTCTCTGTGCGGTAGTCCCGGGCCAAAACTGGTTCACCTATCTTAAAACTCCTGGTCGGCCTTTCATTCATATTCTGAAACTGCCTGTTCTCCACATCTCTTCTGATGTTTGGCTTAACCAAATCCAAGCGGCTTCTTCCACCATCGGCAACGGTAGGCGCGACAATCCATCAGCATTCCCATGCTGTTTAGTTCCTTTGTACTCGATGTCATATTGGCGTGGCCCTAGGAAAAGGGACCACCTCTAGCCGTTGTGCTGTCATTATCGGGACGCCCTTCTGAGGGTTGAAAATGGAGACAAGAGGTTGATGATCAGTTGGTAGAGTAAATTTCTGACCGTGCAGGTAGTGATTGAACTTCTTCACCCCCCACACCAGGCTGAGGGCCTCTCTGTCAATCTGGGCGTAGTTACGCTCAGCTGAAGTTAACGAGCGTGACGCAAAAGCTATCGGCCTCTGAACCATCAAGGAATTTATGTGACAGTACCGCTCCAATGCCGTAGGGACACACATCACACGCCAGTCTTATCGGTAGTGATGGGTTGTAGTGAGCCAATACTTCTCTTGAAGTGATTAGGTCTTTACTCTTTTGAAAGGCTCGCTTACATTCATCGCTCTATTTCCATGCTACTCCAGTTTGTAGTAGGGCGTTCAGTGGGTGCAGAATTGTGGACAAATTCGGCAAAAACTTATGGTAGTAATTCACCAATCTGAGGAATGACCTCAGTTGCGACACATTTTCAGGCGCTGGAGCCTTAACTACCGCTTCAATTTTGTCAGGGGACTTATGTAACCCCTCTTCATCAATCACATGGCCACAATACGATATCTGTTTCTTAAAAAACTCGCACTTGGGGCGATTGGCTCGTAGCCCATGTTCTCTTAGTCTAGTGAGCACCTGCTCTAGGTTGGCAAGGTGTTCACTGTCATTTTCACCTGTCACTAGGATGTCTTCCAAGTAACACTGAGTCCCCGGAATCCCTTGCAGGACTTGTTCCATTGCTCTTTGCCATATCGCCGGAGCTGATGCTACTCCGAATACCAGTCGATTATACTGGTAAAGACCTTTGTGAGTGTTTATCGTGAGATACTTCCTGGAGGATTCTTCAACCTCCATCTGCAAATATGCTTGTGCTAGGTCAATTTTTGTAAAACGCTTCCCTCCAGATAGTGAGGCGAAAATATCTTCTATCCTCGGGAGAGGATACTGTACTGTGTGAAGGACTGGGTTCACCGTCACCTTGAAGTCCCCACAGATGCGAACCTTCCTTGGCTCCTCAGACTTATTGTTTAACGTTTTCTTAATAGAGGTAAACAAGTATGATTTGATTGGGATTACAGAAACGTGGCTGCAGGGTGGGCAAGGCTGGGAACTTAACATCCAGGGATATACAATATTTAGGAAGGATCGGCAAAAAGGTAGGGGAGGTGGGGTAGCATTGCTGGTAAAGGAGGGGATTAATGCAATGGAAAGGAAGGATATTAACTCGGATGAAACGGAATCTGTATGGGTAGAAATGAGAAATAGCAAGGGGAGGAAAACGTTAGTGGGTGTGATATATAGGCCTCCAAATAGTAATATGGAGGTGAGGGAAGGCATAAAAAGGGAAATTAGAGAAGCGTGCGATAAGAGCACAGCTGTCATCATGGGTGACTTTAATTTACATATTGATTGGACTACCCAAATTAGTAAAAATTCTGAGGAGGAGGAATTCCTGGAATGTTTTCGGGACGGTTATCTGGACCAATATGTCGAGGAGCCGACTCGAGATCAGGCCATTTTAGACTGGGTATTGTGCAATGAGAAGGGACTTATCAACAATCTTCTTGTACGAGGCCCCTTGGGTCAGAGCGATCATAATATGATCGAGCTCTCAGTCGAGATGGAGAGTGAGGAAATTGAATCAGAGACTAAGGTCCAGAACTTAAATAAAGGGAATTACGAGGGTATGAGACGGGAATTGGGTAAGATTGATTGGGTGGTGTTTCTGGGGGGATTGACAGTGGATAGACAATGGCAAGCATTCAAAGATAGAATGGAAGAATTCCAGAACATGTTTATACCGGTTTGGCATAAAAATAAACCTAAAAAGGTGGCTCAACCGTGGATAACGAGGGAAATTAGGGACAGCATAAAATCAAAAAAAAGGGCATATCAACTGGCAAAAAAAAGCAGCAGACCGGAAGATTGGGGGCAGTACAGGATACAGCAAAAGAGGACAAAGGGATTAATCAGGAAGGGGAAAATAGAATACGAAAGTAAACTTGCAGCAAACATAAAGACAGACTGCAAAAGCTTTTATCGGTATATCAGGAGGAAAAGACTGGTAAAATCCCAAGTCGGTCCCTTGCAGTCCGATTCGGGAGAATATATAATGGAGAATAAGGAAATGGCAGACCAATTAAACTCATACTTTGGTTCTGTATTCACAAAGGAGGACACAAATAACCTCCCAGGAATATCGGCAAACATAGGGACTAATGAGAGGGAGGAGCTGACAGAAATTAGTATCTCTAGGGATATGGTGTTGGGTAAGTTGAGGGGACTGAAGGCCGACAAATCCCCGGGGCCTGATAAACTACATCCTAGGGTACTTAAGGAGGTGGCCCTGGAGATAGCAGATGCTCTAAGGATCATCTTCCGGAACTCCATTGACTCGGGAACAGTACCCGTGGATTGGAGGGTAGCTAATGTTACCCCAATATTTAAAAAGGGGGGTAGAGAGAAAGCAGGGAATTATAGACCAGTAAGCCTTACATCGGTTGTGGGCAAAATGCTAGAGTCCATTATTAAGGATAAAATAGCGGAGCACTTGACAAATGGGGAAAGGATCGGACAGAGTCAACATGGATTTACAAAGGGTAAATCGTGTTTGACTAATCTGCTGGAATTTTTTGAGGAAGTAACTGGTAAAATAGATGGGGGAGAGCCAGTGGATGTGGTGTACCTTGACTTCCAGAAAGCCTTCGATAAGGTTCCACACAAAAGATTATCATGCAAAATTAAGGCTCATGGGATTGGGGGCAAAGTATTAACGTGGATAGAGAACTGGCTGGCGGATAGAAAACAGAGAGTTGGAATAAACGGCTCGTTTTCGGAGTGGCAGGCAGTGACCAGCGGGGTGCCGCAAGGATCTGTCCTGGGACCCCAGCTGTTCACAATATATATAAATGATCTGGATCAGGGAATTGGATGCAATATTTCCAAATTCGCTGACGACACTAAACTAGGAGGAGGGGTGGGCTCTGATGAGGATGTCAGGAGGCTACAGTGCGATTTGGACAGGTTGGGGGAATGGGCGGATACGTGGCAGATGCACTATAATGTGGATAAATGCGAGGTTATCCACTTTGGGGGTAAAAACAGGAGGGTAGATTATTATCTAAATGGCAATAGATTGGGAGATGGGGAAGTGCAGAGGGACCTGGGTGTTCTTGTGCACCAGTCACTGAAGGAGAGCATGCAGGTGCAACAGGCGATTAAGAAGGCAAATGGTATGTTGGCCTTCATATCAAGGGGGTTCGAGTATAGGAATAGGGATACCTTACTACAGCTGTACAAGGTGCTGGTGAGACCGCATCTGGAGTATTGTGTACAGTTTTGGTCGCCCCATCTGCGGAAGGATGTTCTTGCCATGGAAAGAGTGCAGCGGCGATTCACCAGGCTGATACCTGGAATGGCGGGAATGACCTACGAGGAGAGATTGAATAGTTTGGGCTTGTACTCACTGGAGTTTAGAAGATTGAGAGGGGATCTCATCGAAACATATAAAATTATGGCAGGCCTGGACAGGCTGAATTCAGAGAGAATGTTTCCAATGGCAGGGGAGCACAGAACCAGGGGCCACAGTCTAAAAATAGCGGGCAAATCATTTAAAACAGAGATGAGGAAGAATTTCTTCACTCAAAGAGTGGTGAGCCTGTGGAATTCCCTGCCACAGAGGGCTGTGAAGGCTAATTCAATAAATATTTTCAAGAGAGAATTGGATATATTTCTGAAGGCTAAGGGGATTAAGGGTTACGGAGAAAAGGCGGGGACGGGGTACTGAACTGGTAAGATCAGCTAAGATCTCAGACGAAGATCAGCCATGATCTCATTGAATGGCGGAGCAGGCTCGAAGGGCCGAATGGCCTACTCCTGTTCCTATCTCTATGTTTCTATGTTTCTATGTTTCTTCATGACAGGATCGATGGGTGTCGCCCACTCGCACCAGTCTACCTTAGATAACACGCCTGCATTCTCCAGATTCTCCAGCTCTGCCTCGACGGCTGGGCGAATTGCATACGGTACCGGTCTTGCTTTGAAAAACTTGGGAATTGCATTCTCTTCTATTTTTATTGAGGCAGTTATGCCTTTAAGAGTTCCCAGTTCTTGTTGAAATACCTCTTTAGCGTTAGCTAAGATTTTTGACAATCGTCCAGGTGTGACGTCGTCATCCTTTTTACCAGCCACAGTCAGTGCATGAATGGAGTGCCAGTCTAAACTTATCTTTCTGATCCATTCCTGTCCCAATAACGGTGGTCCACCATCTTGCAGAATGTACAGATACAATTTCTGTATTTCCTTGCCGTTGTATTCGACAGGCACCCTTATTTTCCCTCTGGGGTATACTTTCTGCCCCGTATACGTCTTCAAGACAATGGATGTGTCGTTCAAGGGTATGTGTGAGAATAGCCGCTCGTAGTCTCGTCGATTCATGACGGTCAGGGCTGATCCTGTATCCAATTCCATTTTGACTTGGGACCCTGCTATCGTGAGGGTGACCCAAATGGTTTGGTGATCCTCTTTTGCGATTACGTTGTGAAGTTTGAGACAGCTTAGTCTCTTGTTCCCAGATTCACTATCGCTTTTCTGGTCTTCGGAACTACTGTCCATCATCTTTTGTACTTTCCTGTACTGTTCCTTAGTAGCCTTTTTGTTGTCGTTAGTCTTCTTCCCGGACCTGCAAACTGGTGCAATGTGTCCCATCTTTCCACATTGCCTGCATATTTTGTCCTTGGACCAGCAGTCCTTCTGGTCATGGGTTGTTCTGCCGCAGCGATAACATTTTTCAAATCCCCGTGTCATTTCATGGGTGCCGTATTCCTGTGGCTTTTGCTGTATTTCCGCAGCTCCCCTTGCTGCTGCTTCGTACAATACTGCCACGCTGAAAGCCTTATCTAGCGTCAGCTCTTTCTCTGAGAGTAACCTCTTCTGGGTTCCTTCACTCAGGAGTCCACAGACAAATTTGTCCCGTAGGGTATCTGCCAGTCCTGCTCCGAACTGGCAGTGCTTTGATAGCTTGCGTAGTTCCGTAAGGTAATCAGCATTGCTCTCATCTTTATGCTGATTTCTCTTGTGGAATTTAAATCTTTCTGCTATCAGCAGCGGTGTAGGATTTAGGTGTTCCTGTAGGATATCAACAATTTCGTTAAAACTCTTCGCCATCGGTTTGGCTGGAGTGATCAGGTTCCGCAATAGGTCGTACGTTCTTGCGCCCATTAAGTTTAGTAGTACCGATGCCTTTTTCTCATCGGCTACTTCATTTGCCTTGCAATATACTTTGACTCTTTCCACATACGTGGTCCAGTCTTCTATTGCATTATCGAAGGCAGTGATAGTGCCAGTCTTCGGCATCTTGGAGATCTAAGATGGCGCCTCCCGCACTTTGCCTTCTTCCCCGATTGAACAAAATGGCGCCTCCCGCGCTTTGCCTTCTTCCCCGCTGGATTAAGATGGCGCCTCCCGCGCTTTCTGTCTTCTCCGCTGCTGCTAGCGCTGTTGCTGGCATTTTTATGCCTTGATGGCGATGCCCTATGGTCTTTGCGCACTTCCCCCTTGCGCTGCTGCTAACGCCGCTCTCCGTGGTCCCCATGGCAAACTGCAGCTCCTCGTGGCTTTCTGCGCTTCTAATTTCTTTTATTTTAATTACTGTTCCCGTCGTCAGAGCAAACCCTACGGGACACTTTCCTCCCTCTTCTCGGGTCTGTACGCGGCCCGGCTTCGTAGCACCGGCCGCGCCCTGTGTGCTCCACCCTCTCTCTCCTCTTCCCGACAACGTTGCTCGGCCCCGTTGAAAAGCCACCCGATCGAGCTCTAGTCTGCCGCAGCCCAGGAAGGATCAGTGTACTACCTGCCACCAGCCCGATTAGCTGGAGCACCATAGACAGGATAACCAAGCCCTGCTCTCGACAGCCTCTCCTGCAAATCTTCGAATTCGATGAATCAGAGGCGGTTGCCCACGGTCGACGCCTGTTTCTCCTGTTTGTTTTTTTTCTTCCTTCTGGCCTCGACCTCTAACAACTTCGCTTCAGGGATGGATCCCCATGAGGTGGTGCAGAACTGTAGGTAAGTTCGGATCTGTTCGTCGCCAGTGTTATGTCCGTGTGTAATTGAGACACGGACTGCAGGAGTTGGTTATAACAGGTGTTTACTGAGTGGAGAGAAAACTGGAACTACGATACAAAGTTACTACACAGGCTTATATACAGGGGTGGTCATTACTGGTACTGCAGTATACAGGGGCTGCAGAATATAGTTCCTTCTTCAAAGTACGTGCACTACAGGTGGGTGTGTGATGGGTGAGGAGGGTGATGGGAGAGGTGCCTGTGAAGATCAATGATCAATGATCATAACCCTAACCCTAACCCTAACCCTAACCCTAACCCTAACCCCTAACCCTAACCCTAACCCTAACCCTAACCCTAACCCTAACCCTAACCCTAAGTAAAAGATGCCGCTCATAATTGGAATAGCTCCTTTCCACACCCGTGAGTATCCTGGATGAGTAAACCACCGGCCGCAGCCGGCCGTGCCGCTCTTGGAGCAGCACAGCATTCAGGCTGTCCCCGCTGGCTGTTACCTCCAGGAAAAACTCTTTCCTCCCATCTATGGCCCCTAAAGCTGGTGCGGTCTGCAAGTCTCTCTTGAGCCTGACAAATGCTGCCTGGCAACCCTCATACCAAAGCCATTCCACTCCCTTGTGTAGGAGTCAGAGCAGAGGGGCTGCGGTGGCTGCATAGTCCTCAATAAAGTCTCGACAGTACCCGGTTAGCCCTAGAAACGACCTCACACCCGTTACTGTGTTAGGGACCGGTAGTTCTTGTACCGCCTCCCTCCAAGCCTTATCTATGGCCCTTTCTCCAGCGCGCACGGTCAGACCGAGGCATTTCACCTCCTGCTGGCCGATCTGCACCTTCTTGGGATTTACCTTGAAACCTTTCTGCCCTAGCAGCTCCAGCAGTTCGGCCAATAGCGGGCCATACTCCTCTTTCGAATCAGTGAACAGGAGCAGGTCATCCACATATTGAACCAACTGTCTGGGCTGGCTAAAATCCTTCAAACTGTTGGCCATGCACTGATGGAAAAAGCTGGGGCTGTTGTGGAAGCCCTGAGGCAAACAGTTCCACGTGTACTGTTGCCCTTTAAACGTAAAGGCAAACTTGAACTGATCCTGCCTCCTTACAGGGATGGACCATTACCCATTTGAAATATCCAGCACCGTGAAAGTGGTCGCGGATGCTGGAATACTCCCGATGAGGTCGGCAACTGCTGCTACTGTGGGTGCGCAGGCTGGGATGTTACTATTGAGCACCCGATAGTCCACCGTGGCCCTCCAGGAATTGTCCGGCCTTCTGACCGGCCATAACGCAGAATTCACGTGGGTAGCTATCGGTCTCAGAACTCCCTGCTGCACTAACGAGAACATGGCTGCTTCCATGTCCAGCTCTGCTTCCCTGGGGAAGTTATACTGTTTCTGTGGTCGGGCCATGGGGTCCCCGTCTACGCTGACCTCAAACCCTGTGACCCTCCTACAGTTGTGTTTGTGAGTGGCAAATGTGGCCAGGTGGGCCTGCACAAATGCCTGGAACTCTGGTGGGGTGTTGCTGACCATGAGCCCAAGGTTATAATCCTCTTTGGGCTTCATGGTGCAGAGGGTCCCCTTCCCTTCCTTTCCCGGGATTACTACGAATTCTCCGTTCTTTACTCTACCTGCCCCCCAAAGGCAGTGATTCCTCAAATCCACTAGGATCCCGTGACCCACGATAAAGTCGGCCCCCAGGACCCATCTTCCACCCTCCACGTCCTATTTCATCAGGATGTGGAGATGCCGGTGTTGGACTGGGGTGGACAAATGTGAGAAGTCACAGAACACCAGGTTATAGTCCAACAGCTTTATTTGAAATCACAAGCTTTCGGAGCGCTGCTCCTTCGTCAGGTTTCATCAGGACACACGTCCACTCGGAGCGGAGCGGTCCTATCCAAATGGCGAGCGGGATGGAAAACGAGCCGGCCTGTTCCCTACCCGTGAACCCCGATAGGCTGTATGGGATCCCGCTGGAGAGAGGTGAGGCGATGGGGTTAGCTGAGTAGACCACGGTGCATGATGCCCCCATGCCTAACAGATAGGTCCTCGTCACCTTCTCCACCTCCATCTCCAAAAGGGGTCTTTTCCACTCATCATACCAGAGCGAACACAGAAAAACAGGTTGCGCTGGCTCTAGTCATGGCTGTGGGTTGGATGGAGCTGACGGGGTGAGAGCACCGGTGGCGGCTGCGACTCTCCCCTGGCCAGTCAGTAAGGACCTCATGGCGTCCAAAAGTGACTCGACCTCTGCGGAATGGGTCCCTGCCCCTGCCTTTTGGGCCGGGGCTGTGGGATGCTTTCCCTTGTTATCCTTCCAAGGGTTTTTGCACTCCTTCCGCCAGTGACCATCCTTCCCACACCCGTAACAATTGGTCTTTGTGTTGGGGGGATTACTCCCTTCCTGGTGCCACTCCTTCCTACCCGGTCCGGGTTTTACCTCGTGCACCTTTCCCTTGGGTGGGTGTGCATCGGCTCCCCTACCGTTTTTATAGGTCAGAGTGAGCTGCCTAATTACCGTAAGTTCGGTGGTCTGGGGATCATTGGGGTCGAACCAGGCTTCTGCTTTGACCCAGAGCTGTGGCAAGCTGTTTGCCACCAGGCAACGGAGCCAATGGGCCAGGAGACCCCCATTCAGGAACACTCAGTCCAGCGTCTCCGGGCAAGCCCTCCGGTACACCGGCCACAGCCGGTCTGCAAAAGCCTGCGGGGTTTCCCCAGGGAGCTGGATCGTCTTCTCCCCGCGGGAGAAAGGACTCCCCTCATCCATCCCCATGGCCTCCAGAACTGCATCTCCAAGCTCCTCGTACCCGCTCTGCCCCCTTTTACACTCCTCAGAGAGGGTTTGGAGGAGACTACTCTCCAGGGAGAATAGCAGCATCTTGGCCTTCTCAGCGTCATCGCAGTCGTTGACGCTGGCGGTCTGCTCTATTTGCCTGAAGTGGATCGAGGGGTCTCCCTTTGCAGAAAGCTTCGGGATATGGTTGACCATAACCCTGAGCTGTTGGGTGTTAAAGGGTAATACAAACTGGTTTTGGCGGGGTCCCTAATTTTCGCCATTGGGGGGTGGGCCGAACCTCCGATGCCGCGCTGGGCACATCGGTCCCGGCTCCGACCTCTCGGGCGGGGTTTGTTCTACCTCCGCCTCCACCTCTGGTTCCACTCCGGGTTCCACCCCCGGTTCCACCCCCCCTTGCTGCCAAACCTCGCTGAAACTTGGCGTTACGGGTGGTGGCCGTGAGGTCTCCTCTCTCTCAACCGGGTCATCCCTAGGCACTACCGGTGATGTTGGAACTGTCCTCCCCTCGTTCCCCAAAAAATCTGCTTGGCCTGCCTTTGGGATTATGAGGCATACCATGCCTTTTGCCTTCCGGAGGGCTCGGCTCAGATTTTCTATCCTCTCTCTACAGGGGCCGTGGTCTGCCTCCTCAAACCCCTGTTCACTCATTAGCTTGTGAGCGGCTTTTACCTCCTGCACTTTCTCTTCCTGTTCCCTAATCTGCCTTGCCAAGCGGATGTTTTTCTCCCGCAACCTTAACTCGTTTCCCTTGACCTCGGTGACTTGGCACCGTAGGTATTCCAACTGGGCCTTGTGTTCACCCACTAAATGCACTCTTTCCTGGTTCAAAGTAACATAAACATAGAAACATAGAAGATAGGAGCAGGAGTAGGCCATTCGGCCCTTCGAGCCTGCTCCGCCATTCAATGAGATCATGGCTGATCATCCAAATTCAGTACCCTGTCCCTGCCTTCTCCCCATATCCCTTGATCCCTTTAGCCTCAAGAAACATATCCAACCCTTTCTTGAATATATTTAATGAACTGGCCTCCACCGCCCTCTGTGGCAGAGAATTCCACAGGTTCACCACTCTCTGGGTGAAGAAATTCCTCCTCATTTCTGTCCTAAATGGCTTACCCCTTATCCTTTGACTATGACCCCTGGTTCTGGACTCCCCGGCCATCAGAAACATCCTTTCTGCATCTAGTCTGTCCAGGCCTGACAGAATTTTATAGGTTTCGATGAGATCCCCTCTCAATCTTCTAAACTCCAGTGAGTATAAGCCCAATTGACAGAATCTCTCCTCGTATGTCATTCCTGCCATCCCAGGTATCAGCCTAGTGAATCTTCGCTGCACTCCCTCCATGGCAAGAATGTCCTTCCTCAGGTAAGGTGACCAAAACTGCACACAATACTCAAGGTGTGGTCTCACCAAGGCCCTGTACAACTGCAGCAAGACATCCTTGTTCTTGTATTCAAACCCTCTTGCTACGAAGGCCAACATACCATTTGCCTTCTTAACCGCCTGCTGCACCTGCATGCTTACCTTCAGCGACTGGTGCACAAGAGCACCCAGGTCTCTTTGCACTTCCCCTTCTCCCAATCCATTGCCATTCAAATAATAATCTGCCTTCCTGTTTTTGCCACCAAAGTGGATAACCTCACACTTATCCACATTATAGTGCATTTGCCATGTTTCTGCCCAATCACCCAACCTGTCCAAATCGTACTGGAGTTTCACGACATCCTCCTCACAGCTTACCCTCCCACCAAGCTTTGTGTCATCTGCAAATTTGGAGATATTACATCCAATTCCCTCGTCCAGATCATTGATATATATTGTGAACAGCTGGGGTCCTAGGACCGATCCTTGCGGTACCCCACTAGTCACTGCCTGCCAGTCGGAAAATGACCCGTTTATTCCAACTCTTTGCTTTCTGTCCGCCAACCAGTTCTCTATCCAAGTCAATACCTTGCCCCCAATCCCTTGTGCCTTAATTTTGCACGCTAATCTCTTATGTGGGACCTTATTGAAAGCCTTCTGAAAGTCCAAATACACCACATCCACTGGTTCTCCCTTATCTATTTTACCAGTTACATCCTCAAAAAATTCCAGTAGATTAGTCAAGCATGATTTACCTTTTGTAAATCCATGTTGACTTTGTCCGATCCGGTACAACAGTGGTGGAGGGAGTGAATGATTAAGGTGCCAATCAAATGGGCAGCTTTGTCCTGGATGGCATTGAGCTTCTTGAGTATTTTTGGAGCTGCGCTCATCCAGGCAGGTGGAGAGTATTCCATCACACTCCTGATTTGTGCCTTGTAGATGGTGGAAAGTTGTTGAGGAGTCAGGAGGTGAGACACTTGCCGCAGAATACCCAGCCTCTGACCTGCTCTTTTAGCCACATTATTTATGTGGCTGTTTCAATTAAGTTTCTGATCAATGGTGAGTCCGGTCATGATTCTGATGTTTTTGCTTGCATGAAGTGTTTGTGTGTTTAATTTCAATGCTATCTATGTGCTTTCTTATTAGAAGGGTCTTCTTCACATATGTTTGTCCATTCCTAGTTGAGGATTGGTTGTTCAACGTACTAACTCAGATTGGTTGGCTGTGGAGATAAAAAGTAAAATAGTGACTAGTGTAAATCTATCTATGTAAAAATCTGAAACATGACCTGCAGGTACCACATATGCAAATTTCTGCGCCGCACTTTTTAACAACAATATAAAAGAAAAACCAATTACTTTATTTTTTTCTCCTCACCACTGTCTGAGCTCAGGATGAATCTAAGAACAGAAAGGCTCTAAGTGACCTCAGGAAAGCACAACAATTAGACACTTAAAGGAACACATCAGGCTACACACAGCTGTACCTTAGCAGCAGAAGCATGGATTGTGTGGTAGATAGCATGATACTCCGATCCTCATAGAACAGTGTATCTTACATGGACAGAAAGTTGTGTTCAGCCCATGCCTGAAGTTATGATATGCACAATCAACAATTGAAGCACCCTGCTGATAATGCAAGCTCAGAAAATGACGCCCCGTATTTTCCTATCTGGGAACAGCCCCTTGAAACATTGCGAATGGCAGGGGAAGCAAAACCACTTCACCATGCATCATCACCAACAATCAGGTGAAAGCCAAGCCAAACCAAATAAAAAGTTTAACATCTTTTACTATTGTTGCTTTGACACCAACCACAGGCAAATTTAGGTAATGTGTCACCATGCTTGAAGAAAACTATGTTAGGGTTTGTTGGCATATGGTAATCGGTTAATTCAGCTTCTGAAAGGTGTTCATGTTTAGTTCATTCAATATAGGGGAAAAAGGTAGTTGGCATCATTAGATAGAGAGAGAGAGAGAGAGATACAGATTTCACTCAGTAACAGCCAGTGCTGAAGATTGAAGTACGGGGCTGAATTTTACCTGCCGAGATGAGTTGGGGTGGGACTGCTGCCTTTTGGGTTCTACTTCTGCCCCTAGCGACATCTGACGCACAGACATTATTTTCCCCTGATTGGGCTTGTTAAGCCCACCCTGCGGGCTTGTCGGCCAATCGAGGGAAAGCCGGTGTCAGATGACGTCAGTTGATGACGCTTCATTTGCCGGTTTTCTTAAAGGGACATGTACCATTTATTTTTGACAGATGACCTGTCAGTGTTTGACAGCATTGAGGTGCTTTCAAACCTGACAATCACTGTACAAAGGTGAGCCCTTGCATCCAGGCTCTCCAATGACTCTCTCCTCAGGATAAAACAGATGGCAGCTGCAGGAGAGGGTATGGAAGCAATCTGTCACTTCTCCCAATGAGGTGAGGCCACACAAACACTTCAAATCTTGTCACCTACAGAAAAATCTAAACACATTAAGAATGACTTTCCCAACATCTCCTTACGTCTGATACTTACCAGTGTCTCATTGGATCCCTCACACCACTTCTGCAGCTGTCATCTATACATAAACATTACAACAGACCCACAGCACGCTTCACTTACCCTGGCGGGGTTCCCCGACGTTGGGAAGTCCGCAGCAGAAGTCTCAAAATGGGCAAAAGCCTCTTAACTGCCTGTTAACTACCTGTTAACAGGCAGTTAAGTGGCTATAATCCTCTTCCCGCCGCTAGGAGTCAGGTCCCTGAACAAATCGGGGACTCGACTCCCGGGAAGATTGTTTGGAGGCGGGTTGGGAGTGGGTTTGTGACCTGCTCCCATTCTTTTTGATTTTGCCAGCAGTCCTGCCTCCAACCCCACCTCCGCAGGGCTGGTAAAATCCAGCCCAAGGTCTTTGGATGTTTATAGTGTTGCCATACTGTAAACATCCCATCATATGCCATTGCAACTTTCACAAGGGGATGTTGAAGTACAGATCGGTTGAAGGGCAGTGCATTGAATATAAACTATCGAATGTAGATGATTGAGAAATGTAAACTTGTGTGCATTGGCTGAAGGACGGTGCATTGGACCGGAGACTACCAAATAAGGCCAGGCCACTTCCAGTTTGATAACAAAAATAATGTATAAAAAAGAAGCTTTTGTGTTAAGTTTGGAGAAGAAACAGAGAAACCTTTCCTGTGTGCATGACTACACTCAGAACTGCTGACAAATCTCTGCTTGTAAACTGTGTTATACTCTAAAGAAGTTTCCGCTTTTAGACTGCTTTTATGTTAAAGTAAAGCCTCGGGAGCCTACTGTCAACAAGGGCAGATGTCGACGACAAAGTCCAACACCGCCTTCAGTGTGCCAGTGCAGCCTTCGGTCGCCTGAGGAAGAGAGTGTTTGAAGACCAGGACCTCAAACCCGGCACTAAGCTCATGGTCTACAGAGCAGCAGTGATACCTGCCCTGCTGTATGCCTCACAGACATGGACCATGTACAGCAGGCACCTCAAAGTGCTGGAGAGGTACCACCAATGCTGCCTCCGCAAGATCCTGCAAATCCATTGGCAGGGTAGGCGCACCAGCGTCAGTGTTCTTGCTCAGGCCAACATCCCCAGCATCGAAGCTTTGACCACGCTCGATCAGCTCCGATGGACGGGTCACATTGTCCGCATACCCAATACAAGACTCCCAAAACAAGCGCTCTACTCGAAGCTCCGGCACGGCAAGAGAGCCCCAGGTGGGCAGAGGAAACACTTCAAGGACACCCTCAAAGCCTCCTTGAAAAAGTGTAACATCCCCACCGACACCTGGGAATCCCTGGCCCAAGACCACACAAACTGGAGGAGAAGCATCCGGGAAGGCGCCGAACACCTCGAGTGTCTTCACCGGGAGCAAGCGGAATCCAAGCGCAGGCAGCGCAAGGAGCGCACGTCAACCCAAGCACCCCACCCACCCGCCCTTCAACCACCGTCTGCCCCACCTGTGGCAGAGACTGTAGGTCCCGCATTGGACTAATCAGTCACCTGCAAACTCATTTTTAATGTGGAAGCAAGTCATTCTCAGTTCCGAGGGTCTGCTTAAGAAGAAGAAGATGTTAAAGTAGGAAAAATAAAGTGATTGTAACCATAAGACTGAATTCTTCACTACTCAACGGAAAAACAGAAGACTGTTTAAAAAACAACAGGATTGAAAAGTTGAATCTTCTTCATTAGTTTTATTTGTATGCAGGCAGTCAAACCCCAATTTTAACTTAAACCACATAGTGGGAACGACTGTTTTACACGCGGTCTGATTTTACTCTCCATTGACTTCATAACTGATGGGGTGTAAAACGAGCATCTGACTTAAACCCATCCCGGTCACACCAGGTGGGCTAGGTTAAAATCAGGGCTTCTGTTTTGAGTCATTGGTGAACTATGTGTAAGACATTTCAGTGGAAAATGCCATCCTGTAGCATAACGTGGACTTGATCCCTGCAGACTCGAGAACAAAAACAGAAATGCTCCAATTCATGTTACTTTAGGATTTCAATCTGGTCAATGCTTATTTCTAAAGGATGTTGCATGAGTTTCTGGAGATTACTGGACCCTTTACAGGACACACGGAGTGGTTTTGTTTGGAATTATTCCCCTATGGATGGAAGCGGAGAAGGAGAGAAAAGGAGAAGAAATAAAGAAAACTCAAAACTAAACATGCCTGAAGTAAGTAGCAGGGATTACTTTTCTACTCAGATGGAAATTGTTACTTTGTTAGTAGTTAGGCCATCTATTGATAATATCTCAAAATGCTACTATGAAGCCAAATAACTTTTAATATTTGAAAATTATTGTTATATTAACTTAATATTTGTTGACAAGTAAGCTAAAAAGGCTAATAAGGAACTGCTAAAAATATGTAAACATTTGGACTGAATAAACTGATGTCACGTTTAAAATCTCTGACTAAAATATCTATAATGTTTTACAGTTGGCTTGTAAAAACAAAATTTAAGGCAGATACTCTAAACACTTCTCATTTGAAGATCTCTGTGCTTCTGAAAATGAAAATGAAAACACATTCAACTGCTAGGGAGTCAGAAAAAAATCAATAGAACCTTTTCAGACACTATTCTGTTTTGAAAGGAGCCCATTATATGCATCCACCGGAAAACAGATGTTTGCTGAAAGTGCATTCAAGGGCGAGTTCAAGAACCTGCTCTTTACAAACTCACATGGGAATTTTTTGGCCCAATCTCACAGCTTGTAACAGAGGGTTTCTACACTATCGAATGTCTGAGGTCAAGCCCTGGTCACTCAAACCGCAAATATTTACAGTCAATCGGTTTCATCAGCAGATTCAGCTACCACAGAGCACTTCGTATTCTGGAGTATAATAGAGGTTACCATATCAGCTTGTTCCACCAGTCAGTCTTTGTTCAATTGCTTCCCATGGGCTCGATTGAAAACCCCTAGCTAGCAAACAAAAAGGGCAGTGTAGATAAAGCAGCCTCTGTCTGGGTCTTTGTGATGGTGGGATACTTTTTACAGGTGCCTGAAAAATTCTTATTAATGATAGCTGCCATTCCCCCTATAAATAATTTTGCTGCATAATATTAGGCCACAATCATTTACAGTTTAATTATCCTACTAAAAAAAAGCCACTGATAAGAATTTACAATCTTTTGGGAGAAAAAAAATGACTGAGTAAGAGGATTCAATGGAAAAAAGATTATGAACAAATCACCCGATGAGACAATGGGCCCCTGTGTCACAAAATAAAATCCACATTTTTATATAAATTCCATCCAAGGTGTTGATGTGACAACTTGTACAACACTGTCAAAATTGGGTAATCCTGCAGGGGAACAACTTAGCACCGGTGATATTACAATGCCACCCTTCCTGCAGTGTGAGGCCTAATGTTAAGGTTGTGGCACCAATCAGGAAATGTAACATTTGAATATCAGTGCACTGGGAAATGCTGCAGGAAACTAAATGTAATGAAAGTCGATGGCAGAACTAAATAATACATGTCAGCGCTAGACACCCATCCAAAAAAATAAATCACTTTGTTAGACATATCAATCTTTTCAGTGAAAATGTTTTTGTACCTCATTTGATTGTAGGTTATGGTCGGCATTTTCTCCTTCTACGTTCCCGATGCAGCCCAAGTTAGATTGTCAGCAAAACCAAGTGTGTATCAGAAGCGCTGAAGCAGAAAATCTGGGTCCTCATTTTTATGGTGATATTTATGGGGTTATTGGACCTTCCCATCTTTTGCACCCCCCCCACGCACTATTTACACATGATGTTTTATATCATTTGTTTTCTATTTAGCAGTTTGCAGGCCATTTAATGTGTTAACTCCCTCTCTGTAATTAGTGTATCTGTTGGTTCTCTTCAACTCTCTCCCCCACCCCCCACTCTTGACCTCAATGGAAATAAAAATCGGCTTTTGTACTCTGTGCCACTATTTAACATTTTTGCGTGGCAAGTTGCTGAACGTATGAGCTGATAACGTTGCAGTGAGGGAAACAGGGCATTTTGAACCTGAGTGAACAAGAGTACAGAAGCAAGGAAGTTATGCTAAATCTCTATAAAACACTAGTTAGGCCTCAGTTGGAGTATTGTGTTCAGTTCTGGGCACCACACTTTAGGAAGGATATCAAGGGCTTAGAGAGGGTGCAGAAGAGATTTACTAGAATGGTACCAGGGAAGAGGGACTTCAGTTATGTGGAAAGACAGGAGAAGCTGAGATTGTTCTCCTTAGCGAAAGAAAGAAAGAAAGTCTTGCATTTATATAGCGCCTTTCATGATCACCGGACATCTCAAAGTGCTTTATAGCCACTGAAGTACTTTTGAAGTGTAGTCACTGTTGTAACATAGGAAACGCAGCAACCAATTTGCGCACAGCAAGCTCCCACAAACAGCAATGTGATAATGACCAGATAATCTGCTTTTGTTATGTTGATTGAGGACACTGGGGACAACTCCCCTGCTCTTCTTCGATATAGTGCCATGGGATCTTTTACGTCCACCTGAGAGAGCGGCCGAGACCTCGGTTTAATGTCTCATCTGAAAGACAGAGAAGGTTAAGAGGAGATTTGATAGAGGTGTTCAAAATCAAGAACAGTTTTGATACAGTAAATAGGGAGAAACTGTTTCCAATGGCAGAAGGTTTATTAATAAACCCCACAATCCTATATACTTTTTAACAGCCTCTGAATCTGTCCTGTCACCTTCAAAGATTTGTGTACATACACACTGTGATGAAATATGCCATTCATCACTCATCTGTATTCTCTGTGTGATTGTGCCTGTGACTGTGGTTTAGTTTCAGTTTCATTTCCCTTACCTCAGTTCCGTTTCCTCACCTTGTATTGTATTGTGTGTAGGGCTCCGCCCATACCTGGCCCCTATGTAAGCAGGCTCAGCGTGCCTCACATCCAGTACTGCAGACCTCTGGATGGAAGACACCTCTCCACTGTGTGTTACCTTCTAAGTTAATAAAAGCCTTGTTTTGTTCCGCTAACATTGAGTCTCGGATTTATTGAGGCACATCACACACCCAGGTCGCTCTGTTCCTGTACCCCCTTTCAAATTGTACCATTTAAATCTCCAACAACAATTAATACCTGAAGGAATGAGACTCCATACTTGTAATAGTTAATTTTCATTGCCAGAGTGATTGATTGGCAGCAATTAATGAGTTCAGTTCTTATCTACCATGCAAATACAGCAACTTCTCGCCAATCAATGCATTGAGGCAGTACCTGAGATGCTATTTTTATGAAGCTAATGGGGGAGCATCACAACTCAAAGCAACTTTTGGATATTGGCATTTAACTGCGCATCTGTGCCTTGCTTGTAGGTGCTGTACCATTTGCGAATAAATAACGGCGAGCACTATTAGGCTCATTATTATTTGAGGGCAAAATCTGGCCCATAATATTTTTATTTTACAAAATGAAACCATTTTGTCTGGACCCATTGCATTGATTTGTACTGGCAGAATTTTATTTTGGTAGTTTATTCCCAGCAGTGAATACTTTTCTCGTCCTCTATACTCACTTTACCATCACTGCAGCTTAAATCAAATTCATTCTGCATTGTATCTTGTATGATTGATCCTCAATGTAAATTGACACAGTTATAATATTACAAATTGGCCATCATATTAACTGTGACACTCAAAACTCTTCGTATCATTACATGACTGTCAAATGCTACTTCGTATGTATTTTTTTCCAGCCCTAACTCTTCGCAATTTGCAAATGATTACAGTAAGAAAAATCTCTTAGTCTGTCTCCATTTCATTGATTTGTGTAACTAGAGGATTCTTCAGGCTGTATCATAGTGTGGTGGTGTAATTTCCACTTGCCCGGATGAGTGCAGCTGCAACAACACTCAAGAAGCTTGACTCCATTCAGGACAAAGCAGCCCACTTGATTGGCACCCCATCCATTAGTTTAAGCACCCACTCCCTCCACCTCCGGCGTACTGTGGCTGCAATGTGTACTTCAACAGCACCTCCCAAATCTGCAACCTGCACCACCTAGAAGGACAAGGACAGCAGGTGCATGGGAACACCACCACCTCTAAGTTCCTCTCCAAGTCACACACTATCCTGACTTGGAATTATATCGCCGTTCCTTCATCATTACGGGGTCAAAATCCTGGAACTCCCTACCTAACAGCATTGTTGGAGCACCTTCATCACACGGACTGCAGTGGTTCATGAAGAAGGTTCATCACTACCTTCTCAGGGCAACTTAGGATCGGCAATAAATACCGGCCTTGCCAGCAATGCCCATATCCTGAGAATTGATAAAAACAAAACCTCAGACTTCCATTTGGCAAGCTGGTTAAAATTCCAATGATACATGACATTTTTTTAATGAAATAATAGCAGGAGTAGGCCATACGGCCCCTCGAGCCTGCTCCACCATTCAATAAGATCGTGGCTGATCTTTGACCTCAACTCCACTTTCCTGCCCAATCCTCATATCCCTTGATTCCCCTAAAGTCCAAAAATCTATCTATCTATCTCAGCCATGAATATACTCAACGACTGAGCCCTATGGGATCATAAGAACATAAGAATTAGGAGCAGGAGTAGGCCATACGTCCCCTCAAGCCTGCACTGCCATTCAATAAGATCATGGCTGATCTTCGACCTTAACTCCACTTTCCTGCCCGATCCCCATATCCCTTAATTCCCCATAACTCCAAAAATCTATCTATCTCAGCCTTGAATATACTCAACCTCCACCATCCTTTGGGGTAGAGAATTCCAAAGATTCACAACCCTCTGAGTGAAGAAGTTCCTCCTCATCTCAGTCTTAAAATGCCCCTAGTTCTAGAATCTCCAGCCAGAGGAAACAACCTTTCAGCAATCTACCCTGTCAATCCCCCTCAGAATCTTATACGTTTCAATGAGATCACCTCTCATTCTTCTAAACTCCAGAGAGTATCGGCCCAATCTACTCAATCTCTCCTCAGAGGATAACCCTCTCATCCCAGGGATCAATCGAGTGAACCTTCGTTGTACCGCCACTAAGGCAAGTATGTCTTTTCTCAGGTAAGAAGACCAAAACTGTGCACAGTACTCCAGGTGTGGTCTCACCAAAGCCCTGTACAATTGTAGCAATATTTGGTAACTTTTCTTTTTCTGCAGTACAGATCTCAACTCCCATGTAGGGGATTTGGGTCTGAATCAATCGTAACTGAAAGCCAGCTAGTCCCATTGCGTGGCTACTCAGGTAATTGCTAAATGGAGCTCTTCATGATAGCAAAACATTCCATTTTGGACCGAGGCCCCATCTATCCTCTCAGGTGGACGTAAAAGATCCCATGGTACTATTTAAAGAAGAGCAGGGGAGTTCTCCTTGGTCTCCTGGCCAATATTTATCCCTCAAACAACATCACAGAACAGATTATCTGGCCATTATCTCATTGCTGTTTGTAGGACCTTTCTGTGTGCAAATTGGCTTCTGTTTTTCCTGCAGTATAACAGTTACCACATTTTTCATTTCATTGGCTTTGGGATGTCCTGAGGTCATGAAAGGTGCTATATAAATGCAAATTCTTTCTTTCTATTGGCTGTCGTGGCGTGGTAGAGAAACAATTCTAAATGTTCCTGCTTCCTAGCTAAAGAAGAGAAACATGAATGTAGGAAAACACCATGACCTTCAATTTCCACAGACCACTTGCCATAACTTTGGCAAGTAACTGCTGTTAGGGACGATGGAGCCACATATTGTAAGATCCTGAATTAGTGCCCCTCCACCTTCCCCACTGAAGCAGAACGCAGTGTGAAGGGTTACTTGTGCAGTCATTAATTTTAGAGGATGAAACGTTTGTGAGCACCCAAAGAAGAAAAGAGGGAGTGGCCTGTGTTTACCTTGCTCACCCTGGTCAGGTCATTGAATTTATTGTGGCACTGATGTACAGTTCTGGGGCTGAGAGAGTTGGCATTTGGTACAAGTGCCACCTCTGTCCATATGCTTTGAAGTTTCCATCTATGGAGACCCAGCAGTGTGTTCTATCCTATGTTCTGTCTCCTCCAGCAGGGTTTGGTGGTCTGTCTCACTGAAATCGTGAACTCTCCTTCTGTCCCTCCTTGCAATGCCCTTGCCTGTTCTTTGGCTGCCCGTGCCAGATCCTATGTTGGAAGATATTCTCGAACCGTGAGACAAAATGACAGATGTGCCATCTAATACCTGACAGTTAACTCAGCGATCTAAACACTTTTCTACTTACCAGCTGCTTCCCCAGCCTACTGCTGCACTCTTCAGCCAGTCTTGGGTTTTTAAAAGGCTGCACTCTAATTCCAAGCACTCCAGCAGATTACTCCTGTTATACATGGAATTGGTGCTGGAGATCCACAAATTCATATGCAAATGAGCTGATCTATGAAATCCTTGCAACTTCAGCTCTGTACAATACAGGCAGGTACAGCTCCGGACACACTACTTGCTCACTAACTGGCAGTTGGGTTTCTTCCCACACTTGGCCCCAGATAATCCACCAAGCCAATATCCAAATGGGTAGGGTGGTTCTGGCTGGACAAGCAGTGGGGAGCTTACTAATTCTTTGCCCTGGTAAGCTGCATGGCTTCAGCTGTTTAAATTCCAGCAGTTGCCCTGTACACACTTTGGGGTTCGTAATCCTTTGTCTTTCCCCAACCTGTGTCTAAGCTTTCTGGACTTAAGTAAGTGAGGTGTGACTCCATATCAGACAAGCATCAATGTTATCTTTATGGAACTCTCCGTGTCTTGCAAGTAACAAATGACTGACAGGCAGGCAGATTTAACCTAGCAAGGGGAAAACCCAGGGATTATACACTGAAGGTGGTTAATTTGGATTATTATCTTCATAAAGGAATTCTAAAAGAATGGGATGGCAGGCACATCAGGGGAGATTTTCCAGACACTTGATTGCATGGGTGCAGGGAATATCAGAAAATCCTGTGGGTCAGAGGGCACACCTGCACAGAAACTCACCCAATTGTCTCCATTTATATTAATGCAAAGGAAATCAGACGGGTTCCTTTACAGACGTGTGCTCTGACTCACCCAGTTTTCTGATATTTCCTCACCCAAGCGACCCAGTCCAGCTGGGCATAGAGCGAGAAAAATCTCCCCCAACACTACCGAGATTTGCTACTTTCATTCCATCAATTATTATTTTTAATTAAAGTTGGTTGCATTTCCATACTACACTGTGCAGAGGCTACTTTACGAAGACCTATAAATGTACGTTTATTTTCATGACACAATTATGATCAGCATTACTAATAACCAAGTTACATATTGGATCGATAATCTAGTACAGTGCTGAGGAACTGGACAAGGTTGTGACGAAGGGTCATCGACTTGAAACGTTAACTCTGTTTCTCTCTCCACAGATGCTGCCTGACCTGCTGAGTGTTTCCAGCATTTTCTGTTTTTATTTCAGATTTCCAGCATCTGCAGTGTTTTGCTTTTGTTGTTTTAAGGTTGTAAACAATTTGGTTCAGCCTGAGACAGTGGCCAGGGAGGGGGCTGGCATCGGTGACGAGGGAACGGAATTTGTGGCGGGGTGCAAAAACGATGGATTCAGTCTTTCCAATATTTAACTGGAGGAAATTGTGGCTCATCCAAGACAGGATGTCGGACACAAAATCTGACAGCACAAAGGTACGGGAGGGGGTGAGAAAGGTGGCAGAGAGGTAGTGCTGGGTGTCATCATGTAGAAGCTGATCCCACGTCTGTGAATGTTGCCATCTAGGGGCAGCATGTAAGTGAGGAAGAGGAGGACATACTTAAAGAACATAGAGGAGCTGCTTATGATAAAATTTCAATAAAAACTGTGTACAAGATGCACTGCAGCAACTCGCCAAGGCTTCTTCGACAGCACTTCCCAAATCCGCGACCTCTACCACCTAGAAGGACAAGGGCAGCAGGTGCATGCGAAGCCACGATCTTATTGCATGGCGACGCAGGCTCGAAGGGCCAAATGGCCTACTCCTGCTCCTATTTCTTATGTAACGCCATCACCTGCAAGTTCCCCTCCAAGTTACACACCATCCTGACTTGGAAATATATCGCCGTTCCTTCATCGTCGCTGGGTCAAAATCCTGGAACTCCCTCCATAACAGCATTGTGGGAGTACCTTCACCACACGGACTGCAGCGGTTCATGAAGGAGGCTCACCACCACCTTCTCAAGGGCAACTAGGGATGGGCAATAAATGCTGGCCTGGCCAGCGACGCCCCCATCCCAGGAACAAATTTTTTAAATGTAGTTACTGAGAAACCGTAAGGTGATGTAACTGTTTCATTCTGATTCACCTGAGTGGAAATATCAATATAGTGTGCGTTCACAAAGTTTGCCTGTTCCACCAGCTGCTGTTGGAGGATGTTGAGAGAGAGAGAGGGGCCAACAAAATGGAAACAACCCAAGACACGTGGGTAGATATTGGTATGCATTGCGCCCATGTTATGGCTGTAAAATGGGTGCAATCCACACCGATTTAGCAGTGGGACTGCCTGCGCCCAATCTATGCAGGCGTTGGTTCCACTGTCAAAGATGTGGGACCCTTTTTATCGGCGTCCCAGGCAGGCATCTAAAACAGGTGTTAGGCTCCTTAAGTATGTAAATTAGGACCCTGTCAAGAAACGAGTTGGCGATGAGCGGGGCAGGCACGTTCATCAGGATCCACGCAGCTGCCAACTTACAAGTGCTGTAGTTGAAGTGAAACAAAAGGAGTTCCTGTGGAGCAGGAGGAATTGTGATCAGCCCCGCCCACAGCACGCTTCAGTGCCCTTCCCGGGATTTACCGGAGGGCTGCTGTTGGCGAGGCAAGCAGCCCAACATTGATGTCTTCGCTCAGGCGAGCTGCTGGTGGAGGTACGGCCTGCTTCTCGGTCTGGGCGCGCACTTACTGCTTGTCGCCGATTCTGGCCCGAAAACAGGCGCAGATCAAAATCTACCTGAGATTTTTTTTTTTAAACACATTTGTACTGAGGTCCTGTACCTGATGTTAACTTAACAGTTGCTTTTATTAGAGATTACAATTTCAGCTATGTAACACTAGAGTTTATGGCTCATTGAGTCTCTGACAGCACAACTGCCACAGGTAGATTTAAATGAATGCATTGAACAAGACAGGCAAGCAGGAAATCCCCTCCACAGCATCTAGCAGCTGCTGGCTGTGAAACAAAGCAACACACTGACACTTCGCTACAAGCCTGCACATGGGAATATTTGAAACATGTCAGTGGCAGGCTGCACGTAGGATGTACTGATGCCCTACTGATAATTTGGTGACACATGATTTAACCACACACCATTTATAGAGCTCAGTGGATTTTCCCCACTGGGTTGTTTACCAGAAGTCATGATTTCCTGTTTTACTATTTAAAGGGCATATAATCTATGATGACGTTTAATGCTCTTCATTTGAGATATTAATAGTCTTGTAAGTCAATTCTTCACAGTTTTAAAAGTGATTACAAGGCTCGCCCAATGGGCTGGTGGGTATAACCAATGGAAAAGAAAATGATTTGCAATTGCCCATTTTGCACTACTGCCCAAGATCAGTTCCGCCCCCACTCTGTGTACCACTGAACCATATAGATTAGGTAATCTCAGCTTTGATTCCTGTTCTGTGCTGAATTATTTGATCCCAGTAGTGTGTTAAAGTTGGTCTCAGCGGACTTGGATTAAGGGGAGAAAATATCATTGAGGATTCTCACTCCTAACTGGAGGCTGAACATGTGTAGCTACCAGGTGAGGGCAGGTATGAGCTTTGATCCAATAGCCTGCCACTACTCACTAAGGCATATTTTCTGGTGAACTCTAAGACCCCACAAATCGTGAGTGGCAAACTCTCAGCTCAGATTGGGCCTAGCGTTAGGAGCTCACCACTTAAAGGGCTGCAGGCCAGATATAAAAGGATGAGGCCACTTAAAAGTAAGTGGCCATATGTGGAAATAATGGGCTAGAAATTCAGCTATGCAGCACCTGTTTTTCAGGCGCTAAATGGCCTTCTAAATCTCCAATATGGCAGGCAGGAACCGTACTCTCATTATGAACTGGAAGTGCGTCACCCGCCATATTGATACAAGGCCAAAAAAATCAGCGTGCAGTACCCATGCCAGAAACAGGCATTTGGCCCTTTGCATATGCAAATAAGGGTCCCAACGCCTGTTTGAGAGCCCAACTGGTTTGCCCTTAAAGGGACTGCCTGTTAGGCCGTGACCAACAAGGTAAATTTTTAAAATATACTTACCTGAATGTGGAGCCGTGAGGAGCAGGAGTGATCTACCCAACCTTACATTAAAAGAACACAATCCGCTGCCGCCCTCCTCTGGCCACCGCCGATCCCCATCCCCTAGGCACCGCTCCCCGCTCCCCCATCCAGCTCACCGATCACCCCCTAGGCTACCGATCGTGCCCCCTGGCCACTGCAACCTTCTGACCCGGTCGCCCCACTTCTTACCTGATTGCACACCTTTCCGACCCGTTGACTCCTTCCTCTCTTACCTGAGGGCTGCTGTTAGCATTGCAATGGTGAGATCTTTAATTACACTTCATTGGTGAGCTGCCTCTTACTGTCTGAAGTTCGCCCGCTCAATAAAAATGAGGCCCAAAGCCCAATATCGAGTGCGCTTCAGGCCTTACCATTCAGGCACAGGGATTGTACACTTTGCCCACTTGCCCCCAAAAATGGGCGCGCCCGAAATTCTAGGCCAATAATTATTGGTAGCCTTTCTAAAATCTGTAAGGGGTTTAAATTTTTGCCAATCAATGGCTCTATGGGATAAAAGAAGAGGATGGCAAAAACCTATGGTTGGAAAAATAAATGTGCAGACAGGAAATGGCATCTGTGGGCAAGTGATGAAGTGGCACAGCTCCCAAGCCCCCTGTTTGATGGCTGGCAAAGTGGAAGAGCCGCTGTTTGAAATGGGCGTGAGGAGGCTTGCCCTGTTTGGCATTCCAGGGCCCATTTGTCAGAGTACGGGATTGTAGTATGCTTGGCAGGAGATGGAGGCCAGAGACAAGGCTGTGTACATTACTTGTGGAACCTGAGAAAAGATGGTATACCTTAAAGGTGGTAAGAAAACCAAATGCTACCTTAAACAGTCCAAGTAGACACGCCATGAAGTGTTGCCTGTCAGCCTGTTGCACATTTACTGCTGACCCATGACAAGCCTTCACACATACTTACAGTTCTTTCATTGCTTACCGTGCATACCAGCATTCCAGAAAGACATACATTCCTGCTGCAACTTAAAAATAGAAAATCTTGGCTTGCTGACTTCTTTTTCAGAAAGTTTCACACCCAAAATCATTCCTAATCACAGCCTATTACCATCTCGTCTAGCTTCTAATCTCTTTTACTTCTTTTGGTTCTTTTATTCTTTTGTCCGATTGCAGCCCTGCCTTCGATCTAGTTCCTTTTCTCTCCAGTTTTGAAGAAGGGTCAAACCCGAAACGTCAACTCAAATTTCTCTCCACGGATGTTGCCTGACTTGCTGAGTTTTTCCAGCATTTTCTATCATTATAATACAGTCTAGCTAGGCAGGATTTTCCTCTCTTTTGCAGCTGGTTTTACGGCATACTGGGGTGGAAAATTGGGCAGATTCCAGCTGATTTTCATGTTCATGTTGGTTTTGCAGCCCCCCAAATACAGCCAGTTACGTTTAAATGAGACAATAATAAATGGGAGAGTGTAACAGATGTCACATTTTCTAACATTACTGCCTCTGAAAGCTAAATGTTGCTGCTGCCTGTGTACAGTAGAGGTCCGGCATTGCTAGATGATGCAGAACACATAAAATAAATATTCAAGGTAAAATATTCCTCTCAGGAGCTCTCACTGGGTGCCTGACAAGTGCAGCATTCCAGAGGTGTACTGAGTCTGTAAAGAGATGAATGCTCACAATTTTCATGGCAGGCGGCCAGGCTCAATATTGTGTACACTACTTGCAGAACCTGGGAACAGATGAGGAATACAAAGATGGCACACCTTACGAAAGGTAAAAGGACCCAACAGTACCATTTACTAGGTAGTTGGCCTAAGTATGCATGTCATAAAGTGTTCCACATTTGCTACTTCTGCCCTCCGATCCTAACGCAAGGCATTGCGACCTTTGGCTACTGCCCAAAGATCGCTCTGTGGGTGGAAGATTTAAAAACTTCACCAATCTTTTTGTTGCTGTGGATCTTCAGGCCACCCCCCGTTGGATCCCTGCAGATTCTCCAGTCTCTGGAGGCTACCTGCTAAAAAACCCCAGTGCCAAGATTCTTCGAGCACGTCTCCCAACAGTCGAATTAAGTGGAAAGTGAGACGAGAGGTCGGGAAGGCACCCTTTCGCCTCATTTATATTCTTATCCGTAGCCTGTGCCTGCTCCAGGTGCACGCCGTGTGACATTATATGGAGGAAGCTCAGGATGTCCTGGGACAACCACACAAACATCACACCCAGCATTTTGTAATGTAAGCTCTATTTGAAGGTGTCACTTGTAGGGAGCATCCCGACGTTTGTTCCTTTTCAGTCAGTAAAGAGCAGCTTGCTGCAGCATTCTGCACTTCTCTCACCAACACATCTACACAGATCCCAGGGGATGCAGTTAGTGAGCTTGAGGAGATAACACTGGGTCATTCAAAGCACACAGTGCAGCATTCTGCTGCTCAGGCCATAAGGTCTAATTCCTGCAACTTGGCACATTCTGAGGCACATTGGAAGCTCATTTCTGTTTGATGCCTCCAGGGATCAATCAGAGGGTAATTGTTTCTCTTTAGATTGTAGATTGGTAGTTGTTTGTAAGTCCCTCCCCCATGGTCAGAAATATCAGCAGGATATAATTGGCTTTCTATCTAGCCGCAAATATTTTCTTTCAAGTTGCTTTCATCTGTAACAAAGTGCGACAGATTGAAGGGTGTCATCTTAGGTGTGATGTCTGAAGTGTGATGTCTGAAACATGATTGACATGTATTGGGTACAAAACTTTTATATATTTTTTTAACAGAAATTAAGGGAGTCCAGTTAATGCCTGAAAATTCAGTTTATTTTTACACTAAAAAATGGAATTATTCATTCAATTGAGTAAAGCAGCATAAATAACAGGGCAAAGTGAGAAATTAGTGTTAAAAAGAATTGAATTATCATATAATTTGAAGCATTTGGGCAAATTTGAATTAAAAGGAGTAGACCACACTTTAAGCAGCAATTTTATGCATTTAGCATCTTGTCTTTCTGTAGTTAAAATGATAGCACCTTATAATTAATTTCAATAAATTATACATTTGAATAAAGATGTTCTTCTATTATTAGATTTACTTTTCACTAATTTCCCTTTATAGTACTCCAGTGGAGTAAAAAACCCCATATATTTTGATACCTTTTCCCACTATTTTGTTCTCCTCTTTCCTGAGTCATAGTGGGGTACAATTCCATTGGCACCAGTGGCCCTTTGATACTGAGACTATATGGCCATTCTTCGTATTGGAACCAAGACAGTGAGAACTGTATTTTCATTTTTTTTAAATGCCTGTCTTCAGGAAGTCCTCAGGCGGTCTGGCAAGTACAATGGGGTGGAGAAGCTTTTTCCCATTAAAAATGGCCATTGTGATTTCTCTCCCGTTACCCTGCTGTGACCTTAATCTGCCCAATGGAAGCATGCCCCACCCCATTGTGCTTAACTTATATGCATCCTGATGCTTGAAGGTGGCCTCTGGTGACAAGTCACATCAGTTAGTCAATCATTCATCGTTGCATTAGTCACGTCATGGATGCTGTGTTCAGTCATGATCCTATCTTACATTTCCTACATTACAACAGTGACTACACTTCAAAAATGCTTCAGTGGCTGTAAAGTGCTTTGGGACATCCTGAGGTTGTGAAAGGTGTGGTATAAATGTAAGTCTTTCTTCTTTATTTCTTTCCCTTGGTCTCAATGATTTGGATGAGGGGACTAAATGTAACATTTCCAAATTTGCTGATGATACAAAGCTA
Source organism: Somniosus microcephalus (assembly GCF_052327205.1). Classification (NCBI taxonomy): domain Eukaryota; kingdom Metazoa; phylum Chordata; class Chondrichthyes; order Squaliformes; family Somniosidae; genus Somniosus; species Somniosus microcephalus. The sequence continues at coordinate 289,094,521 of NC_140988.1, forward strand.
GGTGGCAGTATCAGTTGCGAAGAGGATGTGACGAGGCTTCAAGGGGATCTCAACAGGCTCAGTGAGTGGGCGAGAACATGGCAGATGGAATATAATGTGGATAAATGTGAAGTTAACCACTTTGGTAGAAAAAACAGAGAGGCAGAGTACTTCCTAAATGGTGAAAGATTGGGGAATGCAGATGCTCAAAGGGACCTGGGTGTCCTTGTACACGAGTCACTGAAAGTGAATGTGCAGGTGCAGCAAGCCATTAGGAAGGCAAATAGTATGCTGGCCTTCATTACAAGAGGATTTGAGTACAGGAGTAAAGAGGTCTTACTCCAATTATATAGGACCTTGGTGAGACCACACCTGAAGTACTGTGTACAATTTTGGTCTCCTTACCTAAGGAAGGATATATTTGCCATAGAGGGAGTGCAACAAAGGTTCACGAGATTGATTCCTGGGATGGCGGGACTGTCGTATGAGAAGAGATTGAGTAAACTAGGCCTGTATTCTCTTGAATTCAGAAGAATGAGAGGGGATCTCATTGAAGCATACAAAATTATTACAGGGCTTGATAAGATGGATGCTGGGAGAATGTTTCCCTTGGCTGGGGTGTCTAGAACCAGGGGCCACAGCCTCAGGATAAAGGGGAGGCCATTCAGGACTGAGATGATAAGAAATTTCTTCTTATGTCTGAAACAACCAGTTGAGAGAGGACAGTTAGAAATATTAATCACCATATAAGAATAACAGGAAGCTTCCCTGGAAGTTGGAGGAGGCTGCATTGATGCCGCCGTATTGTCACTGCCATGAGAAGCAGCAGCATCTGCACCCACTCCTTGTGGGCCACAGGAGCTGGGCATGGGCGCAATTGGCTAATGATCTGTGTGAGAACAAGCTGAGTAGACCCAATTAAGTCCTAAAAGCCCTGAGCTAGGGTTCTATTCAGGCCATCTATGGAAGCAGTCATTACTGACATTCTGGAAACAGTAACTGTCCTTAGCGCCTGTTACTGACATCAGGCTGAATTGACCTCCTGGGTTGCCTGTTACCTGGATGGCCCTCACATCACACTATACCCCCTGCATTGCATTGCAGATGCAGATTGTGGACTCCTTCAATTTTTGAAGTATCTGTACCACATGGGAGGAGAACATTTCCACTGCCTGCAATGAGCTCTATGAAAGAAAGACTTGCATTTATATAGCGCCTTTCATGACCATCAGACGCCTCAAAGCGCTTTATAGCCAATGAAGTACTTTTGAAGTGGAGTCACTGTTGTAATGCGGGAAACGCGGCAGCCAATTTGCGCCACAAACAGCAATGTGATAATGATCAGATGATCTGTTTTAGTGATTGATGTAAAAAGACTACTGAACACTTGGTTTGAGTATAAAACAAGGCTTTAATCAACTGTTTCAAAACCATGAGATTTCTAGTTACATCACTAGTTCCTGGTTACAGAAACATCCTGAGCAAGCTGGGCCCATGCCCAAGTATTTATACTACTTGGACGGCGCCACTAGCTGGCCGCCCAGTGTTACTTCATGAGTCATGATAAGATTCATGACATCCTTCCTGTCTGAAAGTTTTGGAAGTCCGATGACTTCCTTCTAGTGGATTAGGCGGACCACGAATAGGCGCAGTCTATTAGATCTTCGCTTGTGGCTGGAAGGCACGTCTCCTCGGACCATGTCTTGGTCCCTGGGTTGCTTGGTCCATACTGGTAGATCGATGAGGCCCGTGTCACCTTGATCGACCTGCGGAAGACTAGGGAGATCGTGACCCCGGGTGCGGGTCCCCACAGGCGCAGAGCTGGCGTCATCTTGGTTGGTAGCCGGGGATTGACCGGCGTCCTGGCTTCGGGTGGCCATCCCATGGGAAGTGCTCGGCTCCCCGAGTTGATCCAGTGGAGTAGCCGGCAGATCCCTTGATGTCCCAGGTAGGGCGTCATCCTCAAAGGAGCGCAGAGCGTCGGTATCATTACCATGGGTTCCTCTACCAGTTGAGTCTGTGGGACTGGTTGGACAGGGAGCCAGATCTTGGAGTGAAACGGTGGACTCCCGGCCATCAGGGTACCGTACATGCACGTAAGTGGGATTAACCTCCGTTAGTTCCACCTCGTCGACATGGGGATCGTTTTTGGAAGATCGGACGAATCTTCGGAGCAGCATGGGGCCGGGAGCTGCCAACCATGACAGTAGGGATGTCCCATGAGTGGAGCGACGCTGGAAACTGAAGAATCGCTTGTGAGGAGTGACATTGGTGGACGTAGAAAGAAGAGACCTGATGGAATGCAATGCGTCAGGGAGCATAGTTTCGCACTGCTGGTCTGGTAGGTTGTGTGACCTCAGTGCAAGATGAACAGCATTCCAAATGATAGCATTGTATCTCTCAACCTGTCCGTTACCGATGGGATGATACGGTGTCGTTTTGCTTGTGGTGATTCCCCGTTGGGAAAGATAACTTTTGTGTTCGCTTGACATGAAGGAGGCACCCTGATCAGAGTGGATGAAATTGGCTATACCACAAAGGGAAAAGACCTGATCGAGGCATTTGATCACTGTGGAAGTAAGCATATTGGGACAGAGGAAAGCAAAGGGAAAGCGTGAATATTCGTCCACCATAGTAAGTAAGTAGGTGTTTCGCATTGGGGAAGGCAATGGCCCTTTAACATCAATGCTGAGTCGCTGCATAGGCTGCATAGCATGTATGAGCTAGCCATCCAATGGATGGAAGAATTGCAGTTTTAATTCCGCACAGATTCTACAGGTGGAGCAAGTTTTTTTCACAATAACAACAGAGAATGCTGGAAAAACTCAGCAGGTCAGGCAACATCCGTGGAGAGAAGTTTGAGTTGACGTTTCGGGTTGAAACCCTTCTTCAAAACTGGAAAGAAAATAAAAAGATCGAAGGCAAAGCTGCGATCGAACAAAAGAAGAAAAGAGACAATAAAAGGTATGCGAAGCCAGATGAGATGGTAATGGGCCCGCGGAGACAAAAGGCAGCTGAGATTAGGTGTGAAGTGTACTGGCAGGTAAGAGGCAGCTGCCAGGTGAGAGAGAGAAACAAAAGGAAAGGAGGAGGGGGTGGGTGGCAGAACAAAAGGGCCCAAAATAAAGGGGTGGAAAAAACTAAAAGGAAAAAAGTAATAGGGGCCGAGATTATGATCTGAAATTAATGGCCCAGAACTTGGTGTCGGGGGCTTGCCGCGCGTGCAAGCCCCCGATCTGCACTCACCCTGCGCGCCGACATCTGAAGCCCGGGCCTGCTTGCATTTCCTGTCACTGGCCCGGTTCAGATGTCAGCGCGCTGTGCTTACCTGATCCAGTGGCGTAGTTAGTGCGATGTGCCGGCTGGGATCAGGTGAGCACTGTACAACCAATCAGGGGAGGGGAAGGTTCATTCATGAGTTTGAGAGTAAGAACTGTCAAACTCATGAAAACTACGGGGGCCCAAAACACTATTTAAACTTTAAATAAAAATTTAAAAAACATCCCAATCATTAAATTAAGTATAAATAAGTTTAAAAAAATAATTTAAACAATAATTTTCTTTTTTGAAAAAAATAAATTTTTAATAAAAAGGGTCTAAAACTAAACTTACCTTATTGTAGATTCTTTAAAATAATAAACCTGTGCAAAAAAAAATTCTAAATTACACTAAAACACCACTTACCTGTAAAAATAAATACTTACGTGTGCTTTTTACAAGCGTAAAGACCGGAGGCCTTTAGACATGCGCAAATCCCCCAAAACAGAGGAAATCCAAGACGCACGCGCTGCCCCCTACAGCGCACGCGCTAGCCTCTTCACCTCTTGGGTTAGAGGAGAGGAAATGCCGGTTTTCAGCGCATGCGCTGTGCATGCTGAAAACCGGCATTTCCTCCGGCCAGACGCGTGAGTACCCCTTCCGTACTCAAGCGTTTGGGGAGGAAATTCTGCCCCATTGAACTCGATATTGAGTCCGGAAGGCTGCAAAGTGCCTAATCGGAAGATGATTTGCTGTTCCTCGAGTTTACGTTGAGCTCCGTTGAACAATACAAGAGGCCGAGGACAGTGAGGTCCGAGTGGGAATGGAGCGGTGAATTAAAATGACAGGTGACCGGAAGCTTGGGGTCACCCTTACGGACTGAATGGAGGTGTTCCGCAAAGCGGTCACCCAATCTGCGTTTGGTCTCCCCAATGTAGAGGAGACCGCATCATGAGCAGCGAATACAGTATACTAGATTGCAAGAAGTACAAGTGAATCGCTGTTTCACCTGGAAGGGGTGTTTGGGGCCCTGGACAGTGGGAAGGGGGGAGGTATAGGGGCAGGTTTTACATCTCCTGCGCTTGCATGGGAAGGTGCCAGGCGAAGGGGAAGGGCTGTTGGGGGTGATAGAGGAGTGGACTAGGGTGTCTCGGAGGGAGCGATCCCTGCGGAATGCTGAAAGGGGAGGGGAGGGGAAGATGTGTTTGGTGGTGGGATCACTTTGGAGGTAGCGGAAATGGCGGAGGATGATCCGTTGAATGTGAAGGCTGGTGGGGTGAAAGGTGAGGACAAGGGGAACCCTATCGTGGTTCCGGGAGGGAGGGGCAGGGGTGAGGGCAGAAGTGCGGGAGATAGAACGGACACGGTCGAGGGCCGTGTCGACCACGGTAGAGGGGAATCCTCGGTTGCGGATAAAGGAAGACATATTGGAAGCACTGGTGTGGAAGGTGGCATTGTCGGAGTAGATACAGTGGAGGCGGAGAAACTGGGAGAATGGAATAGAGTCCTTACAGGAGGCGGGTTGGGAGGAAGTGTAGTCCAGGTAGCTGTGGGAGTCAGTGGGCTTGTAGTGAATATTGGTCGATAACCTATCCCCAGAGATGGAGACGGAGAAGTCGAGGAAGAGAAGGGAGGAGTCAGAGGTGGACCATGTGAAGGTGAGGGAAGGGTGGAAATTGGAGGCAAAGTGAATGAAATTGTCTAGTTCGGGGCGAGAGCAGGAAACAGCACCGATAGAAAATGGGAGATTTTTAGATCGCACAAAGTGCAACATACGGGTAACGCCAGGATGGCATAAGTGAGTCTGAAGGTCCGCAAGATTCAAAGTTGACATAGAAGAGCAGAATGCACGCGTGAGGGTATCCGGGGCCACATTCTCTTTGCTGGGTCGATAATGTATGGTGTAGGCAAAGGCGGCCAATTCCATCCTCCAGAGTTGTATTTTGTTATTCTTGATCTTAGTGCGTTTCCGGTTATCCAGCATAAAGGCCACGGAGTGCTGATCAGTTATAAGCGTGAAATGGTGATGAGCGAGAAAATGACTCCATTTACATACTGCTTCGATGATGGCCGTAGCCTCCTTCTCAACAGGAGGATAATGGAGCTCGCTACCCTGCAAATTTCTGGACAGAAATGCAACGGGTCGACCACCTTGATTCAAGGTAGCCGAGATCGCCACATCCGATGCATCGCACTCGACCACAAAAGGGAGACTTTCATCGATGGAACGAAGCATGGCTTTTTTAAGTTGTCGCTTGAGGAGGTTGAAAGCTGAAATAGCCGTTGCCTCCAATAGAAATGACTTTGCATGAAGCAGGGGCTGGATCTTGTCGCATAATAGGCGAACATGCCGAGTGCCCGATGAAGAGAGCCGAAATTCTTAGGGGGAGGGAACTCCTGAAGCGGACAAAGTCGCTCTGGATCTGGTTTGATGACACAGTTGCCCACCCAGTAGCCAAAGATGTTGACTGATGGTACTGATTTCATAGATTTGGACTCATTTAAGTTTAAGTTGCGACAACGGAGAATGTCAAAAAATTTCTGGAGGTTGGCATCATGCTCCTTCTGGTCATGACCAGATATGGAAAAGTGTCCGTTAAGTTCTCCTGTTTGACTAGGCTATCCATTGCCCATTGAAAGACGGCCACCCCATTGGTGACCCCAAATGGAAGGCGACAAAACTGATAAAGCTGACCATTGGCCTCAAAGGCCGTATACTTTTGTCAGAGTCCTTTAACGGTACTTGATGGTATGTGCCCTTGAAATCAAAATTTGAAAATACCTTGCAGTTGGCAAGGTTATTGACCATGTCATCGATGCGTGGTAGGGGTTAGGCATCCAGGTCGGTATACTGGTTACTAGTTTGCGAGCAATCGATGCAAAGACGTTTCTTGTGATGCTTCAGAGGATTTTTAACAACGACGACTTGAGCCCGCCAGGAAGATGAACATGGCTCAATGATACCATCAGCTAGAAGGCGAGAGATTTCTGCCTCGATAAAGGATCGATCATATTGGCTGAAACGTCATGACTTAATGACTATGGGCTTACATCGGGGGGAAAGATTGGAAAATAAGGAGCGCTCATCGAGCGAAGCTGCCGAAAGCGCACAAAACGTTACTTTGGAAATAGTAAGCTCCGGCTTTGACCCTCCAAACTCGAAAGTGAGTCTTTTGTGTTGTTTCTGGAAATCCTGTCCCAGGAGCACATCACTGCATAGGTTTTTAAGCACCCCGAGCTGGGTGGAAAAATAAGTGCGGCCATTGAGAATAAGGTCGACAAGACGAAAGCCAGAAGAGTTGGTGGTCAGTGTCGTCAGAGCCATTGCAATTTCCCTGTGTAGGGGGTGGTGTGTGTGTCGTCAGCTTGCCCCTGACTGCCTTGAGCGGTTCGAATTGCTCCCACACCCCTGGGTTCTAGACACTGGACTTAGGTACAGAGGGCAATACAGAATTGGAGTAGACAACTGGTTTGGTACAAGAAAACTGTATTTTATTAAAAGGCACAATAAAATTACAACACTGAAAAATTACTGGAATAGTTACAGGCATACAAAAAATACACTTAATTAGGAATGGGGAATACACGGCACATCGAGGGAAAAATCACATTAATAATCCCCCTACCCTTGGCCCATCCCCAATATCTAACTAAATTGTGCTATAAGGGGCCAGGGATTATGCTCACCAATAAGGGTTTCTGGACAGGTCGAATCCAGTCGACTAAGCCGGTTACGGTTTTGGGGTTCGCTCTTTGTGTCCTTCGGGACCTGCCATCGCCACGTGGTCCCAGGGCGCGGTGGTGGGGCTGTCTGAGTATAGTACCCTCTTTTCTCCATTAGAGATAGGGAGTAAAGTCTTTGTTGGGTACTTTATCTTGTAGAGTGGAAAACTTCGGGTTTTGTTCTTCTGGTGGTGGTCTGGTCGTCGAAGTTTTGTTGCGGTTGGGGTTTGGTTGGTGGTCTTCGGTGTCGGCTCGGTCACGGTGGCCTAGATCGTTACCTGTGCAGTGGTAATGATCTGAAGGTATGGTTTACCCGGCCCTTTGTTACTGCGGTGCTCGTGGTCGTTCCTCGTGTAAGGCTGCGGTTGCGGCCTAGTTGTCTTCGGTCGAGCCTGCCCCACCGTGCCTGTCTGCTTCTTTGAGTTTCGAGCAACCTGGACCTGAGCGTGTGCCTGCTCGTCCCCAACGCTTCACCACACTGCCCTTCTCTGCTTGCTCGTCTCCTTGCCGTTCGTTTCCGCTTGCTTGCTTGCTTTTCGGTTACCGGTGGGCCTACAATTATACTCTTTTGGAGGTTTGTTATCTGCGTGCCAAATCAGGGCTATTTCTTTGTCTAATTTTGGCGGGCTTGTCTAAGGTGATTATAGTCGTTCACCTTAACTGCTTTTTGGGTGGTTGCCCCGTTGCTAAATGGTCTTTAATGTCTCGGTGTTTGTTATGCATAATGTGAATTGGTATCTTCCTGGCTTGGTAGCCAGTTTAAACTGTAAGTGATTATTTATGCAAAGGTTTGATGGGTTCAAGATTAAGTCTTTCCTAAGTTGATTTGTTTCAAAATGAAGAATGCGTATTCTGCATCATCTAGTTGTCTGGCTTCAAAATAAGTCTCCCACAGGCCCAGGCATGTCAGGTTTTTCAAAGCCCTTTGAACTTGGCCTGCTGTTTTGCAGGGTCCTGCTTTCAATCTTGCAGGTTTCTGCCACAAGGTCCAGAAGCCATTTCCTTCAGGGTACCCTTATTAATAACTTGTCCTTCAGGGTCCCTTTATTAATAATTTGGGGAATGTGGGAATTTTGAGAACCCTACACTTGTCCGAGGGGTAAATATGCAGTTTCAACTTACTGACAGCTCGCTCACTAATGAAGCTGTCAGAGCTGCATGAGTCGATTAGTGCACTCAAAATGTGTCCATTTACCGAAATCTTCGTGGCTGCATGGGACAGACTTTGGGGAAAAACAGCTGTGATGGGAGGAAGGCCAGTTTTACCCTTGATAGCTGTAACCTTAGTAGTGGTTCTTGGGGGAGGAGCAGTTTTATAGATTGCAGCTGTAACCTTAGTAGTGGCTCTTGTGGGAGGAGCAGTTTTGTAGATAGTAGCTGCAAAACTAACAGGGGCTCTCGACCGGTATACCTTAGAAAAGTGGCCTTTCTTACTAACAGAGGCTCTTGACTGGCATACCTTAGAAAAGTGACCTTTCTTACTGCAATGATTGCAGACTGCGTTATGAGCAGGACAAAATTTCCTATAGTGGAATGCACCTCCACAGAAGAAACACTTCCTTCCAGATTGCCTAGATGCTGCTAGGGCAGGGTCATCATCAGTGAAGGCTTCTAGGGTAGGGTTCTCATCCGCTAGGTTAGAGTCATCATCAGTGAGGGCTTCTGCCTGAGACCTATTGAAGGAGTCACTAAAAGTGATAGCAGAGCCCGTGCACATGGTAAAAGATAGGTATCTGCATTCCTCTTTGCTAAGTCCAGGGAACATGCCTGATCATAGGCAGCCTGTAACTCGAGGGTTTTATTCTCCAACAGACGCTGGCGTATGAAGGAAGACGTAATTCCGTTAATAAAAGAATCACAAATTATCTCCTTCTGGTACTGCTCAGCTGTGACAGCTTTAAGATTACAACCCTTGCTGAGCCTGCAAAGCTTTTGAAGGAATTCGTCAAGTGATTCCCTGGGTTGTTGTTGAGTCGTGGCCAGTAGATGCCGAGCAAAAATTTCATTTGGGGCCTTAACATATAGTCGCTGTAATATTAGGATAGTAGAGTCATAGTCTACACAGTCTTCGATATAGTCAAACACATGAGGAGATACATAATTGGCAAGTATCTCTAATTTATCAGGAACATTCTCATCACACACCCTGAGGAAGTTGCTGAAGGTACGATACCAGTGTTTCCATACCTTAGCAGTTGTAGGTGAATTCGGGTCCAGGTCAAGACGGGCGGGTCTGAGTAGTTTGTCCATGATGGGTTGATTACTACGTCGGAGTTCCCTTCTACAGTTGAAGTCATAGCTGGCTGTTCCCGAAATTACTCAGAGCGTGGAGCCGATACACAGTTGATTAAATTGATGTAAAAAGACTACTGAGCACTTGGTTTGAGTATAAAACAAGGCTTTAATCAACTGTTTCAAAACCATGAGATTTCTAGTTACATCACTAGTTCCTTGTTACAGAAACATCCTGAGCAAGCTGGGCCCATGCCCAAGTATTTATACTCCTTGGATGGTGCCACCAGCTGGCTGCCCAGTGTTACTTCATGAGTCATGGTAAGATTCATGACAGTGATGTTGGTTGAGGGCTAAGTATTGGCCAGGACACTGGGGATAACTCCCCCGCTCTTCTTCGAAATAGTGCCATGGGATCTTTTAAGTCCACCTGAGAGAGCAGACAGGACCTCGGTTTAATGTCTCATCCGAAAGACGGTACCTTCGACAGTGCAGCATTCCCTCAGCACTGCACTGGAGTGTCAGCCTAGATTTTTGAGCTCAAGTCCCTGGAGTGGGACTTGAACTCACAACCTTCTAACTCAGAGGCGAGGGTGCTACCAACTGAGCCAAAGCTGCTCCCTAATCATAGATCATTTCAAGACAGGACCCCTAACATTCGTTCTTCAGCTGAGTGTAGCCATTCTATCCACTCTGTTAACTAGGTTGTTGTTGTACAGATAGTCCTCAGGTTTAGTCCTGATAATCAATACCCTTATTTTACATAGAATTGAAGTAAGACTAATGGGTCTGTATTTGTCTGCATTTGTTGTGTCACTCTTTTTGAATATGGGCACCACGTTAGCCTGTTTTCAATCTACTGGTACCTCCCCAGTATCCATTGACTCCCTTATAATGATTGTCAGTACATCACAAATCTCCCTAGCTTCTCTCAACACTCTGGGATAAATACCATCTATCCCATGGGATTTATTTGTTCCTTCCTACAACCCTCTAAGTCCCTTCTCTTTGTAAGCAGGACCCTTGATCTCCCTCTGACCCAGCTGAACTTCGGTCAAATCATATTGATCCGCAAAACAGCATGTTTATGTGTAAATGTGTAATAATACCAACATTTCCAATGCACCAATACATTTGTGGTACAGGGTATTTTTGATACTCTTTTTGTGTCAGGTTTTGGAATAAGAGTTTTCGTTGACGTATTTTTAGTTGCATCACCTATAATTTACAATTTAATAGCCATTCCAATAGGAAAACCAATATTTTTGTGATATTCAGAGGAAGAAGAGAAGGGCTGACAAACTGACCATATTTATTTGATCTTAGCGCCTGTCCTGGGGTAAACCATCTTCACCAAGTTTATTGATCTACAAGACTGGCATGCAGTGAGTACAAAAAGAAAAGAAAGACTTACATTTATATAGCGCCTTTCACGACCTCAGGACGTCCCAAAGCGCTTTACAGCCAATTAAGTACTTTTGACGATTCGCACTGTTGTAATGTAAGAAACACGGCAGCCAATTTGCACACAGCAAGGTCCCACAAACAACAATGAGATAATGACCAGATAATCTGTTTTTTACTGCTGTTGGTTGAGGGATAGAATCATAGAATCATAGAATGGTTACAGCACAGAAGGAGGCCATTTGACCCATCGAGCCTGTGCCGGCTCTCTGCAAGAGCACTTCAGCTAGTCCCACTCACCTGCACTTTCCCCGTAGCCTTGCAATTTTATTTTCCTTCAGGTACTTATCCAATTCCCTTTTGAAAGTCACGATTGAGTCTGCCTCCACCACCCTCTCAGGCAGTGTATTCCAGATCCTAACCACTCGTTGCATAAAAGAGTTTTTCCTCATGTTGCCTTTGGTTCTTTTGCCAATCACCTTGAATCTGTGTCCTCTGGTTCTCGACCATTCTGCCAATGGGAACAGTTTCTCTCTATCTGCTCTGTCTAGACCCCTCATGATTTTGAATACCTCAATCAAATCTCCTCTCAATCTTCTCTGCTCTAAGGAGAACAACTCCAGCTTATCTAGTCTATCCACATAATTGAAGTCCCTCATCCCTGGAATAATTTTTGTAAATCTTTTCTGCACCCTCTCTAAGGCCTTCACATCCTTCCTAAAGTGCAGTTCCCAATACTTCAGTTGAGGCCGAACCAGTGTTTTATAAAGGTTCATCATAACTTCCTTGCTTTTGTACTCTATGGGCTGGATTTTGTCAATGGGAGCTTTTGGAGGCGGGACTCCCACTTGTTGGGTTTTAGTCCCGCCTCCTTCAACTTGTGGCCAACCCACGCTACTTTCCCTTGATTGACCTTGTTAAGCCTGCCCAGCGGGCTTAGCAGGCCAATTAAGGGAAAGCCAGTTACAGGTGACGTCAGCAAGTGCCGTTTCATCTGTCAAGAGCATTTGACAGATGAAATGTCATCGTTTGACAGCTCTGTGAAGCTGTCAAACACTGACAATCTGTCTTCTAAGTTGTGTCTTTACTCAAGACTCAATTAGAAAGCCTTCCTGACCAGAAAGCAGAAGGCTGCAGCTTTTGACAGTTCAGCGGCCATTCTGTTTTCTGTGGCAGTGAGCTGAGGGACTCCCGAGACCTGAAGGGAGGAAGCCGGCAGGAAGAAGTAAAGGTAAGTAAAACTTATTAAAACACTTTACACACACCTCACACACTTACCTCTGCACACATGCACTCATTACTCAGCTGCACACCGGACATCTCGGCCCCTCCGACCCCCGCAGACCGATGGCCCGCCTCGCTGACCCTGGCGAGGTTCGGATCCAGCCCTATGCCTCTATTTATGAAGCCCAGGACCCCGTATGCTTTTATAACCACTTTCTCAACCTGCCCTGTCACTTTCAACGATTTATGCACATATACCCCCAGGTCTCTCTGTTCACACACCCACTTTAATTTATATTGCCTCTCCTCATTCTTCCTACCAAAATGTATCACTTTGCACTTTTCTGCATTAAATTTCATCTGCCACATGTCCGCCCATTCCACCAGCCTGTCTATGTCTTCTTGAAGTCTATGACTATCCTCCTCACTGTTCACTATACTTCCAAGTTTTATGTCATAAAATTTTGTGGATAAATATTAACCAGGACACAGGAGCAAGAGATGGGTTGTCTCTGCAGCCTGCCAAACAGGGCTAGAATATTCTATCACTGGGCTTTGTAGAACACAGAATTAGCATTAATGAGCTTTCTTGGGGATTTCAATTGTTCTATTAACGTTCCTACAATGTGTTTAAAAATTAGGTTGACGGTTAAATAGTTAAGGATAGTTACAAATGATCAAGGACTCTATGGAACATTGATGGCTTGTCTGGTATTTAGGAATGAGTCACCTGTGAATGTGGACTGGCAACTTAGATTAGTATTTTGGAGCTTTGCTTGATTACCTTAGGGAGTTAGGGAGAAACTTCAGAGTTTTATCTTCTTCGAGGTTTAGCAGTGGTTGGTTGCTTCCCTCAGGAGATTGAGTGGGTTGAGTACAGTCCATGACAGCAGAAATTGTGCATGGCCTGCGCAGGGAGTGGATTTGATAAGAAAGAGGAGCTTAAGCACATTATTGAAATGTGTAAAATTGCTTCTCTCAACAGATTGACAGAACAGTCAACCTTGCCTGGTACTGTGCTCCTCTTTATTTATTTAAATGAATGGAATTTTCACTGGGGTGCCTCACAATAGGTTTTCTACTGGTTGCGTTGGTGGAAAATTCACAAATTATTGCCCAAGGGGAACATTTCCTCTCAGCAGTATAGATTATAATTTGAAGTAGTTGAATCACTCTGCGCACATTGACAATCATATTCTCAGATGCTGTCAAGGTGCAGTAGGTGGACAGGCTGCCGAAACATAAATATGGACCATTTTGAATCATTCTCTAATTCTTCCCCTTTTCATTGAGTTTGATGATTGCCATCAGGCTGTATAGTTGGAAGTCTGCTCCATTTAGCTAGAGTTGTGTACAGTGGAAGATATCAAGTAAATGCAAGAATTATACTATGGTGGAGATAAGACCAGCTTCCTATTGACTGCATGGAGGACTGTGTGGTGCAAATTGAACCAATTTTTCTGTGCTCCTCAAGGAGGAAGGAATTGCAAGTCTAGCAAAGGTCAAAAACTCAAAACCCATGGTTCTGCTCCTCGTTACCATCAACAAGAAAATTTAGCCCAGCTCAAAAGTTAAATGTTCACTGATGGCCAATTGAACACTTTTAGAATTCATAATTCCCAGATCAATATTACAATGAGCAAGATACAGTTTGAAAGAAAATTTAAAAGGCTGGACTAGATGTTAAGTCCGTGAATGATTGAGACACGGACTAGCAGGAGAGAAACAAACAAGTCTTTACTGGTGGAAGGCATAAACGAAATTAACCAACAGAGGCTCTCTAGCGCCTTTTATACAGGGGTGGTTACTGCCGGTACTGCAGTCTGAGACCAGTTATTCTCTTAAAGGTACATACACAACAATTCCTCCCCTTTTAGATAAACAGTACATAACGTTCATTTAACAACTAATGATAACGAATTACAATCACAATTACTGTTGCTAGATACATTGGTTAAGTTTAAGCAATTATAAGTTCAGTCTTTGAGGAGGCTTCCTGATTCTGTCTGGATAACGCCTCTTTGGAGTATCAGGTTCTTCTGGCAATGTTGAGTCGGAATCAATGTCGTTGTTTGGTTCATCTGCTTCCAATATTACCGGTTCTGCGGTAGCTGCAATTGGAACGTCGATTTCATTACCAGGTGTATCAGATCGCGGTGTGGAGTTGACGTTTTCCAGTGACTCTAGAATCTGATCAGCATGGCGTCTTACAATGCTCTCCCCAACGTCCACGGTATACATGAGAGGTCCTTGTCATGTACAAATCGTTCCTGGCTGCCATTTCTCAGTGCGGTAGTCCCGGGCCAAAACTGGTTGACCTATCTTAAAACTCCTTGTCGGCCTTTCATTCATATTCTGAAACTGCCTGTTCTCCACATCTCTTCGGACGTTTGGCTTAACCAAATCCAAGCAGCATCGTAGTCTTCGATTGAAGAACATCATGGCTGGAGTTTGGTTGGTAACCGCATGTGTCGCATTCCGGTAGGCAAACAAGAAGTTGTCCACCTTGTGTTGTAGGGGTATATCTTCATTACACATTGCCTTGATAGCCTTCTTGAATGTTTGGACAAACCTCTCGGCCAATCCATTAGTGGCTGGATGATATGGGGCAGATGTGTAATGCTTAACACGATTGTTCTTTAAGAACCTCCGGAACTCTTCAGACACAAACTGTGGTCCATTGTCAGAGCAAATCTGTTCAGGCAGCCCATTCCTGGTGAATATGGTTCGTAAAACTGCGATAGTTTTTTCCGTGGTGGTTGAGGACATTTTTATTACCTCTGGCCACTTTGAATGTGCATCCACCGCAATTAAAAACATCGAGTCCATGAAAGGACTAGCAAAATCAATGTGCACCCTTTGCCATGGAGATGAGGGCCACTCCCATGGATGCAGAGGAGCGTGTGGTGGGGCGTTTTGGACCTTCTGGCATCCTGCACAGCTCTTGGTCATCTCTTCAATTTCTCTATCGATTCCCGGCCACCACACAAACGCTCTGGCTAAGCTCTTCATTTTTACCCCACCCAGATGACCCTCATGAAGCTCATTGAGCACTCTATCCGTCAACTTAGGTGGAATTACTACTCTGGATCCACACATCAAGGTTCCTCTGCACACTGACAGCTGTTCTCTTCTTGTCGAAAATGCTGGCAGCAGTGGTTCGCCATGTGCTGGCCATCCCTTCACCGTTAAATCATAGACCCGTGATAGTGTCGGGTCATTACGTGTTTCCTTTTCTATGTTTGCATTCGTCACAGGGAGACATTCGACTATGGTCGAGTGGAATAACTCCATTGGATCCACTGCAAGGTCTTCTTCTTCCATCGTCGGGAACGGTAGACGTGACAATCCATCAGCATTTCCATGCTGTTTAGTTCGCCTGTACTCGATGTCATATTGGTGTGCCCCTAGGAAAAAGGACCATCTCTGCAGCCGTTGTGCTGTCATTATCGGTATGCCCTTCTGAGGGTTGAAAATGGAGACAAGAGGTTGATGATCGGTTAGTAGAGTAAATTTTTGACCGTGCAGATAGTGATTGAACTTCTTCACCCCCCACACTAGGCTGAGGGCCTCTCTGTCAATCTGGGCGTAGTTACGCTCGGCAGAAATTAACGAGCGTGACGCAAAAGCTATCGGCCTCTCCAACCCATCAAGGAATTTACGTGACAGTACCGCCCCAATGCCGTAGGGAGACACATCACACGCCAGCCTGATTGGCAGTGCTGGGTTGTAGTGAGCCAATACTTCCTTCGAAGTGATTAAGTCCTTACTCTTCTGAAAAGCACGTTTACAATCATCACTCCATTTCCATGCTACCCCCGTTCGTAGCAGGGCGTTCAGTGGATGCAGAATTGTCGACAAATTCGGCAAAAACTTATGATAGTAATTCACCAACCCGAGGAATGACCTCAGTTGCGACACATTTTCAGGCGCTGGGGCCTTAACAACCGCTTCAATTTTGTCAGGGGACTTATGTAACCCCTCTACATCAATCACGTGGCCACAATACGATATCTGTTTCTTAAAAAATTCGCACTTGGGGCGGTTGGCTCGCAGCCCATGTTCCCGTAGTCTAGTGAGCACCTGTTCTAGGTTGTTAAGGTGTTCACTGTCATCTTCACCTGTTACAAGGATGTCGTCCAAGTAACACTGAGTCCCCGGAATCCCTTGCAGGACTTGTTCCATTGCTCTTTGCCATATCGCCGGAGCCGATGCTACTCCGAATACCAATTGATGATACTGGTAAAGACCTTTGTGAGTGTTTATCGTGAGATACTTCCTAGAGGACTCTTCAACCTCCATCTGCAAATATGCTTGTGCTAGGTCAATTTTTGTAAAACGCTTCCCTCCAGACAGTGAGGCGAAGATGTCTTCTATCCTTGGAAGAGGATATTGTACTGTGTGAAGGACAGGGTTCACCGTCACCTTGAAATCCCCACAGATGCGAATCTTCCTTGGCTCTCCGGACTTATTGCTTAACGTTTTCTTCATGACAGGAACGATGGGTGTCGCCCACTCGCTCCAGTCGACCTTAGACAACACGCCCGCCTTCTCCAGATTCTCCAGCTCTGCCTCGACGGCTGAACGAATTGCATATGGTACCGGTCTCGCTTTGAAAAACTTGGGAACTGCATTCTCTTCTATTTTTAACGAGGCGGTTACGCCTTTAAGCGTGCCCAGTTCTTGTTGAAATACCTCTTTGGCGTTAGCTAAGATTGTTGACAATCATCCAGGAGTAACGTCTTCATCTTTTTTACCGTCCACCGTCATTGCATGAATGGAATGCCAATCTAAGTTTATCTTCCTGATCCATTCCCGTCCTAATAACGGTAGTCCACCATTTGGCAGTATGTAGAGATACAATTTCCGTATTTTCTTGCCATTGTATTCGACAGGCACCCTTATTTTTCCTCTGGGGTATACTTTTTGCCCCGTATACGTCGTCAAGACGATGGATGTCTCTCTCAAGGGTATGTGTGAAAATAGCCGCTCATAGTCTCGTCGATTCATGACGGTTAGCGCTGATCCTGTATCCAATTCCATTTTAACTTGGGACCCTGCTATCGTGAGGGTGACCCAAATGGTTCGGTGATCCTCTTTTGCGATTACATTGTGAAGTTTGAGACAGCTTAATCTCCTGTTCTCGGATTCACTATTGCTCATCTGGTCTTCGGAACTACTGTCCGTCATCTTTTGTACTTTCTTGTACGGTTCCTTAGTAGCCTTTTTGTTGTCGCTGGTCTTCTTCCCAGACCTACAAACTCGTGCAATGTGTCCAATCTTCCCGCATTGTCTGCATATTTTGTCTTTGGACCAGCAGTCCTTCTGGTCATGGTTAGTTCTGCCGCAGCGATAACATTTTGCAAATCCCCGTGTCATTTCGTGGGTGCCGTATTCCTGTGGTTTTTGTTGAATTTCTGCAGCTCCCCTGGCTGCTGCTTCATACGATACTGTCACGCTGAAAGCCTTATCTAGCGTCAGCTCTTTTTCTGCGAGTAACTTCTTCTGTGTTCCTTCACTCAGGAGTCCACAGACAAATTTGTCCCGTAGGGTATCTGCCAGTCCTGCTCCGAACTGGCAGTGCTTTGATAGCTTGCGTAGTTCCGTAAGATACTCAGCATTGCTCTCATCTTTGTGCTGAGTTCTCCTGTGGAATTTAAATCTTTCTGCTATCAACAGCGGTGCAGGGTTTAAGTGCTCCTGTAGAACAGCAACAATTTCGTTAAAACTCTTCGCCTTCGGTTTGGCTGGAGTAATCAGATCCCGCAATAGGCCGTACGTTCTAGCGCCCATTACGTTTAGCAATATTGATGCCTTTTTCCCCTCCGCTATTTCATTTGCCTCGAAATATACCTCGACTCTTTCCACATACGTGGTCCAGTCCTCTAATGTATTATCAAAAGCAGTGATACAGCCAGTCTTCGGCATCTTGCAAATCTAAAATGGCGCCTCCCGCGCTTTGCCTTCTTCTCCGATTTAACAAAATGGCGCCTCCCGCGCTTTTCCTTCTTCCCCGCTGTTGTTAGCGCTGCTTTCCACGGTTTCTTGCGCGTATTCTTTTTCTTTTATTATTTTCCCATCATGGAGCGGACCCTCTGGAACACTTCCCTCCCTCTTCTGAGGTCCGAACGCTGCCCAGCTTCGAAACACCGGCCGCGCCCTGTATGCTCCACCCTCTCTCTCTCTCCTTGCTTCCCGACTCGCTGCCCGGCCCCGTTGCAGCCCAGGAAGGATCAGAGCACTACCTGCCACCAGCCCGATTAGCTGGGAAACCACGGACCGAGGAACCCAGCCTGGCTCTGGACAGTCTCTCCTGCAAGTTTTGA
Organism: Somniosus microcephalus; assembly: GCF_052327205.1. Lineage (NCBI taxonomy): Eukaryota > Metazoa > Chordata > Chondrichthyes > Squaliformes > Somniosidae > Somniosus > Somniosus microcephalus. The sequence goes on from NC_140988.1 coordinate 289,112,667, forward strand.
AATCGATGATTGACGGTCGACGCCCGTTTCTCGAGTTTCAATGGCTTTTTTTTTTTTTTTTCTTTCTTCTGGCTCCGACCTTCAACACGTCGTCGGAGTTGCTGCTGAGTTGCAGGTAAGTTCGTTTCTAACTCGTCGCCAGTGTTAAGTCCGTGAATGACTGAGACACGGACTAGCAGGAGAGAAGCAAACAAGTCTTTACTGGTGAAAGGCATAAACGAAACTAACCAACAGAGGCTCTCTAGCGCCTTTTATACAGGGGTGGTCACTGCCGGTACTGCAGTCTGAGACCAGTTATTCTCTTAAAGGTACATACACAACACTAGAGGGTAGATTTCACCTGATATTTCAGTCTTCACCTGCCCGAAGTGCACATTGTGAATTACTCTGGGGCTTGCTGGCCTTTGTGCTGAATTCTCAATACACAATTCACAATTCACAATTCAAATCGCTTTATTGGCATGATAAGTTACATCTTATGTTGCCAAAGCATCAAAATACATTTATGGTTTAGCACATAAACGCAGTTCTATTCATACAGTGTATAAACAGGTATATCCCTGAGTGTATAAATATACATTCGCATTGTTTATATATATTTTTTTCTTAGTTTACTGGTTGTCCCTCTGTTCATGGCAAGCTGTAACATAGTGCGCCGCCAGTGTTATACAGCTTCTCTCCTCTCCCAGTAGGAATGGGAGTTTTTGGTTGTCAGTCAGATTTCTGAAATCAGGGCATATTTGTGAGAATTTTTGGTAGAAATTCTCCCTGATGCCCTGATATTTTCCACAAGCTGTGAGGAAGTGCATCTCTGTCTCCACCACTCCCTGACTGCAGTGAGAGCATATCCTGTCCTCTCTTGGCAGCCTGGTCTGCCTGTGTCTGCCTTTTTCGATCGCTAGGCTATGTTCGCTAAGTCTGTACCTTGTCAAGGTTCTTCTCAGTTTGTTATCCTTTACCATGGTCAGGTAATCAGCTATGTTGTATTGTCTGTTTAGGGCCAAGTAGCAATTGAGTTTGCTTTGGGTTTTTGTTGTTTCTGCCCAATATGTCAGATATTTTTCCTTTTGCTTAGCGACGATTGTGTTGGGTCGAATTCTTTGTGTTACCCTGTCACTGTCCTGGGGCTGGTTATTGTTAGTATTGTTAGTAGTTACTTCACTGAGTCCCAGGACTAATTGACTGAGGGTATTCTTCTTTATGGTCAGCTCTTGGCATTTCAGGGCGTCGTAGTGATAGCATTGGGGATTGCTCATTTGTAGGTGATTCCAAAATTTGGTGGCTCTTTTTTGGATAGTGATTATTAATGGATATTGGCCTAGTTCCGCCCTGCATGCATTGTTTACTGTTTTCCTTTGAGTCCGGAGGATACTTTTACAGAATTCTGCATGTAGGATCTCAATTGGGTGTTTGTCCCATTTTGCAAATTCTTGTTGAGTTAGCGGTCCCCATACCTCACTGCCATAGAGTGCAATTGGTTCAATTACTGATTTGAAAATTTTGAGCCAAATGCTAATTGGGATTTCTATTTGGATTGATTTTTTGATGGCATAGAAAGCCCTTCTTGCTTTCTCTTTCAGTTCATTCACAGCCAGTTTGAAGTTTCCCGTAGAACTGATTTTTAAGCCCAAGTATGTGTAGTTAGTGGTTTGTTCAATTTTGGTTGTTCCTACTGTGAAATTTATTTTGGGTCCCTGATGTTTGGATCTTTGCTGGAACACAAGGACTTTGGTTTTTTGGGGATTTATTGTCAGGGCCCAAGTCTGGCAGTACGACTCCAGCAGGTCCAGGTTTTGCTGTAGCCCCTCTTTAGTAGGTGACAGCAGAACCAGGTCGTCTGCATAGAGGAGGAATTTAACCTTGGATTCATATAGGGTGAGGCCGGGTGCTGTAGATTGTTCAAGTAGTTTTGCCAATCCATTTATGTAAATATTAAAGAGTGTCGGTGAGATTGGCGAGCCCTGCGTCACCCCCCGCCCCTGTGGGAAGTATTTTGTTTGTTTGCACTCTCGACATTTAATGCTCCATGCTGGGAGCATGCATTCGTAAGATCTACCTTTATATGTTTTCACTGCGCCCTGAAAAAGAAACAGTAGTTATCAGTGTAAACTTACCCTATTAAGCAACAATACTACTCACTAAACTTTATATTACAAAATATGATGACTTGAGTCTCCAATTTGCTGCTGGCGATTTTAGCAGATGAATGCTTAATGTGCTCGTATGACATTCCTCTGTCTGCTATTATAGAGGTGGTAATCCAGTTAAAATAAATAGGTTAATGTCTGCATTAAAATAGGAGACAGAAAAATTTCATACAAATGCAATAAGTGTTCACTTGCTAAAATCACAAACAGCAATTTCTAGGCTTGACTATTTGCCGCAATTAAAGGAATAACCTGTTAAATGCTGCAGTCTGTACATTGGTATAGAATCGATAACATGGGGTGGGGGGTGTAGCCAACATTGAGGAACATAATCCAAGAAGACATTAGACATTAGAACACTTGCAGACTGGGCAGTTAAGTGGCAAAGGAACTTTAACATAGATAAATGTGAGGTGATGCACTTTGGTAGAGAAAAAAAATCATCACCTACATCTTAGAATTAAAAAAAAATGTAGTGGGGTAGAAGGGCAAACAGATCTAGGGACACAGGTAAACAAATCATTAAAAGTAGCATCGCAGGTCAGCACAGCAATTAAAAATGCTAACAAAGCTCTGGGATTTATTTCTAGAAGTATAGAATTCAAAAGTAGTGAAGTTATATTAAACTTGTATAGGGCCTTGGTCAGGCTGCACTTAGAGTACTGTGCACAGTTCTGGTCTCCATACTATAAAAAGGACATAGCACTGGAGAAAGGATGGTACCAGAACTGAGAGATTACAGCTATCTGGAAAGATTGAACAAGTTGGGTATTTTTTCTTTGGAAAAGAAATGACTTAGAGGTGACCTGATAGAGTTCTTTAAAATTATGAATGGGTTGGACAGGATAGATGTAGAGAGAATGTTTCCATTTGTGGGAGAATCCAAAACTAGGGGCCATAAATACAAGTTAGTCACTAATAAATCCAATCGGGAAATAAGGAGATTTTTTTAAACTCAGAAAGTGGTTATAATGTGAAACTCGCTACCACAGGAAGTGGTTGAGGCAAATAGCTTAAATGCTTTCAAAAGGAAACGAGACATGTTCATGAGAGAAAAGGGAATAGAGAGATATAGTGAAAGACTGAGAGGGGGCAGATGGAATGGGAGGAGACTCGTGTGGAGTATAAACACCAGCACAGAGTAGTTGGGCCCAATGGCCTATTTCTGTGCTGTATAATCGATGTAATTCTATATGTTGTACCTTTACATGATTTCTTGTGTAGAATTTTTGCTACTGTCACAAAGAATAAACAAACTTGCTAAATACTTAACTTTCAGCTTTGAAAAAACAACTGACATTCACAGGTCAGTTATTCATTCATTTCTACTTTTAGGAGTTATGTTGTGGCTCAGTATTTATTTGCTTTACTTTGTAAAAACAAAGGCCTAGAAATTCGATTACATCCAAAAATGGACGTGTGGGGGAAGGGCTTACACTGCACATGCCTGTTAGTGTTGTCCTAAGCAGTACATTATATTCATGATGCCTGCTTATGGTCAGGAGTCAGGCATGCAGCCAGTGCTACCTGCTATTAATTGGCTGCATGCTTGTTTTGGGGGCGGTTATCGGGCATTTCTGACTACACTTAAAGGCAGCCAGCACCTCTTAAAAAGGAGGGGCATTCATGCTGCAGAAGGAAAGAAACACTTGTAATGAGAGAAATGTGAGAGGGCACCAAGGTTGTCTGATGCTGCCTTGGAGGCCCTGGTGCAGGCAGTAAACAGGAGGAGTGATAGTCTCTCCCCCAGGGGGCAAAAAACCTTCCAGGCAAATATTCTGTCACCAGTGGGAAGAGGCAGTCAATGCCAAGAGCTTAGCTCCAAAGACATGGCGTCAATGCTGCAAAAGGTTCAATGAGCTCACTAGAGTTGTCAAGATAAGAAAACTGCTCTCTTACTCTCTGCTCACACCTCCAGCCACAATACTCACAATCTTCCCCTCGCCCACTTCCCTTCACTTTCCTACAATACTGCACCACATTTCACTACATGCTCTTGTCATCCAACTCACACACTCACCATTATTGGAACTCTCACTTCCCCACACCTCACATCTTACACACTGCATACCAGTTATTCCACCATGATAAGCACATTCTCTCAACACCTCACAAGGCCACTAACACACTTCCTTCTTCCTTGCAGGAGAATGTCGCACACAACTTGAGACAAGAGGCTGCCTCCGGAGGAGGGGGCCAAACCCACCTGCACACCATCTCCCTCTTGAAGAAAATGTGCTGGCCATCACTGGCAGGGGGAGAGCCATGACTGCGAATGTGGCAACGCTGGAGGAGATGTTACCCAGGGTTTCTTTACACCTTATCTTCTTTTTCCCTTATAACTTCTATCTCACCCTACACACTCTGCATGACAAACTGCAGATGCTTTCAGCAGCCACTTCTTTTTCTCTGAGGTAGAAGCTAACCTTTGTCCCTTTCTTTAATTTCAGGTGCTGAGCATGTGGACACCCACTACCAGTGGAGAACAAGGAGGCCGGTCTTCGTAAAGATGCAGCATCACTTGATCTCACCCTTGCAAGCACCAGCTCAGATATTGGCATGTGCTTTAGAGGCTAAGCTAGAGGATGGGTCTTCATGTGTTGAATCACCGGCCACAAGTTTGCAGGAGCTAGGGCAGATGGATAGGATGCTGGAAACAGTGCAACAGCAGCAAAATCTTCTCAGCAAACCAGCAGACTTTCAATAGTCAGAAAATACAGCAAAAAACGCCCAGAAGTTAACCAGCAGCCTGAAATGACAAACCAGCAATTAACCTATAAGTAAAACAAACCCTAAGACATAAGAATTAGGAGCAGGATTAGGCCATATGGCTCCTCGGGCCTGCTCCGCCATTCAAAAAGATCATGGCTGCTTTTCGACCTCAACTCCACTACCCCACCCAATCTCCATATCCCTTGTTTCCCCTAGAGTCCAAAAATCTATCTATCTCAGCCTTGAATGTGCTCAACGATTCAGCATCCACAGCGCTCTGGGGTATAGAATTCCAAATATTCACAACCTTCTGAGTGAAGAAATTCCTCCTCATCTCAGTCATAAATGGCTGACCCCTTATCCTGAGACTATGTCCCCGAGTTCTAGACTCTCCCGACAGGGGAAACAACCTCTCAGCATCTATTCTGTCAATCCCTCTCAGAATCTTATATGTTTCAATGAGATCACCTCCCATTCTTCTAAACTCCAGAGAGTATAGGCCCAATCTACTCAATCTCACCTCATAGGACAGCCCTCTCATCCCAGGAATCAATCCAGTGAACCTTTGTTGCACCGCCTCTAAGGCAAGTATGTCCTTCCTCAGATAAGGAGATCAAAACTGTGCACAGTACTCCAGGCGTGGTCTCACCAAAGCCCTGTACAATTGTAGGAAGACTTCCTTACTCTTGTACTCCAACCCCCTAGCAATAAAGGCCAACATGCCATTTGCCTTCCTAATTGCTTGCTCTACCTGCATGCTAACTCTGTGTTTCCTGTACGAGGAGACCTAAATCTCTCTGAACACCAACATTTAATAGTTTCTCACCATTTAAAAAATATTCTATTTTTCTATTCTTCCTACTAAAGTGAATATCCTCACAATTCCCCACATTATACTCCATCTTCCACCTTATTGCCCACTCACTTAACCCATCTATATCCCTTTGCAGGCTCTTTGTGTCCTCTTCACAGCTTACTTTCCCACCTAGCTTTGTATCATCAACAAACTTGGGTACATTGCACTTGGTCCCTGTAATATATGAGGGTAGAACAAATGAAGGACAGAGACACGAGTTGCTAGTCCATGTGCTTGCTTTATTAGATAATACCAAACCATGTGACAAACCTGTAATGTATATACCTTTAAGGGGGGAACTATCTTTTACAGCTCATGTATACTGCAGTACCGGCAGTGACCACACCTGTACATAGCCCTGAGTAGTAATCTGTACAGATCAGTTCCAGTTTGAGCCACGTTGAGTAAACACCTGTTGTACCGTTCTCCTGCAGTCTGTGTCTTATTATACACAGACACAACATTGGCGACGAGGCAAGTTCGAACCTACCTGCAACTCTGCATTACCTCCTGGGGATTCGTTCCTGGAGATCAGTGGATTGGAGGTCAAGGCCAGAGACTCAGGCGTCGACCACGGGCAACCGCCCGGTCATTCAGCAGAGACTCGAGAATTGCGGGGGAGGCTGTCGAGAGCCAGGCTTGGCTTTCCAGTCAAGGTGGTCCAGCGAAACGGGCTGGCAACAGGTAGTGCGCAGACCCTTCCCGGACAGCGGCGGGCTAGAGCCCGACCGAGCGGCACAGCAAAGGGCCGAGCAGCATTCACGGGGGAGAGAGAGAGAGGGCAGAGCGCACAGCAGCCGGTGTTCAGGGGCTGAGCAGCGTCGAAGAGAGGGGGAGAGAGACGCGCAGAAACCCGCGAGGCGCCGCCATTGCCACGAGGACCGCCGAGAGCGGCGTTGGCAGCAGCGCAGGAGAAGCACGCGAAACCTACAGGGCGCTGCCATTGCCACGAGAACCGCCAGGAGCGGCGTTGGCAACAGCGGGGGAGGAAGGAAAGCGCGGGAGACGCCATTTTAAGCCATTGGGAGACGCCATTTTAAACAACACCCAAAATGCCGAAGAGTGGCAGTATCACCGCATTTGACAATGAAGTCGAAGATTGGACGACATATGTCGAACGAATAGAGGTGTACTGCAAGGCAAATGAGGTGTCAGATGACAAGAAAGCGTCGGTATTGTTAAATTTAATGGGTGCAAAGACGTATGGTTTATTACGAAATCTAGTAACCCCAACGAAGCCAATGGAAAAGAGTTTTGAAGACATAGGCCTAGAAATTGGGTTGTGGGTTCGCCAGGGCTGTAGCGCCAGAAATTTTGCGCCAGCGTTAATGCGGCAGCGCCCGACGAAAATTCGGTTGCGCCGGGCCCAGATGGCGGCGGGCGCTAAAGGAGGGTTTTAGCGCCTCAAAACGGGCGTTCAATTGGGTTTTCCGGTGCTAATCCCCCGCTGCGGCACCCGATGCGGTGCGGCAGGCTGGGGAACTGCAGGCCTCCTCCTTCTGTTAAGGAGGAGCTGCCTGCAGCCGACAACTGACCGGCGGATTCCCCCGACATCTGAGCCCGGCACCTCGGGGAAGTGCCGGGCTTGCAGCACACACACATCAGGGCCGCGGGGGGGTGATGCAGGAGTCCGGGAAGGGAGGTGCGGGCAGGCGGCCGCCGGGAACGCGGCCGGCTGCCGCTCCACCTTTATGCGCCGGCGCAAAGGCGTGTAAGAACCCTTTCCACAATCGTTGGTTGCGCCTGCCACGGGCGAGGCGGGCGCAACTGAATTTGGGCTTGGGGCCGGGTTACCACGGCAACTGGGACGCTGCGCACACCGATGACGTCATCGGTGCCGGCGCAGCGCTACCGGCTAATGCCGATGGTAAGGCCCAAGTCAATTTCAGAAACGGCTATCATTCCAGCGCAATGCCCTCCAGCGCCGCTAATTGGGCGCTAACCCCACTCAATTTCTAGGCCATAGTAACGATACTACAGGAACATTTAAACCCCACACCGCTGCTGATAGCAGAAAGATTCAAGTTTCACAAACGGAACCAGCATAAGGATGAAAGCAATGCTGATTATATAACAGAACTGCGCAAACTATTGAAACACTGCCAGTTTGGAGCGGGACTGGCAGATACCTTAAGGGACAAGTTTGTGTGTGGGCTTCAAAGTGAAGGAACCCAGACACGGCTTTTATCTGAAAAGGACCTTACGCTGGAAAAGGCTTTCAGCATTGCAGTATCATATGAAGCAGCAGCATGGGGTGCTGCAGAGATACAACAGAGACCGCAAGAATATGGCACAAACAAAATGTCATATAGAACAGAGAAGTGCCATCGCTGCGGCAGAACAACACACAACCAGAATGATTGCTGGTTCAAAGACAAAGTGTGCAGACAGTGTGGAAAAGTAGGACACATAGCACGAGTCTGCAGGTCGGGAAAGACAACCAGCAATAAGAAACCTACCAAAGAAAAGTACAAGAAGGTACATGAGATGACGGAGAATAGCTCAGACGAACAAAAGAGTGATAATGACTCCGAAAGCAGGGAAATGAGTTGTCTGAAACTACATAATGTGATCACAACGGAGGATCACCGAACCATTTGGGTCACTCTCAAGATAGCAGGAGTCCAGGTAAAGATGGAATTGGACACAGGATCAGCCCTAACAGTCATAAACCGATGGGACTACGAGCGGCTATTCTCACACATACCCTTGAGAGACACAAAAATTATTTTGAAGACGTACACGGGGCAAAAAGTCTACCCCAAAGGAAAAATAAGGGTGACCGTTATATATAACGGTAAGGAAACACCAAAACTAGACCTGTATGTATTGCAAGATGGAGGACCACCATTACTGGGACGTGAATGGATCCGGAAAATACAACTGGATTGGCATTCCATACAGGCACTGACTGTGGCTGACAAAAAGGATGACGACGGCACACCTGGGCGACTGTCAAAGATCCTAACTGACGCGAAAGAAGTGTTCCAGCAAGGACTCGGAACACTAAAAGACATGACAGCGACGATTAAAATTGAAGAAAACGCAAGCCCAAAATTTTTTAAGGCCAGACCGGTACCTTATGCGATCCGCCCAGCCGTCGAAGCAGAGCTGGAGAGTCTGGAACGTTCATGTGTACTGTCCAAGGTAGACTGGAGCGAGTGGGCTACACCCATCATCCCTGTGATGAAAAAGTCGTTGAGCAGCATGCCTGGGGAACCAAGGAAGGTTCGCATCTGTGGGGACTTTAAGGTAACATTGAACCCGGTCCTTCACACCGTACAATATCCACTTCCGCAGATTGAAGATATTTTCGCCTCGCTATCTGGAGGGAAATGCTTCACGAAGGTTGATCTGGCCCAGGCGTATCTGCAAATGGAGGTAGAAGAAGCATCAAAAAAATACCTTACAATCAACACCCATAAAGGTCTCCACCAATACAATCGGCTGGTATTCGGGGTAGCATCAGCTCCGGCTATTTGACAGAGGGCAATGGAACAAGTCCTGCAAGGGATCCCAGGGACCCAGTGTTATTTGGACGACATCCTGGTCACGGGCGAAAATGACAGTGATCACCTTGCCAACCTGGAGCAGGTGCTCACTAGATTGCAGGAATATGGGCTCCGAGCTAACCGCCCCAAATGCGAGTTTTTTAGAAAACAGATCTCGTATTGTGGCCACGTTATCGATAAAGAGGGGTTACATAAGTCCCCAGAGAAGATTGAGGCAGTAGTCAAGGCTCCAGCACCGGAAAATGTGTCACAACTGAGGTCGTTCCTCGGGCTGGTAAACTACTACCATAAGTTCTTGCCAAATTTGTCTACAATACTACACCCACTGAACACCCTACTGCAAACTGGGGTGCCATGGAAGTGGAGTGACGAATGTAGACGAGCTTTCCAGAAGAGCAAAACACTAATCACATCGAAAGAGGTATTGGCCCATTACAACCAGCATTACCAATTCGGTTGGCATGTGATGCATCACCCTACGGCATTGGAGCGGTGCAGTTGCACAAATTCTCGGACGGCTCAGAGAGGCCAATAGCCTTTGCGTCACGATCACTAACCTCAGCCGAGCGTAACTACGCCCAGATTGACAGGGAGGCTCTCAGCCTAGTGTGGGGAGTGAAAAAGTTCAATCACTATCTGCACGGGCAGAAATTCACCTTGCTGACTGATCACCAGCCTCTTGTCTCCATTTTTAATCTGAAGAAGGGCGTTCCAGTGATGACTGCGCAATGTCTACAAAGATGGTCACTTTTTCTAGGGGCGCACCACTATGAGATTGAATATAAGGGCACGAAACAGCATGGAAGTGCTGATGGGCTATCACGCCTGCCACTGCCTACTGCGGAGGAAGCACCAGCAGTGGATACTGTCAAAATATTCCATTCGATGATAGTTGAATAGCTACCGGTAACTAATGCTTGTATCGAAAAGGAAACCCGAAATGACCCGACACTGTCTCAGGTATATGATTTGACGGTGAAGGGATGGCCAGCACATGGCGACTCACTGTTGCCAGCATTCTCGACAAGGAGGGAACAGCTGTCAGTGTGCCGGGGGACCTTGATGTGTGGATCCCGAGTGGTAATTCCACCCAAGTTAAGGGATAGAGTGCTCAATGAGCTTCATGAGGGTCATCTGGGTGAGGTAAAAATGAAAAGCCTAGCCAGGGCTTATGTGGTGGCCGGGAATCGATAAACACATCGAGAACCTGACCAAGAGCTGCTCAGGAAGCCAGAAAGTCCAAAATGCACCACCACAGGCCCCTCTACACCCATGCGAGTGGCCCTCATCTCCATGGCAACGGGTGCATATTGATTTTACTGGTCCATTCATGGACTCAATGTTTTTAATAGCCGTGGATGCGCACTCAAAATGGCCTGAGGTCATCAAAATGTCCTCCACCACCACGGAGAAAACTATTGCAGTCTTACGGACCATTTTTGCCAGGAATGGCTTGCCAGAACAGATTTGCTCTGACAACGGACCACAATTTGTGTCCGAAGAGTTCCGGAGGTTCTTGAAAAAGAATGGGGTAAGGCATTACACATCCACCCCATATCATCCAGCCACAAATGGATTGGCTGAGAGGTTCGTACAAACCTTTAAGAAGGCAATAAAGGCTATGTACAATGACAACATTCCGCTGCAGCACAAGGTGGACAATGTCCTGTTCGCCTACCGGAATGCGACACATGCAGTCACCAACCAGGCCCCAGCCATGATGTTCTTTAACCGAAGGTTAAGATCTCACCTGGATTTGCTCAGACCAAACGTACGAAGAGATGTTGAGAGTAAGCAATTCCAGCACATCCATGAGAAGCCAACAAGGAGCTTCAATGTAGGGCAACCAGTCTTGGCCCGCGACTACCGAACAGAAAAATGGCAGCCAGGAACGATATGCACACGGCAGGGCCCACTAATGTACACAGTGGACGTTGGGGAGAGCATCGTGCGACGCCATGCTGACCAGATCCTAGAGTCACAGGAACAAGTCAACCCCATGCCTCGCCCATACGTACCTAGTGATGAACCCGACGTACAGGTCGCATCTACCCCAGAAACAGTAGCATCGGAAGCTGATGAACCAACCAACGACAGGAGGCCAGAATCGTCTCCGCACCAAGAGCAAGACACTCGGGAAAGGCGCTATCCAGAAAGGATCAGGAAGCCTCCCCAAAGACTGAATATATAAATAGCCAATTTTCAGCTAATGTTGCATGTTAAAAGTGTTAATTGTAATTAGTTTGATATTTAATTGTTAAATGAGTGTTATGGTACTGTTAATCTAAAAGGGGAGGAATTGTAATGTATATACAGGTAGACTACCCTTTATCCGGACTTCCGAAAACCGAAACCCTCTAAAAACCGAAGGTTTTTTCGTTCAGCGTAAGTCGTGCGTACGACTTACGCTGAACGAAAAAACCTTCGGTTTTTAGAGGGTTCCGGTTGCGGAAGTTCGGATAAAGGGTAAGTCGTGCGCACGACCCCCCCGCCAGCCCCGACAACCGCCGACCCCGCAGGCCCCGACAACCGCCGACCCCACCAGCCCCGACAACCGCCGACACCGCCAGCCGCCGACCCCCCCGCGGACCCGCCGACCCCGCCAGCCCCGACAACCGCCGACCCCCCCGCGGACCCCGCCAGCCCCGACAACCGCCGACCCCGCCAGCCCCGACAACCGCCGACCCCCCCGCGGACCCTGCCAGCCGCGACAACCGCCGACCCCGCCGTGGACCCCGCCAGCCCCGACAACCGCCGACCCCGCCAGCCGCCGACCCCCCCGCGGACCCCGCCGGCCCCGACAACCGCCGACCCCGCCGGCCCCGACAAACGCCGACCCCGCCAGCCCCGACAACCGCCGACCCCGCCAGCCGCCGACCCCCCCGCGGACCCGCCGACCCCGCCAGCCCCGACAACCGCGGACCCCCCCGCGGACCCCGCCAGCCCCGACAACCGCCGACCCCGCCAGCCCCGACAACTGCCGACCCCCCCGCGGACCCCGCCAGCCGCGACAACCGCCGACCCCCCCGCGGACCCCGCCAGCCCCGACCCCGCCAGCCGCCGACCCCCCCGCGGACCCCGCCGGCCCCGACAACCGCCGACCCCGCGAGCCCCGACAACCGCCGACCCCCCCGCGGACCCCGCCAGCCCCGACAACCGCCGACCCCCCCTGCGTACCCCGCCGGCGCCGACCCCGACTGACTTACGCTGAGCGTCAGCGTAAGTCGTGCGCACGACCCCCCGCCGACCCCCCCGCGGACCCCCGCCGACCCACCTTCCGAAATCCGAAATTCTCCTTTATCCGAAACTCGGCTGGTCCCGAGGTTTTCGGATAAAGGATAGTCTACCTGTACTGTTGCATCCGTGTGTTAATGGAGACACGGAATGCAGGAGCTGGTTTAACAGGTGTTTACTGAACAAAATCTGGAGGTGGTCTAAAAGATACAAGACACTATACAGGCTTATATAGCCCGAGTGGCCACTACCGGCATTGCAGTACACAGGGGCTCTTAAAGGCACATACACCACAATTCCTCCCCTTTTAGACAACCAGTACATAACATTTTAAGTAATCATTAATTAACATGTTTATAAGAACAATAATCTACACATTTGCTGCAGTTAATCAATTATAAGTCAGTCTCTCTGGAGGCTTCCTGACTCGGTCCGGATAACGCCTCGGTGGTGTAATAGTTTTCGGTGGTGTAGTAGGTTCTTTTGGCAAGGTCAATTCGGCTTGAATGCCAGTGTCGGTTTCATCTGGTTCCAGTATCACCGGATCAGAGGTAGATGCTATGGGTATCTCTGCTTCATCATTAGGCGTATAGAGTTGTGGTGTAGGTTGTCCTTTTTCGGATGACTCTATGATCTGGTCAGCATGGCGCCTTATTATGCTTTCTCCAATGTCCACGGTATACATCAGCGGTCCTCGTCGTGTGCAAATAGTTCCAGGCTGCCATTTCTCGGTACGGTAGTCCCGGGCCAAAACTTGTTGACCTATCTGGAAGGTTCTAGTTGGCCTTTCATTCATGCCTTGAAATTGCCGGTTCTCTACGTCCCTTCTGATGTTTGGCTTGATCAAATCCAGCCGGCATCTTAGTCTTCTATTGAAAAACATCATGGCGGGAGTTTGGTTTGTAACCACATGTGTTGCATTCCTGTATGCAAACAAGAAGTTATCTACCTTATGCTGTAGATTTATGTCTTCATTACCCATGGCCTTTTTGGCCTTCTTGAAGGTCTGGACAAACCTTTCAGCCAATCCATTGGTGGCGGGATGGTATGGGGCGGACGTGTAGTGCTTAACCCCATTGTTTTTTAAGAACTTCCTGAATTCTTTGGACACAAATTGTGGTCCATTATCAGAACAGATCTGTTCAGGCAGCCCATTCCCGGCAAACATGGTCCTTAATACTGTGATGGTTTTTTCCGTGGTGGTGGACGACATCTTTATTACCTCCGGCCACTTGGAGTGTGCATCAACCGCGATTAAGAACACTGAGTCCATAAATGGACCAGCAAAGTCGATGTGTACCCTTTGCCATGGAGATGAGGGCCACTCCCATGGATGTAGAGGGGCTTGTGGTGGGGCGTTTTGTACCTTCTGGCATCCTAGGCAGCTCTTGGTCATTTCTTCGATGTCTCCATTGATACCTGGCCACCACACAAATGCTCTGGCTAGGATCTTCATTTTCACTCCACCCAGATGCCCCTCGTGAAGCTCCTTTAGCACTTTATCCTGGAGTTTGGGTGGAATCACCACTCTGGATCCACACATCAAGGTTTCTCGGCACACTGACAGCTGTTCTCTTCTTTGCGAGAATGCTGGCAACAGTGGTTCGCCATGTGCTGGCCATCCCTTCACCGTTAAATCGTAGACTCGTGAGAGAGTCGGGTCATTTCTCGTTTCCTTTTCAATGGCAGAATTTGTTACTGGTAGACATTCCACTATGGTTGAGTGGAACATCTCCACTGGGTCCACTGTAGGTGCTTCTTCTACCGTTGGCAACGGTAGACGCGATAACCCGCCAGCATTCCCATGCTGCTTTGATCCTTTGTATTCTATGTCATATTGGTGTGCCCCTAGGAAAAGGGACCACCTCTGTAGCCTTTGCGGTGTCATAATGGGAACACCCTTTTTAGGGTTGAATATGGAGACGAGGGGTTGATGGTCAGTCAACAAGGTAAAGTTTTGTCCGTGTAGGTAATGGTTGAATTTCTTCACTCCACATACCAGGCTGAGTGCTTCCCTGTCGATCTGGGCATAGTTACGCTCAGCTGAGTTCAATGAGCGTGACGCAAAAGCTATCGGCCGCTCCGAGCCATCAGGGAATCTATGCGATAATACCGCTCCTACGCCGTAAGGGGATGCATCGCACGCCAGTCTGATTGGCAGTGATGGGTTGTAATGAGCCAAAACTTCCTTGGATGTGATCAAGCCTTTGCATTTATGGAAGGCACGTTTACAGTCTTCGCTCCATTTCCAATTTACTCCCGTTTGTAGCAGTTCGTTAAGAGGGTGCAGAACAGTTGACAAGTTCGGTAAAAATTTATGATAGTAATTTATCAATCCCAGGAACGACCTTAATTGTGAGACATTTTCAGGTGCTGGGGCTTTTATGACCGCTTCAATTTTTTCAGGTGACTTATGCAACCCTTCTTCGTTAATTATGTGGCCACAGTATGATACTTGTTTCTGGAAAAATTCGCACTTGGGGCGATTTGCTCGTAGGCCCCGTTCTCTCAGCCTAGTGAGCACCTGCTCCAAATTGGCAAGGTGCTCGTTGTCGTTTTTTCCTGTTACAAGGATGTCATCTAGGTAGCATTGAGTCCCCGGAATCCCTTGCAGGACTTGCTCCATAGCTCTTTGCCAGATAGCTGGAGCTGATGCTACTCCGAAAACCAGTCGATTGTACTGGTACAAGCCTTTGTGTGTGTTTATCGTGAGATACTTTTTAGAGGCCTCCTCAACCTCCATCTGTAGATGTGCCTGTGCCAATTCAATTTTGGTGAAACGTTTCCCTCCGGATAGTGAGGCGAAAATATCTTCTATCCTCGGAAGAGGATACTGTACCATGTGAAGGACCGGGTTTACAGTCACCTTGAAGTCCCCACAGATGCAAATTTTTCTCTGTTCTTCAGATTTATCATTATTCAACGTTTTCTTCATGACCGGGACAATGGGTGTTGCCCACTCGCTACAATCTATCTTGGATAACACGCCTGCCTTTTCCAAATTCTCCAGCTCTGCCTCGACTGCTGGACGAATTGCGTATGGCACCGGCCTTGCCTTAAAAAACTTGGGAATTGCCGCATCTTCCACTTTTATTGAGGCGGTGACGCCTTTCAAGGTTCCTAGTTCCTGTTGAAACACTTCTTTGGTGTTGGCCAAGATGTCTTTTAATCGTTCAGGTATGGCGTCATCCTCATTTTTTTTCTTACTGGTCACCGTCAGTGCCTGAATGGAGTGCCAGTCTAAACGTATCTTCCTGATCCATTCATGTCCCAACAGTGGTGGACCACCACCTTGCAGAACGTATAAATACAACTTCTGTATTTCCTTGCTGTTGTATACAACAGGCACCCTTATTTACCCTCTGGGGTATACTTTCTGCCCCGTATATGTTTTCAAGATAATGGATGTGTCTTTCAAAAGTATATGCGGAAATAACCGCTCGTAATCCCGTCGACTTATGACAGTCAGAGCTGATCCTGTATCTAGCTCCATTTTAACTGGGTACCCCGCTATCGTGAGGGTAACCCAAATGGTCTGGTAATCTTCTTTGGCAATTACATTATGTAATTTGAGACAGCTTAATCTCTTGTTTCCGGAGTCGCTATCGCTCTTCTGGTCTTCGGAGCTACTGTCCGTCATCATTTGTACCTTTCTGTACTTTTCCTTATTGATTTTTTTTTTGTCAGTGGATTTTTTGTTTCCAGATCGGCATACACGTGCAATGTGTCCCATCTTTCCGCATTGCCTGCATGCTTTGTCCTTGAACCAGCAGTCCCTCTTGTCATGGGTGGATCTGCTGCAGCGATAACATCTCTCGAAACCCTGTGTCATTTCATGGGTGCCGAAGTCCTGTGGCTTTTGCTGTATCTCTGCAGCTCCTCTTGCTGCTGCTTCGTATGATACAGCCACACTGAAAGCCTTGTCCAGTGTTAAATCTTTCTCAGAAAGTAACCTTTTCTGTGTCCCGTCACTTAGGAGACCGCAGACGAATTTGTCTCGAAGAGAATCTGCCAGTCCTGCCCCGAATTGGCAGTGCTTTGACAGCTTTCTTAATTCGGTGAGGTAATCAGTGTTACTTTCATTCTTGTGCTGATTCCTCCTGAAGAATTTGAATCGTTCCGCTATCAGCAGCGGTGTTGGGTTTAAGTGCTCCTGTCGGGTATCATCAATCTCTTTAAAATTCTTGTCCATCGGTTTGGCTGGAGTGATTAAGTTTTGTAACAGCCCGTATGTCCTTGCGCCCATTAGATTTAGAAGTACCGATGCCTTTTTATCATCCTCTATTTTATTCGCTGTGCAATATACCTCCACTCTTTCCACATATGTGGTCCAATCCTCTACATCACTATCGAAAGCAGTAATATTGCCAGTCTTAGGCATCCTGAAAAAAAATGGCGCCTCCCGCGCTTTCCTTTCTTCCCTGCCGAGAAAAAATGGCGCATCCCGCACTTTTCCGCCGCTGCCGCTGCTGACAATGCTGTTCTCCGCGGTTTTTATTTATACAGATATTTTTAATAGTTGGAGACTCGTTCCCGCCGGACTCTCTGGGACTTTTCCCTCCCTCTGCTTGGTCCGAACACCGACCTGCTTTGCAGCGCTGGCCGTCTCCCGAATGCTCCACACTCCGTCTCTGTTTGCCTCCGCCTTCGCTGCTCGGCCCCGCTGCAGAGCCAGCCGATCGAGCCCCAGCCCGCCGCCCAGGAAGGATTATTGCAGTACCTGCCACCAGCCCGGCTAGCTGGTGAAACCAGAGTTTTTTCTTTTTTTTTTCTTCGACCTTCGTCTGATGAATCGATCTCCTTGAGGTGCTGCTGAATTGCAGGTAAGTCCGTTTCCAATTCGTCGCCACTGTTGTATCCGTGTGTTAATGGAGACACGGAATGCAGGAACTGGTTTAACAGGTGTTTACTGAACAAAGTCTGGAGGTGAACTAAAAGATACAAGACACTATACAGGCTTATATAGCCCGAGTGGCCACTACCGGCATTACAGTACACAGGGGCTCTTAAAGGCACATACACCACATATACCTTTAAGGGGGGAACTATCTTTTACAGCTCATGTATACTGCAGTACCGGCAGTGACCACACCTGTATATAGCCCTGAGTAGTAATCTGTACAGATCAGTTCCAGTGTGAGCCCCATTGAGTAAACACCTGTTGTACCGTTCTCCTGCAGTCTGTGTCTTATTATACACAGACACAACAAAACCATGTGATAATACTGCTTTTTCCCTTAAAAAAATGTATGTATTCCCCTCTCAAATACAACAAAACCATGGTCACAACTTTCCCAGCATTACATGTACCACAGAATAAAAACTCCTGGCTTTTTTTCTCTTTTAAGTGAACTACAAATCCTACAAATGAACTACAAATCCAGTTTAATAACAGGTTTGCAGAACCTTCCTGATCTCCTTACAGAAGGTTTTGGTGTTGAACCAATTTTCAGGCTGTTTTGTTTTGGTTCCGAACTCAAAGATGATCCTGTTTCTATCTCAGATTAGTTTGAACCTGATACTTCAGTTTCTGAAGTCTGAACAGAGTCAAACTCATGTATGTGTTCATGATCAAGTGGTTCAAGATCTCTGTCCAATCCCAGCCAGTAAGCAAAGCTTCTTGCAATTTATTTCATGTTGATGATCCCTGGATGTTCAGTGTGAAGTTCGGTCAGAATTCTACCTCTCAGAGAAGTAGGTACCACCACTCTGTTTCTCCACTTGATACAACCTTGCTCACATGACAATTCAGTACGACGGTTATGGAATTCTGTGTCCAGACACTGATCAGTCCATCCATTCAAGGTGTTTTCATACACTCTTTTCACTACTGAGTCCTTTTGAGTCTCATCTGCAATCTCAGTTGCATTCATGGGAAAGTCTTTGACAACTGCACCTAGCATGACATTTAAAAAAGTTTTTAATTTATTCATTCACAGGACATGGGCGTTGCTGGCAAGGCCAACATTTATTGCCCATCCCTAATTGCCCTCGAGAAGATGGTGGTGAGCCACCTTCTTGAATCGCTGTAGTCCTTGTGGTGAAGGTACTTCCACAATGCTGACTTTGTCATAGAGGTTTGTTAAAACTGAATGGCTTGCTAGGCCATTTCAGAGGGTAGTTAAGAGTCAACCACATTGCTGTGGGACTGGAGTCACATATAGGCCAGACTGGGTAAGGGCAGCAGATTTCCTTCCCTAAAGGATATTAGTGAACCAGACAGGTTTTTACAACAATCTGATAGTTTTATGGTCACCATTATTGATACTAGCTTTTTTTTAAATTCCAGATTTATTTAATGCCTTGATGGGATTTGATTTTGCGTCTCCGGATTATTAGGCCAGGCCTCTGGATTACGAGTTAACATAACCACTATGCTACTGTACCCCTTAAAATAGCACCTTCACTCCCAACACATGAGTCCTCATGTGGCAACCTGGACAAGGCATCTGCGATTGCATTTTGCTCTGAAGTGCGATATTCATACATTGTGACAATAACACTGCCCAATGTTGCATTCTTGATGCGGCCATTGCAGGGCTGGCAGATTTGAACCCCAATATTGCTAGGAGCAGTTTGTGATCGGTTAGCAGGGTAAACTTTCTGCCGATAAGAAACTGTTGGAATTTCTTGATTCCAAACGCTATGGTGAGTGCTTCCTTTTCCATTTGCATGTAGTTTCTTTTGCTCTTTGTGAGGGTTTGTGATACGAACGCAATTGGTTTCTCTTCGCTGTCATCCATTACGTGGCTTATGACAGCTCCCACACCATAGCTGGAAGCATCACATGCTAACTTAAGCTCACGCTCTGTGCTGTCGTGCACAAGTAGAGCATCACTAGAGAGAGTTCTCTTGCAAGTGTTGTAAGCTTCCTGTTGCGCTTTCATCCACTTCCACTGGACATCCTTCTTGAGGAGCTCGTGCAATGGAGCTAACATGGTCGCTAACTCAGGTAAGAAACGTGCGTAGTACTGAACCATTCCAAGGAAAGATCCTAAGTCAGTTCTGTGGCTTTGGAGCATTGATGACAGCATCAACCTTTTCCTTCACTGGTTGCAAGCCATTTGCATCAAATTTCAGACCAACGTACACAACCTTGGGCTGCACAAAAGCACATTTGCTCCTTTTCAATTTGACATTGTGGGCATTCAACCTTTGAAGCACTGTATCTAACACTTCTAGATTTCCTTCCTTGCTGCTTGTTGTGATCAGCACAATGGCCCAGAAATTTGGGTCGGGGGCTTCCCGCGGGTGTAAGCCCCCGACCTGCACTTACCTTGCGCGCCGGCTGTTGAGCTGTGGGCCTCCGTGGAATTCTGATCCTGGGCCTGCTCCAACTGCCGGCGCGCAGTGCTTGCATATCCCAGGGGCACAGTTAGTTCGAAGCGTCCCCTGGGATCACGTGGGCCATGGAGAGCCAATTGGAGCAGGGAATGCTTCATTCATAAGTTTGACAGGAAGAGCTGTCAAAACTTATAAATACTACGGGCCCCAAAACATCACTAAATCTTCAAATAAATTTTTAAAAAATCACATTTTTTAAATAAACTATAAATTACATGAAATAACTATTTTAAACAATAATTTAAATTTTTGAAAAAAATAATTTTCTTTTCTAACGGGGCTAAAAATAAACATATCTTTCTTTAAATATTTAAAAATAATAAATCT
Organism: Somniosus microcephalus; assembly: GCF_052327205.1. Lineage (NCBI taxonomy): Eukaryota > Metazoa > Chordata > Chondrichthyes > Squaliformes > Somniosidae > Somniosus > Somniosus microcephalus. The sequence continues at coordinate 289,132,799 of NC_140988.1, forward strand.
GTGGAAAAATTGTTTTAATTTTAATTAATTCACCACTTACCTTGTAAAAAGCAGGCCTTGCGACTGCTTTTTAAATGTCTAACTTCTGGAGACTTACCTTCCCGGGAAAACCTGCCAAAAAAACGTAAGTTCCATGCGCACATGCAGCCTCTCCTGTGCACGCATTCGAACTCTGAACCCCTTCTTTCAGGGGAACGGAAGTGCCGGTTTCCCGTGCATGCAGGAAACCGGCACTTCCATTGGGCCGACGGGTGAGTACCCCGTGCGTACTCACCAGTGGAGACCCGAAGTTTTGGGAATATTGTCTTGATTGCATAAGCAATGTGGAACTCCTTGCAAAATCTTATCCATCATAGCCTGGAAGATTTTGGGGGAGGACTTTACACCACATGGCAACTTGGTGTATGAGTACAGTCCCTTGTGTGTGTTGATAGTGAGATACTGTTGACTCTCTATCAACATTCAGCTGAACGTAAGCGTGCGACAGGTCAGGCTTGGAGAAAACCTTTGACCTAGAGAGTGCTACATACAAATCTTGAGATGTAGGTAATGGGTACTGCTTGTCGTCAACTGTTTGGTTGATATTAACTTTGTAGTCACCGCACAATTGTACAGTTTTGTCTGCTTGGGCACTACCACAATCGGGGTAGCCCATTCACTTGTTAATTTTTACTAGCACTCCGTTCTCTCTCAGTTTCTCAAGCTCTTCCTCCACCTGACTTTTCAACGCATAGGGACCGACCTTGCCTTACAATAGACAAGCTTCGCGTTAGACTTGATGTGGATATGTGCGTCATACCCAGTGATACCCTCATAACTGTCTGTGAACGTGCTTTCGTACTTGTTCAGCATTGTGTTGAGTCGCTTCTTTGAAGCATTTACACTGAAGACATTTTTCCAGTCTAGTTTTAACTTTCTCAACCAGTCTTTGCCCATGAGAGTTGGCCTGTTGTTGTAGCTCACTACAATAATAGGCAGCTTTACTGACTGGCCATTGTGTTTAACTGTACATTCCATTTGTCCACATGTCTTTAGGATTTCTCTGGAGTAGGATTTTAACATTCCAGTGCAGTGTTGAGGGAGTGCTGCACTGTCGGAGGTGCCATCTTTTGGATGAGACGTTAAACCGAGGCCCCGTCTGCTCCCTCAGATGAATGTAAAAGATCCCATGGCACTATTTCGAAGAAGAGCAGGGGAGTTATCCCCGGTGTCCTGGCCAATATTTATCCCTCAACCAACATAACAAAAACAGATTATCTGGTCATTATCACCTTGCTGTTTGTGGGACCTTACTGTGCGCAAATTGTCTGCCACGTTTCCCACATTACAACAGTAACTCCACTTCAAATAATAATTCATTGGCTGTAAAGTGCTTTGAGACATCCGGTGGTCATGAAAGGCGCTATATAAATGCAAGTCTTTCTTTCTTTTAACTCTATGGTACTCTTTGTAAGTGGTATTTGATTAAACTTACTCTCATATGTGTCCTTACTCACGATAGAGCAGTCCGCCGCTGTATTGATACACATATCAATATGTTGCTCGTTGATCAAAGGTTTTGTATGGAAGTCTTTCTCACGACTGCTAGCATTGCCGCTAGTGGCATAGATACTGTAGATGCCTAGTTCTTCAACATCAATTGTGTTCACTTCAATATTGTAAACTCCTCCCTTTTGTCGTCACTACTTTGCATTGCCACTAGAATGGTTCTTACTTCCTGCTTTAGATCTAGCTCTACAAGCTGTTGAAATATGGCCTTGATTCTGGCAGTGAAAACACTTCACATTCCTGTATTGGCAGGACTGTGGTGAGTGATTTCCATTGCAGCGATAACAATTCACTGAGCTGCTCTCACCGACATGCTTTGACTTGGTCTCACAACTTTAGGTTTGGCGGTGGCTTTGTGACTGTAGCCCTCAGCTGCACTAGTCACTTGAGTTGGACAGAGCTCCCTAGCATTCTTAGACACCATCTCCATAGATAGGGCAATTTTGCATGCTATGTCAAATGTTAGGGTTGGAGTATTTAGTAACTTGGACTGTGCGCTCATCCACCAGTCCACGCACAAACTTATCTCGCAATGCACGATCCAAAAATGTGCCCAAGTTACAATACAAAGACAGGTTCTTAAGAGCTACAATGTACTCACTGATGGTTTCACTTTTTTTGGTTTCTGGTACCAAACTTATAGCTCTCTGCTATTTTTAACGGCTTTGGGTCGAAATGGTCCTCGAGTTTCTCGACAATGTCTTCAAACGATGCATCCTTCACGTTCCATGGCGCGAGTAGGTTTGTCAAAGTTCCGTAGACATCTGGCCTGATCTCCGTTAGAAAAATTGCTTTCTTCCATTCACAAATTATTTTATTTTTGAGCTTGAACATTCTCATCTGCACCTTCGGTTTCAATAATGTTATTGGCCTTAAAAAACATCTCCATCCGCTCAATGAAAAAACTGAATGGTTCGCGAGCTCGGTCATACATGCCGAGGCTTCCGATGAATCCCGTCGGCGTGGCCATGATTGTCCCGATCCCGTTGAACAGTGACTCAGCACACTACTTGTGTACCTGTGAGAATCAACGCCGCTGTTGCTGTGTATACATACACGGGAAGGCAAAGCACAGATGATTCTGCATCAGCATTAACAGTAAAGCATTGCAGAAATTCAGTTTAGGTGTCACAAATTCACCTTAAACTTTTCCACTCAAAGGTTGAACACTGTGCCCTTCCATGATCCCTAAAAATGGCTTTAGGATCCCATCATCATCGCCAAAATGTAATATATGTGGGTAGAACAAATGAAGGACAGAAACACCTTAAGGGGCTAGAAATTCGGTATAGCCACATTTGGGGCGCTAGTCCTGGCACAGCGCAAAGCTTAGCGCCAGGTGCAATTTAGCGCCACCTGGCGCGATATTGGGTTGCAGCGCCCCTGAGAGTGATTGCGGCACTAAATCAGGCACTGCACGATATTCTTAAGGTGCTAACCCGGCGGCGCAACCCAATTTCGCGGCGGCGGGGCGCAGCGCAGGTGCTGGCAATAATCACTTTCCCCGAAACACACTGGCGCCGGCCAACTCTTAAAGGGGCGGGTCATCAGCCACGGGCACAGAGGATAGCCCTTGTCCCCGAGAAGCCAGACTCCTGGGTGAGCCGGGGCCTCGAAAAGGTCTGCAACAGAAGTCTGGCGCAGGATGAAGGTGTCGTGGCTGCTGCCTTGGAATTGTGCATTCACTGCGAGGATCAGCTGTCGGTGGTCACAGACCAGCTGGACATTCAAGGAATGGAACCCCTAGCGGTTGCGGAACTCCTCCGGATTCTCTACAGGCGCCCGCAAAGCCACGTGCGTGCAGTCAATGGCACCCTGCACCATGGGGAAGTCCGCTATTGCAGCGAATCCCTCTGCACGCTCCCGCTGCTTGTCCGGGGTCATTGGGAAGGAGATGTACTGCCGCCTCCTTTGAAACAGGGCATCAGTCACTTGACGGATGCAGCAATGCACCACCAGCTGCGAGATGTTGGCTATGTCCCCAGTTGTGGCCTGAAAGAAGCCGCTTGCATAGAAGTTTAGGACAACAGTCAGCCTCACAGCCACCGACAGAGATGCCCTGCACCTTAGCTGAGGCTGCAGATCTGGCTGAAGCAGTTGGCACAGCTCAGTCACCACCTCCTTTCTAAAGTGCAGCCTTCTGAGACACTGCTCCTCCGACATGTTCATGTAGGAAAACTGCTGTCGGAAAACCCTGGCAGCGTAAGGTCTGGTGTGGCAACGTCTGTTGGTCCTCCTCCGTCTGGCCATGCCTGCCCCTCTCTCCATGCGTCTCTGTGCCCTTTCCAGATGATTCAGCAGCAGGATGTTCCCCTCCAATGCAGCCCCCATAAAAATTGCGCCAAGAAAGTTTTGCCACTGGAAATGCTCACCAACAGCAAGGTGATGGTCAGAAGGCTGAAATTCCTCTGCCAGCGCTGGCTCAGTGGTGAAATGGCTTGCAGTGTGCAGCCCAGCAACTCTCTGTAGTTCTTGAAGAAGTTGTGAGCCAAAAAGGCTGCCACTTTTAAACCACACCAGTGCCCTTTAAATAACGCCCCCCCAGGCCGAGAGCGATTGGGTAAGGCTCCATGTAAGCTGTCACTATTAGTGCCAGGCGCTACGAAGGGGGGCACCACTGAATTTCCGGTCCAGGGCGCTGAAATAAAGAATAGATTTGCCTTCCAAAGTTAGGCTTTATTAACTTTAAAATCGGCAGCATACCTTTCTACATCCAGTCCCAACTAAAGCTAGAAAAGGACTGAATTTAAGGTAGCCACAACACATCATGTGATCATTAACTACCAATGAGATTACAACACATATCCCAAGGCAGTTAACAACCAACGAATCACAATACTTTTACTAATCAAGGAATAATCACCACATTCACCCTTCCTTTAAAATATACTCCAACCTAATAACTTTTACAATTTACAATTAATTATTTACAACTAAACTATGCACGAGAATAAAGCTATTTACATAACACAATACTAAATGAACAACAATAATAACATTACGCATAAGTATTAAATATCTCTCAACTAAAACAATATACTATAATATTTCGACAATTTTTAAAACATTACTATCAATTTAAAAGTCCATTTTCAATCGGTCGACCGGATATCTTGTTTGTGTCGACCTTCTTAACCTTGGTGAAATTCCTTGCCCTTCCACGCCAGAAGGCACAGAAGTATCTTCAACAGGAAGGCTATCCATATCCCGATTCTCAACGGTTTCCGGATTAGAAATCCCATCAGAAGATGAACTGGGACGGTCATAAACATCTATCAAAGGCTGACTAATAGAAATATGATTATCTGCAATCGGATTGGAAATATTCGTAGTATCTGTAACAGCATCCACATTATCCGAATCATGACCATTATTATTATCCTCAGAAGAGGGCTGGCCCCCACAAGGAGCCAAGTCTTTAATTGAAACAGTACTTCCTTTCCCATCTTGGAATCGAATATGAGCATATTGGGAATTTGCCTCCAACAGCTCCACCTCCTCCACCAAGGGGTCATATTTTGACAATCTAACATGGCGTCGAAGCAACACAGGTCCTTGCATAGTAAGCCATGAAGGTACCGAATATCCCGTAGTAGATCTCCGTGGATAGTTAAAGAGCCTTTCATGGGGGGTCACATTAGTAGCCGTTGAAAGCAATGATCTAATGGAATGCAGGGCATCAGGCAGTACCATTTCCCACTGTGTATTCTTACGGTTCCGGGATGTCAACGCCAACATAACTGCCTTCCAGATCACCCCATTGTATCGTTCGCACTGTCCATTACCCTGGGGATTATACGGGGTAGTTCGACTAGTAGAAATTCCCCGACTCTGAAGGTATTCCTTCAACTGGGAAGACATAAAAGAACTTCCCTGATCCGAATGGATATACGCAGGCATCCCAAAGATGACAAAAAGTTGAGTCAAACATTTAATAACTGTAGCAGCTGATACATCTGCACAAGGAAAAGCAAAAGGGAACCTTGAAAACTCATCCACAACAGTAAATATATATTGGTTTTGAGTAGTTGAAGGAAGAGGTCCCTTAAAATCAACACTCAAACGTTCAAAAGGAGAAGTAGCCTTTATAAGATGAGCTCGTTGAGGCTTAAAGAAATTCGCTTTACACCGAGCACAGATAGAACATGATGAAGTCATCCGCTTGACGTCTTCAACTGAAAAAGGCAAGTTCTTACTGCGTACAAAGTGTATCATCCTCGTAACCCCAGGATGACATAAGGCATTGTGAAGATTAATAAGCGTATCTCCGTGAATCACCGAACAATAAGCCCTCGACAGTGCATCAGCAGCAACATTATCCTTCCCCGGACGATAAACTATGTCAAAATGGTAACATGCCAACTCAATCCTCCATCTCATTATTTTATCATTTTTAATCTTTCCAAAATGTTTAACATCAAACATAAAGGACACAGATTTTTGGTCAGTTACCAACGTGAAATGTCGCCCCGATAAATAATGTCTCCATTTACGCAATGCTTCTACTATTGCGTATGCCTCTTTTTCTATTGAGGAATGTCTTTTTTCACTATTATTCAAAGTACGTGAGAAAAAGGCCACAGGTCTTCCATTTTGGTTCAAAGTAGCCCCAATTGCAAAATCCGAAGCATCCGTCTCAATCACAAAGGGAACCTGCTCATCAATGGAATGCACAACTGCTCCTAAAATATCCTTTTTAAAATTCTCAAAACATGTCCTGGCCTCCCATGATAGAGGATATGTCGTAACCCGAATAAGAGGCCGGATCTTCCGTGAAAAATTTGCAATCCAATTAGAATAATAAGAAAACAGTCCAACAACTCGTGGCAAAGCCTTAGAATTAGTAGGACAAGGTAAATCGATCAATGGTCGCAGACGTTCTGGATCTGGTTTAATCTTATTTCCTGAAATAATATACCCCAATAGATTTACCTCAGTAGTCGAAAAGACACATTTCTCTTTATTAAAAGTTAAACCAACTTTTTCCGCAGCTTGAAGGAATCTTTTTAAATTAGAGTCATGCTCCACCCTTGATTTGCCACACACTGTGATGTCATCTAAGTATGAAAAGGTGTCAGAGAGGGAGTTATCAGTTATAAAAGCATCCATTGCCCGTTGAAAACAAGCAACACCATTAGTAACACCAAATGGTATTCGGCAAAACTGATACAGCTTTCCACCAGCCTCAAAGGCCGTATATGATTGATCCTTCTTAACAATAGGAATCTGATGATAAGCACTCTTTAAATCAATAGTGCTAAAAACTTTATACTGAGATACTTTATTGATAAGCTCATCAATCTTAGGCAAAGGGTACGCATCTAATTGAGTATACCTATTAATAGTTTGGGAATAGTCTATCACCATTCGTTTCTTGTGTCTCTCATTAGTCGTGACAACTACCTGTGCTCGCCAAGGCGAACAACTAGGTTCAATGATTCCTTCCAATAAGAGACGTTGAACTTCAGAATTAATAAATTCTCTATCCTGACTACTATATCTTCTTGACTTGGTAGCAATTGGCTTACAATCCGACATCAAATTGGAAAAAAGTGATAATGGAGGAATAGATAAAGAGGTTAATCCACAAATAGATAAAGGTGGCTTAGTCCCTCCAAATGAAAGACTAAGAGACTCGTGTAACTGAAGCACATCATGTCCAATCAAAATATCCGCACAGAGATTAGGCAAAACAGATAGGCGTATATCAGTATACGTATTACCCAGAAGAACCATTTTCACAAAGCAACAACCAGCTATTTGTGAAGTAAGGGTCGTCTGAGCCATACACACCTGATACGTAACAGGCGAAATTTTCAAATGCTTCTCCTTCGCAAACTGAAGACTTATAAAACTCTCAGTACTGCCCGTATCTATAAGGGCCTTCACTTCCAACCCATTAACTTGAGCCGTAACTATAGCTTTGTTTAGGCCATGAGCAAATGCAGCAGAAATTGATGCAATAAACGCCCTATCTAAAGGCTGAATAGTCACAGAAGAGGTAGTGGAGGAAGACCCGCCCACACCAGGAGAAGGGAAGGTAATTGAACCTGATGATTTGCACACACGTGCATAATGAACTCTCTTGCCGCATTTACTACACACAGCCTCCCGAGCAGGGCACTTCAGACGAGGGTGCCGGATATTCCCACAAAAATAACACTTCTGAATCCTAGAGGCAACGGCCGCCGAAGTAGAAACTGTTTCAAAATCTAGTAAACCACTCCCATTAAGTCCACATAATTCCTTTTCATCCGAAACTGCCGAAACCATAGTCGCAGGCCGATTAAAAAGAGCATAAGAATCCGAACTTCTCTGAGCCATATCCAATGTAGAAGCTTGCTCAAAAGCACTTTTAAGATCCAGAGTCTTATTTTCTAACAACCGCTGATGAATTGATCTAGACAGTAATCCATTAATAAAAGCATCCCGTACCGATTCGTCCTTATATTCTTCAGCCGTCACAGCCTTATAATTACAGTCAACACTAAGGCACGAAGTGCTTGTAAATAAGTATCCAAAGATTCTCCCACCTGCTGCCTACGGGCAGATAGAAGATGACATGCAAATACCTCATTCTTTGGTTTAACAAAAATCTTTTCCAATGTAGAAGTAGCCTCTTCATAAGTTTTACAGTGCAAAATATATTTATATACATCCGGGTCAATGTAGTTGATCAGCATATTCAGCTTATTTAGAGCCTCTTGATCCAACACGCCCAAAAAGTTTTTAAATGTACAATACCAATGTTTCCATTTATCATCCACTCCAGCAGAATTGGGGTCAGCCTTGAATGGTTCTGGTTGAAGATATCGCTCCATTCTAACTTAAAGTTAATAAATTGAAATAAAGAATAGATTTGCCTTCCAAAGTTAGGCTTTATTAACTTTAAAATCGGCAGCATATCTTTCTACATCCAGTCCCAACTAAAGCTAGAAAAGGACTGAATTTAAGGTAGCCACAACACATCATGTGACCATCAACTACCAATGAGATTACAACACATATCCCAAGGCAGTTAACAACCAACGAATCACAATACTTTTACTAATCAAGGAATAATCACCACAGGCGCCCAAAAGGCGTTGCACACTCAAATAACGTCATAATCTGCCTGAGCCCCTGAGTAGGCGCTAAGATTTTGCACCGGCGCTAAATGCATGCTCAATATGGGGCGAGGCGCTAGGCTCCCTGCGCCCGGCCAGAAATTGGCTAGCGCCCCACTTCTCGGCCTCTTTAGGCATTAATCGGTGGCGCTACCAACCGAATTTCTCCCCCTAAGAGAATACAAAATCGCCTGTTACACTGCAGAGAGCCTTAGATATATGGCCCTGTGTGCTAATCAGTGGCGAAAATCAATAATGCCTTGTATTTAGAAATTATACTATTCCATCAAGGGAATATTTTGAAATGTATTATTTATGCATCAGAGTTATTCTTCTCGAGTTAACAGGCAATGTTTTATTGTTATAATTACTACATTCTAGCCAGTTGCAATGTAATTGTTATGGTTACCATGTTCAAATGCTCAGATTAGTCATAAATGTGCCACTGGGGTGTCTTTGCTTACAAGTAAAATGCTATTTGAGGGTTCATACCTATTTAAATCAAAATTGATGTAGAGCTCACCAAAAGTGTTTTTTTTCAAAAGCATGGAAAAAGACATTAATATTCAGAGGTGCAGTAGCTCACTACAGTGTGAGACTTCTACAAAGTTAATCAGAAATGTTGTTAAAACTCAGTCTGCTGAGTTGATCCACATCTGCTCTTAATAAAGAAACAGGATGTGTGTGTGTGCTCACAGTGGGGAAGAGAACAACCTATTAAGTATTAGACTGACCACTTCCTGTTTAAATGGGAAATGTTGACAGCACAAAACACAGTACAGTAAACAGAAAAAAAATAAAAAAACACAACTGGGAGAGGAAGTGCGGTTTAAACTTTTACCATAATATGTGATAAATGGTAGATGGAAATATATTGTTAAACCTCAAAACATTCAAATCTTGCAGTATACCATATTTTGGCTCTTAGTTTATCTCCATTTGCAATAATTATACTCAACTGAGAAAGGAACCACTAATAATTAATCCTTAGAAAGCAAATCCCAACAAGAACTAATGCATTTCACAAAATATTTATTCAGCATGGGAATTATGAACTGTACAGATTTTTAAATAAAAAATCCTAACTCTCACTTAAATACATAGGATCAGTAAAGATATATAATAGTTAGAATATCATACTTCCTGCCAGGGAGTTTTGCCTCTCGGGAGTGAATATTGGGAAATCATGAGCGTGCCTGCCAGGATTTTCTGTCGATTAAAATTCTTCTCTTAGGCTGTGGTCAACAAGCCCTGTGTCTGGTCACATTCCATCTCTCTCCTCTCATAACAATAACAGGGTTCCCCCTTGCTTTCATCTTCCTTTCTACCGGCCTCAACATTTGCTGGATCATTTTTCACCACGTATGTGCTAGTGGACCCTAGGTCTGCGGATGATCCTGCCAAGGGGTACCAGGCAGATGTAGAGGAGGATGGGCCATAGATGGAACTTCTGGGGACTCTAAAGTTGAAGTGGGGGAAGTCCAAAAAATGTGGCAGAAGGTACCAGGTCTAGGGGGAATGCTGCCCTCCCCTGCCCACGATCATGGATGGAAGTATTATATTGCCCATCCTCCCCTTTAGTAAGGGCACCAAGAAAAGCAAGCAACATTTTTGTTTACTTTCCGAGGTCCAGGCCATGAGCCAGGCCTGGACATGCAGGTGATCCCCATTTCTGTCGGATGGTGGACAAGTATGCTTGCTCTCACTTGGCATACCAACCCACTGCTCTTCTCTTGAGCTGGGGCAGAGGGAATTCTGAGCCTGAGAGGACCCTGCCCTGACCACAACCTCTCGTACACCGCTGTACCTACTTAGGGTGGGCGGAGGCTCTGCCCCAACAGAAACCACCGAGCAAAGGCAGTGACCCAAAGTATCTGGGTATTGGTCTAATTCTCAACCCTGCCACAATCACACCAAATTTATGGTGGAAGTGCACCTGGAGGGTTGCAGATTTTCAGCCACATGTTTTATTAAGAGATTTATTTTGTTATGTTTAGATTGAATTGTTGAGTGAAGCTGTGGGACTACAATTTGCAAACTGACAATTTTTATCTGCTGTTTATAGAAATCTTGACCCAAGCAGTACATTTTTTGGCAAACTGCTTACTATTTGTCAGGATTCAACTTTAGCATTTTAATACTTCGAGGAGAACAGCAACAGTTTTGCATGAAACTAAAAAAGATGTGGTTTTGCATTTTTTCAGTTTAAGATATTTGCAAACTGAACAATGCTGTACAATGTATCTCAGAAATATTATCTCTTTGTAATAAACTGCAATTGTCCACCTGTGATCTTGCAGTAATGATATCTTAATTTAATACTTAAAAAAAATTACAATCATCAAGGTGTAAGGGGTTTTCGATCGCAGAGGTTTCTCTCTCTAGAGGCCTCTCTCTCTTGCACAGTAAAACCTTGAGTGGTTCGACCAACTCGCCCCTTAGGTTCTAGACACTGGACTTTGATGCAGGAACTACAATGTAGAGAATACTCGATAGGCCAGGTTTAATGGAAACGAAATGAAATTTTATTGCATAGAGAAACACAAATCAAATGCGAGTCAATAAAAGGTACATGGGAGGGAAAAACAAATTCATAATACATTACTAACTGAGATAGATGCAGGCATATTATACTTTACAAAAGTCATCATGAAATGGGGAAACACACGGAACATCGAGGGACAACAACTCATTGTTAAAATTACCCCTTAAATGCCCACCCCCTAAGCCTAGCTAGATCAGATTGTGAGGGGCCAGAAACATGCTCACCAATCCAGTTGGAAAGTATAGAGTTTTGAAACAGGTCTGCATTTTGATCCTTTCAGGCATCCTGTCTCCACGTGGTCAACGCTGCGGGCTGCGACACTCTCTCTTCTTCCTCAAGGTGAAGGTCATGGACAGGCTGGACACTGGCGAGCCTGGACGTCGACGGGGACGGTGACCACCTGTTTGACCATGGTTAAAGAGGTCTCTTTGCAGAGCCTAGCTGATTATCATTTTCAGCTAGATTTCTTCTGTAGGGCTGCTGTCCTTTGTCTCGTCAACGGCCCGAGGTTTGTCGATGATCTCCCGATAGTTACCCCGGGGCGGGACACAGACTCGAATCACCTTCTTGGTCTCCGCATCGACGTTCCTCCATGGCTCTTAAAAGAACACGCTGGCTACCAAAAGCTGTAAAAGCTCCAAGCTCCAAAAAGCTGCACAAAGCAAAAGCAAAAGCTGCAAAAGCTACCGATGGCTACCCCGGGACTCCAGTTATACTTCTCAAAGAAGCCTTTATCTCCCGCCAAATCAAGGTTAGTCTTTGTTTAACTTTTGGCGGGCTTGTATCACAACGGGGTAGTTATTATATTTAAACTGCTTTCGGGATGGCCGCTGATGGCCATCTCTGGTCTGGAATGACCTTGTATTGTTTTGAATGTCTTCTTGATGTCTTTAATGGGTCTTTGATGCTCCCCTTATGAATATAAAACTGTTTCCCTTTGTCTGGGTAAACATTTAGATGGCCTTTATCTACAGGCCGATATGACTGGATCTGCATCCAATCCATATGTATGTGGTTCTGTCTGGTTTCGTTTTCTCCGAAACAGCCTTCCAGAACTTACTGTGGGCTGAATCCACAAAGGCTGTCTGGGGACTGCAGGAACCATTCTAAAGTGTCCAAAAAGCTAGTCACGGGGTCTGGCGGCCATTTTGTGTGTCCCTTTTCCTGGGCTTCTTTTAAAACAGTCTTTTAAAAGTAAAGGCCTCTTCTGCAAAAGGACCCTCATCTGACAATATTAATTTTGCGAATCTTACAGTCCCCCCTGATGATACTATAACTTGCTTGAAGTATCATAATTCTGGGTGAGCAAAATTTTCTGACTCTCCACAATCAAACCATCCTCTGTAATTACCTAGCCATGATCCCACGACACATGTATTTCCCATTTCAGAAAACCTACATTGGACTTAAAATCTGACACACTCATTTCCAGGCGTGGAGGGGGGCCTAATACCCCTACACTACCTGGTTCGTACATATTATCTATTATTAACAACAACTCACTTAATGAACTAAAAAATAAAGTACACACAAAATTATACATGAACAACCATCAAACATAGAGGAGGGAGGGAAACTTTAACTTTATACATAGCAGCAAAAATCTAAACGGGTGTCTCCTCGTCTACCCGCACATAATGCTCCCTCCATTCTCCCCTGTTGTCATACTTCTGTAGAAATGTTTCTGTGAAACGGCAACGGCTTTTAGTATCTTGGTGAGGTGTTCAGGCAGAGGGGGAATGATATACCCAAAATGTGCAACGAATCGTTGCAGATCGGTGAAATTTTCCTTAACAGTGATGTGAACAGTGGAAGGTTCAGGAATGGGGACAATTCGCTCTTGGGCCACTTGAACTTCTGCCTTGGGTTTGAAGCAGAAACTGCTGTCACTCACCGGACACCAGCCGTGCTGTCCATGTTGGTAGTGGGGCACTGCAGTGGTGACACAGTATGTCCCACCTCATATATATGCCACCTGCAGGGGCACATCGCATTGTGCCATTGCCTCCATGGTGCAATTTATAGGCTTCGCGCCAGCAGTTCTGAACCCGCACTGTGGTTTCAAATAGGCATTCAAGTGCTGGGGACACAGGATGATGTGTGCTCCCCGGCTCCGGCACCCTGAGAGGTCTGTACCCGTCATTGCATGCTCCCATCGAATGACGTAAGGTGGGACCGCTGTGTAGCGAATGTGTGCACCCCCTTGAATGACTCCAATGTTTTCCATCCTGTATACCGGGGCGGGTTTAGCTGTTTTTCCCATTACCGGCATTCTTACCACTATACCCATAATGGTATGATTAGACCTCCCACAGTCCACTGGGACTAGGTAGGCCTCTGAAGCTAGTCTGAGCTGGCACGGACTCAATGCATTCTCAAAAGGGTGGAGGGCTGCGAGGTGCTTGTTGCTGATCCAGGAGGGGACCAAACCTTGTTTTAAATCCTCCAGATTACTGCGGCCCTTGCCCAGTAACCACGCCCCATACAGCACGCACGCCTCGTTCTGTGCAGCCTGTTCGGACGCATTCCGATCCTCCCTGATGAGAGCATTTACCATTTTAGTGTGTTTCTCCAACTCAGCTATAATTTCTTTTAAGTGTAGTGTCATGGCTTGGTCCTCATGTAACTCAGAACCCATTACCTTATTCTCATCCATCAGTATCTTTCTTAACCGCCCTTTTAAATCATTGATCTGAGTCTGCAGCTCTACATCATCCAGAGTGTTGATGACGGAAGTCCCTGCGTTAAAAGCTGTAAAAATACAGTACCCCTTCTTTGTCTCCCTACCCTGTCCAAAACCTCATGGGTGTGGTGTACAATCCAGCTCTGTCTACATCAGCAAAGTCGAATTCATAAAACTGTCTGAACATGTTTGTTAACAGGACCTGGTAAAATTGCTCCGTTTCCTTGGGGCACCACTCTGGCAATCGCACCTCGGTGAGATTTAAAATCACCGAGGCCACCACGTAGTGCACCCCTTGGTACAGCACCTGACCTGTGGGCACTAATACCAATCCGTTCCCGGGTCCTTTGGTAGTGGTGGGGCACCCTTCCTTTCGGGCGTTGGCTACCGGAATCGTGGGCAGGGGCTTGCGGGGGCGGGTGATCAGCTCAGTGGCGTTTACTGGGATCTGAGAGTATGTGACTCCGCACGCCCGTGTGCTGACGTCCCACCTCATTCCTTGTCCTGCATCCTGCCACTGCCTTTGGAAAAAGATGGAGACGCCTGTGGGGCAGACGCGTTCTGAACCCCACATACAGATGTAAATCCCCTCATCTGGTTCCCACCATTTGTCCCAACAGACACTCAACCCCCCATGAGTCCCCGTAATAGTCCGATGGGTGTTGTTACTTAGTCTCTCCCACTCGACCGTGGAGTTCTTCATGGTCTTACTCAACTTCCTGAGCCACCACCATCGGTCCAAAGGAACATGTCCCGTACAGTTCAAACAAATCTTCTTCCCGACGGTAACGCTGACTCTGGGTGCGATGATCCTCACCCTGGGACACATTAGAGAAGTCTCTCTGTACTTAAAACCGAACTGGCTGGAGTATTCCATAGAGTTCGACCCCAGCCATCCTGGCCATCTCCCTTCGTGCAAGTAGGTGGCTGTCTCCTCAACGTCACGCGCGCCCGACCCATCCGTCGCGATGGGGGCTGTGTCCCCAGAACATCCATAAACTATGGAGTCCTTGGTGTGGCCCCGATAGGCCCAGCTACACCCGATCACCGCGAACGCGATGAGAATCTTTTCCATTATCCTTTTGGTTCCTGTAACAAATTAAACGATATAGCCAGGCTCCCGAGAGATTCTGGCCTAAGTGAAGGCATGATCGGGTCTTTTGACCTCGATCCAAAACAACACACATGCTGGGCAGATTCCAAAGTTATTACTTATACACACTATCATCTTAAAAATTACACACCATAACTTAACTAAACTTAAACTTAACTTCTGTACAACGCCGCCCGTCCCCGGGTGGCCTGCCTAATCCCTGTTTGGACTGCAGCTCACCGCTCCCTGTGGCGGGGCCGCACTGACCTGTAGCTTGGGTCCCTCGCAGCCTTTTGCTGCCAATTGGGGACTGCGTTTTTCCAGGGATTTGCCAAGTTGGTGTCTGCTGGGGTAGGGGGAATCTGGCCAAGTTTTTCTTGGCTGAGGCGTCCGAGACAACCTGCGAGAGGGTGCCTTGCGTGGGGCTCCCATAGCGAGTGGACCTGTGGTTGGGACTTTAGCCCTCACAGCCCGTGGCTCCTCCACGACTGCCGGCTTCGGCTCCCTTCCCTCAGGCTCCGCCCCTTTGGGATTTGGGTCTGTGGCAGACGACTTCTCCCTACCTGTCCCTACAGGTGGGGAATCTCCACCCCCAAGTTCTACCTCCCCTACGCCTGAGTCGAGGGCGGGACCTCCGTCCTCCAACTCCACCTCCTCAAGAATCGTGTCAAGGGTGGGGCCTAGCTGTTCGGGCTCTTCCCTAACTGTGCTCGGGTCAGATGACCTGCGAGGGGGTACTTCGGGCGAGGCTCCCTTTGCGAGTGGATCTTTGGTTGGGACTTTAGCCCTCACAGCTGTGGCCTCTCCACGACTGTCGGCTTCAGCTCCCTTCCCTCAGAGTCCACCCCTTCGGGATTTGGATCTGTGGCAGACAACTCCTCCCTACCTGTCCCTACAGGTGGAGAATCTCCGCCCCCAAGTTCTACCTCCCCTAAGCTTGAGCCGAGGGCGGGACCTCCGTCCTCCGACTCCACCTCCTCCAGAATCGTGTCAAGGGCGGGGCCTAGCTGTTCGGGCTCTTCCCCGTCCGAGTCCCAGGCCAATAGGGAAACCTCCCAGGTGGGCGGGATAGCTCCTCCCCTCAAGCAGGCTGCAGTTCCAGCCTGTGTGGTCTGTGACTCTTTGCACGCTTCAGGCTGAGGATTTTTACCCTCAGACCTGGCTTTGGTTGTTGTTTCTTTTGCACCCGGTTTAATAGTTTGCACTGGTTTATGTGAAACCAATTAGTGCGTCGGGGCACCTCCACTGCGCAGGTGGTGGGGACCGGTGGGTCTTGCACCGGTTCCCGTCTAGCCTTGTCAACGGGCTGCGCTGGCTCTAGTCATTTGTTTGAAATGATCGGGGCTGCGGGAATGACAGGACCGGTGGTGACTGCTACCCTTCCCTGCGAGATCATAAGAGACCGCATTGTCTCTAAAATTGACTCTATTGCAGCGGGATCCATAGCTGCACCGGCTCCTCTCTCAGGGGCAGGGGCTGCGTCTTGGACCTGGACTCGTGCTGGGGCGGCGGTCTGGGCTTGGGCTTGGGCTGCGGGAGCTTTTCCCTTATTATCCTTCCACGGATTTTTACAGTCCCTGCGCCAATGTCCATCCTTCCCACACCCGTAACAATTGAGCTTGGCTTGGGCAGGGCGATTCCCCTCCTGACGCCACGCCTTCTTGCTTGGGGCTGCGGGTTTTGCCTCATGCACTTTTCCCTTAGAGGGATGTGCCTCCTGACTTCTACAGTTCTTGTACGCAATGTTAAGCTGTCGGAGCACTGTCTCCTCCGTGATACCGGGACCTTGGGGGTCAAACCAAGATTTGGCTAGGGTCTGTATCTGGGGCAAGCTGTTAGCAACCAGACAACGGAGCCAATGAACCCGCTGTTCGGCGTTCATTGCGGCCCGTTCCGGCATGCCCGGACAACTGCGCCGATACACTGGCCACAGCCTTTCTGCGAAAACCCGCGGGGGTTCTCCAGTTAGCTGCACAGTCCCTTCCACGCGGAGGAACGGATTACCATTGTCCACTCCCAGAACCTTCAAGACCTTGTCTCTGAGTTCCACATACCCTGTCCGTCCCCTCTTACTCCCGTCTGAGAGGCACTGAAGGATTGTGCTATCCAGGGAGAAGAGCAGCATCTTTGCCTGTTCAAGATCATCACAATCATTGATGGCGGCTGTTTCCTCTACCTCCCTGAAATGGACTGAGGGATCTCCCTTCTCGGAGAGTTTTGGGAGGTGGCTTATCATCGCTCTGAGTTGTTGGGCACCGTGGGGCACCACGAGCTGGTTCATGTGGGGTCCGTCCGCGCCATTTGCGGTGGTGGGACCAAACCTCTGGTGTCGAGTAGGACACATTGGTGCCGGCTCCGGCTTTACTACTGTTGAGTCTGTGTGTCCCAGTTATGCTTATTATAAATCACTGGACACAGACAACAAGAATAACTTTAACAGGTCTTTACTATTCGGAGGTCAGGGCTGAACTGCCCAGCAAATCACTACACAACGTTTATATACCGGTGTGGTCACCACCGGTATTACAATATACAGCAGCCAAGAGAAAGTAGTACATCTCTTAAGGTAGTTCTCTTAAGGTGGAACAGGTTACATACACCACAATCCTCCCTTTTTAGCTTAACAGTGTATATCCCCATTTAACATAACATAATAACATATATATATATATACAACTTCATGCAAAACAGTTCAAAGATTCAGTCTCTGAGGAGGCCTCCTGATCCGAGTTGGATAACGCCTTTCAGGGGTCTCTGATTCTCGTTGCTGGGGTGACTCCTCTAGTTGATCTCTTATGGATTGGACATCATCATCAGGTACATTCACTTCTGAGGTAGATGCTTCAGGTTCACTAACTTTTTCCACGGTTGTCTCTGCCGTAACCATGGGTTCGACCCTTGTTCTCGATTCTACCAGTTGGTCAGCATGACGTCGTATTACATTTTCACCAATATCTACCGTGTACATCAGGGGTCCTTGTCTGGCCCGAATTGTTCCAGATTGCCATTTCTCATTTTTATAGTCCCGGGCTAACACTGGTTGTCCTATTTCAAAACTCCGAGTGGTCTTGTTATTTATATGCTGGAACTGTTTGTTTTCGACTTCCCTCCGCACATTTGGTTTTAACAAGTCCAACCTGGACCGCAACCTCCTGTTATAGAACATCATGGCAGGACTTTGGTTTGTCACTGCATGAGTGGCGTTTCGATATGCCAGTAGGAAATTGTCCACCTTGTGTTGTAGTGAAATCTGATCTTCGCTCATGGCCTTTATTGCTTTTTTGAACGTTTGTACAAATCTCTCGGCCAACCCGTTTGTAGCCGGATGATATGGGGCAGAGGTATAATGTTTCACCCCATTCTTCTTCATGAATTTCTGGAATTCTTCTGACACGAACTGTGGCCCGTTGTCTGAACATATTTGTTCTGGCAATCCATTTCTTGCAAATATCGTTCTTAGCACCGCGATCGTCTTTTCCGAGGTAGTGGTAGTCATCTTAATCACTTCTGGCCATTTAGAATGTGCGTCCACCGCAATTAAAAACATGGAGTCCATGAATGGATCAGCAAAGTCAATATGTACACGTTGCCATGGGGTTGAAGGCCATTCCCATGGATGCAGCGGTGCAATCGGAGGTGCATTTTGAACTTTTTGGCACCCTGAGCAGCTTTTCGTCAGATCCTCTATCTGTTGGTCGATACCCGGCCACCACACATAAGCCCTAGCAAGGCTTTTCATCTTGACTCCCCCCAGATGACCTTCATGCAGTTCCTTTAGAACTCTCTCTCTTAACCTAGGAGGAATAGTCACCCTTGTTCCATACATCAATGTTCCTTGACAGACGGACAGCTGTTCTCGTCTTGCTGAGAATGCCGGTAACAGTGGATCACCATGTGCTGGCCATCCCTTCACTGTCAATTCGTAGACCCGGGACAGTGTCGGGTCGTTCCTGGTTTCTCTTTCAATACTTGCATTGGTGACTGGTAAACATTCGCTGATGGTCGAGTGAAATAACTCAACAGGGTCAACCGTCGGTGCCTCCTCCGCTGTAGGTAGTGGCAGGCGCGACAGCCCATCAGCATTACCATGCTGCTTTGTACCTTTGAATTCAATCTGATATTGATGTGCCCCTAGGAAAAGGGACCATCTCTGGAGCCTCTGTGCTGTCATCACCGAAACACCCTTCTTAGGGTTAAAAATGGATACCAACGGCTGGTGGTCTGTCAGTAGCGTAAACTTTTGGCCCTGCAGGTAATGATTAAACTTCTTTACTCCCCACACAAGGCTGAGAGCCTCCCTATCTATCTGAGCATAGTTGCGCTCAGCAGAGGTCAATGATCTGGATGCGAACGCGACTTGCCTCTCCAAGCCATTTGGCAACTTGTGTGAGAGTACTGCCCCAATACCATATGGAGAAGCATCACAAGCCAAACGAATAGGCAGCGTTGGGTTGAAGTGAGCCAACACTTCCTCTGAGGTGATCAATGCCTTGCTTTTGTGAAAGGCCCTCTTACAGTCCTCGCTCCACTTCCATGGTACTCCCTTCTGCAAAAGCGCGTTCAGCGGGTGCAGCACCGTGGATAAATTTGGCAGAAACTTATGGTAATAGTTAATCAACCCTAGGAACGACCTCAACTGGGATACATTATCCGGAGCGGGAGCCTTCATAACAGCTTCGATCTTGTCAGGAGACTTATGAAGCCCCTCCTTGTCAATGACATGACCACAGTACGAGATCCGCTTTTGAAAGAACTCACATTCCTGGCGATTAACTCGAAGTCCATATTCTTTCAATCTGGTGAGCACCAGTTCCAAATTTGCAAGGTGTTCCTCATCATCATCTCCTGTAATCAGAATATCGTCCAGGTAACATTGTGTGCCTGGAATTCCCTGTAATACCTGCTCCATGGCCCTCTGCCAAATTGCTGGAGCCAATGCCACTCCAAAAACCAGTCTATTATACCGATACAAGCCTCTATGCGTGTTGATCGTGAGATACTGGCGTGACTCTTCCTCAACTTCCATCTGTAAGTACGCCTGTGCCAGGTCTATCTTGGTGAAGTGTTTCCCGCCAGACAACGAAGCGAAGATATCCTCAATCCGCGGAAGCGGATATTGCACCGTGTGAAGCACCGGATTAACAGTGATTTTGAAATCTCCACAGATGCGAACCTTCCCCGGTTCCCCCGGCTTGTTGCTCGATGAACGCTTCATGACGGGAACAATGGGCGTGGCCCACTCACTCCAGTCCACCTTAGACAGTACTCCTGAACGTTCTAGCCCTTCCAGCTCAGCTTCCACAGCAGGTCGTATCGCATAAGGTACCGGTCTGGCTTTGAAAAATTTCGGGTTTGCATGTTCTTCAACCTTGATGTTTGCCGTAATTCCTCTCAGTGTTCCCAGTCCCTGTTGGAACACCTCTTTAGCATCGTCCAATATTCTGGACAATCGTTTAGGTTTGACATCTTCTTTTTTACCGGAATCTACCGTTAGTGCTTTTAAGGAATGCCAGTCCATATTTATTCTCCTGATCCACTCCCGTCCCAGTAGTGGCGGACCTCCCTCAGGTAGCACATATAAGTCCATTCCTCGGCTTTCTTTGCCCTTGTGGACCACCTTTACCTTTATCTTTCCGATGGGGTATACTCTTTGCCCCGTGTATGTTTTCAATATAATCTCCGTATCCCGTAGGGGAATATGTGGGAATAACCTTTTGTAATCTTGCTTATTCATGACCGTCAATGCTGATCCAGTGTCCAATTCCATCTTCACTTGGACTCCTGCTATCTGAAGTGTGACCCAGATAGTTTGGAGGTCTGCTTCATTACCCACATTGTGTACTCTTAGACAACCCAGTTCCTTACTGCTGGAGTCTGAATCTGACTTCTGTTCATCCGAACTGTTCTCTGGCACCTTGTGTACCTTTCTGCACTTTTCCTGCAGTGACTTTTTGTTGCTGGTCTTCTTTCCTGACCGGCATACTCTAGCTATGTGACCAAGCCTGCCACATTTTCTGCATTCCTGATTTTTTGAACCAGCACTGGTTCTGATCGTGCGTTGTCTTTCCACAACGATAACACTTTACTGCACCCAAGGCCATTTGATTGGTGCTGAGTTCCGATGACCTTAGCTGCATTTCCGCAGTGCCTCTCGCTGCGGCTTCATGCGATGCTGCAATAGTGACAGCTTTATCAAGCGTAAGATCATTCTCCTCTAGCAGTCGCTTTTGTGTTCCTTCTTTTCACAATCCACACACAGATTTATCTCTCAGCGCATCTGCTAGTCCTGTTCCAATCTGACAGTACTTTGATAGCTTACGCAGTTCAATTAAGAATTCAGCGTTGCTTTCTTCTTTCAGCTGCGTTCTTCTGTAAAATTTAAATCGTTCCGCTATCAGCAGCGGCGTGGGGTTTAAATGATTTTTCAGGACAGTAACAATATTCGTGAAAGTCTGATCCGCCGGTTTATCTGGTGATACAAGGTGCTTCAATAGCCCGTACGTCTTCGCACCCATTGAGTTTAATAAGGTTAGTGCTTTCTTATCATCTGGTACCTCATTTGCTTTACAATAAACTTCCATGCGTTCTACATACGTGGCCCAATCTTCGACATCGCTAGCAAAAGCATTGATGTTACCATGTTTAGGCATCCTTGCAAGTTTCTTTAAATTTTCTTTTTTCCAAAATGGCGGCTTCCCGCGCTTGTCTTCTTCCCCCATCTACTAAAATGGCGGCTTCCCGCGCTTGGCGGTTTTTCACGCGCTCGTCTTCTTCCCCCGCCGACTACAATGGCGGCTTCCCGCGTTTGCCTTCTTCCCCCGCTGGCTGCAATGGCGATTGCCGTGCTGCTGCCGCTCTCGCCTCCCCAGCGGTTCTCAATTCCCCGACGCTGCTTTTTTTTCTCCCCCGCGGTTCCCGTGGGCATTCACGCTTCCCTTGCTGTTGCGCCTCTCAGCCCCGCTTGCAGGCCGGTCCTTTACACCGGCTGCGGTTGAGTTCTCCGCAGTTCTCGTGGCCTTAACGCTGCCCCAGTTGCTGCGCCTCTCGGCCCCGATTGCAGCCCGGCCCTTTTCACCGGCCGCGGTCGAGTTCTCTGCCCTTTTTTCTCCGTTTTCCCTTCCCTACTCCACAGCCAACGCGGCCGACTTTCTGCTCGTGTCGCTGATCGGCTTACCCACCACTGTGGTAGAAGGGATGATCACTGCCTGTCGCAGATGGAGGGCTTCGTGGTCAGAATTTTTCTTTTTAACCCGGGTTCTCGATGCCTCCCGTGTGATGTGCTCAGCAGGATGATGAGGGCGGATGCCTCTTCTCGACGCCCGTTCTGAGGACGAAGCTGCCTTGGATGTAAAACTGCCGCAGGGTAAGATCGGACTCGTCGCCACTGTTGAGTCTGTGTGTCCCAGTTATGCTTATTATAAATCACTGGACACAGACAACAAGAATAACTTTAACAGGCCTTTACTATTCAGAGGTCAGGGCTGAACTGCCCAGCAAATCATTACACAACGTTTATATACCGGTGTGGTCACCACCGGTATTACAGTATACAGCAGCCAAGAGAAAGTAATACATCTCTTAAGGTAGTTCTCTTAAGGTGGAACAGGTTGCATACACCACAACTACCAGGGGTTGTTCCTCCTCCTGCTCCACCTCGGCTACCCTTTCTTTCACCACCTCCCCTTTGGGCCACGCCTCACTGTAGCTCAGTGGCGCTGAGGGTTCAGTGGCTGGTGCCACAACTACTTCACAAGGAATCGGATTTTTGGATTCCTGCAAAAAGTCTATGTGACTTGCTTTTGGGCTTACGAGGCACACCATGCCTTTTGCCTTAATCAAGGCCGTTCTCAGGTCCTCTATGGTCTTTTGGCAGGGGCCATGGTCGGCACTCTCAAACCCGTGCTCAAGGGCCAGCTTGTAAGCAGCCTTAACCTCTACTATCTCTCCTCCTGCGCTCTTAGCTGTTGTGCGTGGCGGGTGTTTTTCTCCCGTATTCTCGCTTCATGTATCTTTGCCTCAGTAACCTGGCATTCCAGGTACTCTATCCTAGCCTGGTGTTGGCTGGCTACAACTTGGCGTTCCTGATTCAGCGTGTGAAGCGCTGTGATGAGTTTTTCCCCACCCATGGCCTTTTCCTCTATTTCTGCTTCCTGGGCAGTGATCTTGGCTGCCTGTGCTGCAACGACTCTGTCCAAAATCTGGACTTGTTTCTTGTAGCACATCAGCCACACTGCCTTTTCCACTGACTTTTTGTGTTCTTTGCTCTCTGTCCACCTGATGGCTGCGTCTACCGGACACCCATCCAGTAAGAGATCGTAAATCCACTGCTTAGTGAGATTTACCTTTCCAAAGACATAATCCGCTATCCTCTCATCCATAACATTTTGACCATTCAAACCTGGGTCTAATACATTGCAATCCTGCTGCCAGTGTCCTGCCGCGGTCGCTGTAAGAGCCATAAAAGCTTAAGAAAATACTTTAAAATAGTGGCTAAATGGCATAATACAGTTAATTTACCTGAACGACTTATTGTATTAAGAAACCCCCTATTTTCTTGCTCCAGTAGTATAGTCCAACACCCCCTTCATTCTTGCCACAATGGAACAGTCCCTAAGCCACACATGGGTGCAGCCATCTTACAGTTTTAAACTGCACGTGGTGAAAGAGGCAGAAGCTGTGAGGTTTGGAGCAGTACAGTTTTTGACCGTGTTCGTTTATACGTGTTTGCTTTGTAATTCTGTTTGTTAAGTGTTATAGTAAACCGTTTAAAGGACAAAGCTACGTTTGGGAACGTTTTATTTCAACACGCGTCTACTCGATGTTAAAAGCCCCACAGCCCAGTGGCCTGCCTGTTTGGAAACTAAGAAGCGCCACTACATTAGTCAAAAACTAGCTCCCTAAGAAGGAAGGGACGGAATCGTCGGCGAACGTATACATGAATGGTCACGGAGCCAGACGACAATTTAAGAAAGCGAAGGTACAGTGACTGTTACTTGCTTTGTTCATTCTGTTGAGAAGCTAAACAAGAGCTGCGGGTAAAATGGCCGAGGCCTTAAGGAGCCAGGAGCTTCCCCCAGCCAAAAGGATTGCTGGCCAAAAGAGGGAAATAAAGCTCACCCCAAAGGCAAGGGAAGAGAAGTTACATAGAAGCATAGGTGCAAGGAAGGCTAAATTAGTTCAGATAACTGGAAAAATGAAGGTAATTGATCGTCTCATGGAAGATAATGCTAATATTAAGAAAGCTGAAGACATGATGTATTACGATTTCTCCAAGCTGCATGAAGAATTTAATATACTCAATGAAGATGTATTAGCACTTCTGTCTGAAGAAGAGGGAAACACTGATCAGCACGACTGGTTTGATCTTAAATCAACCAGCATTAAGGACTACATCAAGGCCACGGAGCAGTGGATGTTAAAAATTCGTCAAGATGCTGATACAGCAGAGAAAGATAAGGTTGACGATGAAGTCGGACCAGACGATAGCATTTCAGAGACTTCCACCAGACCGAGCAAAAATCGAAAAGAAGGTAGCTCTGTTTCTGGACGCAGGTCAGTCGCTTCTACCACAAGCTCGGCGCGACGCATGAGAGCGGAGGCCGAACGGGCGGCGTTGATGGCGCGCGCAGCATCTTTAGATGAGAAGCAAGCTCTTGAACGGGAAGAGGCCCAACTGCAGGTCCAAGAGGCCCAACTGCAGGCCCAACTGCAGGCCCAACAGGCCCAACTGCAGGCTCAACTGCAGGCCCAACAGGCCCAACTGCAGGCCCAAGTGCAGGCCCAACAGGCCCAAGTGCAGGCCCAGCGGGCCCAGGTGCAGGCAAAGAAAGAACGGCTGGAGATGAAAACAGCTATCGAGGTCTCAGATGCCAGGTTGAGTGCGTACGAAGATTATGAAGGCTCACGGGATGGCGGGAGCCACTGCCAGTCAACGTTGCCACATAGAGTTGGATCCAGGGCACCTTCAAGAGTTACAACAGAGCCCGAAAGCAATTCCCCGGCATTACAGCGTGGAAGAGTGGCCTCTCCACTAACAGGAGCATGTGATGCTACCCCAGACATCAGACGGTCTAGACTAGACCCTGCTGATGACCACCAGAGGCCTGAAGACACAGGGAGAAGACTATACCGAGTGATGCAACGTCAGAACGAAATTACAGAGATGCTTGTAAAACAACAGAATCTGTTTCGACTCCCTCAAAGAGACATACCAGTGTTCCAAGGCGACCCACTCAAGTATAAGCCCTTCATCAGATCCTTTGAACAAGCCATTGACTCCAAGACAGAGAGCAGCAGTGATAAGTTGTACTACCTGGGACAGTACACCAGTGGTAAACCACAAGACCTGGTCAGAAGCTGTGAACACATGAGACCGGACCGGGGATACATAGAAGCCAGGAAGTTGCTGCAGGAGCACTATGGTAACGAGCTGAAGATAGCCACTGCATATATCGAAAAGGCTACCAAGTGGCCACAGATCAGATCGGAAGACGGAGAGGCATTGAACGCATATGTTCTCTTCCTCATAGGATGTCGCAACACCATGGAGGATGTTGAATTCATGGAAGAGATGGACAATCCTACGACTATGAGAATCGTCATCTCTAAGCTTCCTTACAGGATGAGAGAACAATGGAGAAGAACAGCCTTTGAGATAATGGAGAGACGGAAAAGTAGAGCCAGGTTTGCAGACTTAGTGAATTTCATAGACAAACAGGCTAAAATTGCTAGGGACCCATTATTTGGAAACATCCAGGATGTCAGCCCGACCAGCGATGGAAGAGTGAAAGCTAAGCCTGCTGAATCAAAGACTCTCAGGAAAGGTGGTTCCAGGGGAAGCAGCTTTGCAACTATCGTCACTCAGGCCGAGGAAGAAAGGCCCCAGAACTCATCTCCCAAAAAGAGCAGCACAGTGACGCCTGCTAATGTCTTTCAGAAGCCATGCTTATTCTGCCAGAAGAATCATACATTGGATTTCTGCAGCGACATCAAAGCACAGCCACATAAGGACAGAATCGAATTCCTGAAGTACAACGGCCTATGTTTTGGATGTCTCTCTCAGGGGCACCTGAGTTGAAACTGTAAGCAAAGAACAACATGCAGAGAGTGCACTCGGAAACATCCCAGTCTGCTGCATATCCATAAAGAAGAACAAGTCTCTAAGAAGAGTGAAGAAAACAATACCGACGAGAAGGTTGTTTCAAGTGCTCTGGTGTCGCTAGAACCAGAGACTTGTGGACTCACTGGGGCCGGTGACAGTGACTGTATTCTTGCCATCGTACCAGTAAGGATCAAGTCTAAGAGGAGTGAGAAGGTTGTGGAGACTTACGCCTTCATGGATCCAGGTAGTTCAGCAACGTTCTGCACAGAATCACTCATGCGACAGCTGAACGTTAGAGGCAGAAGAACAGAAATCCTATTACGCACCATGGGTCATGAGAAGTCAATGCAAAGTTATATCCTGTCAGACCTAGAAGTGTGTGGACTTGAAGAGAAGGACTTCATAGACCTGCCTAATGTTTTCACACAGAGGGAGATTCCTGTTAGAATAGGGAACCTAGCCCTGCAGAAGGATGTGGATAGATGGCCCTACCTAGAAAAGGTGCGTCTCCCATACATTGAAGCAGAAATTGGCCTATTAATTGGAACCAATGCCTACAAAACTATGGAGCCATGGCAGGTGATAAACAGCAAGGATGACGGACCCTACGCCGTCAGGACAGCCCTTGGATGGGTAATCAATGGACCGGTAAGGAGAGATGATGGCCACAAGTCGAACAAGGAGGAACGACAAAACGTCACAGTTAATCGCATCTCTATCGCAAGCATTGAAGAGCTGTTGATACAGCAGTTCAACGCAGACTTCTCAGAACGCAGCTGTGAGGAAAAGACAGAGATGTCACAAGAAGACCATCAGTTCATGGGTTTGATGACAAGGTCTACACAGTTCATTGATGGCCACTATCACATTGGTTTGCCACTGAGAAGACAGACCGCGAAGATGCCGAACAATCGCTGCATAGCAGAGCAACGCGCCATCAATCTAAAGAGAAAGCTGAACAAGAACCCCGACTTTCACAAAGACTACAAAGACTTCATGAGAAACATCATAGCGAAAGGCTATGCTGTAAAAGTGCCTGAAGAACAGTTGAACAGAGACGATGGAAGGGTCTGGTACATTCCTCATCACGGGGTGTATCACCCAAAGAAGAAAAAGATCCGTGTAGTGTTTGACTGCGCCGCCTCATTCAGAGGAACTTCATTGAATGACCAGCTGCTTCAAGGTCCTGATCTTACTAATACCCTCATTGGCGTCTTGACTAGGTTTAGACAAGAGCTCGTTGCCATGATGGCAGACATAGAATCAATGTTCTACCAAGTCAGAATCCCTGACGAAGATGCTGATCTTCTGCGTTTCCTTTGGTGGCCAGATGGCGACGTTAGTGAAGCGATGGTGGAATGTAGAATGGCCGTACACCTGTTTGGAGCCACATCATCTCCCAGCTGTGCAAGCTACGCTCTCAGAAAAACTGCAGAAGATGGCAAGGGCAAAGCACCATCCGAGGCTGTGGAGACAATCTTCAGAAACTTTTATGTCGATGACTGTCTGAAGTCCGTGTCAACAGAAGACGATGCCATCGCACTGTCAAGAGACCTTAGAACTCTGTGTTCGAATGGAGGATTCCATCTGACTAAGTGGATAAGCAACAGCAGAGCAGTTCTAGCTTCTATCCCAGAAAAGGAAAGAGCCACTGAAGTCAAAGATCTGGACCTGAGCCACGATGTCCTTCCTATCGAGAGAGCTCTTGGTGTACAATGGTGCATCGAGTCAGACACGTTCAACTTCAGGATAATGGTGAACGAAAGACCATCCACAAGACGAGGGATTCTCTCCGTGGTCAGTTCCATCTACGACCCTCTCGGATTCCTGGCACCACTCATTCTGCCGGTGAAGCTGATGCTACGAGAGCTGTGTAGAGACAAGAGAGGATGGGATGAAGATATCCCAGAAGGTCAAGCTCAGAGATGGCACAGATGGCTGACAGATTTGCAACAACTTTCTAGCTTCAACGTCAGTAGATGCATCAAGCCCGCGAGTCTTGGAGTTACAAAGACGGCTCAACTACATCATTTCTCGGACGCCAGTGAGGACGGCTATGGCACGGCTACCTACCTCTTGCTGACAAATCAACAGGGCCAGAAACATTGTGCCTTCCTCATGGGAAAATCCAGGGTGGCTCCACTGAAGCAGGTCACCATCCCGAGACTGGAATTGACGGCAGCGGTTGTTGCAGTTAAAGTTGACCAGGTGATGCGGAAAGAGTTACAGCTCCCATTAGAAGAATCTGTCTTCTGGACGGATAGCACGACGGTGCTGAAGTATATAGAGAATGAGAAGATACGCTTCAAGACCTTCGTAGCAAACAGAATCTCATCCATTAGAGAAGCTACACAACCATCTCAATGGAGGTATGTAAACACCTCATTAAACCCAGCAGATCAAGCCTCACGGGGATTGAAGGCTGAAAACTTCATGAGGAGTGAAACTTGGATACAAGGCCCAAGTTATCTGCTGGAAACAGAGAGATCATGGCCAGAAAGACCAGATATGCCAAGTCAGATTACTGAAGACGACGTCGAAGTCAAGAGATCAGTCACAGTAAATTTCATAACTACGAAAGAGAACTTTGACACAGTGAACAAGCTTGTTAACCATTTCTCAGGATGGCACCAGTTGAGGAAAGCAGTTGCATGGTTTCTAAGGTTGAAAGAGTTGCTGCTGCACCTGAGCGGTAAGAGAAAAGAGTACCGAGCCACTATCAGTCAGTCTGAAAGTAACCCTGATAAGCAGAGAATGCTTCTACAGCAGTATATGCATCAGCACAAGACCACATTGAGCAAGAATTCATTGACCGTGGAGGATTTGGCCAAGGCTGAGAAGGAGATAGTTTGCTTCAGTCAAAGACAAAGATACCCAGAAGAAACCGAAGCTCTACAGCAAAATACTCCAATCAAGAAAGGTAGTCATATCTACAAGCTGGACCCTACACTGCAAGATGGAGTACTGAGGGTGGGAGGGAGACTAAACAAATCTGCTAATCCAGAGGAGGCCAAGCATCCTGCTATCCTTTCTAAGGACCTCCGGGTTGCTACTCTCATTCTTCAGCATATACACCAGAGTATTGGACACAGTGGGAGGAATCACGTGCTTGCGAAGCTAAGACAAAGATACTGGATTCCAGGAGCTAATTCCGTAATAAGAAAAATACTCTCTGAATGTATTGTTTGCAGACGGTTACACGCTAGAGCTGGGGAGCAGAAAATGGCAGACCTGCCTGAAGACCGTTTGTTACCAGACAAGCCCCCATTTACAAACGTAGGGGTGGACTATTTCGGGCCTTTCGAGGTAAAGCGAGGACGGAGCCTTGTCAAGAGATATGGTGTGCTTTTCACTTGTTTGACCATCAGAGCAGTTCATATTGAGGTGGCACACACGCTTGACACTGATTCCTGTATTAACGCCTTGCGGCGCTTTGTCTGTAGAAGAGGACAGGTGTCCATTATGCGTTCTGATAATGGCACTAATTTCGTCGGAGCGGAGAGAGAACTACGGGAAGCTATTGAAGGTTGGAATCAGCTTAAAATACAGGAAGCCGTGATGCAAACAGGAATTAAGTGGATCTTCAATCCTCCGGCTGCAACCCACCACGGAGGTGTCTGGGAAAGACAGATACGCACCGTAAGAAAACTACTCAGTTCTGTACTGAAGCAGCAAGCGCTGGACGACGAGGGACTCCAAACCGTTCTGTGCGAGGTCGAAGCCATCATTAATGACCGACCGATAACTAAGACATCAGATGATCCCAATGACCTCGAAGCCCTGACTCCGAACCACCTGTTGTTGTTGAAAACACAGTCAGCCATGCCCCCGGGAGTCTTCAAAAAGGAAGATCTGTATGCCCGTCGGAAGTGGAGGCAAGTTCAGTATATGTCAGACCTCTTCTGGACCAGATGGACAAGAGAATACTTACCTCTGCTACAGGAGCGTCAAAAATGGTCCAAAATAAAGAGGAACTTCATCGTCGGAGACATTGTCTTAATTGTGGATGATTCAGCCCCTAGAAATTCTTGCAAACCAAGACCAGTACCCTGGAGAGACCGATCACAAAGCTCTGCCTGCTACAAGAAGCAGCGTGAAAAGCTCCTGAACGAAAGAAAAAAGTGGACACTTGTATTGTAAATATGTTGAACTCATTAGTTTATGACTCTTAATGTTTGAGTAATTGATATGCTTCATGTGCCTAGTCAATTAGGGGCCGGAATGTAAGAGCCATAAAAGCTTAAGAAAATACTTTAAAATAGTGGCTAAATGGCATAATACAGTTAATTTACCTGAACGACTTATTGTATTAAGAAACCCCCTATTTTCTTGCTCCAGTAGTATAGTCCGACACCCCCTTCATTCTTGCCACAATGGAACAGTCCCTAAGCCACACATGGGTGCAGCCATCTTACAGTTTTAAACTGCACGTGGTGAAAGAGGCAGAAGCTGTGAGGTTTGGAGCAGTACAGTTTTTGACCGTGTTCGTTTATACGTGTTTGCTTTGTAATTCTGTTTGTTAAGTGTTATAGTAAACCGTTTAAAGGACAAAGCTACGTTTGGGAACGTTTTATTTCGACACGCGTCTACTCGATGTTAAAAGCCCCACAGCCCAGTGGCCTGCCTGTTTGGAAACTAAGAAGCGCCACTACAGTCGCCATTTTCTGTAAGGGGTTTTCGATCGCAGAGGTTTCTCTCTCTAGAGGCCTCTCTCTCTTGCACAGTAAAACATTGAGTGGTTTGACCCACTCGCCCCTTAGGTTCTAGACACCGGACTTTGATGCAGGAACTACAATGTAGAGAATTCTCGATAGGCCAGGTTTAATGGAAATGAAATGAAATTTTATTGCATAGAGAAACACAAATCAAATGCGAGTCAATAAAAGGTACATGGGAGGGAAAAACAAATTCATAATACATTACTAACTGAGATAGATACAGGCATATTATGCTTTACAAAAGTCATCATGAAATGGGGAAACACACGGAACATCGAGGGACAACAACTCATTGTTAAAATTACCCCTTAAATGCCCACCCCCTAAGCCTAGCTAGATCAGATTGTGAGGGGCCAGAAACATGCTCACCAATCCAGTTGGAAAGTATAGAGTTTTGAAACAGGTCTGCGTTTTGCTGTCTCCATGTGGTCAACGCTGCGGGCTGCGACACTCTCTTCTTCCTCGAGGTGAAGGTCACAGACAGGCTGGACACTGGCGAGCCTGGATGTCGGCGGGGACGGCGACCACCTGTTTGACCATGGTTAAAGAGGTCTCTTCGCAGAGCCTAGCTGATTACCATTTTCAGCTAGATTTCTTCTGTTGGGCTGCTGTCCTTTGTCTCTTCAACGGCCCGGGGTTTGTCGATGATCTCCCGATGGTTACCCCGGGGCGGGACGCAGACTCGAATCACCTTCTTGGTCTCCGCATCGACGTTCCTCCACGGCTCTTAAAAGAACACGCTGGCTACCAAATCTATAAAAGCTCCAAGCTCCAAAAAGCTGCACAAAACAAAAGCAAAAGCTGCAAAAGCTACCGATGGCTACCCCGGGACTCCAGTTATACTTCTCAAAGAAGCCTTTATCTCCCGCCAAATCAAGGTTAGTCTTTGTTTAACTTTTGGTGGGCTTGTATCACAACGGGGTAGTTATTATATTTAAACTGCTTTCGGGATGGCTGGTGATGGCCATCTCTCGTCTGGAATGACCTTGTATTGTTTTGAATGTCTTCTTGATGTCTTTAATGGGTCTTTGATGCTCCCCTTATGAATATAAAACTGTTTCCCTTTGTCTGGGTAAACATTTAGATGGCCTTTATCTACAGGCCGATCTGACTGGATCTGTATCCAATCCATATGTATGTGGTTCTGTCTGGTTTCGTTTTCTCCAAAACGGCCTTCCAGAACTTACTGTGGGCTGAATCCATAAAGGCTGTCTGGGGACTGCAGGAACCATTCTAAAGTGTCCAAAAAACTAGTCACAGGGTCTGGTGGCCATTTTGTGTGTCCCTTTTCCTGGGCTTCTTTTAAAACAGTCTTTTAAAAGTAAAGGCCTCTTCTGCCAAAGGACCCTCATCTGATAATATTAAATTTGCGAATCTTACAAAGGGGAAATGGGATACTTTCAATCTCAGGTACCCAGTGTAAACAGGGGGAGAAATTTGGGAGCGCCTCATTTGTGGCGCTAACTTTTGAAAGCTGGAAAAATTTGCGCCAGGCGCTAATGATTCTCAGCTTTCTCTAAATTTGGTGTTTCCACTTCACTTCCTTCCTGGAGCGCTAAAGGACGCAGGCAGGGCGGTAGTGGTGCAGCGCTGCACAATGTCCCGTGCAGCGCTGCTGAGATTCGAGGCTCCTTCCCTCCCTTAAAGGGAAGGTCCATCGCTGCAGGCTCTGCATTGGAACCAGTTAGCTGGTCCCTGATGACAGCCGCGATCCGGCCCCATCAGCCCCATGCACTCCAGCAGAGTGCCTGGCTGATCGATCGCTGCCGAAGAAAAATGGAAAAAATTGAAATAATGCACTGCAACAATTTTTATACTTACAATGCCAACATCCCCTTTAACTTGCAGCCCCGAAGCGCCCGGCCTCCCGAACAACGCCCCCTGCAGCTGTCAGTGTTGTTGCCCGGTGATGCTGCAGGAGGTTAAACCAAAGTTCGGGCTCCCGGAGGCGATAACGGCAGGCGCTATGGAGGTCAATTTCTAGGCAATGGACTTGATTTTAACACCCTCTCCCCCACCGGTGGGAGTGGGTCGGGGGGGGTGGTGTAATTAAAATATTGGGACTGGATGAGGTTCTCGCTAAAAGCAAGTGGCGTCTTACTTAACATACAAAAATCACGGCCCGATGATGTCATGGCACCGCGACTTAGTCCCTGATTTTAACTGGTGTTAAACAGGCAAGGTGGCAATTAAAATAACGGGAGTCACTTACTCGTTCTGATCCCATTTCCTTCCTGCTGTTTCCCCATATTAAACTGCATGAATAGGCAAGCAGGACAACCGCAGGAATGAAGCCGTGTCATACGGACATACATAATTGACAGGGAGGAAAATACCAGTTGATCCATCAAGCCTGCCCCACACCACAGTGGCCGGAGCATCATAACTAAACACTTTGGGCTCAATTTTGCCATTGGTGGCGGGTTGGGCGCGGGTCAGGTGGTCAGCGGGTCCCGCCCCCGCCTCCATTGTCAGGTGGGATAAATTTGTGATTTTGCCCTAATTGGGCAATTGATTCCCTGCGTGCGCGCTTCCCTGGCCAAATTAGTCTGTTGGGTCTGAAACTCGCCTCTGCTGACGT
Organism: Somniosus microcephalus; assembly: GCF_052327205.1. Taxonomy (NCBI): domain Eukaryota; kingdom Metazoa; phylum Chordata; class Chondrichthyes; order Squaliformes; family Somniosidae; genus Somniosus; species Somniosus microcephalus. The sequence continues at coordinate 289,166,174 of NC_140988.1, forward strand.
CATTTATCCAGCTGCATGTAAGGGCTCCAAGCAGCTTTGGTTCATTTTCTCCCTCTGTTCTTCCAGAGTGACTAAAACATAGAAAACATAGAAGATAGGAGCAGGAGTAGGCCATTCGGCCCCTCGAGCCTGCTCCGCCATTCAATGTAATCATGGCTGATCATCCAATTTCAGTACCTGGTCCCTGCTTTCTCCCCATACCCCTTGATCCTTTTAGCCTTAAGAAATATATCCAACTCCTTCTTGAATATATTTAATGAATTGGCCTCTACTGCCTTCTGTGGTAGAGAATTCCACAGGTTCACCACTCTCTGGGTGAAGAAATTCCTCCTCATTTCTGTCCTAAATGGCATACCCTGTATCCTTAGACTGTAACCCCTGGTTCTGGACTCACTGACCATCGGGAACATCCTTCCTGCATCTAGTCTGTCCAGTCCTGTCAGAATTTTATAAGTTTCAATGAGATCCCCTCTCATTCTTCTAAACTCCAGCGAGTACAAGCCCAATCGACCCAATCTCTCCTCATACGTCATTCCTGCCATCCCAGGTATCAGCCTGGTGAATCTTCGCTGAATTCCTTCCATGGCAAGAACATCCTTCCTCATATAAGGCGACCAAAACTGCACACAATACTCAAGATGTGGTCTCACCAAGGCCCTGTACAACTGCAGCAAGACATCCTTGTTCCTGTACTCAAAGCTTCTCACTCCGAAGGCCAACATACCATTTGCCTTCTTAACCGTCTGCTGCACCTGCATGCTTACCTTCAGCGACTGGTGCACAAGGACACCCAGGCCTCGTTGCACTTCCCCTTCGCCCAATCTATTGCCATTCAGATAATAATCTGCCTTCCTGTTTTTGCCACCAAATTGGATAACCTCACATTTATCCACGTTATATTGCATCTGCCATGCTTCTGCCCAATCACCCAACCTGTCCAAATCATCCTGGAGTTTCTCGGCATCCTCCTCACAGCACACATGCCCACCCAGCTTTGTGTCGTCTGCAAATTTGGAGATATTACATCTAGTTCCCTCGTCCAGATCATTAATATATATTGTGAATAGCTGGGGTCCAAGGACTGATCCCTGCGGTACCCCACTAGTCACTGCCTGCCACTCGGAAAAAGACTCGTTTATTCCAACTCTTTGCTTTCTGTCTGCCAACCAGTTTTCTATCCAAGTCAATACCTTGCCCCCAATCTCATGTGCCTTAACTTTACACGCTAACCTCTTATGTGGGACCTTATCAAAAGCCTTCTGAAAGTCCAAATATACCACATCCACTGGTTCTCCCTTATCTATTTTACCAGTTACATCCTCAAAAAATTCCAGTAGATTAGTCAAGCTTTTGTAAATCCATGTTGACTTTGTCCGATCCGGTCACTGTTTTCCAAGTGCTCAGCTATTACATCCTTTATAATGGACTCTAGCATTTTCCCCACTACCGATGTCAGGCTTACCGGTCTGTAATTCCCCATTTTCTCCCTGCCACCTTTTTGAATAGTGGGGTAACATTAGCTACCCTCCAATCCATGGGTACCGTTCCAGATTCCATCGAATGTTGGAAGATGATCAGCAATGCATCTACTATTTCTAGGGCCACTTCCTTAAGTACCCTAGGATGTAGATTATCAGGCCCTGGGGATTTATCGGCCTTCAGTCCCATCAATTTCCTTAACACCATTTCCTTACAAATACTGATTTCTTTCAGTTCCTCCCCTTCATCAGACGCTATGTTCCCCGACATCTCTGGGAGGTTATTTGTGTCCTCCTTTTTGAAGACAGAACCAAAATATGTATGCTAAGTGTTTGCTACTTCTGAAATGTCGAGCTCAAGGCCCAAGGCCTCACCTCACTTCGATGATGACTCCCTCCATGCTCTGGTGGAGGGAGCCAGAGATCTGAAGGAGGTGCTCTATCCTTCCTCTGGGAGGAAAAAACCTCCCCAGTAGACCAAAGCTGTGTGGCTGCAACTGGCACAGGAGGTCAGCTCCAGATCGATGTGCAGCAGAACCTGGCTGCAGTGCCGAAAGAGGTTCAATGACTTTGTCCACATAGGAAAAGTGAGTAGACCATCATCTTTAACCTCATTCTGCTCCCCATCTCCTCTCATCACCAGCACTCTGCATTGTCAACCTACTCCTACACATCCCACTTTACCCTTACATCCCTTGCACCCTTAACCATCCCTCTCTCTCTATGTACACAATCACTTCACTATTCGACTAAGCTGCCCTCACACTCTCTATCACTGTTATGCAATGACAACAACTCTGGATTATTACCTGAGCCATGAGCGAATTTGGCTAGGACAAATAAAATTAGAGAGTTAAATGCGTGGCTCAAAGACTGGTGTGGGAGAAATGGGTTTTGCTTCCTGGGACACTGGCACCAGTACTGGGGCAGGAGGGAGCTGTTCCGTTGGGACGGGCTTCACTTGGCCCGTGCTGGGACTAGAGTCCTGGCGGATCATATAACTAGGGCTGTAGAGAGGGCTTTAAACTAACTAGTGGGGGGGAGGTTCCTAGAGAGCAAATAATAAAAATGACAACAGAGAAGGTCATAGACTTAGGTAGCAGTGGGGAAATTAAAAACCAGAGCGTGTCAGGAAGGGGCAGAAGGTATGGAGTTAAAGGTAAAGTAATAAAAAGGGCAAAAGCAGGAACTAAGTGTCACAAAACATATTTGAAAGTTCTCTATCTGAATGCACGTAGCATTCGTAACAAAATAGAGGAGTTAATGGCACAAATAACTACATATGGGTATGATCTTGTGGCCATTACAGAATCATGGCTGCAGGGTGACAGTGCCTGGGAATTAAACATACCAGGTTATTTAACGATCAGGAAGGACAGGCAGGAAGGAAGGGGAGGTGGGGTGGCTATGTTAATAAAGGAAGGAATCACTGTAATACAGAGAAATGATATTGGGTCAAAAGATCAGGATAATGAAACAGTTTGGGTGGAGATAAGGAATAATAAGGGGAAAAAAACATTAGTGGGCGTAGTCTATAGGCCTCCGAACAGTTGCAACTCTGTTGGATGGAGTATCAATCAGGAAATAGTTGAGGCTTGTAATAAGGGAACATCTATAATTATGGGGGATTTTAACTATCATATTAATTGGACAAATCAAATTGGGCAGGGCTGCCTTGAGGATGAGTTCATTGAGTGTATTAGGGACGGGTTTCTTGAGCAGTATGTAACTGAACCGACCAGGGGGCAAGCAACCTTAGATCTGGTCCTGTGTAACGAGACAGGATTAATTAAAAATGACCCAGTAAAGGATCCCCTTGGAATGAGTGACCATAACATGGTTGAATTCCATATTCAATTAGAGGGTGAGAAGGTTGGATCTCAAACAAGCGTGCTAAGCTTGAATAAAGGAGACTATGAAGGTATGAGAGCGGAATTGAGTAGAGTGGATTGGGGAAATAGATTAAAGGGTAAGACGATACATGATCAGTGGTGTACATTTAAGGAGTTATTTTACAACTTCCAAAAAATATATATTCCACTGAGAAGAAAAGGGTGTAAAAGAAAAGACAGCCATCCGTGGCTAAGTAAAGAAATTAAGGATAGTATTCGACTAAAAGCAAGGGCATATAAGGTAGCCAAATCTAGTGGGAGGATAGAGGATTGGGAAAACTTTAAAAGACAGCAAAAAATAACAAAAAGATTGATTAAGAAAGGGAAGATAGATTATGAAAGTAAATTAGCAAAAAATATAAAAACAGATAGTAAGAGTTTTTATAGTTATATAAAAAGAAAAAGGGTGGCTAAAGTAAATGTTGGTCCCTTAGAGGATGAGACCGGGAAATTAATGGTGGGAAATACGGAGATGGCAAAAACACTGAATGAATATTTTGTATCAGTCTTTACAGTAGAAGACACTAAGAATATCCCAACACTGGACAAACAGGGGGCTATAGGGGGGGAGGAGCTAAACACGATCAAAATCACTAAGGAAGTGGTACTCGGTAAAATAATGGGACTCAAGGCGAATAAATCACCTGGACCTGATGGCTTACATCCTAGGGTCTTGAGGGAAGTGGTGGTAGGGATTGTGGATGCATTAGTAATAATTTTCCAAAACTCCCTGGACTCAGCAAAGGTCCTGGCAGACTGGAAAACTGCTAATGTAACACCCTTATTTAAAAAGGGCAGTAGACAGAAGGCTGGAAACTATAGACCGGTTAGCCTAACATCTGTGGTGGGTAAAATTTTGGAGTCCATTATTAAGGAGACAGTAACAGGACATTTGGATAATCATAATTTAATAGGACAAAGTCAGCATGGTTTTGTGAAGGGGAAGTCATGTTTGACAAATTTGCTGGAGATCTTTGAGGAAGTAACATATAGGGTGGATAAAGGGGAACCAGTGGACGTAGTGTATTTAGACTTCCAAAAGGCATTTGACAACGTGCCACACAAAAGATTATTGCTTAAGATAAAAAATCACGGGATTGGGGGTAATATTCTGGCATGGATAGAGGACTGGCTATCTAACAGAAGGCAGAGAGTTGGGATAAATGGTTCATTCTCAGACTGGCAATCAGTAACTAGTGGTGTTCCGTAGGCATCAGTGCTGGGTCCCCAACTCTTTACAATCTATATTAACGATTTGGAGCAGGGTACCGAGTGTAACATATCAAAGTTTGCAGATGATACTAAGATGGGAGGGAAAGTAGTGAGTGAGGATGACATAAAAAACCTGCAAGGGGAGATAGACAGGCTAAGTAAGTGGGCAGAGATTTGGCAGATGGAATACAATACTGGAAAGTGTGAGGTTATGCACTTTGGCAGGAAAAATCGTAGAGCAAGTTATTATCTTAATGGCAAGAAACTGGAAAGTACTGAAGTACAAAGGGATCTGGGGGTCCTGGTGGACGAAACTCAAAAGGTTAGTATGCAGGTGCAGCAAGTGATTAAGAAGGCCAATGGAATGTTGGCTTTCATTGCTAGGGGGATAGAATATAAAACAGGGAGGTATTGCTTCAGTTGTACAAGGTATTGGTGAGACCGCACCTGGAATACTGCATACAGTTTTGGTGTCCATACTTAAGAAAAGACATACTTGCTCTCGAGTCAGTACAAAGAAGGTTCACTCGGTTAATCCCGGGGATGAGGGGATGGACATATGAGGAGAGGTTGAGTAGATTGGGACTCTACTCATTGGAGTTCAGAAGAATGAGAGGCGATCTTATTGAAACATATAAGATTGTGAAGGGGTTGGATCGGGTGGATGCGGGGAGGATGTTCCCGATGATGGGTGAAATTAGAACTGGGGGCATAGTCTTAGAATAAGGGGCTGCTCTTTCAAAACTGAGATGAGGAGGAACTACTTCACTCAGAGGGTGGTAGGTCCATGGAATATGCTGCCCCAAAAAAGCTGTAGAAGCTACATCATTACATAAATTTAAAACAGAAATAGACAGTTTCCTAGAAGTAAAGGGAATTAAGGGTTACGGGGAGCGGGCAGGAATTTGGACATGAGTCTAGGTTTGGATCGGACATGGCCCTGTGGGTAGCGGAGCGGGCCCAGGGGCCGTGTAGTCTGATCCTGCTCCTATTTCGTGTGTCTAATTCTGTTAGATTCAGGAGATGGTTCTGTGATAGTAGATTGGTGGTTAGGATCAGATCAGCCATGATCTTATTAAATGGCGGAGCAGGCTCGAGGGGCCGATTGGCCTACTCCTGCTCCTATTTCTTATGTTCTTATGTTCTTATGTTCACACAGGGAGGGCCCTTGGTATTCGGATCTCATTCCATCTTTGTCTCCTTCTAAGCATCTATGCTATGGATTCTCTACACTCACTCCATCATTCTCACTCAAACTCCACTTGTGACCCTCATTGCAGGAAAAGAGAGCCCACAATAAGAGGGAAAGGGCGAAGACAGGAGGAGGGCCACCCTCAATAGCCCATCTCACCAGTGCTGAGGACCCGGCCCTAGAGATCGTTGGAGCCGAGGAGGATCTGGAAGTGGGGGACGGACCGACAGGCGCATCAGAGCAAGCTGGTGACAGAATAGTTTGGCATCTCTCCCATTTACATTGCATGAGTGACTGATATGGCTTCTGATGCTCATACAGATTGACTTTTGATCATCTGCACAATTCCATGTGCATGCTACGTTAATATCACATGTCTAGCTCATGCCTTTACTCCCCCACAGGACCATCGACAGCCCCCCCCTCCACTGTCCAGGAGAAAGAAGCAGAGCCAGAAGACTCCTCAGAGGAACCTCCAACCTCTGAGGGTGCAGCATCAGCAGAATTAAGCACACCTTGCACCAGCGCAGAAACGCACACCTCGGTGGGACCTTCGCGAGATAGTGTAGTGTTGTCACCTGGTGTATCACAGCTCACAAGTGAGCATCAGCAGATGGTGGAGACAGGGACAGCAGTGGAGAGTCCTCATCGGAGGCTGCAGGGCGCTCCCAGCTCTGCTCAGCTGCATGTGGACCCAGTGCCTCCAGGTCCATCCAGAAAGACAGCAGTGCTGAAACTCCAGGAACAAGTGCCGGAGTCTCTGGCAGGTTTTGTCTCCAGGGTTACTGCGAGTGTGGAGAGGATGGAGGAGTCAAACTCTAACATGAGCAGTGCCTTTGTGGAGTCATTGGCGCATGAATGCACCACCACAGAAAGGATGGCAACTTCATGGAAATGATGGCTACCTCTGTGGTAAGAATGGCTACCTCTCTGGAAAGTTTGGCTATGGTAGAGGAGAGGATGGCTACAGCAATGGAGGAAATAAGGCACCAGAGTCTGGAAAACATGGTGAATGTTCAGAATAGATTGGCATCTCTTGAGGAGCGATGGTCAGCTATTGAGCAGTGAAACCAAAGCTTCAAGGAAGTCCTTTTGAGTAGGACTGCCAGTGCAGATATGGGTCCTCATGACCCCCCTGATGTGCAGCAAGGTGCTTTCCAGCCACTTGCTAGCACTGAAGTGGGGCTGACCCATGAGAGGGATGTTGGTGGCAGGCAACAAGGAAGTGGGGGCTCCTCTCCAAGGGCTCACATTCCCATGCCACTGAGTAGCCCTCAGTCAGAGCCCCACCAGTGTCCTCACCCAACTGAGATAGGCATCTCAGCCCCTGCACAGCTGCAGGAGGAGCAGACTGATGCTAAGCCCTCAGAGGCTTGCAAACCCAGAGGACAACTGCCAAAGGTGTTGAAGCAGGAGCAGCATGAAAGTGAGCAAGGTGCCTCAAGATCTGCTGAAGGCACAGGGGAAGCACCACGTAGAAGCACACATAAGAGGAAGATAAAGCACAATTAGTCACAAGGGTAGTCACTTGGGTGTTCTGTTGTGTTAAAGTTTTGAAACTGCCATCCATTTGTGAATGCATTAAACAGAATGGATGGCAAACTGTTGAAGTTCTCACCTATGTGATTTCGGAAATGGAAGTTCCACATTGAGGGCTCAGGGCGACTTGCATTTGTCATGATGGTAGTCAGAGTGATAGGAAGCCACAGGTTCTTGTCCATTTTCTATGGTGTGGTAAGAAGGTGCCAGCCACATATGTTTGATTCGTCTATCTAAACGAATCTGGCAAAGATTAGTGCATCCCTTGCATCATAGGCAACAATGTGCTTGCGTGCTGCTGCAGCTGGCTCACCTGCCTTTACAATGTCTTCTTCCTCCTCCTCCGCCTCCTCCTCCCCCTCCTCCCCCTCCCCCTCCTCCTCCTCATCTGAGGAGGCTATGCACTGAGCCACTTGTTCCTCAGGCAGCTGCAAGCCACGCTGCTGTGCGATGTTGTGCAGGGCACAGCAGACCACGACGATGCTGGAGACCCTGGCTGCTGAGTACTGCAGGGCTCCACCTGATCTGTCAAGGCATCTGAATCGCATCTTCAGCAAGCTGGTGGTTTGCTCGATGATGGATCTGGTCGAAATGTTGCTGGCATTGTAGCGCTCCTCAGCTTCATTCGATGGTCTCCTCCATGGCATCATTAGTTATATCTTCAGGGGATAGCCCTTGTCTCCAAGTAGCCATCCGGAAAGTTGGTTTGGCGGATTGAAGAGCGGAGGCGCACTAGACTGCCACAGGATGAATGAGTCATGGCAACTGCCAGGATAGTTGGCGCAAACATGCAAAATGTCTTTCTTGTGGTTACACACCAGTTGGACATTGAGGGAGTGGAAGCCCTTGCGTTTGACAAAAACAGCTGGGTTGTGATGGGGTGCCCTAATGGCCACATGTGTGCAGTCTATGATGCCCTGCACCCTTGGCAAGCCTGCCATATTTGCAAAGCCAACCGCACGCGCAGTTACACTTGCTTCATCCGTGGAGAAGTGGATGTATTTGTGCGCCTTTGCAAAGGTTACCTGCATGATGTAAGTGTGTGCGGCTGACTGGGAGATGCTGCTGATGTCTGCTGATGATCCCTGGAAGGACCCTGAAGCAAAAAATTTGAGGGCGGTAGTGACTTTGACAGCCACTGGTAAGGAGTGTCCAACCGCTCCTCTGGGCTCCAGGTGTTGGTGCAGCATTGTGCAGATGTCACCGACTACCTCTCGCGAAAGTCTCAGCCTCCCTTGGCACTACTGCTCACTTATGTTGAGGAAGCTCCTCCTTGGCCTGTAAACCCTGTGTTGGGGGTAGCTCCTGTGGCGACGTGCTTCCCTGCGCTGATGCCTTCTGCCCTGTGCAGCTTCAGGTGGGTGAGCAGCAGGTTGGCGCTCCTGGTGTTGCTGCTGCTGTTGTTCCTGGTTCTGCTGCTGCCGCGGCTGCTCTTCCTTCGAATCTGAGGACCAGGATGAAAGGAAATAAATGGTTCCCCTGCTGCTGGTAGATATCTCAGTTGAGGAAGCGCTCAGTCAATGTGGGGAGAGGGATTTCCCAGGAGGCCACAATGGAGATGGATTTCAGCTTCACCACTTCCAAAATCTGTAGACCTGCAAAAAGTTTTCCAAGACCTCAAAAAACAAAGTTCTGCCACCTGCAACTGATCCTTGTTGAAAGCTCTGTTTTTATGCTGGAGCTGCAGCTGTCAGGAAGGCAGCCACTTGTGAACCCGACACAATTAGTTGGCGTGGTTTGGGAACGTCGTGAAACACGCTGAAAAGGTGGTAAAGTTTAAAAGGGCAGGCAAAATAGGATTACACAGGCAGTTAACAACCAATTAACTGCCATAAGGGCCTATTCCGCTGCTTGGTGGCGGGACCGACCGGGAGTCTGCGAGCCCGCCTTTGGTAAAGTTGCACGGAGGCAGGTTGACGGCGGGATCGGAACCCACCGACATTTCTTGCCATTTTACCACCTGACCCGCCTCCAAACCCGCCCCCTGAGTGCCGGCAAAATTGATCTCCCCCCCTCCCCCACCTTCGCTGGCAGATGTAAAAATAAAACAGAGGAAAAAACACGGCCAATCAGGGGAAAAAAAATACCCTGGAAAATTCCTCTCCGACCCCTCAGGCGATCAAACCCAGTGCAGTAGATCACATGGACCAAGTGCTATCTCTAAAGAACCTTACTTTCTATATGGTGCAATCTCTGTTCCAGTCAAAAACCGGTCCAGCTCCCACTTGAAGGTATACAGAGAGTACAGAGACACCCAGCACACCAGCCAGCAATGTATTGGAGAGGCTCCCTACTCTCTGGAAAAAGAATACCTGCCTAATATCCAGTCTATTTCTACTCTTACATAGTTTAAACTTTTGTCCCCTGTGTTAGATCCGTGTATCTTGATGTTGTGTTTCCTTCAATAATGAGACAAGAGACTGCAGGGAACAATCGACAGGTGTTTACTGAATGAGGGTTACTCTAAAAGTAACTATACAGATCCCTACTCAGGGTTTATATACAGGTGTGGTCACTGCCAGCACTACAGTATACAGGAGCTGTAAAAAGTAGTTCTCCCCTTAAAGGTACATACACTACAATTCCTCCCCTTTTAGATTAACAGTACCATAACATTCATTTAACAATTAAATATCAACTAATTACAATTAACACTTTTAACATGCAACATTAACTGAAAATAGTCTATTTATAAATTCAGTCTTTGGGGAGGCTTCCTGATCCTTTCTGGATAGCGCCTTTCCTGAGTGTCTTGCTCTTGGTGCGGAGGCGATTCTGGCCCCCTGTCATCGGTTGGTTCATCAGCTTCCGAGGCTACTGTTTCTGGGATAGATGCTACCGGTATGTCGGGTTCATCACCAGGTACGTATGGGCGAGACATGGGGTTGACTCGTTCCTGTGACTCTAGGATCTGGTCAACATGGTGTCTCACAATGTTCTCCCCAACATCCACTGTGTACATTAGTGGCCCCTGCCGTGTGCATATCGTTCCCGGTTGCCATTTCTCTGTTCGGTAGTCGCGGGCCAAGACTCGTTGCCGTACATTGAAGCTCCTTGTCGGCTTCTCATTGATGTGCTGGAATTGCTTATTCTCAACATCTCTTCGTACATTTGGTCTGAGCAAATCCATACGAGATCTCAACCTTCGGTTAAAGAACATCATGGCCGGGGTCTGGTTGGTGACTGCATGTGTCGCATTTCTGCAGGCTAACAGGAAATTGTCCACCTTATGCTGCAGTGGAATGTCGTCATCGTACATGGCCCTTACTGCTTTCTTAAAGGTTTGTACGAACCTCTCAGCCAATCCATTTGTGGCTGGATGATACGGGGCGGATGTATAATGCTTTACCCCATTCCTTTTCATAAATCTTCGAAACTCCTCAGACACAAACTGTGGTCCGTTATCAGAGCAAATCTGCTCTGCAAGCCGTTCCTGGCAAATATGGTCCGTAGGACTGCAATAGTTTTCTCCGTGGTGGTGGAGGACATTTTGATCACCTCAGGCCATTTCGAGTGCGCATCCACGGATATTAAAAACATTGAGTCCATGAATGGACCAGCAAAATCAATATGCACCTGTTGCCATGGAGATGAGGGCCACTCCCATGGGTGTAGAGAGGCATGTGGTGGTGCATTTTGGACCTTCTGGCATCCTGAGCAGCTCTTTGTCAGGTCCTCGATTTGCTGATCGATCCCCGGCCACCACACATAAGCCCTAGCAAGGCTTTTCATTTTCACCCCTCCCAGATGGCCTTCGTGAAGCTCATTGAGCACTCTCTCCCTTAACTTGGGTGGAATTACCACTCGGGATCCACACATCAAGGTCCCCTGGCATACTGACAGCTGTTCTCTTCTGGATGAGAATGCTGGCAACAGTGAGTCGCCATGTGCTGGCCATCCCATCACCGTCAAATCATATACCCGAGACAGTGTCGGGTCATTTCGGGTCTTCTTCTCTATACCAGCGTTAGTTACTGGCAAGCGTTCAATTATAGTCGAATGAAATATTTCGACAGAGTCCACTGCTGGTGCTTCCTCCGCAGTAGGCAGTGGCAGGCGTGATAGCCCATCAGCGTTTACATGCTGTTTCGCGCCCTTATACTCGATTTCATATTGGTTCGCCCCTAGAAAAAGGGACCATCTTTGTATCCGTTGCGCAGTCATCACCGGAACGCCCTTCTTTGGAGTAAAGATGGAGACAAGTGGTTGGTGGTCAGTCAGCAAGGTGAACTTCTGCCCGTGCAGATAATGGTTGAACTTTTTCACTCCCCACACTAGGCTGAGGGCCTCCCTGTCAATCTGGGCGTAGTTACGCTCGGCTGAGGTTAGTGATCGTGACGCAAAGGCTATTGGCCTCTCTGAGCCGTTCGAGAATTTGTGCGACAGCACCACTCCAATGCCATAGGGTGATGCATCACACACCAACTGAATTGGTAGTGCTGGGTTGAAATGAGCCAACACCTCTTTTGATGTGATCAATTCTTTGCTCTTCTGGAAAGCTCGTTTACATTCGTCATTCCACTTCCATGGTACCCCCGTTTACAGTAGGGTGTTCAGTGGGTGTAGGACGGTAGACAAATTTGGCAAGAACTTATGGTAGTAGTTCACCAGCCTGAGGAACGACCTCAGTTGTGACACATTTTCCGGTGCTGGAGCCTTGACTACTGCCTCAATCTTTTCAGGGGACTTATGTAACCCCTCTTCATCAATAACGTGGCCACAATACGAGATCTGCTTCTGGAAAAACTCGCATTTGTGGCGATTAGCTCGGAGCCCATATTTCTTCAATCTAGTGAGCACCTGCTCCAGGTTGGCGAGATGATCACTGTCATTTTCGCCCGTGACCAGGATGTCATCCAAATAACACTGGGTCCCTGGAATCCCTTGCAGGACTTGATCCATTGCCCTTTGCCAAATAGCCGGAGCTGATGCTACCCCGAACACCAGCCGGTTGTATTGGTAGAGACCTTTATGAGTGTTGATCGTGAGGTACTGCTTCGAGGCTTCTTCTACCTCCATTTGCAGGTACGCCTGGGCCAAATCAATCTAAGTGAAGCGTTTCCCTCCAGATAGCGAGGCAAAAATATCTTCAATCCGCGGAAGCGGATATTGTAACGTGTGAAGGACTGGGTTCACTGTCACCTTAAAGTCCCCACAGATGCGAACCTTCTTTGGTTCCCCAGGCGTATTACTCAATGACCTCATCATTACAGGAACGATGGGTGTAGCCCACTCGCTCCAGTCCACTTTGGACAGTACTCGTGAACGTTCCAAACCTTCCAGCTCTGCTTCGACGGCTGGGCGGATCGCATAAGGCACCGGTCTGGCCTTAAAAAGCTTTGGGATTGCATTTTCCTCAGTTTTGATCGTCGCTGTTATGCCTTTTAGTGTTCCGAGTTCCTCCTGGAACACTTCTTGTGCGTCAGTTAGCATTTTTGACAGTCGTCCAGGTGTGACATATTCATCCTTTTTGGCATCTACAGTCAGTGCTTGTATGGAATGCCAATCTAGCTGTATCTTCCGGATCCATTCACGTCCTAGTAGTGGTGGTCCTCCCTCTGGCAATACATATAGGTCCATTTTTGGTGTTTCCTTGCCGTTGTATATAACGTTCACCCTTATTTTTCCTTTGGGGTAGACTTTTTGCCCCGTTTACGTCTTCAAGACGATCTCTGTATCTCTCAAGGGTATATGTGAGAATAGCCGCTTGTATTCCCTTCGGTTTATGACTGTTAGGGCTGATCCTGTGTCCAATTCCATTTTCACTTGGACTCCGGCTCTCTTGAGCGTGACCCAGATAGTTTGGTGATCCTCCGTTTTGATCACATTATTTAGTTTCAGACAACCCAGCTCCTTGCTTCCGGAATCTGTATCATTTTTCTGTTCGTCTGAACTACTCTCCGTCACCTTATGTACCTTCTTGTACTTCTCCTGTGGAGATTTCTTGCTGCTGGTTTTCTTTTCTGACCTGCAGACTCTTGCTATGTGTCCTACTTTTCCACACTGTCTGCACACTTGGTCCTTGAACCAGCCATCCTTATGGTCATGTGTTGTTCTGCCACAGTGATAGCACTTCACTGTTCCGTATGACATTTCATTTGTGTCATATTCTTGCGGTCTCCGTTGTATCTCTGCCGCGCCCCGTGCTGCTGCTTCGTGTGATACTGCCATGCTGAAAGCCTTGTCCAGCGTAAGATCCTTTTCTGATAGAAACCGTTTCTGGGTTCCTTCACTTTGAAGCCCACACACAAACTTGTCCCTTAAAGTATCTGCTAGTCCCGTTCCAAACTGGCAGTGTTTCGATAGCTTGCGCAGTTCCGTTAAATACTCAGCATTACTTTCATCTTTATGCTGGTTCCTTTTGTGAAACTTCAATCTTTCTGCTATCAGCAGCGGTGTGGGGTTTATGTGGTCCTGTAAGATTGACACTATGTTTTCAAAATTCCTTTCCACTGGTTTCTCTGGGGTTACTAGGTTTCGCAGTAAGCCATACATTTTTGCACCCATTGAATTCAACAATACCAGCGCTTTCTTGTCATCTGGCACTTCATTCGCCTTGCAGTATACTTCAATGCGTTCGACATATGTCGTCCAAACTTCGACTTCATTGTTGAACGCTGTGATACTGCCACTCTTCGGCATTTTTGGGTGTGGTTAGACTGGCTCAAAATGGCGTCTCCCGCTCTCTCCCTTCTTCTCCGCTGCGGCTCAAAATGGCGTCTCCCGCGCTCTCCCCTCTTCTCCGCTGTGGCTCGGCCATTGAACACCGGCTGCGCTCTGCACGTTTTCCTGCGCGCCTCTCTCTCTCATTGCCGCTGCTCGGCCCTTGAACACCGGCTGCGCTCTATGCGCTCTACCCTCTCTCTTCTCCCGTCGACGCCGCTCGGTCCTGAACACTGGCTGTGCCCTGTGTGCTCTACCCTCTCTCTTCTCCCGTCGACGCTGCTCGGCCTTTTCTGTGCCATCGCTCGGCTCTAGCCACCGCTGTCCGGGAAGAGTCTGCGCCGTACCTGTTGCCAGCCCGTTTCGCTGGACCACCGTGACTGGAGAACCAAGCCCAGCTCTCAACAGCCTCCCCTGCGATGCTCAAGTCTCCGCTGGATGGTCGACGCCCGTGCTTCTGGACTCGGCCTTCTTCTTTCACTGTTCTCCAGGAGCGAATCCCTGGGAGGTGATGCAGAATTGCAGGTAGGTTTGAATCTTCTCGTCGCCAATGTTAGATCCGTGTATCTTGATGTTGTGTTTCCTTCAATAATGAGACAAGAGACTGCAGGGAACAATCAACAGGTGTTTACTGGATGAGGGTTACTCTAAAACTACCGTACAGATCCCTACTCAGGGTTTATATACAGGTGTGGTCACTGCCGGTACTACAGTATACAGGAGCTGTAAAAAGTAGTTCTCCCCTTAAAGGTACATACACTATACCCTGGTCCTCCCCAATCTGTTAAACTGGAATAATCTATCGATAGGCACACTATACAGCCCTTTAATTATTTTATAGACCTCAATCAGGTTGCTTCTAAGTCTACGCTGCTCTAAAGTAAATAGACCGAGGTCATTGAGCCTATCTGAGTAGCTGAGGTTCCTTAAACTAGGAATAATTCTTGTCGTTCTCCTCTGGACTTTTTCCAAAATCACTACATCACCCACCATGTGGAGGGAACAAATCTGAGCACAGTACTCCAGATGCAGTCTGACCAGTGACCTATATAGTGTCAAAATGGTTCAATTAATACAACCCTGTTAGCTTCAGCAACAGCTTCTCTACATCGGTCATGAACCTTCAGTGATTTGTGTAAAATAATACCTAGATAATTTTCTCTCTCAGCTTCTTTCGGTATTGTTCCCTGCAAATGATATGTGTGTTGGCTCTGCCAACATGCATAACACTACATTTATCCAAATTAAACGCCATTTGCCGTTGTGTGGGTGTTACTTTAAATGTGCAGATCAGGTCCAATGATGTCATCAGGAACCGAACTGAGATTTCAACCTGAGGCCTGAGCAGGGTGGGTGGGAGCAGTGTTGGCTCCCCCATCGGGCAAACCTGCCGGGCGTGAGATCCTGGGACAGCAGAGGCCCAGAAGATCAGTTTTAAAGTTATATTTCTGGTTTCCTTATGGGCAGGAGGAGTGCTCCACTGGGCCTCACCAGAAAGCCTTGGGCCTCCCTTCTGCTGGGCTGCCCCCTCCAGATCATGGCCAAATCCTACTCACGCCCCTTCCGATCGCTCCAACAGAGTTCTCCCCCATCTTGATCTTTTTCACACACTTCTCCCCATCCCGATCCTTTCCACATGCTTCTCCCCCGTCCCGATCACTTTCACAGGCTCCTCCCCCCATCTGATCGTGCCAGTATCATTCTCCCCCTCCCGATCACAGCCAGAGGCTTCCCCCACCCCACCGCCCCACTAACTGCCAGGGACTGTTCCCACAGGCTGCGGCCTCTTGACACAAATTCCTGCTCCCGCCCGCTGGCCACGTAGTCAGTCTGGCGGGGCTCTGCATACCTTTATTTAAATGAGGCCCTGTCATTAAGATTGGCAGGGCCTCCACGTCTCCAGCCTTGCTGGGTTCATTGCCCACTACTGGGATCCCCCAATCCATCCCCGCCTCACTCTTAATAGCGGGACCAAAGAATTCTCAAGTCAGTTATAGAACAGATTAGATACAGTGCAAAGCTCCCTCTTCTCTGCTGCAAGAATCTGCAGCAGCCCCAGCCTCAACAACTGCACCAGCAGGACAGTTTTCCATGTTCCTTTCAAGCCATCCTGTGGCCCGTCTGTGCATTAGTGTTAACTGCACATGATTGGGAAGTAATTTTGTGACTTTGTATTAAACGAGTGATTACCTTTTGCCCATGTTCCTAAATTTGCTCTTGTGTGTAAATATTTCTAACACATGGACCTGGATTTTTTTTGTCTTGTTAAGTACAATTAATGTGAGACAACGCAGATTTACTCGGGGACTTATTTCACTGTCGCATCTCATTAATTTCACCCATTTAAAGCTGGCATTAAAACACTAGAGGGAGCTGGCACAATTCCAGTGGTGTACTGAAGAGAGAAGACTGGCAAAAATAAGAGTCTTTTGGGGGACTCTGCAGTATGAGTGTCACAGCAACTCGGTCAATAGAGTCATAGGGCTGGATTTTGTCAATGGGGAGCTTTTGGAGGCGGGACTTCCACTTGTTGGTTTTAGTCCCGCCTCCATCGACTTGTGGCCAACCCACGCTATTTTCCCTTGATTGACCTTGTTAAGCCCGCCCAGCGGGCTTAGCAGACCAATTAAGGGAAAGCCAGTTGCAGGTGACGTCAGCGAGTGCCGTTTCATCTGTCAAGAGCATTTGACAGATGAAATGTCATCGTTTGACAGCCCTGTGAAGCTGTCAAACACTGACAATCTGTCTTCTAAGTTGTGTCTTTACTCAAGACTCAATTAGAAAGCCTTCCTGACCAGAAAGCAGAAGGCTGCAGCTTTTGACAATTCAGCGGCCATTCTGCTTTCTGTGCCGGTGAGCTGAGGGACTCCCGAGACCTGAAGGGAGGAAGCCTGCAGGAAGAAGTAAAGATAAGTAAAACTTATTAAAACACTTTACACACACCTCACACACTTACCTGTGCACACATGCACCCATTACTCACCTGCACACCGGACATCTCGGCCCCTCCGACCCCCGCAGACCGATGGACCGATGGCTCGCTGACCCTGGCGAGGTTCGGAGGCGTCGGAAAGCCCACACTTCGGGGTCGATTTTCCTGGAGCCATCAGGCGGAGTTTCAGGTGTGTGGGGGGGGGGGGGAAAGTCCCGAATTCGGGGGTCCCGACACCATCCCACCCAAAACCCCGCTCCACGCAAGTTTCAGGGGCGGGGGGTACCCGCCCCGCACTGGGACCCGCCGACCCCAGGCGGGAAGGGATTAGTGCCAATTAACTGCCTGTTAACAGGTAGTTAACAGGCAGTTTTTAGCCTAATCCCTATTTTGAGGGGTTTCGTGTGGGATTCCCGAAGGCTCCAAACCACGCCAGGTTAGAGCAGGCGGGCCGTCGGGTTGAAGGAGTTGGAGGGGTCGCGATGTCAGTGTTCAGGTGAGTGATGGGTGCATGAGTGCAAAGGTAAGTGTGTTTGGTGTGTCTAAAGTGTGTAAAGAACTTTTACTTACCTGTACTTACCTTAACAGCCTTTCTTCCTGTAGGCGTCGGGAGCACATCACTCAGCCGGCACTTAAAGCTGAAAGGCTGCGATCTGTGAAAAGTGACAGCCTTCAGCTTTGAGTGCTGCTGAGAGTTCTAACTGAGTCTGTGCAGAAGGACTCATCTTAGAACTCAGACTGTCAGTGTTTGACAGCTTCAAACAGCTGTGAAACACTAATATTTCATTTGTCAAGAACTTTTGACAGATGAAATTGCAGTCTGTGACGTCACCTGTTGCCGGGTGGCCCTTAATTGGCCTGCTGAGCCCGCTGGGTGGGCTCAACAAGGTCAATCAAGGGAAAATCGCGCGGATTGGCCGGACATCGATGTAGGCGGGACTAAAACCCGAAAGTTGTAGTCCCACCTTCTTCCTGACAGCTTCGGGAAAATCGACCCCTTCAGGGCTCAAAATAGGGATTAGCCAAAAAACTGCCTGTTAACTACCTGTTTACCTGTTAACAGGCAGTTAATTGGCATTAATCCCCTTCCCGCCTCGAGGAGGTGGGATCCGGCACGGGTCGGCTACCCGCCTCCTGGAAAGATGGCATGGAGACGGGTTGGGGGCGGGTTGGGCACCCGCCCCCAAATTCTGCCATTTTCCCGGCAGTCCTGCCTCCAAACCCGCCTCCCCAGGGCTGGCAAAATCCAGCTGTTAGAGTCATAGAGTTATACAGCATAGAAAGAGGCCCTTCGGCCCATCGTGTCCGCGCCGGCCATCAAGCCCTGTCTATTTTAATCCCATTTTCCAGCACTTGGTCCGTAGCCTTGTATGCTATGGCGTTTCAAGTGCTCATCTAAATGCTTCTTGAATGTGTGAGGGTTCCTGCCTCTACCATCCTTTCAGGCAGTGAGTTCCAGATTCCAACCACCCTCTGGGTGAAAAAGTTTTTCCTCAAATCCCCTCTAAACCTCCTGCCCTTTACCTTGAAACTATGCCCCCTGGTTATTGACCCCTCTACTAAGGGGAAAGCTCCTTTCCATCTACCCTATCTATGCCCCTCAAAATTTTGTACACCTCAATCAGGTCCCCTCTCAGCCTTCTCTGCTCGAAGGAAAACAACCCCAGCCTGCCCAGTCTCTCTTCATAGCTGAAGCGCTCCAGCCCAGGTAACATCCTGGTGAATCTCCTCTGCACCCTCTCCAATGCAATCACATCCTTCCTATAGTGTGGCGACCAGAACTGCACACAGTATTCCAGCTGTGGCCTAACTAGCGTTTTGTACAGCTCCATCATAACCTCCCTGCTCTTATATTCTATGCCTCAGCTAATGAAGTCAAGTATCCCATATGCCTTTTTAACCACCTTATCTACCTGTCCTGCTGCCTTCAGGGATCTATATACATGCACATCAAGGTCCCTCTGATCCTCTGTCCTTCCTGGGATCCTGCTTAGTACTTAGGAGGAGTAGCAGTACCACCAGGGGACCATGGATCAGGAAGTTGGTGATCACAAGAGTTGAATTTACAGGAGTGCTCACTATTTAATGCAGTGTGAGAAGTGTCACCTAGCGTCAGAAAATAACATTTTGGGATAAAGTATATGAGTAATTTGAGACCTGACATGCGGTAAGTGTAGCATGCTTGGGAGCAACAGACGACTTTGAACCTAGGATTTTTAAAAATTAGGAACAGAGGAACAGGAGTAGGCCATTCAGCCCCTCGAGCCTATCCCACCATTCAATGAGATCATGGCGGATCTGTGACCTAACTCCATATACCCGCCTTTGGCCCATATCCCTTAATACCTTTGGTTAACAAAAAGTTATCAATCTCTGGTTTAAAATTAGCAATCGATCTAGCACCAATTGCCATTTGAAGAAGAGAGATCCAAACTTCTACCACCCTTTGTGTGTGGAAGTGTTTCCTGATTTCACTCCTGAAAGATCTGTCTCTAATTTTTAGTCTATGCCCCCTAGCCCTAGACTCCCCAATCAGCGGAAATAGTTTCTCTCTATCTACCCTATCTGTTCCCCTTAATATCCTGAAAACTTCGATCAGATCACCCCTTAACCTTCTAAATCCTAGGGAATACAACCCTAATTTGTGTAATCTCTCCTCGTAACTTAACCCTTGAAGTCCGCGTATCATTCTGGTAAACCTATGCTGCACTCCCTCCGAGGCCAATATATCCTTCCTAAGGTGTGGTGCCCAGAACTGCTCACTGTACTCCAGGTGTGGTCTAACCAGGGTTTTGTGCAACTGCAGCATAACTTCTACACCCTTGTATATAAAGGCCAGCATTCCATTAGCCTTTTTGATTATTTTCTGTACCTGTTCATGACATTTTAATGATCTATGTACCTGGACCCCCAAGTCTCTTTGGACATCCACTGTTTTTAGCTTTTTACCATTTAGAAAGTACCCTGTTCTATTACTTTTAGATCCAAAGTGGGTGACCTCACATTTGCTTATATTGAAATCCATTTGCCACAGTTTTGCCCATTCACTTAATCTATCAATATCCCTTTGTAATTTTATGCCTTCATTTACACTGCCTACAATGCCGCCTATCTTTGTGTCATCAGTAAATTTGGATATATGACTTTCTATGCCATCATCTAAGTCGTTAACAAATATTGTGAATAGTCGAGGTCCCAACACAGATGCCTGCGGGACACCATTAGTCACACCCTGCCAATTTGAGTACCTACCCATTATCCCTACTTTCTGTCTCCTGCCGCTCAGCCATTTTCCTAACCAAGTCAATAATTTGCCCTCAATTCCATGGGCTTCTACCTTAGATAACAGTCTCTTATGTGGGACTTTATCAAATGCCTTCTGGAAGTCCATATAAATAACATCCATAGACATTTCCCTGTCCACTACTTTAGTCACCTCCTCAAAAAATTCAATCAGGTTTGTCAGGCATCACCTACCTTTCAAAACTCCATGCTGGCTCTCTCTGATCAACTGAAAATTTTTGAGGTGTTCAGTCACCCTATCCTTAATTATAGGCTCTAGCAATTTCCTGACAACAGATGTTAGGCTAACTGGTCTATAATTCCTTGGTTTCCCTCTTTCACCATTCTTAAAAAGTGGAGTGACATGCGCAATTTTCCAATCTAAAGTTACGGTTCCTGAATCTAGAGAACTTTGGAAGATTATAGTTAGGGCTTCTGCAATGTTCTCACCTACTTCCGTTAAAACCCTGGGATGGAAACCATCTGGCCCTGGGGATTTGTCACTCTTTAGTGCCATTATTTTCTTAATTACTGTTAATTTACTTACGTTAATTTTATTGAGTCCATGTCCCCAATTCAATATTAGCTTCTTTGGATTTCTGGCATGTTATCCTCTTCTTCTACTGTAAATACTAACGCAAAGTAATTATTCAACATGTCCGCCATTTCCCTATTGTCATTGACAATATCACCACTTTCAGTTTTTAAGGGGCCAAAATTGCTCCTGACTACCCTCTTTTTCCTAATGTAACTGTAAAAATTCTTTGTATTGATTTTAATATACCTTGCAAGTTTCTTTTCATACTCGCTTTTTGTAGCTCTTACTGTCTGTTTTGTGGCCCTTTGCTGTTCTTTGTATCTTTCCCATTTGCCAGGATCTGTGCTATTTTTTGCATTTTTGTATGCCCGTCCCTTTAAGTTTATGTTGTCCCTTTCCTCTTCAGTCATCCATGGCTGTTTTTTTTGGCAAATAGAGCTCTTGCCCCTCAGGGGTATAAACTGGTTCTGTATAACATTAAATTCTTTTTTTAAGCATCTCCTGTGGTGTATGTGCCTTTAAGAGCCCCTGTGTACTGTAATGCCGGTAATGGCCACTCGGGCTATATAAGCCTGTATAGTGTCTTGTATCTGTTAGTTCACCTCCAGACTTTGTTCAGTAAACACCTGTAAACCAACTCCTGCATTCCGTGTCTTCATTAACACACGGATACAACATCTTCCACTGAGCTTCTGTCATTTTACCCATTAACAGACTTTCCCAGTTTACTGTGGACAGTCTCTGCCTCTTCCCGTTGAAGTCGGCCTTACCTAAATCTAGAATCTTAGTAGCTGTTTCGCGTTTCTCCCTTTCAAATGCTACATTGCACTTGATCATGTTATGATCATTATTGGGTAAATGTTTACGCACAGTTAGGCTGTTAACTAAATCTGGCTCATTACTCATTACTAAATCTAATATGACTTACCCCCTTGTTGCCTCTAGGATGTATTAATTCATGGGATTTGGACGCACTGACAAAGCCAGCTTTTATTACCCACCCCTAGTTGCCCTTGAGAAGATGGTGGTGAGCTGCCTTCTTGAATCGCTGCAGTCTGTGTGGTGAAGGTACTCCCACAGTGCTGTTAGGTAGGGAGTTCCAGGAATATGACCCAGCAACGAGGAAGGAATGGTGATATATTTCCAAGTCAGGATGGTGTGTGACTTGGAGATGAACTTGGAGGTGATGGAGTTCCTAAGCGCCAGCTGCCCTTGTTGTTCTAGGTGGTGGAAGTCGTGGGTTTGGGGGTGCTGTCGAAGAAGCCTTGGTGAGTTGCTGCATTGCACCTTGTAAATGGTGCACACTGCAGATAAGGTGCGCCGGGGGTGGAGGGAGTGAATTTTTAAGGCGGTGAATGGGGTGCCAATCAAGCGGGCTGCTTTGTCTTGGATGGTGTCGAGCTTATTGAGTGTTGTTGGATCTGCACTCATCCAAGCAAGTGGAGAGTATTCCATCACACTCCTGACTTGTGCCTTGTAGATGGTGGAAAGGCTTTGGGGAGTCAGGAGGTGAGACACTCACCACAGAATACCCAGCCTCTGACCTGTTCTTGTTGCCACCCTATTTATGTGGCTGGTCCAGTTAAGATTCTGGTCAATGGTGGGCCCCAGGATGTTGATGGTGGGGGGTTCGGCAATGGTAATACCATTGAATGTCAAGGGACGGTGGTTAGATGCTCGCTTGTTGGAGGTAGTCATTGCCTGGTAACTTCTGTGGCATGAATGTTACTTGCCACTTATCAGCCCAAACCTGAATATTGTCCAGGTCTAGCAGCATGCGGGCACGGACTGCTTCATTATCTGAGGAGTTGTGAATTGAATTGAACACTGTGCAATCATCAGTGAACATCCCTGCTTCTGACCTTCTGATGGAGGGAAGGTCATTGATGAAGCAACTGAAGATGGTTGGGCCTAGGACACTGCCCTGGGGAACTCCTGCAGCGATGTCCTGGGACTGAGATGATTGGCCTCCAACAACCATAAACTGGAGTACTGTGTACAATTCTGTTCTCCTTACCTAAGGAAGGATATACTTGCCATAGAGGGAGTGCAACAAAGGTTCACGAGATTGATTCCTGGGATGGCGGTACTGTCGTATGAGAAGAGATTGAGTAAACTAGGCATATATTCTCTTGAATTCAGAAGAATGAGAGGGGATCTCATTGAAGCATATAAAATTATTACAGGGCTTAATAGGGTGGATGCTGGGAGAATGTTTCCCTTGGCTGGGGAGTCTAGAACCAGGGGCCACAGCCTCAGGATAAAGGGTCAGCCATTCAGGACTGAGATGAGAAGAAATTTCTTCACACAGATGGTGGTGAATCTTTGGAATTCTCTACCCCAGAGGGCGGTGGAGGCTCAGTCATTGGGTATATTCAAAACAGAAGTCGATAGATTTCTGACTAGTAAGGGCATCAAGGGATATGGCGATAGGACCGGTGAATGGAGTTGAGGGAAAAGATCAGCCATGATCTCATTGAATGGCGGAGCAGGCTCGAAGGTCCAAATGGCCTACTCCTGCTCCTATTTCTTATGTTCTTATGTTCTTAAACATCTTCCTTTGTGCTAGGTACGACTCTAGCCGATGGGAAATTTTTCCCCTAATTCCCATTGACATCAATTTACTAGGGTTCCTTGATGCCACATTCGGTCAAATGCTGCCTTGATGTAAAGGGCAGTCATTCTCACCTCACCTTTGGTATTGGGCAAAAGCTGTAATGAGGTCTGGAGCCGAGTGGTCCTGGCAGAACCGAAACTGAGAATCGGTGAGCAGGTTATTGACAACTAAGTCCTGCTTGATAGCACTGTCGATGACACCTTCCATCACTTTGCTGATGATAGAGATTAAACTGATGGGGCGGTAATTGGCTGGATTGGATTTGTCCTGCTTTTCGTGGATAGGGTGTACCGGGGCAATTTTCCACTTTGTCGGATAGATGCCAGTGTTATAGCTGTACTGGAACAGCTTGGCTAGAGGTGCGGTTAGTTCTGGAGAACAAGTCTTCAAACGACAGCCGGGATGTTGTCGGGGCCCATAGTCTTTGCTGAATCCAGTGCCCTCAGTCATTTCTTGATATCATGTGAAGTTAATCGAATTGGCTGAAGACTGGCTTCTGTGATGGTGGGGAGATCAGGAGTAGGCCGTGTTGAATCATCCACATGGCACTTCTGGCTGAAGATGGTTGCAAATGCTTCAGCTTTGTCTTTTGCATTGCTGTTCTGGGCTCTACCATCATTGAGGATGGGGATATTCATGGAGCCTTTTCCTCCCATTAGTTGTTTAATTGTCCACCACCATTCACAACTGAATGTGGGAGGACTGCAGAGTTTTGATCAGATCAGTTGGTTGTGGGATCGCTTAGATCTGTCTATAGCATGCTGCTTCTGCTCTTTAGCATGCATATGGTCCCATGTTGCAGCTTCCCCAGGTTGGCACCTCATTTTTAGGTACACCTGGTGCTGCTCCTGGCTGTAGTGTATGTACCTTTAAGAGAGAACTACTTTTACAGCTCCTGTATACTGTAGTACCGGCAGTGACCACACCTGTATATAAGCCTTGAGCATGCCTCTGTACCTGTTGATTGTTAAGTTACAGCATCCGTGTGGTTATTGAAAAACATCATACTCTCAGAATCACGGATCTAACAGTGGCGACGAGTGTTGATTCGAATCTACCTGCAACTCTGCATTTCCCTTCGAGGATTCGCTCTGGGAGGGCGGTGGAAGAAAGTCGAGGCCAGAAAAACAGGCGTCGACCACGAGCAACCGCTAGTCGTCCGGCAGAGAGTGAACATCGCAGGGGAGGCTGTGGAAAGCCGGGCTTGGTTCCCCAGCCACGACGATCAGCAATAGACTGACGACAGGTACAGCGCAGACCCTTCCCGGACAGCGACGGCTGGAGCCAACCGACGGCGGAGAGAAAGCTGAGCAGCGTCGACGGGGTAAGACAGAGGGTGAAGCACACAGGGCGCAGCCGGGTGTTGAAAACCGAGCGGAGTCGAGGAAAAACAAAACGGAGAGAGAGAGGGTAAAGCAACAGCCGGGTTCAGGACCGAGCGGCGGAAACGGGAAAGGCGCACAAAAAAAAAAGAACGCGCAGAGCACAGCCAGGGCTCAAGGGCTGAACAGTGTCCATGGGGAGAAGAAGGGAGAGCGCAGGAGACGCCATTGAGCCGCGGAGAAGCAGGAAGAGCGCGGGAGACACCATTTTTAGAAGCCGCAGCGGAGAAGAAGGGCGAGCGCGGGAAGGAAGGAAAGCGCGGGAGACGCCATCTTGTGCCAGCGGAGAAGAAGGGGAAGCATGGGAGACGCCATTTTTGACAGTTAAATCACACCCAGGGATGCAGAAGAGTGGCAGTATCTCTACGTTCGACAATGAAGTCGAAGATTGGGTGACATATGTGGAACGTATTGAGGTGTACTGCAGGGCGAATGAAGTGCCAGATGCTAGGAAAGCACTGGTTTTGTTAAATTCCATGGGTGCAAAAACTTATGGGTTACTGTGAAACCTAATAACCCCAGAGAAGCCAGTGAACAAGAATTTCGAAAGCATAGTAGAAATCCTACAGGACCACTTAAACCCCACACCGCTGCTGATAGCAGAACAATTTAAGTTCCATAAAAGGAACCAACACAAAGACGAAAGCAATGCTGAGTACCTAACGGAACTGCGCAAGCTATCGAAACACTGCCAGTTTGGAGCGGGACTAGCAGATACGTTAAGGGACAAGTTTGTGTGTGGGCTGCAAAGTGAAGGAACCCAGAAATGGCTTCTATCAGAAAAGGATCTTACGTTGGACAAGGCTTTCAGTATGGCAGTATCACACGAAGCAGCTGCAAGGGGCGCTGCAGAGATACAATGGAGACCGCAAGAATATGGCACCAATGAAATATCCTATGGAACAGGGAAGTGCTATCGCTGCGGCAGAACAACACATGACCAGAAGGATTGTTGGTTCAAGGACCAAGTGTGCAGACAGTGTGGAAAAGCAGGACACATAGCAAGAGTCTGCAGGTCTGGGAAGAAAACCAACAGTAAGAAATCTCCACAGGAGAAGTACAAAAAGGTACACCAGGTGATGGACAGTAGTTCAGACGAACAGAAAAGTGACACAGACTCCGGAAGCAAGGAACTGGGTTGTCTGAAACTACATAAGGTAACCAAAATGGAGGATCACCAGACTATCTGGGTTACACTCAAGATAGATGGAGTCCAAGTGAAAATGGAATTGGACACAGGATCAGCCCTAACAGTCATAAACCAAAGGGACTACAAGCGGCTATTTTCACATATACCCTTGAAAGCTACAGAGATTGTCTTGAAGACGTACACGGGGCAAAAAGTCTACCCCAAAGGAAAAATAAGGGTGAAAGTGATACATAAAGGCCAGGAAATACCTAAAATGGATATATATGTATTGCCAGATGGAGGACCACCACTGCTAGGACGTGAATGGATCCGGAAGATACAATTAGATTGGCATTCCATACAGCCACTGAAGGTTGAAGCCAAAAAGGATGACGACGTCACACCTGGACGACTGTCAAAAATGCTAACTGACGCAAAAGAAGTGTTCCAGGAGGGACTCGGAACACTAAAAGGCATAACAGCAACGATTAAAATAGAGGAAAATGCAAGCCCAAAGTTTCTTAAGGCCAGACCAGTGCCTTATGCGATCAGACCAGCTGTTGGACCAGAGCTGGAAGGGTTGGAACGTTCAGGAGTACTGTCCAAAGTAGGCTGGAGCGAGTGGGCTACACCCATCGTTCCTGTAATGAAGAGGTCGCTGAGTAATACGCCTGGGGAACCAAAGAAGGTCCGCATCTGTGGGGATTTTAAGGTGACAGTGAACCCAATCCTTCACACAGTACAATATTCGCTTCCACGAATTGAGGATATTTTCGCCTCGCTATCTGGAGGTAAACGCTTCACCAAAATTGATCTAGCCCAGGCGTACTTGCAAATGGAGGTAGAAGAAGCCTCGAAACAATACCTTACGATTAACACTCATAAAGGTCTTTATCAATACAACCGGCTGGTGTTCGGGGTAGCATCGGCTCCGGCTATTTGGCAAAGGGCGATGGATCAAGTCCTGCAAGGGATTCCAGGGACCCAGTGTTATTTGGACGACATCCTGGTCACGGGCGAAAATGACAGTGATCACCTCGCCAACTTGGAGAAGGTGCTCACCAGATTAAAGGAATATGGGCTACGAGCTAATCGCCACAAGTGCGAGTTTTTCCAGAAGCAGATCTCGTATTGTGGCCACGTCATCCATGAAGAGGGGTTACATAAGTCCCCTGAAAAGATTGAGGCAGTAGTCAAGGCTCCAGCACCAGAAAATGTGTCACAACTGAGGTCGTTCCTCGGGCTGGGAAACTACTACCATAAGTTCTTACCAAATTTGCCGACAGTATTACACCCACTGAACACCCTACTGCAAACAGGGGTACCATGGAAGTGGGATGACGAACAAAGACGAGCTTTCCAGAAGTGTAAAGAATTGATCACATCAAAAGAGGTGTTGGCCCATTTCAAACCAACACTACCAATTCGTTTGGCATGTGATGCATCACCCTATGGTATTGGAGCGGTGCTGTCGCACAAATTCCCAGACGGGTTGGAGAGGCCAGTAGCCTTTGCGTCTCGGTCACTAACCTCAGCCGAGCGCAACTACGCCCAGATTGACAGGGAGGCCCTCAGCCTAGTATGGGGAGTAAAAAAATTCAACCGCTATCTGCATGGGCAGAAGTTCACCTTGCTGACTGACCACCAACCGCTTGTCTCCATCTTTAATCCTCAGAAGGGTGTTCCAGTGATGACGGCTACAAAGATGGTCCCTGTTTCTAGGGGCGAATCAATATGAAATAGAATATAAAGGCACGAAACAGCATGGAAACGCTGATGGGCTATCGCACCTGCCACTGCCTACTGTGGAGGAAGCACCAGCAGTGGACCCTATCGAGATATTTTATTCATCAATAATTGAACGATTGCCAGTAACGAACGCGGATATAGAGAAGGAGACGCGCAATGATCCGACGCTGTCTTGGGTATATGATTTGACGGTGAGGGGATGGCCAACACATGGCGACTCACTGTTGCCAGCATTCTCATCCAGAAGAGAACAGCTGTCAGTATGCCAGGGGACAGTGATGTGTGGATCCAGAGTGGTGATTCCACCCAAGTTAAGGGAGAGAGTGCTAAATGAGCTACATGAAGGTCATCTGGGGGGAGTGAAAATGAAAAGCCTTGCTAGGGCTTATGTGTGGTGGCCGGGAATCGATCAACAAATCGAAGACCTAACCAAGAGCTGCTCAGGATGCCAGAAGGTCCAAAATGCACCACCACATGCCCCTCTACACCCATGGGAGTGGCCCTCCTCTCCATGGCAATGGGTGCATATTGATTTTGCTGGTCCATTCATGGACTCAATGTTCTTAATAGCAGTGGATGCTCATTCGAAGTGGCCTGAGGTGATAAAAATGTCCTCAACCACTACAGAGAAAACGATTGCAGTCCTATGGACCATATTTGCCAGAAACGGCTTGCCAGAGCAGATTTGCTCTGATAATGGACCACAGTTTGTGTCCGAAGAGTTTCGAAAATTTATGAGAAGGAATGGGGTAAGGCATTACACATCTGCCCCATATCATCCAGCCACAAATGGGTTGGCTGAGAGGTTCGTACAAACTGTAGTGTCCGTGTGTAGATAAAGACACTGAAGACAGGAGTTGGTTCATAGGTATTTACTAAGCAAGTCTGGGGGGGCGGTTGCTAAAGGATATACACAATACACAGGCTTATATAGCCCAAGTGGCAATTACCGGCATTACGCACACCTGGGGCTCTTAAAGGCACATACACCATAATTGCTCTTAAAGGCACATACACCACAATTCCTCCCCTTCTAGCTAACTAGCACATCATAATTTAAGTAATTATTAATTACATGTTATATGCAAAATAATATACATTGCTGTATTAATTAATTATAAGTTAGTCTCTCAGGAGGCTTCCTGACTCGGTCCGGATAACGCCTCGGGGGTGTAGTAGTTTCTGGTGGTGTAGTAGGTTCTTTTGGCAAGGCTGATTCGGCTTGAAGGCCAGTGTCGGGTTCATCGGGCTCCAGTATCACCGGATCGGAGGTAGATATGGGTATCTCTACTTCATTGTTAGATGTATAGAGTGGTGGTGTAGGTTGTCCCTTTTCGGATGACTTGATGATTTGGTCAGCATGGCGCCTTATTATGCTGTCTCCAATGTCCACGGTATACATCAGTGGTCCTAATCACGTGCAGATAGTTCCAGGCTGCCATTTCTCGGTACGGTAGTCCCGGGCCAAAACCGGTTGGCCTATCTGGAAGACCCTAGTTGGCCTTTCATTCATGCCCTGAAACTGCCGGTTCTCCACGTCCCTTCGGATGTTGGGCTTGACCAAATCCAGCCGGAATCTTAGGTTTCTATTGTAGAACATCATGGCGGGAGTTTGGTTAGTAACCATATGCGTTGCATTCCTATATGCAAATAAGAAGTTATCCACCTTGTGCTGAAGTTTTATGTCTTCATTACCCATGGCCTTGATGGCCTTCTTGAAGGTCTGGACAAACCTTTCAGCCAATCCATTGGTGGCGGGATGGTATGGGGCGGACGTGTAGTGCTTTACCCCATTGTTCTTTAAGAACTTTCTGAATTCTTCGGACACAAATTGCGGTCCATTATCAGAACATATCTGCTCCGGCAGCCCATTCCTGGCAAATATGGTCCTTAATACTGTGATGGTTTTTTCCGTGGTGGTGGAGGACATCTTTATTACCTCCGGCTACTTGGAGTGTGCATCAACTGCGATTAAGAACATTGAGTCCATAAATGGACCAGCAAAGTCGATGTGCACCCTTTGCCAGGGAGATGAGGGCCACTCCCATGGATGTAGAGGGGCCTGTGGCGGAGCATTTTGGACCTTCTGGCATTCCTAGGCAGCTCTTGGTCATGTCTTCGATGTCTCCATCGATACCTGGCCACCATACAAACGCCCTAGCTAGGTTCTTCATTTTCACTCCACCCAGATGCCCCTCGTGAAGCTCCTTTAGCACTTTATCCTGGAGTTTGGGTGGAATCACCACTCTGGATCCACACATCAAGGTTCCTCGGCACACTGACAGCTGTTCTCTTCTTTGCGAGAATGCTGGCAACAGTGGTTTGCCATGTGCTGGCCATCCCTTCACTGTTAAATTGTAGACCCGTGAGAGAGTAGGGTCATTTCTTGTCTCCCTTTCAATGGCAGAATTTGTCACCAGTAGACATTCCACTATGGTAGAGTGGAATATCTCTACTGGGTCTACTGTAGGTGCCTCTTCTATCGTTGGCAACGGTAGGCGTGATAAACCGTCAGCATTCCCATGCTGTTTTGACCCTTTGTATTCAATGTTGTATTGGTGTGCTCCTAGAAAAAGGGACCACCTCTGTAGTCTTTGTGCCGTCATAATGGGGACACCTTTTTTAGGGTTGAATATGGAGATGAGGGGTTGATGGTCAGTCAGCAAGGTAAATTTTTGTCCGTGTAGGTAATGGTTGAATTTCTTCACTCCCCATACCAGGCTGAGTGCTTCCCTGTCTATCTGGGCATAGTTACGCTCAGCTGAGTTCAATGAACGTGACGCAAAAGCTATCGGCCGTTCCGAGCCATCAGGGAATCTATGGGACAATACCGCTCCTATGCCGTAAGGGGATGCATCGCACGCCAGTCTGATTGGTAGTGATGGGTTGTAATGAGCCAAAATTTTCTCGGATGTGATTAAGTCTTTACATTTATGGAAGGCACGTTTACAGTCTTCGTTCCATTTCCAAATCACTCCTGTCTGTAGAAGATCATTAAGAGGGTGTAGAATAGTTGATAAGTTCGGTAAAAATTTATGATAGTAATTTATTAATCCCAGGAATGACCTTAATTGTGAAACATTTTCAGGTGCTGGGGCTTTTATAACTGCTTCAATTTTTTCAGGTGACTTATGCAACCCTTCCTTATTAATTATGTGGCCACAATATGATATCTGATTTTGGAAAAATTCACACTTGGGGCGTTTTGCTCGTAGGCCCCGTTCTTTCAGCCTAGTGAGCACCTGCTCCAAATTGGCAAGGTGCTCGTTGTCGTTTTCTCCTGTTATAAGGATGTCGTCTAGGTAGCATTGAGTTCCCGGAATCCCTTGCAGGACTTGCTCCATAGCTCTTTGCCAGATAGCTGGAGCTGATGCTATTCCAAAAACCAGTCGATTGTACTGGTACAGGCCTTTGTGTGTGTTTATTGTGAGATACTTTTTAAAGGTCTCCTCAACCTCCATCTGTAGATATGCCTGTGCCAAGTCAATTTTTGTGAAACGTTTCCCTCCGGATAGTGAGGCGAAAATATCTTCTATCCTTGGAAGAGGATACTGTACCGTGTGAAGGACCGGGTTTACAGTCACCTTAAAGT
This sequence comes from Somniosus microcephalus, assembly GCF_052327205.1. Taxonomy (NCBI): domain Eukaryota; kingdom Metazoa; phylum Chordata; class Chondrichthyes; order Squaliformes; family Somniosidae; genus Somniosus; species Somniosus microcephalus. Next base: position 289,197,371 of record NC_140988.1, read on the forward strand.
CCCCACAGATGCGAATTTTTTTCTGTTCCTCAGAGTTATTTTTCAATGTTTTTTTCATGACTGGAACGATGGGTGTTGCCCATTTGCTCCAATCTATTTTGGATAATACGCCTGCCTTTTCCAAATTCTTCAGCTCTGCCTCGACTGCCGGACGTATTGCGTATGGCACCAGTCTTGCCTTAAAAAATTTTGGAATTGCTGTATCTTCCACTTTTATTGAGGCGGTGATGCCTTTCAAGGTTCCTAGTTTCTCTTGAAACACTTCTTTGGCGTTGGCCAAGATGTCTTTTAATCGTTCAGGTATGATGTCATCATTGTTTTTTTCCTTACTGGTCACCGTCAGTGCCTGAATGGAGTGCCAGTCTAAACGTATCTTCCTTATCCATTCACGTCCCAACAACGGTGGACCACCATCTTGTAGAATGTATAAATACAACTTTTGTATTTCTTTGCCATTGTATACCACAGGCACCCTTATTTTTCCTTTGGGGTAGACTTTCTGCCCCGTATATGTTTTTAAGATAATGGATGTGTCTTTTAGAGGTATATGCGAAAATAGCCTCTCGTAATCTCGTCGATTTATTACGGTTAGAGCTGATCCTGTATCTAGCTCCATTTTAACTGGGGACCCTGCTATTGTGAGGGTAACCCAAATGGTTTGGTAATCCTCTTTGGCAAGTACATTATGTAATTTGAGACAGCTTAGTCTCTTGTTTCCGGAGTCGCTATCGCTATTCTGGTCTTCGGAGCTACTGTCCGCCATCATTTGTACCTTCCTGTACTTTTCTTTATTGATTTTTTGTTTTCTGTCAGTGGATTTATTTTGTCCAGATTGGCATACCCGTGCAATGTGTCCAATCTTACCACATTGCCTGCATGCTTTGCCCTTGATCCAGCAGTCCCTCTGGTTATGGGTGGATCTGCCGCAGTGATAACATCTTCCGAACTCCTGTGTCATTTTATGGGTGCCGAAGTCCTGTGTCTCTTGTTGTATCTCTGCAGCTCCTTTTGCTGCTGCTTCGTATGATACAGCCATACTGAAAGCTTTGTCCAATGTTAAATCTTTTTCAGAAAGCAGTCTTTTTTGTGTTCCTTCACTTAAGAGACCGCAAACAAATTTGTCTTGAAGATAATCTGATAGTCCTGCTCCGAATTGGCAGTACTTTGATAGCTTTCTTAATTTGGTTAGGTAATCAGCGTTACTTTCATTCTTGTGTTGATTTCTCTTGAAGAACTTGAATCGTTCCGCTGTCAGCAGCGGTGTTGGGTTTAAATGCTCCTGCAGGGTATCAACAATTTCTTTAAAAGTCTTGTCCTTTGGTTTGGCTGGAGTGATTAAATTTCGTAACAGCCCGTATGTCTTCGCGCCCATTAAGTTCAGAAGTACTGAAGCTTTTTTTTCATCTGTTATTCCATTTGCAGTGCAATAAACCTCTACTCTTTCCACGTATGTGGTCCAATCTTCTATTTCGCCATCAAAAGCCTCAATATTACCAGATTTAGGCATTTCAGAAAAGATATGGCGCTTCCCGCGCTTTTTTTTTTCTCTCTGTAGCAACGATATGGTGCTTCCCGCGCTTTCCCGCCGCTGCTACCGATAACAATGCTGTTTTACTGTGGTTTCCGTTTATTCACTGTTGGAGACTCGTTCCCGACGGAGGTCTAAACGCTGAACTGCTTGCCGCGCCGGCCGTCTCTCGAGTGCACCCTCCCAGTCCGTTATTGCTTGCCTCCGATTTCGCTGCCTGTCTCAGCTGTAGAGCCCGCCGCTGGAGCTCCAGCCTGACGCCCAGGAAGGATTAGCGCAGTACCTGTCACCAGCTTGGCCAGCTGGTGAAACCACAGTTTCTCTTACTTCCTTGAGTCTTCTGGACGCTGGAGGAATCGATGTCCTTGAGGTGCTGCCGAATTGCAGGGAAGTCCGTTTCCACTTCGTCGCCACTGTAGTGTCCGTGTGTAGATAAAGACACTGAAGACAGGAGTTGGTTCATAGGTATTTACTAAGCAAGTCTCGGGGGGGGGTTTCTAAAGGATATACACAATACACAGGCTTATATAGCCCAAGTGGCAATTACCGGCATTACGCACACCTGGGGCTCTTAAAGGCACATACACCATAATTGCTCTTAAAGGCACATACACCACACAAACCTTTAAGAAGGCAATAAAGGCCATGTGCGACGATGAAATTCCACTACAGCATAAGGTGGACAATTTCTTATTAGCCTACCGAAACGCGACACATGCAGTTACCAACCAGACCCCGGCCATGATGTTCTTTAACCGAAGGTTGCGATCTCGTCTGGACTTGCTTAGAGCAAATGTGCGAAGAAATGTTGAGGATAAACAATTCCAGCACATCAATGAGAAGCCGACAAGGAGCTTCAATGTAGGACAACCAGTCTTGGCCCGTGACTACCGAACAGAGAAATGGCAACCCAGAACGATATGCACACGGCAGGGGCCATTAATGTACACAGTGGATGTCGGGGAGAACATTGTGAGACGCCACGTTGATCAGATCTTAGCGTCACAGGAACGAGTCAACCCCATGTCTTGCGTACTTGGGGATGAACCCGACATACCGGTAGCATCTACCTCTGAACCAGTAGCAGTGGAACCTGATGAACTAACCGATGAAAAGGGGCCAAAATCGCCTCTGCACCAAGAACAAGAACCTCAGGAAAGGCGCTATCCCGAAAGGATCAGGAAGCCGCCCCAAAGACTGAATCTATAAATTGACTATTGTTGTTTAATGTACATGTTAAAGTGTTAATTGTTATTTGAATATTATGGGTACTACTAATCTAAAAGGGGAGGAATTGTAGTGTATGTACCTTTAAGAGAGAACTACTTTTACAGCTCCTGTATACTGTAGTACCGGCAGTGACCACACCTGTATATAAGCCTTGAGCATGCCTCTGTACCCCAGTCTTGAGACTACCCTACTCCAGTAAATACCTGTTGATTGTTAAGTTACAGCATCCGTGTGGTTATTGAAAAACATCATACTCTCAGAATCACGGATCTAACACTGGCAAGCTCTTTTACACTCCTCAATGAACCAGGGTTGGTCCCCTGGCTTGATGGTAATGGTAGAGTGAGGGATATGCTGGGCCATGAGGTTACAGATTGTGGTGGAATGCAAATCTGCTGCTGCTGATGGCCCACAGTGCCTCATGGATGCCCAGTTTTGAGCTGCTAGATCTGTTCTGAATCTATCCCATTTAGCACGGTGATAGTGCCACACAACACGATGGAAAGTGTCCTCAGTGTGAAGAAGGACTGTGAGGTGGTCACTCCCACCAATACAGTGATGGACAAATGCATCTGCGACAGGTAGATTGGTGAGGACGAGGTCAAGTAGGTTTTTCCCTCGTGTTGGTTCTCTCACTTCCTGCCGTGGGCCCAGACTGGCAGCTATGTCCCTCAGAACTCAGCCAGTTTGGTCAGTATTGCTGCTACTGAGCCATTCTTGGTAATGGACATTGGAGTCCCCCCACCCAGAGTACATTCTGTGCCCCTGATAACCTCATGCTTCTTCCAAGCGGTGTTCAACATGGAGGAGTACTGATTCATCAGCTGAGGGAGGGCGGTAGGTGGTAATCAGCAGGAGGTTTCCTTGCCCATGTTTGGCCTGGTGCCATGAGACTTGATGGGGTCTGGACTCAATGTTGAGGACTCCCAGGGCCACTCCTTCCCGACTCTATACCACTGTGCCGCCACCTCTGGTGGGTCTGTCCTGCCGATGGGACATATAGAATCATAGAATCATAGAAAGTTATGGCACAGAAGGAGGCCAGTTGGCCCATTGTGTCTGTGTTGGCCAAAAAAGAGCTATCCAGCCTAATCTCAATTTCCAGCTCTTGGTCCTTAGCCCTGTAGTTTATGGCACTTCACGTGCATATCCAAGTACTTCTTAAATGCAATGAGGGTTTTTGCTTCTGCCACCCTTTCAGGCAGTGCCTTCTAGACCCCCACCACCCTTTGGGTGAAAACACTTCTCCTCAACTCCCCTCTAATCCTTCTACCAATTACTTTAAATCTATGCCCCCTGCTTATTGACCACTCTGCTAAGGGAAATATGTCCTTCTTATCCACTCTATCTAGGCCCATGATTTTATACACCTCAATTAAATCTCCTCTCAGCCTCCTCTGTTCTAAAGAAAACAACCCCAGCCTATCCAATCTTACCTCATAGTTAAAATTCTCCAGTCCTGGCAACATCCTCGTACATCTCCTCTGCACCCTCTCTAGTGCAATCCCATCCTTCCTGTAATATGGTGACCAGAACTGCATGCAGTATTCTAGCTGTGGCCTAACTAGTGCTTTATACATTTCTAGCAGAACCTCCCTGCTGTTATATTCTATGCCTCGGCTAATAAAGGAATGCATCCTGTATGCCTTCTTAACCACCTTATCTACCGGTCCTGCCATCTTCAGGGATCTGTGGACATGCACTCCAAGGTCCCTCTGTTCCTCTACACTTCTCAGTATCCTACCATTTATTGTGTATTCTCTTGCCTTGTTAGCCCTCCCCACATGCATTACCTCACACTTCTCTGGCTTGAATTCCATTTGCCACTTTTCTGCCTAGCTGATCAGTTCATTGATATCTTCCTGTAGTCTTCCTCACTGTCAACCACACGGCCAATTTTTGGATCATCCGCAAACTTCTTAATCATGCCCCCTACATTGAAGTCTAAATCATTGACGTATGCCACAAAAAGCAAGGGACTTAGTACTGAACCCTGCAGAACCCCACTGGAAACACTCTTCCAGTCATAAAAGCACTCGTCAACCATGACCCCTTGCTTCCTGCCTCTGAGCCATTTTTTTTGTGCTGATTGCCAGCACCTGCCCCCTTCCCCTTTTTTCTTCGGGGTGCCAGCTGCGATCGCTCAGCCCGGCACTCCTCTTGAGTGCCAGGCTGCTTTCCCGGCACCCTGCTCCCCGGTGGTTCAGCAGAGCTCCGGTGTGTGCAGCGCTAGACCCTTCGTCTTTAATCAGGGGAGGAGGCCTGCAAAGACGTGCCACTACGTGCTGACGTGCACGGTGCTGTTGCATGTAACGCCGCGAAATTCACTTGTAGCACCCCGAGAAGGAGGTGGAACGCTTCCAGTAGCGCCCTGCCTCCTGCTTGGGGCGCTACCGCTGAATTTACAGCACAGGGGCACTAATTTTTTCAGGGCGCTAAAAGTAGCGTAGTTAGCGCCCCAAAGGGGATGCCTCTGAATTTCTCCCATCTTGGGTTTTCCTTGGTTTTACTTGCCAATATTTTTTTATGCCCTCTCTTTCTTTCCTAATTTCCTTTTTCATTTCACCCCTGCACTTTCTATACTCCTCTAGGCTTTCTGTAGTATTTAGCTCTCGGTATCTGACAAAAGCTTCCTTTTTTACCTTATCCTACCCTGTATGCTCCCTGACATCCAGGGGGCTCTAGATTTGAGAGTCCCACCTTTTTCTTTTTGGGAATAAATTTGCTCTGAACTATCTCCTCCTTGAATGTCTCCCACTGCCCTAACACTAATTTACCTTCAAGTAGCTGTTTCCATTCCACTTTTGCTAAATTACATCTCAGCTTCGTAAAATTGGCCTTTCCCCAATTGAAGACGTTTACACCTGGTCTATCTTTGTCCTTTTCCATAACTATGCTAAATCTAACTGAATTATGATCACTACTACTAAAATGCTCTCCCACTGATAACTCACCTGCCCAGCTTCATTCCCTAAAACTACGTCCAGAACTGTCTCCTCTCTTATTGGGATTGCTACGTACTAACTAAAAAAGTTCTCCTAAAAGCATTTTAAGAATTCTGCGCTCTCTATACGTTTTACGTTTATTCTATCCCAGTTAATATTTCTGGGAAGTTGGCTGAAAGGTATAATTCTCTAAGTATCATTATGTCACACTATTGCTTGACTAGTCTGTGCGACAGCTCTCCCAATGTTGGCACAAGTCCCCAGCTGTTAGTGAGGAGAATTTGCAGGGTGTGCCTTTGTTTTTCGTGTCTGAATCTGGTGCCTAGGTCGATGTTGGGTGGTCCATCTGGTTTTATTCTTATTATTATTGTTTTTCACAGTGGTTTGATACAACGGAGTGGCTTGTTAGGCCATATCAGATGTCAGTTAAGAGTCAACCACATTGGGTCTGGAGTCACATATAGGCTGGACCAGATAAGGACGGCATATTTCCTTCCCTGAAGGACATTAGTGAACAAGATGGGTTTTTACGACAATCTGGCTGTCACATGATGCTCCAGGTTGGCTCCACCCCACACCAACACCATAAAGCAGCCCTACAATGCCCAAACCATTCCTTTCACACTCATCACCATTGCGGGGTGGGGACCGTTATGTCTCACCATTCACTGTAACTCACTAAGCCACTTCCAAAGGTGCACACAGATCTGTCCAAGAATGCAATGTGTTGAAAATAAAGATTTCAATGTTTGACACCGCATTAACAGAAACTTTACACAGACATTGCATAAAACACACAAGTGCCTACCCTTGTGTGTTGTTAGTTGGTATGATTGCACTAGGATGAGGGTGAGTGTGAGGAGTGGCTAGTGAGATGGGGATGTGATAATATAGATAGAGAGGGATGGGTGGAGGTGCAATGTACGTTGGTGTGAGTAAGGATGTGCAGGAGTAGGGTAGGGAGGTAGAGTGATGAGGATGTGGTGCGAGGCACAGCAGGATGAGGTTGAGTGTGGCTTTGTACTAACATTTTGTGATCTACTGAGATCATTGAAAGGTTTGCGGCACTTCACCCAGGTCCTCCTGACCACATCCCTGCTTGTGCCCTCCTCTGCAATGTTCAACCAGGCTGTGTTGATCTCCTGGGGAGGTCTCTTCCGCCCATGGGAAGGGAAGAGGACCTCCCTGCGTGCTATGACTCCCTCCATAAGCATATGGAGGGAGTCATGGGAGAGCCTGGGTGCAGCCGTGTATCTTTGTGCAATGCTTGTCAGTGTTTGCAGCATCTCAATGTTGTAGAACACTGACAGCACAAATGTCAAAATAAATTTGGACTTGGTCCCTTTAAGGAAACCGGCTGATGACGCGTCATCAAATGACGTCACCAGACCCGCTTCCTCTAATTGGCCGAGAAACGCGCTGGGCGGGCTTAACAAGCCCCATCAAGGGAAATTCATTTCAGAGGTCGGGATGGAGTCAGCAGCGGAGTCGGGACCTGCCACCAACATCGCCCACCATGGTCAGCAAAATCGCAGCCATGGTCACCATTACCAATACTAGCATTTTATTCCAGATTTATTTGATTAATTGACTTTAAATTTGCCAGCTGCTCTGGTGGGATGTGAATTCTTGTCCTCTGGATCATTAGTCCAGGCCTCTGGATTACTAGCCCAGTATCATATGCTACCATACCCCAAAGCTTTCTGCCACTGGGGTTATTTCTCATCTCTTGCCTGTGCCTGTTGTAGGCTAATTGATAGAGATTGCTTGCTATGATTAGTCAACAACTCCATTATCACAGTATCATGCGACTACCAGGATGGTAGAAGGTGAACTAAACAGACCTTGGTCTTTTTAAGTCTAGCTTTCCTATGTTCCTATGCAGCGCAATGTGGAACAGTGTGTAAGAGGAATGTAATTCCAGCTCCGTAAGGCCCAGGGCAACGTCCAGATGGCTCTCTCAATGGAAGTGAAAGTGACAAATCTACTCAACTCCTGTACCAGTAGGTGCTTCCAGAAACCAGGAAGGGGACATCATTCAGAGCAGTCAATATGCTGCATTACTTAGGTAACAGATATTTTCTTTTGCCATGTATTGGCATACATCAAATGCATCAGTGGTCTGTGTAAAGTCTGTGGGTTGTTTAGTTAATTAATACACAGACTCCAAGAGTAACTTAAAACAGGACTTTACTATTCGAAGGTCAGGGCGAATCTGCCCAATAAACCCGACACAGCACTTATATACCGGTGTGGTCACCGTCGGTATTACAGTATACAGAAGCCAACAAAGTAGTGCAACACCTAAAGTAGTTCTCTTAAAGGTGGACGGTTACATACAATAGTTCTCTTAAAGGTAGACGGGTACATACACTACAATCCTCCCTTTTTAGCTTACAACATACTGATTCCCCATTAAACATACATTATAACATATATACAACTTTATGCAAGACGGTTCACAGATTCAGTCTCTCTGGAGGTTTCCGGACTCTGTCCGGATAACGCCTCGGTGGTGTCGTAACACCCGGCGGGGTAGTAGGTGCTTCTGGCAAGGTCGATTCGGCTTGAAGGACAGTGTCAGGTTCATCTGATTCCAGTATTACCAGATCGGAGGTAGGTGTTCTGGGTATCTCTGTCTCAACATTAACCGTGTAAGGTGGTGGAGTAGGTTGGCCATTTGTGGCTGACCCTATGATCTGGTCAACATGGTGCCTTATTATACTGTCCCCAATGTCCACCGTATACATCAACGGCCCTAGCCTTTTTCCAATAGGTCCAGGCTGCCATTTCTCGGTACGGTAGTCCCGGGCCAAAACTTGTTGACCTATCTGAAAAGATCTAGTTGGCCTTTCATTCATGCCCTGGAATTGCCGGTTCTCTACGTCCCTTCTGACGTTTGGCTTAAGCAAATCCAGCCGGCATCTTAGTCGTCTATTAAAAAACATCATGGCGGGAGTTTGATTTGTGACCGCATGTGTTGCATTCCTGTACGCCAACAAGAAGCTATCCACCTTATGTTGTAAGTTAATGGCTTCATTACCCATGGCCTTTATGGCCTTCTTGAAGGTCTGGACAAACCTTTCAGCCAATCCATTGGAGGCGGGATGGTATGGGGCTGACGTGTAGTGCTTAACCCCATTGCTCTTTAAGAATTTCTTGAATTCTTCGGACACAAATTGCGGTCCATTATCAGAACAGATCTGTTGCGGCAGCCCATTCCTAGCAACCATGGTCCTTAACACTGTGATGGTTTTTTCCGTGGTGGTGGTGAACATCTTTATTACCTCCGGCCACTTGGAGTGTGCATCCACCGCTATTAGAAACATTGAGTCCATAAATGGACCAGCAAAGTCGATGTGTACCCTTTGCCAAGGAGATGAGGGCCACTCCCATGGATGCAGAGGAGCCTGTGGTGGCGCGTTTTGGACCTTCTGGCATCCTAGACAGCTCTTAGTGATTTCTTCGATGTCCCCATCAATGCCTGGCCACCACACAAACGCTCTTGCTAGGTTCTTCATTTTCACTCCACCCAGATGTCCCTCGTGCAGCTCCTTTAACACCTTCTGTTGAAGTTTGGGTGGAATCACCACTCTAGGTCCACACATCAGGGTTCCTCGACACACTGGCAGCTGTTCTTTTCTCTGCGAAAATGCTGGCAGCGTTGGTTCGCCCTGTGCTGGCCATCCCTCCACCGTTAAATCATAGACTCGTGAGAGTCGGGTCATTTCTTGTTTCGTTTTCGATCATCGAATTTGTTACTGGTAGACATTCCACTATGGATGAGTGGAACATCTCTACCGGGTCCACTGTAGTCGCTTCTTCTACTATCGGCAATGGCAAGCGCGATAACCCATCAGCATTTCCATGCTGTTTGGACCTTTTGTATTCGATGTCATATTGGTGTGCCCCAAGTAACACGGACCACCTCTGTAACCTTTGCGCTGTCATGGTGGAAACGGCCTTGTTAGGGTTGAATATGGACACCAACGGCTGGTGGTCTGTCAGTAATGTGAACTTCTTGCCCTGCAGGTAATGATTGAATTTCTTTACGCCCCACACAAGGCTGAGGGCCTCCCTATCTATTTGAGCATAATTTCGCTCCGCGGAGGTCAATGATCGGGACGCGAATGCCACTGGCCTTTCCGAGCCATTTGGTAACTTGTGTGAAAGTACTGCTCCAATTCCATAGGGGGAAGCATCACAAGCTAGACGAAGAGGTAACGTTGGGTTGAAATGAACCAACACTTCTTCAGAGGTAATCAACGCCTTGCTTCTGCGAAAGGCCTTTTTACATTCCTCACTCCACTTCCATGGTACTTCTTTCCGCAACAGAGCATTCAGCGGATGCAGCACCGTAGATAGATTCGGCAGAAACTTGTGATAATAATTAATCAACCCCAAGAATGATCTTAACTGTGATACGTTTTCCGGAGCAGGGGCCTTCACGACAGCTTTTATCTTGTCAGGTGACTTGTGCAGCCCCTGTCGGTCAATGACATGACCGCAGTACGAGATCCGTTTTTGGAAGAACTCACATTTCTTGCGATTAACTTGAAGGCCATATTCCTTCAACCTAGTGAGCACCAGTTTCAAATTTGTGAGGTGTTCTTCCTCGTCTTCTCCCGTAATCAGGATATCGTCTAAGTAACACTGCGTGCTTGGAATTCCTTGTAATACCTGCTCCATGGCCCTCTGCCAAATTGCTGGAGCCGAAGCTACCCCAAAAACCAGTCTATTATAACGATACAAGCCTCTGTGTGTGTTGATGGTGAGGTACTGACGTGACTCTTCCTCGACTTCCATTTGTAAGTATGCCTGTGCCAGGTCTATCTTGGTGAAGTGTTTCCCTCCAGCCAACGAAGCAAAGATATCTTCAATCCGCGGAAGCGGATATTGTACCGTGTGAAGCACCGGATTCACTGTGATCTTGAAGTCTCCGCAGATGCGGACCTTCCCCGGTCCCCCTGGCTTGTTACTTGGTGAAGACTTCATGACGGGAACAATGGACGTGGCCCACTCACTCCAGTCCACCTTTGACAGTACCCCTGATCGTTCAAGTTATTCCAGTTCTGCCTCCACAGCAGGTCGTATCGCGTAAGGTACCGATCTGGCTTTGAAAAATTTTGGGCTTGCATGTTCTGCAATCTTAACCTTTGCTTTAATTCCTCGCAGTGTTCCCAGTCCTTGCTGGAATACCTCTTTAGCTTCGTCCAATACTCTGGACAACCGTTCAGGTTTGACATCTTCCTTTCCGGAATCTACCGTCATGGTGTTTAGTGAATGCCAGTCTATCTTTATTTTCCTGATCCACTCCCGTCCCAGAAGTGGTGGACCTCCCTCAGGCAACACATACAGGTCCATCCTTTGGTGATCTTTGTCCTTGTATCTCACCTTGACTTCTATCTTTCCGATGGGGTATACTTTGTGCCCCATGTATGTCTGCAATACTAGTTCCGTATCCCGTAGGGGAATATGCTTGAATAACTTTTTATAATCATGCTTATTCATGACCGTCAACGCCGATCCGGTGTCCACTTCCATTTTCACTTGGACTTTTGCAATCTGTAGTGTGATCCAGATAGCTTGTCGGTCAGCTTCCTTACTCACATTGTGAATTCTCAGACTATCCAGCTCCTGGCCGTTTGGGTCTGAGTCCGAATTCTGTTCGTCTGAACTCTTCTCAGCCACCTTGTGTACCTTGTTGTACTTTTCCTGTGATGGCTTCCTTTGGTTGTTGGTCTTCTTCCCTGACCGGCATACCTTAGCTATGTGACCCAGTTTGCCACATTTCCTACATTCCTGGTTCTTAAACCAGCATTGGTTCTGGTCGTGTGTTGTCTTCCCACAACGATAGCATTTTGTTGTACTCGAGGTAATTTGATCCACACTGAGTGCCGCTGCCTTTAGCTGCATTTCCGCAGTTCCCTTCGCTGCGGCTTCATGCGATGCTGCAATAAGGACAGCCCTGTCAAGTGTAAGGTCGTTCTCTTCGAGTAGTCGCTTTTGCGTTCCTTCCTTTGACAACCCGCACACGAACTTGTCTCGCAATGCCTCTGTCAGATTCCCTCCAAACTGGCAGTGTTTCGCTAGTCTACACAGTTCGACCAAGTATTCTGCGTTGCTTTCGTCTTTCCTTTGCGTTCTCGCATAGAATTTGGATCGTTCCACTAACATCAGTGGTGCGGGGTTAAAATGATCCTTCAGGACAGCAACAATATCATCGAATGTCTGATCCGCCGGTTTAGCTGGTGCTAGTAGATGCTTCAAGAGCCCGTATGTCTTCGCGCCCATCGAGTTTAGCAAGGTTATAGCTTTGTCATCTTCTTCTATTTTATTGGCCTCACCATAGATCTCAATGCGTTCCACATACGTGGCCCAGTCTTCTACCTCGGAGTTAAAATTGTTGATGTTACCACGCTTAGGCATCTTCCTCTCTTCCTGATAACACCACGGATTATTTCTTTAAATTTCCTTTTTTTTTCAAGATGGCGGTTCCCGCGAAAATGGCGGTTTCCCGCGCTTATCTTCTCTCCCCGCCCACTTCAATGGCGGTTCCCCGCTTCTGTCTTCTTCTCCGCCTAATGGCGGTTTCCCGCGTTTCTTCCCCTGGCGGGAGGGGTACACTTTCCCCACGGGCGCCGGCCGCTGGCTTTCAGGTTCACAGCCTGCGCGTCGGCTTCAGTGCTTTCCCTTTTCTTGGCAGGGCAACCGGCGCTGGGTACACCCCGTTGGCGGCGAACAGTTTCAGCCGCTGGGCTGGCTCTTGCTCAGTTCCCCTTGCTCGGGCTCTGTCTCTCTCCCGCTCGCTCGGCTCTACCGGCGCTGGGTACACCCCGTTGACGGAGAACAGTTTCAGCCGCTGGACTGGCTCTCGCTCAGTCTCCCTTGGTCGGCTCTGCCTCTCCCGCTCGCTCGGCTCCCAATCGCGCCTCCCAGCCCTCTCGCAGTCCGGTGCTTCCCTCCCCGGCTGTGGCTGAGTTTATCTCTTCCCGCACCTACGTTCCCGGTCGCAGCGCTTCGTGGCTTCGGTCGCAGCCCGGCCTTTTTCGCCGGTCGCGGTCTAGCTGTCTCACGACGCCGTTGCGTCCCCAGCCTGTCTGTACCGCGGCTTCCTTGCTCCACGCTGCCCCAGTCTCAGCGCCTCTGGACCCGACTTCTGTCCGGCTCCTTTCCCCCTCGACCGTGGTCGAGTGCACCGCCCTTATCCTCCGGTTATTCTTTTTACTTTCCCTTACTCACAGTCATCGTGGCCGCCTTGCTTCTCGTGCTGATTGGCTCACTCCTCACCGTGGCAGAAGGGACAGTCAGTGCCTGTTGCTGATGGAAGTCTTTGTCTCTAAATTCTTCCTCCTTTCTCGTTCTGCAGCCTCGAGTTTTCTCCCAGCAGAACGACGAGGGCGGTTGCCTCTTCTCGACGCTCGTTAACTGCTTCGGAAGTATTGTTGCCGCAGGGTACGATCGGACTCATCGCCACTGTAAAGTCTGTGGGTTGTTTAGTTCATTAATACACAGACTCCAAGAGTAACTTAAAACAGGACTTTTCTATTCGAAGGTCAGGGCGAATCTGCCCAATAAATCCTGACACAGCACTTATATACCGGTGTGGTCACCGTCGGTATTACAGTATACAGAAGCCAACAAAGTAGTGCAACACCTAAAGTAGTTCTCTTAAAGGTGGACGGTTACATACAATAGTTCTCTTAAAGGTAGATGGGTACATACACTACAGTCTGCACTACCAAATAGAGAGGCAGACCCAAGCTTAGAATTCAGGTGGCATTCTCTGATGACAGTTAGTTTGCCATTTGTGTGCCTGCAGAGCATGTCCTCTTTTTTATCAACTGTTCTCTCAGTTTTCAAAACATTTCTGACCACTGGGAGAAAATGACATGCATTCATTTTAATTTTCGTGGCATTATGGACAAATGTTGGGGGAAATCAAAGTTTCCATAACTGTTCAAGGGGGAAGACAGAATGCAAGGTTGGCTTTTGAAAGATATGGTTATCCTGCATCAAACACCTCTGCAGAATGCTAAACCTTACAAGAAAGGGCATACAATTCTGCTTATAAATATAGCAGAAACTATACACAACTACCATGCAAAATTAATTATAAGGGCTAGTTTTTCTTGGGAGCCCTGTCAGCTCCATGTTCAGGTAAGTAGTTTTTTTATAAAGTTACCTTGCTGTTGGCCTAGAATGGTCCCTTAAAGGACCGCCAGTTAGGTCACATATATACCTGATTTCAGGACAACCTAATTTCGCACAGGGGGCCTCTAATAGGCAATAAGCCCTTGATTTCCATATGTAAAGGGTCTAATGCCTATTTGAGGCCCAAGTCCTGGACGCCTATATTTTTGCCTATGCCAATATGGCAGCTGCTGCACATCCGGCTCGCAATGAGCGTGAACTTCCTGCCTGTCATATTGATGGGTTAGGCACACATTTAGCGCCTGAAAAACAGGTGCGGTGACATCGAATTTCTCGGCTGATGCACAAAAAGTCTAATGTTGGCTTTTTGAGAATAGTGGCTGGCAATTTCCTTGGACTTGCTCTCGATCTGCTGCTGTAACTTATCCAGAAGCGGAAACCTCGTTTAAGCGGCTGCACTTCTGCAGAGGTTACTGTAGCAGAGCGGGAAACCCCCAGTCAGTATTCTCCACAGACACCAAATAATGTCGGTATGCAGTGCATTTTTTACAGAATTTTATTAAGTAAAGTTGGAATAGTGGAGAGGAATGAACAATCTAAGGCTGTAATCTAAATGAGGAGTTCAAGTGTTGCCCCAATGATTTTGTGCAAATCATCTTTATTATGTTCACAATCGGTTAAATTATAAATCATACCTGGATGAGTTCGAGCAATTATATAATTATACTAGTGATGCAATTGCTTTGGAACTGGGGATAAACAAAACTGGTTATCTTGAAAGGTTGCTAAAAGGGATAATCCAACCTTTAGAAATCCCTGTCATTTACTCGACTGATGGCTCGTTTAAGAACCTTTAGTTATCAGCATAGGCTTAGAAAACTGGGGCTTTTGACTGTGGAAAAGCACAGGCTTTGAGGAGGTATGATTGAGGTCTAAAATAATGAAGGGATTAGATTCTGTCCAAGTGGATAGGCTATTTGAGCTAAACAGGTAGGGGAGAACTAGGGGTCATCAGTACAAGGTATAAAAACATAGAGCCGGAAAGTGTAGTGTATGTACCCGTCTACCTTTAAGGAAACTATTGTATGTAACCGTTCACCTTTAAGAGAACTACTTTAGGTGTGGCACTACTTGTTTGGCTTCTGTACACTGTAATACCGACAGTGACCACACCAGTATATAAGTGTTGTGGCAGGATTGCTGGGGCAGATTCGCCCTGACCTTCGAATAGTAAAGACCTGTTTGTTTGTTATTCCTGAAGTCTGTGTCGTTATTAACTGTACAACCCACAGACTTTACAGTGGCGACGAGTCCGATCGTACCCTGCGGCAAGACTACCAAAGCAACTAAAGAGCGTCGAAGAGAGGCAACCGCCCTCGTCATTCTGCTGGAAGAAAACACGAGGCTGCAGCAATAGAAAGGAGGAAGACTTTAGCAACAAAAGCTTCCATCAGCAACAGGCACTGACTATCCTTCTACCACGGTGCGGAGTGAGCCGATCAGCAGGAAACAAGGCGGCCGCGGAGACTGTGAGTAGGGGAAAGTGTAAAGAATATCCGGAGGATAAGGGCTGTGCACTCGACCACGGTCGAGGGGGAGCGGAGCCGGTCAGAAAGTCGGGTCCAACGACGTCGTGAGACAGCCGGACCGCGATCGGCGGGAAAAAGCCGGGCAGCGACCGAAGCCACGAAGCGCTGAGACCGGGAGCTGGTGCGGGAAGAGAGAAACTCAGCCGCAGCCGGGGAGGGAAGCACCGGACTGCGTGAGGGCTGGGAGGCGAACGGGAACAGAGCGTGTGGGAGAGGCAGAGCCGACCAAAGGAGGCTGCGCGAGAGCCAGTCCAGCGGCTGAACTGTCCTCCACCAACGGGGTACCCAGCGCCGGTAGAGCCGAGTGTGCGGGAGAGAGAGACAGAGCCGAGCAAGGGGAGAGAGACTGTGCGAGAGCCAGTCCAGCGGCTGAACTGTCCTCCACCAACGGGGTGCCCAGCGCCGGTAGAACCGAACGTGCGGGAGAGAGAAAGACAGAGCCGAGTAAGGGGAGCTGTGCGAGAGCCAGCCCAGCGGCTGAACCTGTCCGTTGTGGGGAAAGCGTACCCCTTCCACCAGGGAAGAAACGCGAGAAGCCGCCATTAGGCGGCGAAGACGACAGAAGCGGGAAACCGTCATTGAAGTGGGCGGGGAGAGAAGGAAAGAGCGGGAAACCGCCATTTTCGCGGGAAAAGCCGCCATCTTAGGAAAAAAATAAAAATTGTGTTGTACCCAAGGAAAGGAAGATGCCTAAGCGGGGGGACATCAACAATTTTAATTCTGAGATAGAAGACTGGGCCACGTACGTGGAACGTATTGAGATACATTGTAAGGCTAACAAAATAGCTAAGGATGAAAAAGCTTTAACCTTACTTAACATGATGGGTGCGAAAACATTTGGGTTGTTGAAGCATCTTCTCTCACCAGCTAAACCGGCGGATCAGACTTTCGATGATATTGTAGCAGTGCTGAAGGATCACTTGAACCCCACACCGTTGATACTGGCTGAACGATCCAAATTCTATGCAAGAACGCAGAAGAAAGACGAAAGCAACACGGAATACTTGGTCGAACTGCGTAGGCTAGCGGAACACTGCCAGTTCGGAGGGAATCTGACAGAGGCACTGCGAGACAAGTTCGTATGTGGATTGTCCAAAGAAGGGACGCAAAAGCGACTACTGGAAGAGAACGACCTCACACTAGACAGGGCTATCCTTATAGCTGCATCGCACGAAGCCGCAGCGAAAGGAACGGCGGAAATGCAGCTAAAGGCGGCGGCACTCGGGGTGGACCAAATTACCTCGAGGTCAACAAAATGCTATCGTTGTGGGAAGACAACACACGACCAGAATCAATGCTGGGTTAAAAACCAAGAATGCAGGAAATGTGGCAAGATCGGGCACATAGCTAAGGTATGCCGGTCAGGAACAACGTACAACAATAAGGAGTCACCACAAAAATGGTACGGAAAAGTGCAAGAGGTGACTAGGAAGAGTCTGAGGGAACAGAAGTCGGACTCACACTCCAAATGCAAAGGACTGGACAGTCTGAGAATTCACAATGTGAGAAATGAAGCTGACCGACAAACTATCTGGATAACGCTACAGATTGCAAAGGTCCAAGTAAAAATGGAAGTGGACACCGGATCGGCGTTGACGGTCATGAATAAGCATGACTATAAAAAGCTTTTCAAGCATATTCCACTACGGGATACGGAACTAGTACTACAGACATACACGGGGCACAAAGTATTCCCCATCGGAAAGATAGAAGTCAAGGTGAGATACAAGGATAAAGATCACCACCGGTTGGACCTGTATGTGTTGCCTGAGGGAGGTCCACCACTTCTGGGACGGGAGTGGATCCGAAAAATAAAGATGGACTGGCATTCACTAAACACCATGACGGTGGATTCGGAAAAAGAGGATGTCAAACCGGAACGGTTGTCCAGAATATTGGACGAAGCTAAAGAGGTATTCCAGCAAGGACTGGGAGCACTGCGAGGAATTAAAGCAAAGGTTAAGATTGCAGAACATGCAAGCCCAAAGTTTTTTAAGGCCAGATCGGTACCTTACGCAATACGACCAGCGGTGGAGGCAGAACTGGAAGAACTTGAACGATCAGGGGTTCTGTCAAAAGTGGACTGGAGTGAGTGGGCCACGCCCATTGTTCCCGTCATGAAGTCCTCACCAAGTAATAAGCCAGGGGGACCGGGGAAGGTCCGTATCTGCGGAGATTTCAAGATCACAGTGAATCCGGTGCTTCACACGGTACAATACCCGCTTCCGCGGATTGAAGATATCTTTGCTTCGTTGGCTGGAGGGAAGCACTTCACGAAAATAGACCTGGCTCAGGCATATTTACAGATGGAGGTCGAGGAAGAGTCACGCCAGTACCTCACCATCAACACTCACAGAGGCTTGTATCGCTATAATAGACTGGTCTTTGGGGTAGCTTCGGCGCCAGCAATTTGGCAGAGGGCCATGGAATAGGTGTTACAAGGAATTCCAAGCACGCAGTGCTACTTAGATGACATTTTAATCACGGGAAAAGATGAGGAAGAACACCTCACGAATTTGAAACTGGTACTCACCAGGTTGAAGGAGTATGGCCTTCGGGTTAATCGCAAGAAGTGTGAGTTCTTCCAAAAACGGATCTCATACTGCGGTCATGTCATTGACCGAGAGGTACTGCATAAGTCACCTGAAAAGATAGAAGCGGTCGTGAAGGCCCCCGCTCCAGGAAACGTTTCACAGTTAAGATCATTCTTGGGGTTGATTAATTACTATCACAAGTTTCTGCCAAACTTATCCACGGTGCTGCATCCGCTGAATGATCTGTTGCGGAAAGAAACACCATGGAAGTGGAGTGAAGAATGCAAAAGGGCTTTTCGCAGAAGCAAGGAGTTGATTACCTCTGAAGAAGTGTTGGCTCATTTCAACCCAGCATTACCCCTTCGTCTAGCTTGTGATGCTTCCCCGTACGGAATTGGGGCAGTACTTTCGCACATGCTACCAAATGGCTCGGAAAGGCCAGTGGCATTCGCGTCACGATCATTGACACCCGCGGAGCGAAATTACGCTCAAATAGATAGGGAGGCCCTCAGTCTTGTGTGGGGCGTGAAGAAATTCAACCATTACCTACAATGTAAAAAGTTCACATTGCTGACAGACCACCAGCCGTTGGTGTACATATTCAACCCAAACAAGGCCGTTTCCACCATGACAGCACAAAGGTTACAAAGGTGGTCCGTGTTACTTGGGGCACACCAATATGAAATTGAGTACAAAAGGTCCAAACAGCATGGAAATGCTGATGGGTTATCACGCTTGCCATTGCCGATGGTGGAAGAAGCGAGTACAGTGGACCCAGTAGAGTTGTTCCACTCATCCATAGTGGAGTGTCTACCGATAACAAACTCAATGATTGAGAATGAGACAAGGAATGACCCGACTCTTTCACGAGTCTATGATGTAACGGTGGAGGGATGGCCAGCACAGAGCGAACCAACACTGCAAGCATTTGCACAGAGGAAAGAACAACTGTCAGTGTGTCGAGGAACCCTGATGTGTGGATCTAGAGTGGTGATTCCACCCAAACTCCAAAAGAAAGTGCTAAAGGAGCTGCACGAAGGACATCTGGGTGGAGTAAAGATGAAGAATCTAGCAAGAGCGTTTGTGTGGTGGCCAGGCATTGATGGAGACATAGAGGAGATCACGAAGAACTGCCTAGGATGTCAGAGGGTTCAGAACGCGCCACCACAGGCTCCTCTGCATCCATGGGAGTGGCCGTCATCTCCTTGGCAAAGAGTACACATCGACTTTGCTGGTCCATTTATGGACTCGATGTTCCTAATAGCGGTGGATGCCCACTCCAAGTGGCCGGAAGTAATTAAGATGACCACCACCACGACGGAAAAAACCATCACAGTGTTAAGGACTATGTTTGCTCAGAATGGCCTGCCGGAACAGATCTGTTCTGATAATGGACCGCAATTTGTGTCCGAAGAATTCAAGAAATTCTTAAAGAGCAATGGGGTTAAGCATTACACGTCAGCCCCATACCATCCCGCCTCCAATGGATTGGCTGAAAGGTTTGTCCAGACCTTCAAGAAGGCCGTAAAGGCCATGAGTAATGAAGACATAAGTCTGCAACATAAGGTGGATAGCTTTTTGTTGGCATACCGGAATGCAACACATGCGGTCACAAATCAAACTCCCGCCATGATGTTTTGTAATAGACGCCTAAGATGCCGGCTGGATTTGCTCAAACCAAACGTCAGAAGGGACGTAGAGAACTGACAATTCCAGGGCATGAATGAAAGGGCCACTAGATCTTTCCAGATCGGTCAACGAGTTTTGGCCCGGGACTACCGTACCGAGAAATGGCAGCCTGGAACTATTGGAAAAAGGCTAGGGCCGTTGATGTACACCGTGGACATTGGGGACAATATAATAAGGCGCCATGTTGACCGAATCATAGGGTCCGCCACAAATGGGTAACCGACTTCACCACCTTACCCGGGTAATGTTGAGTCTGAGATACCCAGAACACCTACTTCCGATCTGGTAATACTGGAATCAGCTGAACCTGACACTGTCTTTCAAGCCGAATCGACTTTGCCAGAAGCACCTACTAGCCCGCCTGGAATGACGGCACCACTGCGGCGTTATCCGGACAGAATCCGGAAACCTCCAGAAAGACTGAATCTATGAACTGTCTTACATAAGTTGTATATATGTTATAATGTATGTTCACTATGGACTCAGTATGTTGAAAGCTAAAAAGGGAGGATTGTAGTGTATGTACCCGTCTACCTTTAAGGATACTATTGTATGTAACCGTTCACCTTCAAGAGAACTACTTTAGGTGTGGCACTACTTGTTTGGATTCTGCATACTGTAATACCGACAGTGACCACACCAGTATATAAGTGTTGTGGCAGGATTGCTGGGGCAGATTCGCCCTGACCTTCGAATAGTAAAGACCTGTTTGTTTGTTATTCCTGAAGTCTGTGTCGTTATTAACTGTACAACCCACAGACTTTACAGAAAGTACCTCTTTTTACAGAGTTGTAAACCTGAGGAATGGATTGCCACGATATGCAGTAAGTGTGGATTTGCTGCAAGCCTTCAAAAAGCAGTTGGATGAGTTCCTGTGAGTGGAAGACATCGAGTTATGGAAGGTTAAGGAGGACTAGTGATGTCAGTCATTGCGGTTTCCTGGAGCTTGCTTAATCACCTTTGGGGGTTGGAAGGGAAGTTTTTTTCTTAAATTGGCCTAAGATTGTTGCTGTTTTTTCACCTCTCCCAGGTGATTGGATGATTACGGTGAGGGGGAGGTGTTGTATGAATGCATTCAAGCATAGAATCAGGCAGACAGGCTTCTAACTGTGATCTTTACTTTATTGGTAAAATGGCTGACTGCTGCTTTCCTGGGTAATTCCCATAATGCAATGCACATTACATTACCGTATTAACTGGTGTTAAACTCGCACATTACATTACCGTATTGACTGGTGTCAAACTCGCAATCAATACACGACATCCCCCTTTTCCTTGGAAACAAACTTGCAGTTTACAAACAGTTGCTTACAATAACACTGCATAACTTATTTGGTTTATAAACTTTTTACAAACTTGTGTCTTACCACACAACTAAATAATTCCCAGGTTTAAACATTTAACATCACCTCTGCAGTTCTCGCACAGTTTATGTTGTGACATAATCAGACAGCCTTTGGGGTTTTCTTTTAACCCTTTGAAGTCTGGCTGTATTGGGTATGTCTGACATGTTGGTGTCAGTGGGTATTGCCTGTGTCACAGTCGTATGTGTGTCAGGGTCTACTATACTGTCCTCAGTCCCTTGTGTTTCCTCCTGCTCATGGAGTGTCTCCTTTGGTCCATTGGTTCTGTATTTCTTCACAAATGTAGTGTTTCTCGAGTAGCGTGCTCCTTCTGGAGATTCTACTACTACTTGACTCCCTGTTTTACTCAAAACTTTGTGCGGTGTGGCATTAAAAGGAGTGGTGAACTTGTCCACTTTGTCCTGCCGTACCAGCACCGTGTCGCCAACTTCCACCTCTGAGTATTGTGTTCTCCGCTGTTCATCTGCGTACAGTTTGGACTTGCCTTTTTGTTCTGCATCCCGGTCACGTACTTCCATGTCTGCGCGCGACTCTGTGATGTCTGGCAGCTTTCCTCTCATTTTCCGTTTAAAGAGCAGCTCTGCCGGGCTCTTTCCTGTCGTGGCATGGTCAATGCTCCTGTACACCGTCACATATTTTCTAAGTTCACGTTTCCAATCTAGTCCTTCTGACTGAGCAATTCTGATTCTCTTCATCAGCGATGCATTCTGGTGCTCGACTTCTCCGATAGCCTGAGCCCATTTTGCTGTCGTTTTCAGGTGTTTGATCCCGTTGTTTTCACAGTATTCTTTGAATAATTCAGATCTGAATTGGGGACCATTATCAGATTTGCAGGTGATTGGCAAACCATGACGGCTGAAGATTGACTCTAAACTATCAATAACCTGGAGTATTGTGTACAGTTTTGGTCGCCCCATCTGCGGAAGGATGTTCTTGCCATGGAAAGAGTGCAGCGGCGATTCACCAGGCTGATACCTGGAATGGCGGGAATGACCTACGAGGAGAGATTGAATAGTTTGGGCTTGTACTCACTGGAGTTTAGAAGATTGAGAGGGGATCTCATCGAAACATATAAAATTATGGCAGGCCTGGACAGGCTGAATTCAGAGAGAATGTTTCCAATGGCAGGGGAGCACAGAACCAGGGGCCACAGTCTAAAAATAGCGGGCAAATCATTTAAAACAGAGATGAGGAAGAATTTCTTCACTCAAAGAGTGGTGAGCCTGTGGAATTCCCTGCCACAGAGGGCTGTGAAGGCTAATTCAATAAATATTTTCAAGAGAGAATTGGATATATTTCTGAAGGCTAAGGGGATTAAGGGTTACGGAGAAAAGGCGGGGACGGGGTACTGAACTGGTAAGATCAGCTATGATCTCAGACGAAGATCAGCCATGATCTCATTGAATGGTGGAGCAGGCTCGAAGGGCCGAATACATAAGAACATAAGAACATAAGAAATAGGAGCAGGAGTAGGCCAATCGGCCCCTCGAGCCTGCTCCACCATTCAATAAGATCATGGCTGATCTGATCCTAACCTCAAATCTTCTATCACTCTGCATCCACCCGAACCCATGTGATCTCCCGGGAGAGGCGAAAAACCAGATAAAGACCCAATGGCCAATTTGGGAGAAAAAAATCTGGGAAATTCCTCTCTGACCCATCTGGGCGATCGAAATTCTTCCAGGAGATCACTCTGTCCCTATATTTTCTACAGTACTTCCCTTCTGTAAAGGCGATCTCCACCCCAGCCAGGAACAGGAATAAAACCATCTCCTGAAATCTAACAGAATTAGAACACAGTAGGAGCAGAACAAGGCTACACGGCCCCTGGGCCCGCTCCACTACCCACAGGGCCATGACCATTCCGAACCCAGACTCATGTCCAATTTCCTGCCCGCTCCCCGTAACCCTTTATTCCCTTTACTTCTAGGAAACTATCTATTTCTGTTTTAAATTTATTTAATGATATAGCTTCCACAGCTTTCTGGGGCAGCAAATTCCACAAACCTACCACCCTCTGAGTGAAGAAGTTTCTCCTCATCTCAGTTTTGAATGAGCAGCCCCTTATTTTAAGATTATGCCCCCTAGTTCTAGTTTCACCCATCATTGGGAACATCCTCACCGCATCCACCCGATCAAGCCCCTTCACAATCTTATATGTTTCAATAAGATCGCCTCTCATTCTTCTGAACTCCAATGAGTAGAGTCCCAATCTACTCAACCTCTCCTCATATGACCACCCCCTCATCCCCGGGATTAACCGAGTGAACCTTCTTTGTACTGACTCGAGAGCAAGTATGTCTTTTCTTAAGTATGGACACCAAAACTGTATGCAGTATTCCAGGTGCGGCCTCACCAATACCTTGTACAACTGCAGCAATACCTCCCTGTTTTTATATTCCAACCCCCTAGCAATAAAAGCCAACATTCCATTGGCCTTCTTGATCACTTGCTGCACCTGCATACTAACTTTTTGAGTTTCGTGCACCAGGACCCCCAGATCCCTTTGTACTACAGTACTTTCCAGTTTCTTGCCATTAAGATAATAACTTGCTCTATGATTTTTCCTGCCAAAGTGCATAACTTCACACTTTCCAGTATTGTATTCCATCTGCCAAATCTCTGCCCACTTACTTAGCCTGTCTATGTCCCTTTGCAGGTTTTTTATGTCCTCCTCACTCATTACTTTCCGTCCCATCTTTGTATCATCTGCAAACTTTGATATGTTACACTCGGTCCCCTCCTCCAAATCGTTAATATAGATTGTAAAGAGTTGGGGACCCAGCACTGACCCCTGCGGAACACCACTAGTTACTGGTTGCCAATCTGAGAACGAACCATTTATCCCAACTCTCTGCTTTCTGTTAGAGAGCCAATCCTCCACCCATGCCAGAATATTACCCCCAATCCCGTGATTTTTTATCTTGAGCAATAATCTTTTGTGTGGCACCTTGTCAAATGCCTTTTGGAAGTCTAAATACACTACGTCCACTGGTTCCCCTTTATCCACCCTGTATGTTACTTCCTCAAAAAACTCAAGCAAATTTGTTAAACATGACTTCCCCTTCATGAAACCATGCTGAGTTTGCCCTATTAAATTGTGTTTATCCAAATGTCCCGTTACTGTCTCCTTAATAATGGACTCTAACATTTTACCAACCACAGATGTTAGGCTAACAGGTCTATAGTTTCCAGCCTTCTGCCTACTACCCTTTTTAAATAATGGTGTTACATTAGCAGTTTTCCAATCTGCCGGGACCTTTGCTGAGTCCAGTGAGTTTTGGAAAATTATTACCAATGCATCCACAATCCCTACCGCTACTTCCCTCAAGACCCTGGGATGCAAGCCATCAGGTCCAGGGGATTTATCCGCCTTGAGTCCCATTATTTTACCAAGTACCACTTCCTTAGTGATTTTAATTGTATTTAGTTCCTCCCCCCCTAGAGCCCCCTGTTTGTCCAGTGTTCTTATGTTCTTATGTGCTAACACCAGGGCTCGTGCATGTAACACTGTGGGTAGCACGATGCGTGTTCCCCGAAGAACTAGGTACCCCACTATGCACAGCTCGTTTGCAATTGCTGCATAAGCTTTACAGTTCTCAAAATATCCATTTGTGATCGCCTTCCGTACCTCAATCAGCTCTGGGTCGGTAGCAGAGGCTTCCTCCACCTCTCTAGTAGTGAGTGCTTTTGGTGTTGCACTCACAGCTACAAATCTCACATATTCATCTGAGCCATGAGAATGTCTCCCCTGTTTTGCTGTCTCCCTCAGCAATCGTGACAGTGGGTCTGCAATGTTTTGCTTGCCTGGAATGTGTATCACCTTAAAATCGTACGGCTGTAATCTAAGTACCCATCTCTCTATACGGGCACAGGATTTAGAGTGTGGGCCGTATATCGCTTGTAATGGCTTATGGTCAGTTACCAAGTTAAATTTTCGGCCATACACATATGGATGCAGCCTCTCACAAGCCCATACAAGAGCTAAGGCCTCTCTCTCTGTTTGAGAGTATTTCCTCTCACAGTCTGTTAAACTACGACTTACATAGCATATTGGCACCTCTTGTCCCTGTTGGTCCTGAACTACTACTGCGCCTAAACCTACAGGACTGGCATCTACTATCACCTTGCTACTATCACCTTGGTTGGTGCGTCCTTATCAAAATATGCTAAAGTGCCGGCTCTGGCCAACTCTTCCTTGAGTGCAGTGAATGACTGTCTCTGTTGTGATCCAAATTTAAATGGTGTGTCCTTTCTCGTCAGGCGTCGCAGTGGCTCTGATAGCGTTGCAAACTGCGGGATGAATCTGCTACTGTACCCAACGAGTCCCAAGAAACTCCTCACGTCTGTAGCATTCTCTGGTTCCCGAGCTTCTGCCACCGCTCGCACTCTCTCTGCTCTTGGTCCGATGCCCTTTTCAGACAACAGGATTCCCATGAAAATCAATCGGTCCATGTTGAATTGGCACTTCTCTGAGTTTAGTGTCAGTCCACTTTCCATTAGTCTGATCATGACAGCGTGCAGGCGTCTGTCGTGCGTTTCCTGGTGGTGTGCATGCACGATAATGTCGTCTGAGATGATTTCAACACCCTCTATTCCAGCTAAGGGATTAGCTATCTCGTGCTGATATTGCTCACTAGCTGAAGATACACCGAATATCAGCCTCTTGTACCTGTATACTCCGTTATGTACTGCAAACGTTGTGATTTCTCATGACTCAGGGGTCAGTTCTAGCTGGTGATAACCCCATTTCAGGTCTAGCTTACTAAACACCGTCGAGCCGTTCATACCATGGAGTATCTCATCAACGGTGGGGATTGGATATCGTTCCCTTACTATTGCCTGGTTTGCTCGTCTCATGTCTAGGCATAACCTTACATCCTTATCCGCTTTTGGTACAATAACCACAGGATTTACCCATGGGGTGGGACCAGTTACAGGTTCGATAATGTCCATGTCCCTCAATTGTTTTATTTTGGCCTCTACTGCCCCCCTTAAGTTGAATAGTATACGCCTGAGTGGCTGGGCCACAGGCTTCACTTGTGGGTCGATATACAAACTGATCTGTTTTGTGTTCAGCCTTCCTACTCCCTGGAACACCTTTGGATACCGCTGTTCTAGTAGCTGTCTTAAATCTACCACAGCTGAGACATCTGCGCCTATTTTTAATGCTCCCAGTTTCATGGCTGTCTCCCTTCCTAGCAACGGCTCTCTGTGGCCTTTAACCACAATGAACTCCGCCTGCTCAGTTCTCTTACCTATTGTAATCCCACATGTGAATACACCTTTAACTGACAGTGGTCGGCTAGAAGCATAAGAGAATAACTTTCTCTCTGTCTTAGGGACATGTGACTGACACTTAATGTGTTCTGACTTTAATCCTTCCCGTGTATTCTCATCTATCACATTATTAGTTGCACCCGAATCAATTAACATTCTCAGGTTTACTCCCCCCACACAAAAGGTAAGTCTCTCTGTCATGTTATTTCCAGTAACAGCCAATGCACAGTTATTTTGTTCCTCTACATTGTTCGCACTGTGTTTCTTTGTACCCTTTGTGCGGCATACTTTGGAGAAATGATCCTTTCCCTTGCACTTATGACACGTTTGTCGCGTGCTGGGCATTTCGGATCTCTGCCCATGTGGTCTGTGTGTCCACATCTGTAACATTTCCTTTCGTTCCTATCGCCATTTCCCTTTGGTTTCCCTGTCGAGCTTTTCGCATAATACCCTCTTTTCTGTGTAACACGACGAACAGTATCTGTCTCCGCCTTCTCTGTACATGACATGGCTGACATCTGCTCCTCGACGTTTTCACATAGTGAGGCCAATTGTAACGTGCGGGCGAGCGTTAGACCATACCCTTCCTCTAGCAATTTCCTCTGCACATAGGCTGACGTGCACCTACTCAGGATAGCGTCTCTTATTTGATTATCCGCATCCCCCCCAAAAGCACAGTCTTTAGCAGCCTGCCGCAAGCGAGTTGCAAATTGTTGCACAGTCTCACCTGTCTTCTGGGACAACTGATGAAAAGTCTGTCTAGCAAATGCTGCATTGACCTGGGGCACGAAGTAGTGATTCAAAGCACTAACCGCTGCCGTGTAGTCTGCTGGCTCTCCTGTGTCCGGTAGAGTCAAAAAGATATCCTGGACATCTGGTCCTGCTAGGTGTAGAAGTAGAGCTCTTCTCCTCGGCATAAAGCTCAAAAGACGTTAACCACCTCGTCCATCTTGGACCCAACGTGGCTGGCTCGGCAAAATATGCAAAATTTTGAATGCCGGTCTTCTCCATCCGAGCTAACTAAAACTTGGGCAAATACCTATTTAAAATGATTCCTTTTGTTATCCTCGCCGCCAATGTTGTATGAATGCGTTCAAGCATAGAATCAGGCAGACAGGCTTCTAACTGTGATCTTTACTTTATTGGTAAAATGGCTGACTGCTGCTTTCCCGGGTAATTCCCATAATGCAATGCACATTACATTACCATATTAACTGGTGTTAAACTCGCACATTACATTACCGTATTGACTGGTGTCAAACTCGTAATCAATACATGACAGGAGGGGCAGCGAAAGGGGAGGGTGGGCTGGGGTTGATTGTACATATAGCTTGTACCATATCGGGATTAGGATTGGAGGCAATCCTGGAGGTTTGAGCATGTGTTGATCTGACCACATAACATCTGGACATGTGGGGCAGGATTTTCATTTAGAAGTCGGGAAGGAGGCGGGACTACAACTTTCGGGGTTGTAGTCCCGCCTCCATCGAGATGTGGGCAATCCACGCAATTTTAACTTGATTGACCTTGTTGAGCCCGCCCAGCGGGCTTAACAGGCCAATTAAGGGCCACTCGGCAACAGGTGATGTCACAGACTGAAATTTCATCTGTCAAGAGCTGTTTGAAGCTGTCAAACACTGATGGTCTTACTTCTAACCTGAGTCCTACTCCACAGACTCAGTTAGAAATCTCTCCTGCACAGAAAGCTGCAGGCTGTCACTTTTGACAGTTCGCAGCCATTCTGCTTTCTGTGCTGGTGAGATGAGGGACTCCCGAGACCTAAAGGAAGGAAGGCTGAAAAGGTAAGAAAAGGTCATTTAAACTTATTTAGTCACTTTAGACACACCAAACACACTTACCTTTGCACTCATGCACACATCACTCACCTGAACACCAACATCTTGACCTCTCCAAATCCTTCAACCCGACGGCCCACCTCATCTAACTTGGCGTGGTTTGGAGGCATCGGGAATCCGACACTTCAACCTTAAAATAGGGATTAGGCTAAAAATTGCCTGTTAACTGTTAATTGGCACTAATCCCTTCCCGCCTCGGTTAGGCGGGTCCCAGTGCGGGGTGGGTACATGCCTCCTTTGAAACTGGCATGGAGGTGAGTTTGTTTGTGGGATGGGGTCGGGACCCCTGATTTCCGGATTTTAACCGCCCCCATGCCTCCAAACCCGCCTCCACGGCCCAATGAAAATCCTGCCCGTGATGTCTGATCACGTGATGGCTG
The DNA here is from genome assembly GCF_052327205.1 of Somniosus microcephalus. Lineage (NCBI taxonomy): Eukaryota > Metazoa > Chordata > Chondrichthyes > Squaliformes > Somniosidae > Somniosus > Somniosus microcephalus. The sequence goes on from NC_140988.1 coordinate 289,225,920, forward strand.
ATCATGTGACATCTGATCACCAAACTACTCAAAATGTTATTGCAATCACCTAATAATGGCTGGGGCCCCTGTAGTTGACAATCTTTGCTGGTGGTTTCGCGCCAGCAGCTGTTGTGTGAGAAGTTCCAAGAAACAGATGACCACCCAAGAGCAGGAGAACCGGGGGAAACTGAGAGCAGGGGAAGAGGGTAAACTGAGAGCGGGGGAAGAAGGGAAACCGAGAGTGGGGGAAGAGGGGAAACCGAGAGAGAGGGAAGAGGGGAAACCGAGAGCGGGGGAAGAGGGGAAACTGAGAGAGAGGGAAGAGGGGAAACTGAGAGTGAGGGAAGAAAGGAAACCGAGAGCGGGGGAAGAGGGGAAACCGAGAACAAGGGAAGAGGGGAAACCGAGAGAGAGGGAAGAGGGGAAACTGAGAGCGGGGGAAGAGGGGAAACCGAGAGCGGGGGAAGAGGGGAAAACAAGAGCGAGCAAAGAGGGGAAAACGAGAGCGAGGGAAGAGGGGTAACCAAGAGCGGGGGAAGAGGGGAAACCGAGAGCGAGGGAAGAGGAGAAACCGAGAGAGAGGGAAGAGGGGACACCGAGAGCGGTGGGAGAGAGGAAACTGAGAGGGAGGGAAGAGGGGAAAGCGAGAGCGGTGGAAGAGAGGAAAACAAGAGCGGGGGAAGAGGGAAAACAGAGAGCGGGTGAAGAGAGGAAACTGAGAGCGGGGGAAGAGGGGAAACCGAGAGCGGGGGAAGAGGGGAAACTGAGAGCGGGGGAAGACGGGAAACAGAGAGCGGGGGAAGAGGGGAAAACAGAGAGAGAGGGAAGAGGGGAAACAGAGAGTGAGGGAAGAGGGGAAACCGAGATCGGGGGAAGAGGGGAAACCGAGATCGGGGCAAGAGGGGAAACCGAGAGTGGGGGAAGAGTGGAAACCGAGAGCAGGGGAAGAGGGGAAACCAAGAGCGGGGGAAGAGGGGAAACCAAGAGTGAGGAAGAGAGGAAACCGAGAGCGAGGAAGAGGGTAAATCAAGAGTGGGGGAAGAGGGGAAACCGAGAGCGGGGGAAGAGGGGAAACCGAGACCGGGGGAAGAGAGGAAACCAAGAGAGAGGGAAGAGGGGAAACAGAGAGCGGGGGAAGAGAGGAAACCGAGAGGGGGGAAGAGAGAAAACCGAGAGCGGGGGAAGAGGGGAAACCGCGAGCGGTGGAAGAGGGGAAACCGAGAGCGGGGGGAAGAGAGGAATCCGAGAGCGGGGGAAGAGGGGAAACCAAGAGCGGGGGAAGAGGGGAAACTGAGAGGGGGGAAGAGGGGAAACTGAGAGTGAGGAAGAGGGGAAACAGAGAGCGAGGAAGAGGGGAAACCGAGATCGGGAGAAGAGGGGAAACCGAGAGCAAGGGAAGAGGGGAAACCGAGAGCGGGGGAAGTGGGGAAACAAGAGAGAGGGAAGAGGGGAAACAGAGAGTGGGGGAAGAGAGGAAACCGAGAGGGGGGAAGAGAGGAAACCGAGAGTGGGGGAAGAGGGGAAACCGCGAGCGGTGGAAGAGGGGCGTCCACGAGAGCGGGGGAAGAGGGGAATCCGAGAGAGAGGGAAGAGGAGAAACCGAGAGCTGGGGAAGTGGGGAAACTGAGAGCGGGGGAAGAGGGGAAACTGAGAGCGGGGGAAGAGGGGAAACAGAGAGCGAGGGAAGAGGGGAAACTGAGAGCGGGGGATGAGGGGAAACCGAGAGCGGGGGAAGAGGGGAAACCAAGAGCGAGGGAAGAGAGGAAACTGAGAGCGAGGGAAGAGGGGAAACCAAGAGAGAGGGAAGAGGGGAAACAGAGAGCGGGGGAAGAGAGGAAACCAAGAGGGGGGAAGAGAGGAAACCGAGAGCGGGGGAAGAAGGGAAAGCGCGAGCGGTGGAAGAGGCGAAACCGAGAGGGGGGGAAGAGAGGAAACCGAGAGCGGGGGAAGAGGGGAAACTGAGAGCAGGGGAAGAGGGGAAACCGAGAGTGAGGAAGAGGGGAAACAGTGAACGAGGAAGAGGGGAAACCGAGAGCGGGGGAAGAGGGGAAACTGAGAGCGAGGGAAGAGGGGAAACAGAGAGCGAGGGAAGAGGGGAAACCGAGAGCGGGGGAAGAGGGGAAACCAAGAGCGAGGGAAGAGGGGAAACCAAGAGCGGAGGAAGAGGGGAAACCGAGAGCGGGGGAAGAGAAGAAACCGAGAGCGGGGGAAGAGGGGAAACCGAGAGTGGGGGAAGAGGGGAAACTGAGAGCGGGGGAAGAGGTGAAACCGAGAGCGGAGGAAGAGGGGAGACCGAGAGCGGGGGAAGAGGGGAAACCGAGAGCGGGGGAAGAGGGGAAACCGAGAGCGGGGGAAGAGAGGAAACCGAGAGCGAGGGAAGAGGGGAAACAGAGTGAGGGATGAGGGGAAACCGAGAGCGGGGGAAGAGGGGAAACCGAGAGCGGGGGAAGAGAGGAAACCGAGAGCGAGGGAAGAGGGGTAACCGAGAGCGGAGGAAGAGGGGAAACCGAGAGCGGGGGAAGAGGGAAAATCGAGAGCGGGGGAAGAGGGGAAACCGAGAGCGGGGGAAGAGAGGAAACCGAGAGCGAGGGAAGAGGGGAAACAGAGCGAGAGAAGAGGGGAAACCGAGAGCGGGGGAAGAGGGGAAACCAAGAGCGGAGGAAGAGGGGAAACCGAGAGCGGGGGAAGAGAAGAAACCGAGAGCGGGGGAAGAGGGGAAACCGAGAGTGGGGGAAGAGGGGAAACTGAGAGCGGGGGAAGAGGTGAAACTGAGAGCGGAGGAAGAGGGGAGACCGAGAGCGGGGGAAGAGGGGAAACCGAGAGCGGGGGAAGAGGGGAAACCGAGAGCGGGGGAAGAGAGGAAACCGAGAGCGAGGGAAGAGGGGAAACAGAGTGAGGGATGAGGGGAAACCGAGAGCGGGGGAAGAGGGGAAACCGAGAGCGGGGGAAGAGAGGAAACCGAGAGCGAGGGAAGAGGGGTAACCGAGAGCGGAGGAAGAGGGGAAACCGAGAGCGGGGGAAGAGGGAAAATCGAGAGTGGGGGAAGAGGGGAAACCGAGAGCGGGGGAAGAGAGGAAACCGAGAGCGAGGGAAGAGGGGAAACAGAGCGAGGGAAGAGGGGAAACCGAGAGCGGGGGAAGAGGGGAAACCAAGAGCGGAGGAAGAGGGGAAACCGAGAGCGGGGGAAGAGAGGAAACCGAGAGCGAGGGAAGAGGGGAAACAGAGCGGGGGAAGAGGGGAAACCAAGAGCGGGGGAAGAGGGGAAACCAAGAGCGGAGGAAGAGGGGAAACCGAGAGTGGGGGAAGAGAGGAAACCAAGAGAGAGGGAAGAGGGGAAACAGAGCGAGGGACGATAGGAAACCGAGAGCGGGGGAAGAGGGGAAACAGAGAGCGGGAGAAGAGGGGAAACCAAGAGAGAGGGAAGAGGGGAAACAGAGAGCGGGGGAAGAGAGGAAACCAAGAGGGGGGAAGAGAGGAAACCGAGAGCGGGGTAAGAGGGGAATTCCGAGAGCGGGGGAAGAGAGGAAACTGAGAGCGGGGGAAGAGGGGAAACCGAGAGCGGGGGAAGAGAGGAAACCGAGAGCGGGGGAAGTGGGGAAACAGAAAGCGGGGGAAGAGAGGAAACTGAGAGCGGGGGAAGAGGGGAAACCGAGAGCGGGGGAAGAGGGGAAACCGAGAGCGGGGGAAGTGGGGAAACAGAAAGCGGGGGAAGAGAGGAAACTGAGAGCCGGGGAAGAGGGGAAACCGAGGGTGAGGAAGAGGGGAAACAGAGAGCGAGGAAGAGGGGAAACCGAGAGCGGGGGAAGAGGGGAAACTGAGAGCGGGGGAAGAGGGGAAACCGAGAGTGGGGGAAGTGGGGAAACGCAGATCGGGGCAAGTGGGTACACCGAGAGTGAGGGAAGAGGGGAAACTGAGAGCGGGGGAAGAGGGGAAACCGAGACTGGGGGAAGAGAGGAAACCGAGAGTGGGGGAAGAGAGGAAACTGAGAGCGGGGGAAGAGAGGAAACCAAGAGAGAGGGAAGAGGGGAAACAGAAAGCGGGGGAAGAGAGGAAACCGAGAGGGGGGAAGAGAGGAAACCGAGAGCGGGGGAAGAGGGGAAACCACGAGTGGTGGAAGAGGGGAAACCGAGAGTGAGGAAGAGGGGAAACAGAGAGCGAGGAAGAGGGGAAACCGAGAGCGGGGGAAGAGGGGAAACAGAGAGCGAGGGAAGAGCGGAAACCGAGAGCGGGGGAAGTGGGGAAACGGTGATCGGGGCAAGAGGGGAAACCGAGAGCGAGGGAAGAGGGGAAACTGAGAGCGGGGGAAGAGGGAAAACCGAGAGCGGGGGAAGAGAGGAAACCGAGAGCGGGGGAAGAGAGGAAACCGAGAGCGGGGGAAGAGGGGAAACTGAGAGCGGGGGAAGAGGTGAAACCGAGAGCGGAGGAAGAGGGGAGACCGAGAGCGGGGGAAGAGGGGAAACCGAGAGCGGGGGAAGAGGGGAAACCGAGAGCGGGGGAAGAGAGGAAACCGAGAGCGGGGAAGAGGGGAAACCGAGAGTGAGGAATAGGGGAAACAGAGAGCGAGGAAGAGGGGAAACCGAGTGCGGGGGTGTAATGATATCAGCAAATAGTGATGGTATTTGCCTGTTTGATGATTATGCCTTACCAGCATATTTGCCTGTTTGATTATGATGCCTTACCAGCATATTTGCCTGTTTGATTATTTATGCCTTACCAGCAGAGGGCATGTGAGAGAGAGAGAGTTTAGTTTTAGTTTCGTTTTAGATGGATCTCTAACATGGTGTCTCCTGTAATGCTGTTAACTTAGATGAACAAGCTTTAGATAAAAAGACACCTCTTTCATGAATGTGTCGTCATTGAACCCATACACAAACCGATACATGGTGTCAGAAGTGATTGAAAGAGATGAAGAGGAAAAATCTGAAGTTAAATCAGCTCTCCACATATTAGCAAGCCAAAAGAGAACATCGTTACTTACCATTGGAGAATAGCTAACGAAGTGAATAAATGATAGGATTACACCCACCGGCGAAGCTTCAGTTGACAGGTAATGTGGCTGAAAATTGGAGGAGGTTCAAACAACGTTTGGAGTTGTATTTAGTGGCAATCGGAGCTGACGAGAAAAGTGATAAAATGAAAGCGTCAGTGTTCTTACATGTCTTGGGTGATGAAGCGCTGGAAGTGTATAATAACTTCACATTCGCTGCTGATGGAGACAAAATGAAGCTGGATAAAATAATGGAACAGTTTGAGGCCTACTGCATACCTAAACGTAACGTGACGTTTGAGAGGCACAGATTTTTCACATGTGTACAGAAAATGGGTGAGACTATTGATCAGTATGTGACTGAACTGAGAAACCGAAGCAAAACATGTGAATTTGGGGGACTGACAGACTCGCTGATAAAAGACAGACTGGTGTGTGGTATTCCAGATAATGGTCTAAGGGAAAGACTGCTAAGAGAGCAAGATCTAGACCTGGGAAAAGCCATAGCACTGTGTAGGGCTACAGAGACTGTGAAGTCGCAGGCAAAGGAGCTGTTCAGTGACAGTAGCTGCAACGTGGATGCAGTGAGTAAGAACGGACACAAACCGTTTAACAAAAAGAGCGCCAATGTGAAAAAAGAGGCGTGGCCAGCAAATAAAAATGAAAGGGGCAATCGAAAGTCATGTAGTTGATGCGGTACACAGCATACACCAAAAAAGTGTCCAGCATATGGTAAAAAATGCAATAGTTGCAACAAAAACAACCATTATGCCCGTTGCTGTAAGAACCAAGCGCAACAAAGCAAGGTCCATACAGTAGATGAAAGCGAGATAGAGGAGTTCTATATAGATGTTGTGTCTGAAAACAAAAAAGAAAAAAGAGACTGGATGTTGACACTAAAAGTGAATGACATACACATTCCATTTAAATTGGATACTGGAGCACAAGTTAATGTGATATCAGAGACTGATTTTAAGAAAATTAGACCCAGACCAAAGATACATGGAATAAAAGTGAAAGTGACAGGATACTCAGGTACTGATATACCAGTGAAAGGAAGATGCATTGTCAAAGTGACACACAAGGACAGAGAGCACATGCTAGCATTAATCGTGGTGCCAAAGGATGAGCAGGCCATATTAGGTTTAATAGCCTGTGAGAGACTGAACCTGGTAAAGAGAGTCCTCGTTGTGGAAAGCGAAGGAGAGACAGTCTATGATGAACTCATGAAAGAGTACAACGACCTATTTCAGGGTCTAGGCTGCCTTCCAGGAGAACACACGATCAGAGTAGATAAAAGTATACCAACGGTCATACATCCATGCAGAAAAGTTCCATTTGCTCTTCAAAAGCAACTGAAGGCAGAGTTGGACAGGATGGAAAGCCTGAACGTGATTCAGAAGATAGATGAGCCAACTGAGTGGGTGAGTTCCCTTGTCGTTGTGGACAAAAAGAATGGAAAGCTCAGAATTTGCCTGGATCCAAGAGATCTAAACAGAGCAATAAAGAGAGAGCACTTCAAGCTTCCTACACGTGAGGAAATCATGTCACAGTTTGCAAATGCAAAGTATTTCAGCAAGTTAGATGCATCATCAGGATTTTGGCAGATGAAACTGGATGAGGCAAGTTCAAGACTGTGCACGTTCAACAGTCCATTTGGCAGATACAGATTCCTAAGGTTACCATTTGGCATTGCCTCAGCTCCTGAAGTGTATCACAAAACTATTCATATGATCTATGAGCACCTGAAGGGAGTTGATACATTGATGGATGACATCATAGTATGGGGAACCACGAGAACTGAGCATGACGAGAGACTGAAAAAAGTGCTGGAAGCAACAAGGAAAACAAACCTGAAGCTGAATAGAGAGAAATGCCAGCTCGGGGTGACAGAACTGACATTCGTGGGAGATATCCTTAGCGGTGAGGGCATCAGACCAGATCCCAGAAAGGTGTCCGCCATTGAGAATATGCCAAAGCCACAATGCAAAAAGGACGTGCAGAGGTTTAATGGAATGACCAACTACATGGGTAAATTCATATCCAACCTCTCAGAAAAGATGGCGCCACTGAGACGACTAACTGAAAAGAACATAGAATGAGACTGGAATCATGAGCATGAGAAGTCATGGAGCGATCTAAAGAAACTGCTCACAGAGGAACCAGTTCTGAGGTTTTATGACCCAGCGAGACCCATCAAGATATCATCAGATGCATCACAGAGTGGGCTCGGTGTCGTTCTTCTGCAAAAATATGACTACTGGCAACCTATTGCATATGCATCGCGCTCAATGACAGACGCGGAGACGCGATATGCTCAAATAGAAAAGGAGCTGCTCAGCATCACATACGCCTGTGAAAGATTTCACCAGTTTGTGGCAGGACAAGCAATCAGTGTAGAGACTGACCATAAGCCCTTGATTGCATTGTTCCAAAAGCCACTAAATAGCTGTCCGCTTAGAATACAAAGAATGATGATCAGGCTGCAACGCTATACACTGAATGTTGCGTACACACCGGGTAAGCTGATGTATAAAGCAGACACGTTGTCCAGAGCTGTTGACCCAAGTGAGCCCGCAAACACCAAAATGGATGAAAAAGTGAACGCCTACGTGGACATGATCACAAGTGCACTGCCCATAGCAGATGCAAAAATGGAGCTCATAAAAACTGAGACAAACAAAGATGAAACAATGAGACGACTGAGGAAAAGCATCTTGGATGGATGGCCCAGCATGAAGCAAGACTGCTCACCTGACATGGCAGAGTATTGGAACTGCAGGGCAGGACTATCAGTGGTCGAAGACATCATCTACAAAGGAAGTAAAATAGTTATCCCAAAGAGTCTGAGAAAAGAGATGCTAAAAAGGATCCATGGAGGACATCTGGGAATCGAAAAGTGTAAGAAAAGAGCACGAGAGGTGATGTACTGGCCACGAATCAACCAAGATGTGACAAATGAGGTGTCAAACTGCACAATATGCCTGAGATATCGAGCAAGCAATCCGGTAGAACCACTAAAGCCACACCCAGCGCCAGACAGACCTTACCAGAAGGTAGGCGCTGACCTATTCGTATGTCAAGGGAAGGACTATCTTGTAGTCACAGACTATTACTCCCTGTATCCAGAGGTTTGTAGACTGTACACCACCACTGCAGATGCTGTGATAACATGTATGAAAGCCATATTCTCCAGACATGGCGTGGCAAGCGAGGTCTTCACAGACAACGGACCCCAGTTTTACAATGCAAGTTTCCGACACTTTGACAAAGAGTGGGACTTTGTCCACACAACGTCAAGTCCTCACTTTCCACAGTCCAATGGACTAGTGGAAAAATCAGTCCAGACAGTGAAAAGACTGATGTACAAGGCAAAAGACAGTGGAACTGACTTCTACCAGAGGATGCTTGTATACCGCACAACGCTGCTCGAGTGTGGTATGTCACCAGCCCAACTCCTTATGGGACGTCTGCTAAGGTCAAACCTACCCATCCCGGAGAACCTCCTGAAAACAAAAGAGGGGGAGAAAGTGAGGAAGTTCAAAGAGCAACAGAAAGAAAAGCAAAAGTACTACTATGACAGAGGAACACAAAACTTACCTGAACTCCACACTGGTGACCAAGTAAGGTTCAAAGACAAAACAAACACATGGACTCAGAAGGGAACTGTCCTGAGTGAAGTTCAACCAAGATCATACACCATTCAGACAGATGAGGGTGCTGTTCTGAGAAGAAATCGTCGGGATCTTCTCATGGGACCAGCCACAGCAGGTCAAAAGACTGATACTGTTGAACAACCTGATCACACAGTAGGTCAAAAGACTGATACTGTTGAACAACCTGATCACACAGCTGAGAAATCATCATCTGAGGCAACAACTCAGATTCAAGGACAATCAATCAGAAAATCCTCAAGACATGTGAAGCCTCCTGAGAGACTCATTGAGCAAATTTAAGGACTCTTGTTATAGAAGGAAGTAATGTTGTCTTATTCTTTCTTCAAGTTCTAGTGTATTTACATATTTCATGTGAACACACAAAGCAAGGTTAAAAAACCTTGATAATGATAATGTAAGTTCATTAAGTGTTACTGTTAAAATGCAGAATAATACAAAGAAAACATGTTGTTAGATAAAAGTAAAATACCTTTGTTTTAAGAAAGGGAGATGTAATGATATCAGCAAATAGTGATGGTATTTGCCTGTTTGATGATTATGCCTTACCAGCATATTTGCCTCTTTGATTATGATGCCTTACCAGCATATTTGCCTGTTTGATTATTTATGCCTTACCAGCAGAGGGCATGTGAGAGAGAGAGAGTTTAGTTTTAGTTTTGTTTTAGATGGATCTCTAACATGGTGTCTCCTGTAATGCTGTTAACTTAGATGAACAAGCTTTAGATTAAAAGACATTCTCTTTCATGAATGTGTCGTCATTGAACCCACATACAAATCAATACAGGGGGAAGAGGGGAAACTGAGAGCGGGGGAAGAGGGGAAACCGAGAGAGAGGGAAGAGGAGAAACCGAGAGCGGGGGAAGTGGGGAAACTGAGAGCGGGGGAAGAGGGGAAACTGAAAGCGAGGAAGAGGGGAAACTGAAAGCGAGGCAGAGGGGTAACCGAGAGCGAGGGAAGAGGGGAAACCGAGAGCGGAGGAAGAGCAGAAACCGAGAGCGGAGGAAGAGGGGAAACCGAGAGCGAGGAAGAGGGGAAACCGAGAGCGAGGGAAGAGGGGAAACCGAGAGCAAGGGAAGAGGGGAAACCAAAAGCGGAGGAAGAGGGGAAACCGAGAGCGGGGGAAGAGGGGAAACAGAGAGAGAGGGAAGATGGGAAACCGAGAGCGAGGGAAGAGGGGAAACCGAGAGCCGTGGAAGAGAGGAAATCGAGAGCGGGGGAAGTGGGGAAACCGAGAGCGAGGGAAGAGGGGAAACCGAGAGCGGGGGAAGAGAGGAAACCGAGAGTGGGGGAAGAGAGGAAACAGAGTGAGGGAAGAGGGGAAACTGAGAGTGACGGAAGAGGGGAAACCGAGAGTGAGGGAAGAGGGGAAACCGAGAGCGGGGGAAGAGGGGAAACCAAGAGCGAGGGAAGAGGGGAAACCGAGAGCGGGGGAAGAGGGGAAACCGAGAGCGAGGGAAGAGGGGAAACCGAGAGCGGGGGAAGAGGGGAAACCGAGAACGAGGGAAGAGGGGTAACCGAAAGCGAGGAAGAGGGGAAACCGAGAACGGGGGAAGAGGGGAAACCGAGAGCGGGGGAAGAGGGGAAACCGAGATTGGGGCAAGAGGGGAAACCGAGAGCGGGAGAAGAGGGGAAACCGAGAGCGGGGGAAGAGGGGAAACTGAGAACGGGGGAAGAGGGGAAACCGAGAGCGGGGTAAGAGGGGAAACCGAGAGCTGGGGAAGAGTGGAAACCGAGAGCGAGGAAGAGGGGAAGCTGAGCATAATATTACTTTGGATTAATTGGTTTTTAGAATATTTGCTTTACTATCCTTATAATCAGTATCTTACAATTATCAGTAATGGATTCATAATAGTGTGTAAGAATTAAATGTAGAAGTCTATAATCATCAACTGTATACAATGGTGACCTGAATTATATTAGAAATGTAACTCTGTTCTTTTAATTAAAGTCTGTGTATTAGCTGTAACCCAGACAGTCTGGGGTAAGAAAGAGGACCGCTATAGTCAAATAGGGAAGCTGTTGGGTGAATTAACGAAAGTAGGATATTAGCCAACAGCTAAGAATGAGGCATATAGTGGAACTAGCTGTGGGAACCAAGGTCAGTTGTAACTGCAGCCGTGTTGGAATGTTATGATGTCTGGCAGTGAGTTAAAACATAGGCCTTTCACAGGACCAGCAAGGATGCCTATCTTTACGGAATGACGTATTTCCACCTCCGTAACATCGCCCGTCTCCGCCCTTGCCTCAGCTCATCCTGTGCTGAAACCCTCATCCATGACTTTGTTACCTCTAGACCTGACTATTCCAATGCACTCCAGGCTGGCCTCCCACGTTCTACCCTACGTAAACTTGAGGTCATCCAAAACTCGGCTTCCCGTATCCTAACTCGCACCAAGTCATGTTCACCCATCACCCCTTTGCTCGCTGACCTACATTGGCTCCTGGTTAAGCAATGCCTCAATTTCAAAACTCTCATACTTGTTTTCAAATCCCTTGATGGCCTCGCCCCTCCCTATCTCTGTAATCTCCTCCAGCACCACAATCCCTGAGATATCTGCGTTCCTCTAATTCTGCCCTCTAGAGCATCCCTGATTATAATCGTTCATGCATTGGTGGCCATGCCTTCTGTTGCCTAGGCCCTAAGCTCTGGAATTCCCTGCCTGAACCTCTCTGCCTCTCTACCTCTCTTTCCTCTTTTAAGATGCTCCTTAAAATCTACCTCTTTGACCAAGCATTTGGTCATCTGCCCTAATTTCTCCTTATGTGGCTCGGTGTCAATATTTTTTTTGTCTTATAATACTCCTGTGAAGCACCTTGGGATGTTTTACTAAGTTAAAGGAGCTATATAAATACATGTTTTTGTTGTTAGGGAGACATGGGGCTCGATTTTAACTCAGGTGCGGGGAATTGTCGGGTTCCCCAAATTTGGTGTTTCCCACACGAATCTAAATGTGTCTGTGAGATTGATGCAATTTTCACTCAATTGGCCAATTGATTTCCAACGTGTGGGAAGCCTTGGCAATTGAGTATTTCCAGTCAGAAAGTGGCAGAATATGACGTCGTCATTGCTGCTGCCTTTAGGGCCCACAGCAAGCCTTGCTTCTTCTGCAGACTTCCAAACTTCACCATTGAGATGGCACAGGAGCCTGCAGGAGCAACGGCCAGTGGGAGGGCAAGAGCTGCCCCCAAATTTGATGAGGCTTCACTGCAGGCATTACTGGATGGTGCTAGGGCCCACAGGGAGGTCCTGTTCCCTTCTTCAGGGAGGAAGAGGCCTCCCAGTCAGACCAAGGCTGTGTGGCTACAGGTGGCTGGTGAAGTGAACTTCTTGGGGCTCACACGGCGCACCTGGATGCAGTGCAGGAACAGATTCCATGACCTTCTTCGCACTGGAAAAGTAAGTACTGTATGAAGTTTCCATCACCCTCAATCTGATCCCCATTGCCTTTCCTCACCAGCACTCAGCTTTAGCAATCTCTTCCTCCACATCCCACTTGACACTCACATCCATGCACCCTTACTCATTCCCTCTCTCTCTATGCTCACATTCACGTAACTATTCCACCATGCAGCCCTCACACTCCCTCTCACTCTGATGCTTTGAACACAACTGACTACACACAGGGAGGGCCCTTGGTCTTGCAACCACACTCAATCTTTGTCTTCTTCTAAGTATCTATGCTATGCAATATCTGCACGCACGCCTTCATTCTCACTCAACCTCCACTTGTGTCCCTCATTGCAGGAAAAGAGAGCTCACAGCAGGAGAGAGCAAGCCAGGACAGGAGGAGGACCGCCCTCATTAGCCCAGCTTACCCCCTGGGAGGAAGCCGTCCTGGAGATTGTCGGGGCTGACATAGATGCGGAAGTTGGGGAAGGAGAGACAGGTGCATCCCCGCAAGCTGGTGACAGAATAGTTGTCCATCTCTCTCATTGGCATTGCATGAGTCGCTGATAATGATTCTGAAGCTACATCATATGGACTTATGATCATCTGCAAAATGCAATGTGCATGTAACCTTGGCATCACATCTCTTACTTTTTCCTTGACTCCCCCCAGGACCATGGAGAGCCCCCGTCCCCAGTGTGCAGGAGGAAGAGCCTGAGATGCCAGACTCCTCAGAGGAATCTGCAACCTCTGAGGGCGCAGCGTCAGCAGAAATAAATGCACCCAGCACCAGCGCAGACACTCACGCCTCGGTGGGACCTTCGGGGCATAGAGTAGAGTTGTCACCTGGTGTATCACAGCTCACAAGTGAGCATCAGCAGATTATGGAGACAGGGACAGCAGTGGAGAGTTCTCGTCGGAGGGCGCAGAACTCTGCCAGTGCGGCTCAGCTGCATGTCGACCCTCTGCCTCTGGGTCCATCCGTAAGATCAGGGGTAATGGAACTCCAGGCACAGATGCAGGAGTCTTTGGCAGGTTTTGTCTCTAGGGTCGCTGCAAGTGTGGAGCGAATGGAGGAGTCCATAGCGAACATCAGCAGAGCCTTTGTGGAGTCATTGGCGCATGAACGCATCAACACAGAAAGGATGGTTACCTACATGGAAATGATTGCTGCCTCCATGATAAGGCTGGCTACGGTAGAGGAGAGGAGGGCTACGGCCATGGAGGAGGTTAGTCGCCAGGGTATGGAAAACATGGTGAGTGTTCAGAATAGAATGACATCTCTTGAGGAGCGATGGGCATCTATTGAACAGAGAACATAAGAACATAAGAACATAAGAAGTAGGAGCAGGAGTAGGCCATACGGCCCCTCGGGCCTGCTCCGCCATTCAATAGGATCATGGCTGATCCGAACCTAGACTCACGTCCACTTCCCTGCCCGCTCCCCGTAACCCCTAATTCCCTTATCAGCTAGGAAACTGTCTATCTCCGTTTTAAATTTATTTAATGTCGCTGCTTCCACAGCTCTCTGAGGTAGCAAATTCTATAGATTTACTACCCTCTGAGTGAAGAAGTTTCTCCTCATCCCTGTTTTGAAACGGCAGCCCCTTATTCTAAGATTATGCCCCCTAGTTCTAGTCTCACCCATCAGTGGAAACATCCTCACCGCATCCACCCGATCAAGCCCCCTCACAATCTTATATGTTTCGATAAGATCGCCTCTCATCCTTCTGAATTCCAATGAGTAGAGGCCCAACCTACTCAACCTTTCCTCATAAGTCAACCCCCTCATCTCCGGAATCAACCGAGTGAACCTTCTCTGAACTGCCTCGAGAGCAAGTATATCTTTTCTTAAATATGGAAACCAAAACTGTACGCAGTATTCCAGGTGTGGCCTCACCAGTACCCTGTATAACTGAAGCAAGACTTCCCTGCTTTTATACTCTATCCCCCTTGCAATAAAAGCCAAGATTCCATTGGCCTTCCTGATCACCTGCTGTACCTGCATACTAACCTTATGTGTTTCATGCACCAGGACCCCCAGATCCCTTTGTACTGTAGCACTTTGCAGTTTCTTTCCATTTAGATAATATCTTGCTCTTTGATTTTTTCTGCCAAAGTGCATAACCTCACACTTTCCAACATTATATTCCATCTGGCAAATTTCTGCCCACTCACTTAGCCTGTCTATGTCCTTTTGCAGGTTTTTTAAGTCCTCCTCACTCACTGCTTTCCCTCCCATTTTTGTATCATTGGCAAACTTGGAAACGTTGCACTCGGACCCTTCCTCCAAATCGTTAATATAGATTGTAAAGAGTTGGGGTCCCAGCACTGACCCCTGCGGAACACCACTCGTCACTGATTGCCAACCCGAGAATGAACCATTTATCCCAACTCACTGTTTTCTGTTAGATAGCCAATCTTCCACCCATGCCAGTATATTACGCCCAATCCTGTGATTTTTTATCTTGTGCAGTATCTTTTGTGTGGCACCTTGTCAAATGCCTTTTGGAAGTCCAAATACACCACATCCACTGGTTCCCCTTTATCCACCCTGTTTGTTACATCCTCAAAGAATTCGAGCAAATTTGTCAAACATGATTTCCCCTTCATAAAACCATGCTGACTGTCCGATTAAATTATGCTTATCCAAATGTCCTGTTACTGCTTCCTTAATAATGGACTCCAACATTTTACCAACCACAGATGTTAGGCTAACTGGTCTATAGTTACCAGCCTTTTGTCTACTTCCCTTTTTAAATAAGGGCGTTACATTAGCAGTTTTCCAATCTGCTGGGACCTTTCCTGAATCCAGGGAGTTTTGGAAAATTACCACTAATGCATCCACAATCCCTACCGCTACTTCTCTCAAGACCCTAGGTTGTAAGCCATCAGGTCCAGGGGATTTATCCGCCTTTAGTCCCATTATCTTACCGAGTACCACCTCCTTAGTGATTTCAATCGTGTTTAACTCCTCCCCCCCATAGCCCCCTGTTTGTCCAGTGTTGGGATATTTTTAGTGTCCTCTACTGTAAAGACTGATACAAAATATTTGTTCAGCATTTTTGCCATCTCCATGTTCCTCACCACTAATTTCCCAGTCTTGTCCTCTAAGGGACCAACATTCACTTTAGCCACCGTTTTTCTTTTTATATAATTGTAGAAACTCTTGCTATCTTCATGGAAGTCCTTCTGAGTAGGACTGCCCTTGCAGATACGGGTCCCCATGGCCCTCCTGATGTGCAGCAAGGTGCTCTCAAGCCACTTGCAGGCGCGGAGGGGGAGCTGACCCACGAGAGGGAGGTTGCTGGCAGACCTCAAGGAAGTGGGGTTTTCTCTCTAAGCGCTCACACTTCCATGCCACTGCAGAGCCCTCAGTCAGAGCCCCGCCGGAGTCCACACCCAAGTGAGATAGACGTCTCAACCCCTGCACAGCTGCAGGAGCAGCAGACTGCTGATGAGCCCTCACAGGCTCGCCACCCCAGAGGACGCCCGCCAAAGGTGTCGAGACAGGAAAGTGAGCAAGGGGCCTCCACATCTGCTGAAGCCGCAGGGGAACCACTACATAGGAGCACGCGTAAGAGGAAAATAAAGCACAAATAGTCACAAGGGTAGTCACTTGGGTGAAATGTTGTGTATTCTGTAAAAATGCCATCAGTTGTTTGCTTTGCATAAAAATTCTGATGGCAACTTCTGCAGTTGTGGCGTGTGTCATTTTACGAATGGGGCTGGAGGGCCTCTAATGCCAAGAAGGGAAGGAAAAAAAGGCTTCCCATGCTTCTGGTAGATGCCTCAGTTGAGGAAGCGCTGAGTGAGGGTGGCGAGAGGGGTTTCGCAGGAGGTCACACTGGAGAAGTGTGTGAGGCTCCAACCTTCCACAGCTGTGGTTAAGCCTGGTAAAAGTTGCCCCAGACCTGAAACAACAAAGTCCTGCCACCTGCAAATGATGGCTGATCAAATCTCCTCTTTAATGGTTAACCTGCAGCTGATAGTCAGCAAGCCAATAGTGCTCACATCAGGTTTCACAGGTGTGATCCCCACCAGGTGTGTTTCACGTGGGAAAAGGGTTAAACAGGCAAGGGCCTGTTAAAATGGGATTATAAAGGCCAATGAGTGCTGTTTAAGGGCCCTAAAGACCAGTCCCGCCTGTTGCAGGCGGGACTGATTCGGGACCATCAGACAAGCCTGGGTTAAAATGGCTAGGTGTCCGGAACCAGGCCGGGGGGGGGGGGGGGTCCCGACCCCCAGGTTTTGCAATTTTAACCCTCCACATGCCTCAAAGCCCGCCTGATGGCTGAGTTAAAATCAAGCCCATGTTCTTTCGTGTTGCAATAACTAACCCAGATACGAGTCTTGATGGTCAAAAACAGAAGATGTAAGGGGTTTGTGTGATGAAATAACTGTGTTCTGATATTTGTACTTGCACTTGTAATGTCTGGAATGTTCCACTAGGGGGAACCACTAATGCTCCTCCCTGGCCCCGCCCCTCTTCTGGTGTGTTCTACCAAGGGCTCGGTCGACGATGGACTCTGTTAACTCTGCCATGATTCTTATTTAATAAAAGGCTTCAGTCTTAAGCTTTAACTTCGGATTCGGGCAGTTATTTAGCACATCAATTTTATTAAATAACTACTTTTGGAAGATGGATCGATTTTTGAAACCAGAGTGTCTGGATATCGATCCCCATTCGGCAGATGCGTTGAAGAAATTTACGCATTGGCTCCGATGTTTTGAACACTTCATCGCATCATCGACCGATCCGACGGTTAACAAGTTGGGTCTTCTAACCAACTTGGTAAGTCATCAAACTTACTCTATAATTGAAGATATTACTACATATGAAGAGGCCTTCGCAGCTCTTAAAGCCCAGTACCTTAAGTCGGTTAACGAAGTATATGCCAGGTATCTCCTGTCTACTCGCAGGCAATTACCCGAGGAATCTCTGGACGATTTCCTGCAGGACCTTAAGGCTTTGGCTAAGGGTTGCAACTACAAGGCTGTCTCTGCCATAGTGTATCAGGAAGAAGCCATCTGCGATTCTTTCATATCTGGCCTCCGATCTAATTATATTAGACAGAGACTCCTCGAGAACGACTCGTTAGTTTTAAAAACGGTTGTCACTGCTGCTCGATCGTTAGATGTAGCCCAGAAGAATTCAGAAGTGTATGCATCAGCCCATGCATCTCTCTCAGCCTCGTGTGTTCCGAGTATGGAGGCATCCATAACACCTATGGAGCCCCCACTTAATCCTATTGTTGCGGCTGTACCCCATGGGTCTAAGTGTTATTTTTGTGGCCAATCTAAACACCCCAGGCAAAGTTGCCCAGCCAGAGAGGCTACCTGTTTTAAATGTAAGAAACGGGGACATTTTAGTAAAGTGTGCAAGGGTAATCCTGTACCCGATGTCTTCTCTGCTGCCACCTATCGTTTTACTCTAGCCTCGGCTACGGTTGACCAGACCATACCGTGTTCCTTGTCAAAATCTATGATGGACATTAAGATTAATGGTCGTCCTACTGGGTGTTTGATAGACTGTGGCAGTACTGAAAGTTTTATACACCCCAACCTTGTTAACTCCTGTTCATTGAAGGTGTATCCTACTCAAAGTGAAATTGTGATGGCGTCCAAATCCCTTACTTCAGAGGTAACTGGATATTGTAAAGTCACATTGACCGTTAAGGATACGGAGTATAAGGATTTTAAACTCCTCATATTACCTCAGTTGTGTGTGAACTTAATATTAGGCTTGGACTTCCAGTGTCAGCATGAGAGCGTTACCCTTAAGTATGGTGGATCCCAGCCTCCGCTCACAGTCTGCGGCCTTTCTACTTTAAACGTAAGCCCGCCTTCTTTGTTTGTGAACCTTGCTCCTAATTGTAGACCTATAGCGACTAAGAGTCGACGGTATAGTTCAGAAGATAAAACATTTATAAAAGAGGAAGTGGGAAGGCTTCAACGGGAGGGAATCATCGAACACAGTGGTAGCCCGTGGCGTGCCCAGGTGGTGGTGGTTAAAACTAATGAGAAGAAAAGACTTGTGGTCGATTATAGCCAGACTATAAACTTGTATACCCAATTAGACGCCTATCCTTTGCCTCGTATTTCTGAGATGGTGAACCAGATAGCTCAGTACCGCGTGTTCTCCACCATTGATTTAAAGTCTGCCTACCATCAACTCCCCATCAAAATAGAAGACCGACCTTATACGGCCTTCGAAGCTAATGGGCGCCTGTTCCAATTCCTTTGGGTGCCCTTTGGAGTGACGAATGGGGTATCCTTCTTCCAACGGGAGATGGATCGTATGGTGGATGAATACGCGTTGGAAGCAACATTCCCGTACCTGGACAATGTTACCATCTGTGGGCGTGACCAACGGGAGCATGATCAAAATCTCGCGAAGTTCCTAGAGACTGCAAAGAGGTTAAACCTGACCTACAACGAAAACAAGTGTACCTTCAATACTACACGTTTGTGTATTCTTGGTTGCGTTGTGGAGAATGGGGTAATCGGGCCAGACCCTGAAAGATTACGCCCACTTAAGGAATTACCTTTACCTCACACTGTAAAAGCCTTAAGAAGGTGTCTGGGATTCTTCTCGTACTATGCCCAGTGGGTGGCTAGCTACTCAGATAAAGTCCGACCTCTTATTAAGTCGACGTCTTTTCCGCTATCGGCGGAAGCTCAGGAGGCTTTCCTTAATATCAAACGGGACATTGAGAAGGCAGTGGTATGTGCCGTGGATGAGAAGATCCCATTTCAAGTGGAAAGTGATGCATCTGATTTTGCGTTGGCAGCAACTCTTAACCAAGCTGGTAGACCAGTAGCCTTCTTCTCTCGTACATTGCAAGGACCAGAAGTTCGACATTCTTCAGTGGAAAAGGAGGCACAGGCAATTATTGAAGCAGTCAGGTATTGGAGACATTATCTCGCTGGCCAACGTTTTACGCTCATTACTGACCAGCGATCTGTGGCCTTTATGTTCAACACTAAGCAGAGAGGCAAGATCAAAAATGATAAGATTTTAAGATGGTGAATAGAACTGTCAACACATGACTATGATATTCACAGGCCTGGAGTATTTAATGAGGCATCGGATGCTTTGTCACGAGGAGTATGTGCTAGTCTAGGTACAGATAAACTTCAAAGTCGACCACGACGCACTCTGCCACCCTGGGGTTACCAGAATGAACCACTTCATTAAGTCCCACAATCTACCCTACTCTATTGAGGAGGTCCGGACAATGACCAGAACCTGTCATGTTTGTGCTGAATGCAAACCCCGCTTCTATAAGCCGTCCGAGCCAGCTCATCTTATTAAAGCAACTCGACCATTTGAGCGTTTGAGTCTCGATTTTAAAGGTCCCCTTCCATCGAGCGACCGTAATGTCTATTTTCTTAATATTATAGACGAGTACTCTCGGTTCCCTTTTGTTATCCCCTGTCCGGATGTGACTAGTGCTGTTGTAATTAAATGCCTCTGCCAACTGTTTTCCTTGTTCGGCATGCCTAACTATATACATAGTGATAGGGGTTCTTCCTTTACGAGCGAAGAATTACGACAGTTTTTGCTATCGAAGGGGATTGCAACGAGTAGAACTACCAGCTATAACCCTCGTGGTAATGGGCAGGTCGAGAAAGAAAATGCGACAGTGTGGAAGGCTATCGTACTGTCTCTGAAGTCACGAGGCCTGCCGACCTCTCGCTGGCAGGATGTCCTGCCAGACGTGCTGCATTCCATAAGGTCTATTTTGTGTACAGCGACGAATGCCACCCCTCATGAAAGGATGTTTAGTTTTCCAAGAAAAGCTACTAATGGAGTATCGTTACCCACATGGTTGACGACCACGGGCCCTGTGTTGTTGCGCAGACATGTGAGAGGCCACAAGACTGATCCACTGGTGGAGGAAGTACAACTCCTCCATGCTAATCCCCAGTATGCGTATATTCAATATTCGGATGGGCGAGAGGATACGGTCTCTATTAAAGATCTTGCAGCTGCTGGAGCTCAAAAAGAGTTCGACTCTGAGAGTAGAGTTTTCAATCGTGGTATTGGACCTTCAGAGACACAAACCCTCAGTGTGGAAAATACTGATGATTCTGGGAATTCGAATGAACCGGAGTTAGTACTCCGGGAGGAGCCTCAGCAAGAGTTACGTCGTTCCCAG
This sequence comes from Somniosus microcephalus, assembly GCF_052327205.1. Lineage (NCBI taxonomy): Eukaryota > Metazoa > Chordata > Chondrichthyes > Squaliformes > Somniosidae > Somniosus > Somniosus microcephalus. Next base: position 289,246,119 of record NC_140988.1, read on the forward strand.
AGGATTATCAGACCACCTGACAGACTGAATCTATAGCAGGGGGTGAATGTGATGAAATAACTGTGTTCTGATATTTGTACTTGCACTTGTAATGTCTGGAATGTTCCACTAGGGGGATCCACTAATGCTCCTCCCTGGCCCCGCCCCTCTTCTGGTGTGTTCTACCAAAGGCTCGGTCGATGATGGACTCTGTTAACTCTGCCATGAATCTTATTTAATAAAAGGCTTCAGTCTTAAGCTTTAACTTCGGATTCGGGCAGTTATTTGGCACATCAGTTTGTAAGACCAGAACCTGAGTAAGCAAAGGTGCTGTGGATATAGTATCTCTGATTGGGTTTTGGGGAATTGGGTGTAAGCCAGTGATTACTTCAGTGAGACTCCATGGGAGAAAAATTCGGTTGGTTTGCACCTCCCGTTAGCACCTCCGGGGGTGCTAATGGGGTGCTAGCAACTCAGCGTCCGAATGCGGCAATTTTAGCACTGCTCGCGAAATTGACCTGTCATTTTGCGGTGGCGCTAAATGCTACTGCCACAATCTCCTGCGCCCACAGATCGTGACGTCATACAAGCGTGCAATGCCCCGGTAGCCCCCCAGACTGGAAATTGATACGCGCCCCCTGCCTTAGCGCCTGCCGTTAGGAATGACAGGTAGAGGGGAATGTTTTCAAGTCGGGTAGGGGCTGGGGGAGCGCTATTTAAAGGCGGGTGCTTCCTGTTTTTTCTTGTCGGCAAAATTTTTGGTATATGCAGGTTGAGAGGGAGAGAGTCGTCTGGAGAGATTTAATGCTGTCCTAAGGTGTTTTGGTTCTCAGCACCACTTTTGAGGTTCCTAATTATCTGACCTTCATATTTAGCATATTTATAAGATTTTATGGCGGCTACACTAACTCAAGGCGTTGACCTCCAGCTTCACCTTTGGAGGCAGCAGAGACGCAGAGATAGAGTGGTAAATATGGCCAGAGGGGGGAGGGCCAACAGGCCTCTGTACAGGAGACCTTACCTTCCCAGGGTATTCAGGGAACAATTCTCCTATATTCATTTGTCCAAGGAGCAGTGTTTTCACAGGCTGCGCTTCAGCAAGGAGGTGGTTGTTGTGTCTGTGTATAATAAGACACAGACTGCAGGAGAACGGTACAACAGGTGTTTACTCAACGTGGCTCACATTGGAACTGATCTGTACAGATTACTACTCAGTACTATATACAGGCGTGGTCACTGCCGGTACTGCAGTATACATGAGCAGTAAAAGATAGTTCCCCCCTTAAAGGTATATACATTACAATTCCTCCCCTTTTAGATTAACAGTACCATAACACTCATTTAACTATTAAATATCAAACTAATTACAATTAACGCTTTTAACATGCAACATTAGCTGAAAATAGTCTATTTATATATTCAGTCTTTGGGGAGGCTTCCTGATCCTTTCTGGATAGTGCCTTTCCCGAGTGTCTTGCTCTTGGTGCGGAGGCGATTCAGGCCCCCTGTCGTCGGTTGGTTCATCAGCTTCCGATGCTACTGTTTCTGGGGTAGATGCGACCTGTATGTCGGGTTCATCACCAGGTACGTATGGGCGAGGCATGGGGTTGACTTGTTCCTGTGACTCTAGGATCTGGTCAGCATGGCGTCTCATGATGCTCTCCCCAACGTCCACTGTGTACATTAGTGGGCCCTGCCGTGTGCATATTGTTCCTGGCTGCCATTTTTCTGTTCGGTAGTCGCGGGCCAAGACTGGTTGCCCTACATTGAAGCTCCTTGTTGGCTTCTCATTTATGTGCTGGAATTGCTTACTCTCAACATCTCTTCATACGTTTGGTCTGAGCAAATCCAGGCGAGATCTTAACCTTCGGTTAAAGAACATCATGGCTGGGGCCTGGTTGGTGACTGCATGTGTCGCATTCCGGTAGGCGAACAGGAAATTGTCCACCTTGTGCTGCAGCGGAATGTTGTCATTGTACATAGCCTTTATTGCCGCCTTAAAGGTTTGTACGAACCTCTCAGCCAATCCATTTGTGGCTGGATGATACGGGGCGGATGTGTAATGCCTTACCCCATTCTTTTTCAAGAACCTCCGGAACTCTTCGGACACAAACTGTGGTCCATTGTCGGAGCAAATCTGTTCTGGCAAGCCATTCCTGGCAAAAATGGTCCGTAGGACTGCAATAGTTTTCTCCGTGGTGGTGGAGGACATTTTGATGACCTCAGGCCATTTCGAGTGCACATCCACGGCTATTAAAAGCATTGAGTCCATGAATGGACCAGCAAAATCAATATGCACCCGTTGCCATGGAGATGAGGGCCACTCCCATGGGTGTAGAGGGGCCTGTGGTGGTGCATTTTGGACTTTCTGGCATCCTGAGCAGCTCTTGGTCAGGTCCTCAATTTGTTTATCGATTCCTGGCCACCACACATAAGCCCTGGCTAGGCTTTTCATTTTTACCCCTCCCAAGATGACCCTCATGAAGCTCATTGAGCACTCTATCCCTTAAATTGGGTGGGATTACCACTCGGGATCCACACATCACGGTCCCCCGGCACACTGACAGCTGTTCTCTCCTTGTCGAGAATGCTGGCAACAGTGAGTCGCCATGTGCTGGCCATCCCTTCACCGTCAAATCATATACCCGAGACAGTGTCGGGTCATTTCGGGTTTCCTTTTCGATACAAGCGTTAGTTACTGGTAGGTATTCAACTATAGTCAAATGGAATATTTCGACAGGATCCACTGCTGGTGCTTCCTCTGCAGTAGGCAGTGGCAGGCGTGATAGCCCATCAGCATTTCCATGCTGTTTCGTGCCCTTATATTCAATCTCATAGTGGTGCGCCCCTAGAAAAAGTGACCATCTTTGTAGTCGTTGCGCAGTCATCACCGGAACGCCCTTCTTCGGATTAAAAATGGAGACAAGAGGCTGGTGATCAGTCAGCAAGGTGAATTTCTGCCCGTGCAGATAGTGATTGAACTTTTTCACTCCCCACACTAGGCTGAGGGCCTCCTTGTCAATCTGGGCGTAGTTACGCTCGGCTGAGGTTAGTGATCGTGACGCAAAGGCTATTGGCCTCTCTGAGCCGTCCGAGAATTTGTGCGACAGCACCGCTCCAATGCCGTAGGGTGACGCATCACATGCCAACCGAATTGGTAATGCCGGGTTGTAATGGGCCAATACCTCTTTTGATGTGATTAGTGTTTTGCTCTTCTAGAAAGCTCATCTACATTCGTCACTCCACTTCCATGGCACCCCAGTTTGCAGTAGGGTGTTCAGTGGGTGTAGTATTGTAGACAAATTTGGCAAGAACTTATGGTAGTAGTTTACCAGCCCGAGGAACGACATCAGTTGTGACACATTTTCCGGTGCTGGAGCCTTGACTACTGCCTCAATCTTCTCTGGGGACTTATGTAACCCCTCTTTATCGATAACGTGGCCACAATACGAGATCTGTTTTCTAAAAAACTCGCATTTGGGGCGGTTAGCTCGGAGCCCATATTCCTGCAATCTAGTGAGCACCTGCTCCAGTTTGGCAAGGTGATCACTGTCATTTTTGCCCATGACCAGAATGTCGTCCAAATAACACTGGGTCCCTGGGATCCCTTGCAGGACTTGTTCCATTGCCCTCTGCCAAATAGCCGGAGCTGATGCTACCCCGAATACCAGCCGGTTGTATCGGTAGAGACCTTTATGGGTGTTGATTGTGAGGTATTTTTTTGATGCTTCTTCTACCTCCATTTGCAGATACGCCTGGGCCAGATCAATCTTAGTGAAGCATTCCCCTCCAGATAGCGAGGCGAAAATATCTCCAATCCGCGGAAGTGGATATTGTACGGTGTGAAGGATCGGGTTCACTGTGACCTTAAAGTCCCCACAGATGCAAACCTTCCTTGGTTCCCCAGGCGTGCTGCTCAATGACTTTTTCATCACAGGGACGATGGGTGTAGCCCACTCGCTCCAGTCTACCTTGGACAGTACACCTGAACGTTCCAGACTCTCTAGCTCTGCTTCGACGGCTGGGCGGATCGCATAAGGTACCGGTCTGGCCTTAAAAATTTTGGGGCTTGCGTTTTCTTCAATTTTAATCGTCGCTGTCATGCCTTTTAGTGTTCCGAGTCCTTGCTGGAACACTTCTTTCGCGTCAGTTAGGATCTTTGACAGTCGCCCAGGTGTGACGTCGTCATCCTTTTTGTCAGCCACAGTTAGTGCCTGTATGGAATGCCAATCCAGTTGTATTTTCCGGATCCATTCACGTCCCAGTAATGGTGGTCCTCCATCTTGCAATACATACAGGTCTAGTTTTGGTGTTTCCTTACCGTTATATATAACGGTCACCCTTATTTTTCCTTTGGGGTAGACCTTTTGCCCCGTGTACGTCTTCAAAATAATTTTTGTGTCTCTCAAGGGTATGTGTGAGAATAGCCGCTCATAGTCCCGTCGGTTTATGACTGTTAGGGCTGATCCTGTGTCCAATTCCATCTTTACCTGGACTCCTGCTATCTTGAGAGTGACCCAAATGTTTCGGTGATCCTCCGTTGTGATCACATTATGTAGTTTCAGACAACTCAGTTCCCTGCTTTCGGAGTCATTATCACTCTTTTGTTCGTCTGAACTATTCTCCGTCATCTTATGTACCTTCTTGAACTTTTCTTTGGCAGGTTTCTTATTGCTGGTTTTCTTTCCCGACCTGCAGACTCGTGCTATGTGTCCTACTTTTCCACACTGTCTGCACACTTTGTCTTTGAACCAGCAATCATTCTGGTCGTGTGTTGTTCTGCCGCAGCGATAGCACTTCTCTGTTCTATATGACATTTCGTTTGTGCCATATTCTTGCGGTCTCTGTTGTATCTGCAGCGCCCCATGCTGCTGCTTTATATGATACTGCAATGCTGAAAGCCTTTTCCAGCGTAAGGTCCTTTTCAGATAAAAGCCGTTTCTGGGTTCCTTCACTTTGAAGCCCACACACAAACTTGTCCCTTAAGGTATCTGCCAGTCCCGCTCCAAACTGGCAGTGTTTCGATAGTTTGCGCAGTTCTGTTAAATAATCAGCATTGCTTTCATCCTTATGCTGGTTCCGTTTGTGAAACTTGAATCTTTCTGCTATCAGCAGCGGTGTGGGGTTTAAATGTTCCTGTAATATCGTTACTATGTCTTCAAAACACTTTTCCATTGGCTTCGTTGGGGTTACTAGATTTTGTAATAAACCATACGTCTTTGCACCCATTAAATTTAACAATACCGACACTTTCTTATCATCTGACACCTCATTTGCCTTGCAGTATACCTCTATTCGTTCGACATATGTAGTCCAATCTTCGACTTCATTGTCAAATGCGGTGATACTGCCACTCTTCGGCATTTTGGGTGTGGTTTAAAATGGTGTCTCCCAATGGCTTAAAATGGTGTCTCCCACGCTTTCCTTCCTCCCCCGCTGCTGCCAACGCCGCTCCCGGCTGTTCTCGTGGCAATGGCGGCGCCTTGTAGGTTTCGCGCGCTTCTCCTGCGCTGCTGCCAACGCCGCTCTCGGCGGTCCTCGTGGCAATGGCGGCGCCTCGCGGGTTTCTGCGCATCTCTCTCTCCCTCTCTTCAACGCTGCTCGGCCCCTGAACACCGGCTGCACCCTGTGCACTCTGCCCTCTCTCTCTCTCCCCCATCGACGCTGCTCGGCCCTTTGCTGTGCTGCTCGGTCGGGCTCTAGCCCGCCGCTGTCCGGGAAGGGTCTGCGCACTACCTGTTGCCAGCCCGTTTCGCCGGACCACCTCGACTGGAAAGCCAAGCCTGGCTCTCGACAGCCTCCCCCGCAATTCTCGAGTCTCTGTTGGATGACTGGGCGGTTGCCCGTGGTCGACGCCCGAGTCTCTGGCCTTGACCTCCAATCCACTGATCTCCAGGAACAAATCCCCAGGAGGTGATGCAGAGTTGCAGGTAGGTTCGAACTTGCCTTGTCGCCAATGTTGTGTCTGTGTAAAATAAGACACAGACTGCAGGAGAACGGTACAACAGGTGTTTACTCAACGTGGCTCACATTGGAACTGATCTGTACAGATTACTACTCAGTGCTATATACAGGTGTGGTCACTGCCGGTACTGCAGTATACATGAGCTGTAAAAGATAGTTCCCCCCTAAAGGTATATACATTACAGTGGTCACTGAGCTCTGCCACCTCCTGCAGCCTCAGCTCAGGACGAGGACGTCTCTGTCGGTGGCAGTGCCTCTGAATTTCTATGTCAGCGACTCCTTCCAGGCATCAACTGTGGACATAGCGAATATCTCTCGGTTCGCCGACCATTGCTGCATCCGGGAGGTGGCAAATGCTCTGTACAAAAGGAGAAGGCAGTACATCTCTTTCCCCATGACCCGGGGCAAACAGCGTGAACGTGCATGTGGCTTTACTAGGATAGCAGGCTTCCCCATGGTTCATGGCGCCATTGACTGCACGCATGTGACATTGCGGGCACCTCATGAGAATGCAGAGGTGTTCCAAAACCGCAAGGGCTTCCACTCTCTGAATGTCCAGTTGGTGTGTGACCACAGACAGCACATCCTCGCCATCAATGCCCGCTATCCTGTGCCAGACTGGTGTCCCAGATTTCTTCCAACCAGCGCGTCATCCTAGTGAATGGCTCCTCGGGGACAAGGGTTATCCACTCTGAACCTGGCTGATGACACTGCTCCATAACCCCAACACTTCTGCTGAGCTCGCATAGTGCCACCAGGAGCCTCATTGAGCAGACGATCGGCGTCTTAAAACAACGGCTCCAGTGTCTTGACCACTCTGGAGGAGCCCTGCAGTACTCTCCCGAGCGAGTCTCGCTTCTCATTGTTGTGTGCTGCATGCTTCACAACCTCGCAATTATGAGGACACAGCCATTGCCACCAGGAATTGGTGCACCACCTGAGGAGGAGGAGGAGGCGGGGGAGGAGGGTGCAGAGGAGGAGGATGAAGAGGAGGATGAGCAGCATCAATGTGGGAGGGAGGCGCACAATGTTGCCTCTGCAAGGGCTGTCCGTGAATGCCTGATAAGACACTGCTTCTAACGAATGACAGAGAAGATGGCTTCTGGGATGAAGAAGCACATCATTGCAAACATCCCACAGACCCTATTGCTGGGCAAAGCTCCAATGAAACAAATCAGCAAAGTTGTAAAGTGACAATAAATTGCTTTATTTGTATTACAAACTCTGTCTTATTTATTCAGGACAAACAATTAGAAACAAACCCAAACATTCATAAACTAACAAAACCACATCAAGATAAGCTTTAAAACAGTAAACAAATATAATAAGATGAACCTCAAACTTTCCCACAAACATTCCCCCCATTTATTAATAAATTTTAGTTTTCAGCCTTCGCGGGTCACCTCCAGCCTCTGCGCAATTCCCCCCTTCCCACCCTACTGCTCCTCTGTAATGTGGCTGCAGCGAGGCTGGTGGAAGGCTGCTGAATGCTGGATCCAGAGATTGGAGATGGCCTTGAAGGATGCCCTCGACCAGCTCTGGGCCTGGAGGGCCCGGCTGCAGACTGCACCAACTCTGCATAGGTGGCAGCAGTCTGGGCTGGCTGTGTTGCAGGACATGGCAAGTGCAATGGGGGAGTGGCAGTGGTGGGAGCAGGAATGCTGTCATCCTGAGAGAGGACAGCACCTTCCTGTTCGACCGGCACACTGGCACTCCCATGGAGTAATACCTCAGCATCCGGAGGAACCTGCTCGAGCACTGATTGCTGGCCTGCTGCGGCACCATGAGATCCCCAGTGGACTGTGGGCAGCCCAGCGAGGATGGCAGCAGCCAGTGCTTGCGTGACATCAACCTGAGACTGCATGAGGGCAGTCTGAGACTGGATTGCACTAGCCAATGACTATATTGCAGCACTAAGCCATTGCGTTGCATCAGTCTGTACTGCAATAGATGCTGTCACCTCACCCATTACACGCGGCATGGGCTCTGGATCCCCACGGTGTCCCTGCAGTTCAACCATCCTCTGCAATGAGGCAAGGATGGGTTCAAGGGTTTGCGCACAGACGACAGCTGTGCTGGTGGCGGACTCCTCCATGCTCCTAGCCAGTGCATTCATGCTGTTGGGCATCCTTGCCATTGCACCCTTGAGCTCAGTGTGCATGCTCAAGGCCTGCGTATTCATGGCCGTGATGTCGAGGTCCTCATCCAAGTCCTGTGCAGCAGAACTTGTGCACCTACTCACCTTCCGGGGAGATAGCCCCCGAGCTTCCCTTCCCCCATGGCATTGCTGCAGCCCGCTGGGTCCAGACGCTTCACTCTGAGAGGGAGGAACTGAATGAAAACAGTATTTGTAGGGAAATGGTGTTAGGAAAATTGACGGGATTGAAGGCCGATAAATCCCCAGGGCCTGATAATCTACATCCTAGGGTACTTAAGGAAGTGGCCCTAGAAATAGTAGATGCATTCCTGGTCATCTTCCAAAATTCTATAGACTCTGGAACAGTTCCCATGGATTGGAGGGTAGCTAATGTAACCCCACTATTTAAAAAAGGTGGTAGAGAGAAAACGGGGAATTATAGACCGGTAGGCCTGACATCGATAGTGGGGAAAATGCTAGAGTCCATTATAAAAGATATAATAGCAGATCACTTGGAAAACAGTGACAGGATCGGATAAAGTCAACATGGATTTACAAAAGGTAAATCATGCTTGACTAATCTATTGGAATTTTTTGAGGATGTAACTGGTTGAATAGATAAGGGAGAACCAGTGGATGTGGCGTATTTGGACTTTCAGAAGGCTTTCGATAAGGTCCCGCATAAGAGATTATCATGCAAAGTTAAAGCACATGGGATTGGGGGTAAGGTATTGACTTGGATAGAGAACTGGTTGGCAGACAGGAAGCAAACAGTTGGAATAAATGGGTCTTTTTCTGAGTGGCAGGCATTGACTAGTGGGGTACCGCAGGGATCGGTGCTAGGACCCCAGTTATTCACAATATATATTAATGATCTAGACGAGGGAACTAGATGTAATATCTCCAAGTTTGCAGACGGTACAAAGCTGGGTGGGCGTGTGTGCTGTGAGGAGGATGCAGAGAAACTCCAGTATAATTTGGACAGGTTGGGTGATTGGGCAGGTGCATGGCAGATGCAGTATAATGTGGATAAATGCGGGGTTATCCACTTTGGTGGCAAAAACAGGAAGGCAGATTATTATCTGAATGGCAATAGATTGGGAAAAGGGGAAGTGCAACGAGACCTGGGTGTCCTTGTGCACTAGTCGCTGAAGGTAAGCATGCAGGTGCAGCAGGCGGTTAAGAGGGCAAATGGCATGTTGGCCTTCATAGCGGGAGGATTTGAGTACGGGAACAAGGATGTCTTGCTACAGTTGTACAGGGCCTTGGTGAGACCACACCTTGAGTATTGTGTGCAGTTTTGGTCGCCTTATCTGAGGAAGGATGTTCTTGCCATGGAGGGGGTGCAGCGAAGATTCACCAGACTGATACCTGGGATGGCAGGAATGACATATGAAGAGAGATTCGGTCGATTGGGCTTGTATTCGCTAGAGTTTAGAAGAATGAGAGGGGATCTCATTGAAACTTATAAAATTCTAACAGGACTAGACAGGCTAGATGCAGGAAGGATGTTCCCAATGGCGGGGGAGTCCAGAACCAGGGGTCACAGTCTAAGGATTGTAAGGGGTTTGTGCTAGGTCTCTCTCTCTGGTGAGACCTCTCTCTCTTTTGCACAGTAATTTAACGAGTGGTTCGACCCACTCACCCCTTAGGTTCTGTACACTGGACTTTGAGGCAAGAACTACAATGCAGAGAATACTCTGCAGACCAAGTTGAATGAAACAAAGTGCAATTTTATTGTACAAAGGAAAAATTGAATGTAAGCCAATAAGGTACATGGGAGGGAAAAACTAATCATAATACAGTACTAACCAATATATCCACAGGCATATTATACTTTACAAGGTTCACCATGAAATAGGGAAACACACGGAACATCGAGGGACAACAACTCATTGTTAATTATCCCCTAAAATGCCCACCCCCTAAACCTAGCTAGATTAGATTATGAGGGGCCAGAAACATACTCACCAGTTCCAGTTAGAAAATAGAGGTTTTGAAGTCTGCGTTTTGGTCCTCTCAGGAGTCCTGTCTCCACGTGGTCAGCGGAACGCAGCAGGCTGCGACACACTCTTTTCTCCCTCGAGGTAATGGACATGGACAGGTTGGATGTTAGCAGGCCTGGACGTCGGCGTGGAGAGAGCCCATCTGTTTGACCATGTTCATAAGGTTTCCTCTTGGAGGGTCGCCGTCTTCTCGTCTCGTCAATGGCCCAGGGTTTGTCGATGATCTCCCGATAGCTACCCCGGGTCTGGACGCTGACTCAAGCTGAACCACCAATGGCTACTCTTCTTCAAAACGTCTCCGATCCCAATCGTCTACTGAATCATCTTCTTCTTCCGAGTCTGAGCAGCCTCTCTACCGAACCCGAACTCCTAACCGAACTGCACCTTCTTCGGACCCCCGAACGATCTCTCGAAAATGATCTCTACAATGCTCTTCTTGCTCTTCCGCACTGCTCTCTCTCCGACCTCTCCTAATGGCTATCCCAGGTCTCCAGTTATACTTCTCATTGAGGCCCTTATCTCCCGCCATATCAAGGTTAGTCTTTGTTTAAATTTTGGCGGGCTTGTAGCACAGAGGGGTAGTCATTGTGTTTAAAGTACTTTCGGGATGGCCGGTAACTGCCATCTCTGGTCTGGAATGACCTTGGATTGCCTTTAATGGGTCTTGATGTCCCCCTTTGAACTTGAGGCTGTTTCCCTTTGTCTGGGTAAACATTTTGATGGCCTTTATCTACAGGCCGATCTGATTGGATCTGCATCCAATCCATATGTATGGGGTTCTGTCTGGTTTCGCATTCTCCGAAATTGCATTCCAGAACTTACTATGGGCTGAATCCACAAAAGCTGTCTGTGGACTGCAGGAACCATTTTAAAATGTCCCAAAAAGCAGGTCACCTGGTCTGGCGGCCATTTTGTGTGCCCCTTTGCTGGGCTTCTATTAAAACAGTCTTTAAAATTAAGGTCTTTTCTGCCAATAGACCCTTATAGGACAATGTTCAATTTTGCGAATCCTACAGTCCCCCCTGATGATGCTATAACTTGCTTGAAGTATCATAATTCTGGGTGAGCAAAATTTTCTGACTCTCCATAATCAAACCATCCCCTGTATTTACCTATCTATGATCCCACGACACATGCATTTCCCATTTCAGAAAACCCACAGTGTACATTAAGCATCTATAGATGGCAATATATTGGAGTTAAAATCTGACACACATATTTCCAGGCATGGAGGGGGGCCTAATACCCCTACACCACCTGGTTCATACATATGAACTTTTATTAATAACAACACATAATAAACTTCAATAAAAATAATAAAGAAAGAAAAATACACACAAAATCACACATGAATACTATCAAAAATAGAGGAGGGAGGGAAACTTTAACTTTATACATAGCAGCAAAATTTAAACGGGTGTCTCCTCGTCTACCCGCACATAATGCTCCCTCCATTCTCCACTGTTCTCATACTTCTGGAAGCGTTTGTCCCTCTTACAATGTACAAAGAGTAAATAAATCACAATAAAAATCTGACATACTACGAGGATGTGGGAGGCTATCCTAATCCATGAAGGGACTTCTATATTAGTGAACAGGTCCCACCACTGTGGGGTCACTATATCTAATATGTCTGCCCCTATTTCTAATGTCTTCTGCTCCAGCGTGTAAAAATGTTTCTGTGAAACGGCAACGGCTTTTAGTATCTTGGTGAGGTGTTCAGGGAGAGGGGGAATGATGTAGCCAAAATGTGCAATGAATCGTTGCAGATTGGTGAAATTTTCCTTGACAGCGAGGTGAACAGTGGAAGGTTCAGGAATAGGGACAATTCGCTCTTGGGCCACTTGAACTTCTGCCTTGGGTTTGAAGCAGAAACTGCTGTCACTGACCGGACACCAGCTGTGCTGTCCATGTTGGTAGTGGGGCGCTGCAGTGGTGACATAGTGTGTCCCACCTCATATATATGCCACCTGTGGGAGCACATGGCTTTGTGCCATTGCCTCCATGGTGCAATTTATAGGCTTTGCGACAGCAGTTCTGAACCCGCACTGTGGTTTCAAATAGGCATTCAAGTGCTGGGGACACAGGGTGATGTGTGCTCCCCGGCTCCGGCACCCCGCGAGGTCGGTACCCATCATTGTATGCTCCCATCGAATGACGTAAGGTGGGACCGCTGTGTAGTGAATGTGTGCACCCCCTTGAATGACTCCAATGTTCTCCACCCTGTATACCGGGGCGGGTTTAGCTGTCTTTCCCATAACCGGCATTCTTACCACTATACCCATAATGGTGTGATTAGACCGCCCACAGTCCACTGGGACTGGGGAGGCCTCTGAAGCTAGTCTGAGCTGGCACGGACTTAATGCATTCTTAAAAGGGTGGAGGGCTGCTAGGTGCTTATTGCTGATCCAGGAGGGGACCAAACCTTGTTTTAAATCCTCCAGATTACTGTGGCCCTCGCCCAGTAACCACGCCCCATACAGCACGCACGCCTCATTCTGCGCAGCCTGATCTGACGCATTCCGATCCTCTCTGATGAGTGCATTTACCGTTTTAGCATGTTTCTCCAGCTCAGCTATGATTTCTTTTAAGTGTAGTGTCATGGCCTGGTCCTCATGTAACTCAGAACCCACTACCTTATTCTCATCCATCAGTATCTTTCTTAACTGCGCTTTTAAACCATTGATCTGGGTCTGCAGCTCCACGTCATCCAGAGTGTTGATGACGGAAGTCCCTGTGTTAAAGGCGGTAAAAATATTATTGACTGGACCCCTTCTTTGTCTCCCTACCCTGTCCAAGACCTCATGTGGTGTGGTGTACAATCCAGCTCTTTCGACATCGGCAAAGTCGAACTCATAAAATTGTCTGAACATACTTGTTAACAGGACCTGGTACAATTGCTCCGTTTCCTTGGGGCACCGTTTCCTTGAGTCACCGAGGCTACCGCGTAGTGCAACCCTTGGTACAGCACCTGACCTGTGGGTACCAATACCAGTCCGTTCCCGGGTCCCTTGGTAGTGGCGGGGCACCCTTCCTTGCGGGCTTTGGATACCGGAATCGTGGGCAGGGGCGGGTGATGAGCTCAGTGGCATTCACCGGGATCGGAGAGTATGGGACTCCGCACGCCCGCGTACTGATGTCCCACCTCATCCCTTTCCCAGCATCCTGCCACTGTCTCTGGAAAAAGATGGAGACGCCTGTGGGGCAGACGCGTTCTGAACCCCACGTGCAAATGTAAATCCCCTCATCTGGTTCCCACCATTTGTCCCAACAGACACTCAATCCCCCATGAGTCCCCGTAATAGTCCGATGGGTATTGTTACCCAGTCGCTCCCACTCGACCGTGGAGTTTTTCATGGTCTTACTCAGCTTCCGAAGCTACCACCATCTGTCCAAAGAAACATGTCCGTTGCATACTAAACAAATCTTCCTCCCGACGGTTACGCTGACTCTGGGCGCGATGATCCTCACTCTGGGACACATTAGAGAAGTCTCTCCGTGTGCAAACCCGGACTGGCTGGAGTATTCCGTAGATTTCAACCCCAGCCATCCTGGCCACCTCCCTTCGTGGAAGTAGGTGGCTGTTTCCTCAACGTCCCGTTCACCTGTCCCATCAGTCGCGATGGGGGCTGTGTCCCCGGAGCGTCCATACACAATGGAGTCCTTGGTGTAGCCCCGATAGGCCAAGCTACACCCGATCACCGCGAACACGATGAGAATCCTCTCCATGGTACCTTTGGTTCCTGCAACAGATTAAACGATACAGCCAGGCTCCCGAGAGATTCTGGCCTAGGTGAAGGCATGATCGGGTCTTTCGAACTCGATCCAAAACAAACACACATGCTGGGCAGATTCCAAAACTATTTCTTATAACACCCATCACCTTAAAACTTTACACACCTTATACTTAACCAAACTTAAACTTAACTAAACTTATGTAAAGCGCCGCCCGTCCCCGGGCGGCCTGCCTAATCCCTGTTCGGACTGCAGCTCACCGCTCCCTGTGGCGGGGCCACACTGACCTGTAGCTTGAGTCCCCCGCAGCCTTTTGCTGCCAATTGGGGACTGCGTCTTTCTAGGGATTTCCCAAGTCGGTGTCTGCTGAAGTAGGGGGAATAGGGCCAGAGCTTTATTGGCTGAGGCGTCCGAGACGACCTGCGAGGGGGTACTTTGAGCGAGGCTCCCTTTGCGAGTGGACCTTTGGTTGGGGCTTTAGCCCTCACAGCCCGTGGCTTCTCCACGATTGCCGGCTTCGGCTCCCTTCCCTCAGACTCCGCCCCTTTGGGATTTGGGTCTGTGGCAGACGACTCCTCCCTACCTGTCCCTACAGGTGGAGAATCTCCGCCCCCATGTTCTACCTCCCCTACGCTTGAGCCGAGGGCGGGACCTCCATCCTCCGACTCCACCTCCTCCATAATCGTGTCAGGGGCAGGGCCTAGCTGTTCGGGCTCCCCCCTAACTGTGCTCGGGTCAGGGGGAGGGCCTGGATCTTCGGGCTCCTCCCCGTCCGAGTCCCAGGCCAATGGGGAAACCTCCCAGGTAAACGGGATAGCTCCTCCCCTCAAGCAGGCTGCGGCGCCAGCCTGTGTGGTCTGTGACTTTTTGCACGCCTCAGGCTGAGGATTTTTACCCTCAGACCTGGCCTCGGTTGTTGGCTCTTTTGCACCCGGCTTAAATAGTTTGCACTGGTTTACGTGAAGCCATTTAGTGCGCCGGGGCAACTTCACTGCGTATACCATGGGGCTGGCTTTATTTACAATACTGTAGGGCCCCATGTACAGTGGTTCTAAACTCCCCACTCTGACAGAGTTTCCTACCATGACCTTGTCTCCTACTTCCCACTTCTGGGCTACGGTGGTGGGGACCGGTGGGTCTTGCACCGATTCCCGTCTAGCCTTGTCTATGGCTCTCTCTCCAGCGCGGATGGTCAGACACAGGAATTTTACTTCCTGCTGGCCGATCCGTGCCTTCTTTGGGTTTACCTTGAATCCCTTTCTGCCTAACAGCTCCAATAGCTCGGCCAATAGTGGGCCATGTGTGATGAAATATGTCATTCATCAGACTCTGTCGTTAACTGCATATATTGTATTGCCTGCTTCGGTGTTTGTACCTTGTATTGTATATAGGGCACCGCCCCCTTTGTGTGTCGGCTCCGCCCATACCTGGCCCTACTTAAGACAAGTCCAGGCTTGTCCTGCAGTAGAACAGCAGCACGCCAGGTGAAGCCACCGGCATCTTTTCTTTGCTAATAAAAGCCTTTGTTTTATTCTGCTAACTTCGAGTCTTGGAGTTATTGAGGCACGTCAATTTTATTCGCAAACTTTTAACGATGGATCAACCTTTGAAACCGGAACGCTTGGATTTGGACCCGCATGCTTCGGATGCATCGGCACGGTTTGGACACTGGTTCCAGTGCTTGGAATTCTTTATGGCCAACTCCGAAGCCGTCACAGCCTCTACAGCCACCGGAGATGTGAAACTCGGGATCCTACAGAATCGGGTAAGCTACCGGGTTTTTCCACTCATACAAGACGCCGCCAGCTACCTGGATGCCTGCAACATCCTAAAGGCCCACTATCAGCGGCCTACCAACGAAGCGTACGCCAGGCACCTGCTTGCTACCTGCACACAGCGACCCGGAGAGTCGCTAGAGGACTTTCTAGTCACCCTAAAAGTGCTTGGCAAAGACTGCAAATGCAAAGACGTGAAAGCCACGGTATACACAGATGAGCTGATTCGCGATGCCTTTATCGCAGGCCTTAGCTCTAATTATATCCGGCAGAGACTGCTAGAGAAAACGGGCCTAGATCTGACACAGGCTGTGGACACAGCGCGATTGTTGGATGTGGCTCAGAAGAACTCTGACTCCTACTCGGCAGGCCGCGCGGCCCACGCCGCCTCTGTTTCCCAGCCCGGTAGCCCAACACCGTCGGGGCCCTGCTCTCCCCCCAGAAGCCCTACGACCGCCGCGACGCATCGGGGCCCCAAATGCTACTTCTGCGGGCAGCCGAAGCACACCAGGAACCTATGCCCGGCGAAAGGCACCACCTGCTTTAAGTGCGGTAAGAAGGGGCACTTTGGGAAGGTGTGCAGAGGGAACCCCGCAGGCAAAACCGCCACCGCCGCGTGCGCGCCGTGGGAGCGGCCATCTTGGACGCCATCTTGTCCGACCTCGTGGGGTCCGCCATCTCGCGAGCAGACAGCGTGGACGCCATCTTACCCGGCCTCGTGTGGCCCACCATTTTGTCCCGATCAGGGCCCTACAGTGGCGTCGATCACAGTGGACCAGTCCAGACCGCACCCACTATCCAAATCGATGGTGGACATTGAGGTAAACGGGTGCAAGGTTAAATGTTTAATTGACAGCGGGAGCACAGAGAGCTTCATTCACCCTGATCTGGTACAACGACTCTCTAACTATAGTCCCTACTCAGGGCAGGATCTCTATGGCCGACAAAACCCAGATATCGACTATTGCGGGTTACTGCGCGGTACGATTGTCCGTTAAAGACACTGTATATAATAATTTTAAACTGTTAATTATGAAAGATTTATGTGTGAGCGTGATCTTGGGCCTGGATTTTCAGTGCCACCACCAAAGCATCACGCTCAATTTCGGTGGGACCCAGCCGCCCCTCACAGTGTGCGGTCTGGCTACCCTGAAGGTAAAGCCGCCTTCGCTATTCGCGAACCTTACCCCTAACTGCTGGCCAATAGCGACCAAAAGCAGGAGGTACAGCTGGGAGGACAGGCGGTTTATCGCGACCGAGGTAGACAGGCTCCTGAAGGAGCGCATTATTGAATGCAGCAACAGCCCGTGGCGCGCCCAAGTGGTGGTGGTGAGGGGTAGCGAGAAGAAGCGGATGGTGATTGACTATAGTCAAACAGTCAACATCTATACCCAACTAGACGCCTACCCGCTACCCCGCATATCCGAGATGGTGAACCAAATCGCCCAATACCGGGTGTTCTCCACCATCGACCTCAAGTCAGCGTACCACCAGCTCCCTATCAGACCAGAGGACCGTTCGTACACCGCCTTCGAGGCAAACGGACGCCTCTACCAGTTCCTCAGAGTCCCCTTTGGGGTGACGAATGGGGTCTCGGTCTTTCAGAGGGAGATGGACCGCATGGTCGATGACCACCACTTGCAGGCAACCTTCCCCTATCTCGACAACGTCACCATCTGCGGCCACAACCAACAGGACCACGACTCAAACCTCGCGAGGTTTCTGAAAACCGCACAAAAACTCAACCTCACCTACAACGAGGACAAGTGCGTTTTCAACACCACGCGCCTTTGCATACTAGGCAGCGTGGTGGAGAATGGGGAAATCGGACCAGACCCCGACCGATTGCGCCCCCTACGGGAGCTGCCCCTGCCCAACACTCCCAAAGCCCTGAAAAGGTGCCTGGGGTTATTCTCGTATTATGCCCAATGGGTCCCTAACTACTCCGATAAAGCCCGTCCCCTCTTGAAAGCATCCTCTTTCCCGCTCTCTGCTGAGGCCCATGCTGCCTTCAAAAGCATTAAGCAGGATATTGCGCGGGCCACGCTACAGGCAGTGGACGAGAACACTCCCTTTCAAGTGGAAAGTGATGCGTCTGACTTTGCCTTGGCGGCCACCCTCAACCAGGCAGGGCAGCCCGTAGCTTTCTTCTCGAGGACCCTCCAGGGGCCCGAGATCAGACACTCCCCCGTGGAAAAGGAGGCCCAAGCCATCGTGGAGGCAGTGCGCCACTGGCGGCACTACCTAGCCGGCAAACGCTTCACCCTACTTACCGACCAGCGGTCGGTAGCATTTATGTTCAATAATAAACAGAGGGGGAAGATTAAAAATGATAAGATTCTTAGGTGGCGGATCGAGCTCTCCACCTTCGAGTACGACATCATATACCGGCCGGGGGCCCTTAATGAATCCCCCGACGCCCTCTCACGAGGGATGTGTGCCAACGCCACCGGGGATCGGCTACAGACCCTCCACAACGACCTCTGCCACCCAGGGGTCACACGGCTGTTCCACTTTATAAAGTCCCGCAACTTACCCTACTCGATTGAGGAATGTTCGGTCTCTGACCAGGAACTGCCGCACTTGCGCTGAGTGCAAGCCTCGGTTCTACCGCCCTGATAGAGCCCACCTAATCAAAGCTACATGGCCCTTTGAGCAGCTTAGCTTAGATTTCAAGGGCCCCCTCCCGTCCGTCGACCGCAATGTTTACTTCCTGAACATTGTGGACGAATACTCCCGTTTCCCATTCGCCTTCCCCTGCCCAGACATGACCAGCGCCACGGTCATTAAATGCCTCAACAGCCTGTTCTGCCTGTTCGGTATGCCAAGCTATATCCACACGGATAGGGGGGCGGCCTTCATGAGTGAAGAGCTACGCCAGTACATGCTGTCCAAGGGGATTGCCACGAGCCATACCACCAGCTACAACCCCCGGGGTAACGGTCAGGTGGAGCGAGAGAACGGGACAGTATGGAGGGCAGTCACCCTAACTCTAAGGACCAAGGGCCTCCCTATCTCCCGCTGGCAGGAAGTCCTCCCAGATGTGCTCCACTCAATACGGTCACTATTGTGTACCGCCACTAATGCCACGCCTCATGAGCTAATGTTTGTGTTTCCCCGGAAATCCACCTCAGGCGTATCCATACCGTCATGGCTCTCCACCCCAGGTCCGGTACTTCTGCGGAAGCATGTGAGGGGCCACAAGACGGACCCCCTCGCGGAGCCAGTGCACCTGCTCCACGCCAACCCACAATATGCGTATGTCCGGCACGCCGACGGACGGGAGGACACTGTGTCCATGAAAGACCTCGCCCCAGCCGGTAACAACAGCAACAACGACAATGACTACAACAACAACCACAACAACTATTACCCACCCACTCCACCCACTAATTTTTCATCACCCCCGGAAGAACACCAGCCAACGGTACACCCACCACCTACTCCCCCACCACCTACTCCATCAACAACCCCGGTGGCACCCCCGGCAGAGACCCAGGAGACCACCCGGGACACCCAGCCGGCACCCGCGGCACCGCAACCGTTACGTCGGTCACAGAGGACTATCACACCCGGACAGACTAAATCTGTAGAAGGGGTGAATGTGATGAAATATGTCATTCATCAGACTCTGTAGTTAACTGTATATATTGTATTGCCTGCTCCGGTGTTTGTACCTTGTATTGTGTATAGGGCACCGCCCCCTTTGTGTGTCGGCTCCACCCATACCTGGCCCTACTTAAGACAAGTCCAGGCTTGTCCTGCAGTAGAACAGCAGCACGCCAGGTGAAGCTAGGTGCAGCCACCGGCATCTTTTCTTTGTTAATAAAAGCCTTTGTTTTATTCTGCTAACTTCGAGTCTTGGAGTTATTGAGGCACGTCACCATGCTCCTCTCTGAAATCTGTGAACAGGAGCAGGTTGTCCACATACTGCACTAGCTGATTGGGCTGGCTGAACTCTTTTAAGCTCCCTGCCATACATTGATGGAAAATGCTGGGGCTGTTATGGAAACCCTGTGGCAAGCAGTTCCGGGTGTACTGTTACCCTTTAAAAGTAAAGGAAAACTTGTACTGATCCTCCCTCCTTAAAGGGATGGACCAAAACCCGTTGGAAATATCCAGCACCGTGAACGTGGTCGCGGATGCTGTAATACTCCCTATCAGGTCAGCAACTGCTGCTACCGTCGGCGCGCAGGCTGGGATGTTACTATTGAGGACTCTGTAGTCCACCGTGGCTCTCCAGGAATTGCCCGGCTTCTTCACCGGCCACAAAGGAGAGTTTACGTGGGTGGCTATTGGCCTCAACACACCCTGCTGCACCAGTGAAGACATTGCTGTCTCCATGTCGGGCTCCGCTTCCCTGGGGAAGTTGTACTGTTTTGGGGTCGGGCCATGGGGTCCCCATCTACTCTGACCTCAAACCCGGTGACCCTCCCGCAATCGTGTTTGTGAGTGGCAAATGTAGTCAGGTGGTCTGACACGAATGCCTGCAGATCTTGTGGGATGCTGGCGACCATGAGCTCGAGGTCGTAGCCCTCTTTTGGCTTCACGGCACATAGGGTCCCTTTCCCTTCCTTCCCTGGGATGATGACTACCTCGCCTTTCTTACCCGTACTCGCTCCCCAGAGACAGTGATTTCTAAGATCCACGAGGATCCCGTGTTCTACTAAGAAATCGGACCCAAGGATCCCTTTTCCACCCTCCACCTCCCACTTCATCAGTATACACTTCCACATGGTGCGGAGTGGTCCTAAATGAATGGAGAGGGGGATGGAGAATGCGCCAGCCTGTTCTTTGCCCATGGAACCCCGGTGGACAGAGGTGAGGTGGTAGGGTTAGCTGTGTGGATCACGGTGCACGATGCCCCCGTATCCAACAGATAGGTCCCTTTTACCTTCTCTACCTCCATCACCACGAGGGGTCGCCTCCATAAATCATATTGCAATGAACACAGGTAAACGGGCTGTGCTGGCTCTGGTCATTGGGGTGAAGCGGTCAGGGCCGCGGGAACGACGGGACCGGTGGTGACTGCTATTTTCCCCTGTGAGATTATAAGAGACTGCATTGTCTCTAAAATTGATTATATCGCAGCGGGATCTATAGATGCACCGGCTCCTTTTCCTGGGACAGGGGCTGCGGCTTGGACCTGGACTCGTGCTGGGGCGGCGGTCTGGGCTTGGGCTTGGGCTGCGGGAGATTTTCCCTTATTATCTTTCCACGGATTTTTACAGTCCCTGTGCCAATGTCCATCCTTCCCACACCCGTAGCAATTGAGCTTGGCCTGGGGAGGGCGATTCCCCTCCTGATGCCACTCTTTTTTACTTGGGGCTGCGGGTTTTGCCTCATGCACTTTTCCCTTAGAGGGAGGTGCCTCCTGACCCCTGCAATTCTTATACGCAATGGTGAGCTGTCAGAGCATTGTCTCCTCTGTGGTACCGGGACCTTGGGGGTCAAACCAAGATTTGGCTTGGGCCTGTATCTGTGGTAAGCTGTTGGCAACCAGGCAGCGGAGCCAATGAACCCGCTGGACATCGTTCATTGCGGCCCATTCAGGCAAGCCCGGACAGCTGCGCCGATACACTAGCCACAGCCTTTCTGCGAAAACCCGTGGGGGCTCTCCAGTTAGCTGCATAGTCCCTTCCACACGGAGGAACGGGTTGCCGTCGTCCACTCCATAACCTCCAGGACCTCGTCCCGGAGTTCCTCATACCCTCTCTGCCCCCTCTTACTCCCATCTGAGAGGCACTGAAGGATTGTGCTATCCAGGGAGAATAGCAACATCTTAGCCTGTTCTGGACCATCGCAGTCATTGATGGCAGCTGTCTGCTCTATCACCCTGAAATGGACTGAGGGGTCTCCCTTCTCGGAGAGTTTTGGGAGGTGGCTCACCATTGCTCTGATTTGTTGGGCACTGTGGGGCAGTATGAGATGGTTCTGGAGGGGTCCGTCATCGCCATTTGCGGCGGCGGGACCGTACCTCTGGTGCCGAGCAGGACACATTGGTACCGGCTCCGGCTTCACTACTGGGGGTTGTTCTTCCTCCTGTTCTACCTCAGCTTCCTCCTCTTCTACCACCCCCCCTTCGGGCCAAACCTCACTATAGCTCAGCGGTGCTGAGGGTTCAGTGGCTGGTGCTACAACTATTTCACGTGGAAGCGGTTTTTTGGATTCCTTCAGGAAGTCTATGTGACTTGCCTTTGGGCTTACGAGGCATACCATGCCTTTTGCCTTAGCCAGGGCCATTCTTAGGTCTTCTACCGCCTTCTGGCAGGGGCCGTGGTCCGCGCTTTCAAACCCCTGCTCGATGGCCAGCCTGTAAGCTGCCTTAACCTCCATTACTTTCTCCTCCTGCGCTCTTAGCTGTTGTGCGAGGCAGGCGCTTTTCTCCCGTACTCTCGCTTCATGAATCTTTGCCTTAGTAACCTGGCATTCCAGGTACTCTACTTTAGCCTGATGTTGGCTGGCTACAGTTTGGCGTTCCTGATTCAGCGCGTGAAGCGCTGCGATCAGCTTTTCCCCACCCATGGCCTTTTCCTCTAATTCTGATGCCTGGGTTTTGATCTTGGCTGCCTGCGCTGCAACGACTCTGTCCAAAATCTGGACTTGTCTTTTGTAGCACATCAGCCACACTGCCTTCTCTACTGACCTTTTATGTTCTTTACTCTCTGTCCACCTGATGGCTGCGTCTACCGGATGCCCATCCAGTAAGAGATCGGAAATCCACTGCTTAGTGAGATTTACCTTACCAAAACATAATACGCTATCCTCTCATCCATAACATTTCGTCCATTTCAACCTGGGCCTACTACATTGCAATCCTGCTGCCAATGTCCTGCCGCGGTCACCATTTTCTATAAGGGGTTTTTGCTAGGTCTCTCTCTCTGGTGAGACCTCTCCCTCTTTTGCACAGTAATTTACCGAGTGGTTCGACCCACTCACCCCTTAGGTTCTGTACACTGGACTTTGAGGCAGGAACTACAATGCAGAGAATACTCTGTAGACCAAGTTTAATGAAACGAAGTGAAATTTTATTGCATAAAGGAAAAATTGAATGTAAGCCAATAAGGTACATGGGAGGGAAAAACTAATCATAATACAGTACTAACCAATATATCCACAGGCATATTATACTTTACAAGGTTCACCATGAAATAGGGAAACACACGGAACATCGAGGGACAACAACTCATTGTTAATTATCCCCTAAAATGTCCACCCCCTAAACCTAGCTAGATTAGATTATGAGGGGCCAGAAACATGCTCACCAGTCCCAGTTAGAAAATAGAGGTTTTGAAGTCTGCGTTTTGGTCCTCTCAGGCGTCCTGTCTCCACGTGGTCAGCAGAACGCTGGGGCTGCGACACACTCTTTTCTCCCTCGAGGTAATGGACACGGACAGGCTGGATGTTAGCAGGCCTGGACGTCAGCGTGGAGAGAGCCCATCTGTTTGACCATGTTCATAAGGTTTCCGCTTGGAGGGTCATCGTCTTCTCGTCTCGTCAATGGCCCGGGGTTTGTCGATGATCTCCCGATAGCTACCCCGGGTCTGGACGCTGACTCAAGCTGAACCACCAATGGCTACTCTTCTTCAAAACGTCTCCGATCCCAATCGTCTACTGAATCATCTTCTTCTTCCGAGTCTGAGCAGCCTCTCTACCGAACCCGAACTCCTAACCGAACTGCACCTTCTTCGGACCCCCGAACGATCTCTCGAAAATGATCTCTACAATGCTCTTCTTGCTCTTCCGCACTGCTCTCTCTCCGACCTCTCCTAATGGCTACCCCAGGTCTCCAGTTATACTTCTCATTGAGGCCCTTATCTCCCGCCATATCAAGGTTAGTCTTTGTTTAAATTTTGGCGGGCTTGTAGCACAGAGGGGTAGTCATTGTGGTTAAAGTACTTTCGGGATGGCCGGTAACTGCCATCTCTGGTCTGGAATGACCTTGTATTGTCTTTAATGGGTCTTGATGTCCCCCTTTGAACTTGAGGCTGTTTCCCTTTGTCTGGGTAAACATTTTGGTGGCCTTTATCTACAGGCCGATCTGATTGGATCTGCATCCAATCCATATGTATGGGGTTCTGTCTGGTTTCGCATTCTCCGAAATTGCATTCCAGAACTTACTGTGGGCTGAATCCACAAAAGCTGTCTGTGGACTGCAGGAACCATTTTAAAATGTCCCAAAAAGCTGGTCACCTGGTCTGGCGGCCATTTTGTGTGCCCCTTTTTCTGGGCTACTTTTAAAACAGTCTTTAAAATTAAGGCCTTTTCTGCCAATAGATCCTTATAGGACAATGTTCAATTTTGCGAATCCTACAGGATAAGGGGTAAGCCATTTAGGACTGAGAGGAGGAGGAATTTTTTCACCCAGAGAGTGATGAACCAGTGGAATTCTCTACCACAGAAGGCAGTTGAGGCCAATTCATTAAATATATTCAAGAAGGGGTTAGATATATTTTGTAAGGCTAAAGGGATCAAGTGATAGGGGGAGAAAGCAGGGACAGGGTACTGAATTTGGATGATCAGCCATGATCTCATTAAATGGCGGAACAGTCTTGAGGGGCCAAATGGCCTACTCCTGCTCCTATCTTCTATGTTTCTCATCAGACCCTACCTCCCTGCTCCCCTCCAGGGAATGCGTGGCCCCAGTGTCGGAAGTGTCACCCTCGGGTGATGTAGGCAGTGAGGCTCCGGCTTCCACTTCCTCCTCCTCTGGTGCATTGCTGCTACTGGTTGGTTGAGGGACAGGCTGGTCAGCTGGTGGTTCACTATCTGAAACTAGGAAGGTATCAGAGTGGCTTTAGTGTTAGGGCGGGGGGGGGTGGCAGGAAGGGAGCAAGGACTGGAGACATGAGAGAGAAGAGAAAGCTAATGAACATACCATTGCTGTCCCCAAGAGGGTCGACCTCTCCACCGGCCACGGCACCCATGACCTGGCTGGCAATCAGTCTGTGGACTTTGTCCCCCAATACAGTGAGAGGGTGTATGTCCACCTGTCCTCCTCCCATCCGCTGGGTCTCTCTTCGATCATGTGAAAGCTTGGCCTGCAAGAATAAGGACAGCGTGTTAGGGCGTGTGCAACCATGTGTTTGGCAGATGTGCCTACCATAGTTGAATAGCTGTTAATGTCTGCAAGGCGTGGCATGTTCATGTGAGTTTTATGAGATGGCCATAGTTGTTGGATGAACATAACATAAGAAATGGGAGCAGGAATAGGCCACTTGGCCCCTCGAGCCTGCTCCGCCATTCAATAGGATCATAGCTGATCTTGGGCTCAAAGCCACTTCCCAGCCCGCTCCCCATAACCCTTCACTCCCTTATCTTGCAAAAATGTTTCTATCTCCACTTTAAATGTATTTAATGACCCAGCCTCCACCGCTCTCTGGGGCAGAGAATTCCACAAATTTACAACCCTCTGAGAGAAGAAGTTCCTCCTCATCTCAGTCCTAAAAGGGCAACCCTTTATTCTAAAACTCTGCCCCCGAGTTCTAGATTTCCCCATGAGGGGAAACATCCACTCTGCATCTACCCTGTCAAGCCCCCTCAGTATCTTATATGTTTCGATAAGACCACCTCTTATTCTTCTAAATTCCAATGAGTATAGGCCCAGCCTGCTCAACCTTTCCTCATAAGTCAAACCACTCATCTCTGGAATTAACTTAGTGAATCGTCTCTGAACTGCTTTCAATGCAAGTATATCCTTCCTTAAATAAGGAGACCAAAACTGTACGCAGTACTCAAGGCGTGGTCTCAAGTTGTAGCAGGACTTCCTTGCTTTTATACTCCAACCCCCTTGAATAAAGGTCAACATTCCATTTGCCTTGTTGATTACTTGCTGTACCTGCATGCTAACTTTTTGTGTTTCATTAACAAGGACCTCCCGGTCCCTCTGAACTGTAGCATTTTGTAATCTCTCTCCATTTAAATAATAGTTTGCTTGTTTATTTTTCCTGCCAAAGTGGATAACCTTGCACTTTCCCACATTATATTTTACTTTAGCTACTCTCTTCTTTTTATATACCTGTAGAAGCTCTTCCTTTTAAAAAAAATATTTCTTGCCAGTTTACTCTCATAATTCATCTCTCTTTTTTTTTACTCACCCTTTGCTGGTTTTTAAAAATTTCCCAATCCTCTGGCCTCCCACCAATCTTGGCAACATTGTATGCCTTCGTTCTCAATTTGATACCATCCTTTACTTCCTTAGTTAGCCACGGATAGTGCTCCCTTCTCTTAAAATCTTTCTTTCTCACTGGACATTTGTGTTGGGCATTTGGGTATTTACACTGTCTGGGCAGTGAAGTTGAGATGGTGGGATGTAGAAATATTGAAAAGCAGGTACTCACCCTGACCACCTGAGTGAGGTTGTTGAAATTCTTAAGACACTGTGTATGTGTCCTCGGCACCAGGCTCGGCGATGACACAAGCTGGGCCACCTCCCGCCAGACTCTTCTAAACTCATGGGGCAATGACTTCCTGCCACTCTCTGGAAAGAACACTGCCTGTCGCCGTTCAACTGCGCCAAGCAGAGCCACCAATGCCTGGTCACTAAAGTGCCGAGCTCTCTCCCTGGGCCTCTGAGAATCCATCATTAGTTTAAGCTCAATAGTAGTTAGGGGCTGCATTTTGCCAATGGGGAGCTTTTGGAGGTGGGGCTCCCAATTGTCAGGTTTTAGTCCCGCCTCCATCAACTTCTGGCCAACCCACGCTATTGTCTCTTGATTGACCTTGTTAAGCCCGGCAAGCGGGTTTAGCAGGCCAATTAAGGGAAAGCCGGTTACAGAGAACGTCAACGTATGACGTTTCATCTGTCAAAAATTTTTGACATATGAATTGCCATCATTTGACAGCTCTGTGAAGCTGTCAAACACTGACATTCTCTATTGTTTGATGAGTTCTTGAATTCAAGACTCATCAAACCTCTTTATTTAGCAGAAATTAGATGGTTGCTGCATTGGAGAATGCAGCAGCCATCTGTCATCTCTGCCGCGGAGGTGCGAGACTCACCGCATCCCCAACTCTTGAAGCCTGCAGGAAGAAACAAAGGTAAGTAAACTTTTACTAACACTTTCCACTTACCTCACATACACACCTCTCCACACTTGCACCCATCACTTACCTTCACAGCGCACTTTTGCACCCCTCCGACCCCCCGCAGACCCACTGCTCGCCTCGGTGACCATGGCGGGGCTTGGAGCCTTCGGGAAGCCCGCACTTGTGTGGGTAGAATGGGGGTAATCCTCTTATCTGCCTGGTAACTACCTGTTACTACCACGATATTAGCGCTCCAAAATGGGTGATACCCAATTTCACTCCCCCTAGGTTTTGAATGAGAATAAGGGTATAAGAAGGGGGTCTCAACAGTCACAAAGTGTAGAAGATTTCAGAAAGAGTAGAAGATTTTAGGAAGAATCTGGGGGATACCCGAGAGATAGACAAGAGACACATAGTGCAGCCTACTCACAGTCTCGACTTCTAGCCAAAGCATAACGGGGTGATATAAGTCTCAATTTAAACTGCTGCTCGAATTCTGTAATGTATTAAGTCTTGCTTGTGCTGAATAAAGTTTAATCACTGTCAGCAATACAGGTCAACTTCGAATCATTCGGAACCAGGGTCCCTCTGGGATCTTACTGAGGGCGAGGGAAGAGGGAAAGCTGAGGGCGGGAGAAGGGGGGAAAATCAAAACTAGTATGAATCCTATAACTTGCTGATATTCACCCTGAAACATAGCTAGAAATCCTCTGCATTGCACAGGGTGTGGTCAGGCTCTGCAGTTGATGCCACTTAACAGGCCCAATCTCTCTCCCGATCTCTCTCTCGATCTCCCAATTTCTCCTTATTTACTCTATTAAAACGCTTCATGATTTTGAACACCTCTAACAAATCTCACGTTAACCTTTCATGCACTAAGGAGACCAATTTCAGTTTCCCCTGTCTTTCCACATAACTGTAGTCCCACATCCCTGGTACCATTCCAGTAAATCTCCTCTGCACCCTCTTTAAGGCTTTGACATCCTTCCTAAAGTGTGGTGCCCAGAATTGGCCATAATACTCCAACTGAGCCCTAATCAGTATTTTACAAAGGTAACTTCCTTGTTTTTGTACTCTATGGGGTCAATTTTATCTCAGGTGCGGGGAATTGGCAGGTTCCCCGAATTTAGTGATTCCCACACGATTCTAAATGGGTCTATGAGATTGATGCAATTTTAACTCAATTGGCCAATTGATTTCCAGCATGTGGGACGCCTTGGCAATTGAGTATTTCCAGTCAGAAAGTCACAGAATATGACATCATCATTGCTGCTGCTTTTAAGGTCCACAGCAAGCCTTGCTTCCTCTGCAGGCTCCCAAACTTCACCATTAAGTTGGCACAGGAGCCTGCAGGACCAACGGCCAGCGGAAGGGCCAGATCTGCCCCCAAATTTGATGAGGCTTCACTGCAGGCATTACTGGATGGTGCTAGGGCCCACAGGGAGGTCCTGTTCCCTTCTTCAGGGAGGAAGAGGCCTCCCAGTCAGACCAAGGCTGTATGGCTACAGGTGGCAGGTCAAGTCAACTGCTTGGGGCTCACACGAAGAACGTGGTTGCAGTGCTGGAAAAGATTCCATGACCTTCTCCGCACTGGAAAAGTAAGTACTGTATGATGTTTCCATCACCCTCAATCTGATCCCCATTGCCTTTCCTCACCAGCACTCAGCTTCAGCAATCACTTCCTGCACATCCCACTAGACACTCACATCCATGCACCCTTACCCATTCCCTCTCTCTCTATGCTCACATTCACAGAACTATGCCACCATGCAGCCCTCACACTCCCTCTCACTCTGATGCTTTGAATACAACTGACAACACACAGGGAGGGCCCTTGGTATTGCAACCTCATTCCATCTTTGTCTCCTTCTAAGTATCCATGCTATGCAATCTCTGCATTCACTCCTTCATTCTCACTCAAATTCCACTTGTGTCCCTTATTGCAGGAAAAGAGAGCTCACAACAGGAGAGAGCGAGCCAGGACAGGAGGAGGGCCGCCCTCATTAGCCCAGCTCACACCCTGGGAGGAAGGCGTCCTGGAGATTGCCGGGGCTGACCGAGATGTGGACATTGGGGAAGGACAGACAGGAGCATCCCCACTAGCTGGTGACAGAATAGTTTTCCATCTCTCTCATTGGCATTGCATGAGTCGCTGATAATGATTCTGAAGCTACATCATATGGACTTATGATCATCTGCAGAATACAATGTGCATGTAACCTTGGCATCACATCTCTAACATTTTCCTTGACTCCCCACAGGACCATCGAGAGCCCCCGTCTCCACTGTGCAGGAGAAAGGGCCCGAGATGCCAGACTCCTCACAGGAATCTGCAACCTCTGAGGGCGCAGCGTCAGCATAAATAAGCGCACCCAGCGCCAACGCAGACACTCACACCTTGGTGGGACCTTTGGGACATAGAGTAGAGTTGTCACCTGGTGTATCACAGCTCATAAGTGAGCATCAGCAGATGGTGGAGACAGGGACAGCAGTGGAGAGTCCTTGTCGGAGGGCGCAGGACTCTGCCAGCTCGGCTCAGCTGCATGTCGACCCTTTGCCTCTGGGTCCATCCGTAAGATCAGAGGTGATGGAATTCCATGCACAGATGCAGGAGTCTGTCAGGTTTTGTCTCTAGGGTCGCTGCGAGTGTGGAGCGAATGGAGGAGTCCATAGCAAACATGAGCAGAGACTTTGTGGAGTCATTGGCACATGAACGCATCAACACGGAAAGGATGGCTACCTACATGGAAATGATTGTTGCCTCCGTCGTAAGGCTGGCTACCATAGAGGAGAGGATGGCTACGGTAGAGGAGAGGAGGGCAACGGTAGAGGAGAGGAGGGCTACGGCCATGGAGGAGGTTAGTCGCCAGGGTATGGAAAACATGGCAAGTGCTCAGAATAAAATGACAACACTTGAGGAGCGATGGGCATCTATTGAACAGAGAAAGCAGACCTTCATGGAAGTCCTTCTGAGTAGGACTGCCATTGTAGATACGGGTCCCCATGGCCCCCCTGATGTGCAGCAAGCTGCTCTCAAGCCACTTGCAGGCACTGAGGGGGACCTAACCCATGAGAGGGAGGTTGGTGGCAGACCTCAAGGAAGTGGGGGCTCCTCTCCAAGCGCTCACACTTCCATGCCACTGCAGAGCCCTCGGTCAGAGCGCCGCCGGAGTCCACACCCAATGGATATAGAGGTCTCAACCCCTGCACAGCCACAGGAGCAGCAGACTGCTGGCGAGCCCTCACAGGCTCGCCATCCCAGAGGATGCCCGCCAAAGGTGTCGAGACAGGAGCAGCAGGAAAGTGAGCAAGGGGCCTCCACATCTGCTGAAGCCACAGGGGAACCACTATGTAGGAGCACGCATAAGAGGAAAATAAAGCACAAATAGTCACAAGGGTAGTCACTTGGGTGAAATGCTGTGTATTTTGTAAAAATGCCATCAGTTGTTTGTTTTTCATAAAAATTCTGATGGCAACTTCTGCAGTTGTGGCATGTGTCATTTCGCAAATGCTGCTGGAGGTCCTCTAATGCCAAGAGGGGAAGGAAAAAAAGGCCTCCCATGCTTCTGGTAGGTGCCTCAGTTGAGGAAGTGCTGAGTGAGGGTGGCGAGATGGGTCTCGCAGGAGGTCACACTGGTGAAGTGTGTGAGGCTCCAACCTTCCACAGGTGTGGTTAGGCCTGGTAAAAGTTGCCCCAGACCTAAGACAACAAAGTCCTGCCACCTGCAAATGATGACTGATCAAATATCCTCTAATGTTGGACCTGCAGCTGATAGTCAACAAGCCAATTGTGTTCTCGCCAGGTTTCACAGGCGTGATCCCCACCAGGTGCGTTTTACATAGGAAAAGGATTAAACAGGCAAGGGCCTGTTAAAATGGGATTATAAAGGCCAATCAGTGCTGTTTAAGGGCCCTAAAGACAAGTCCCGCCTGTTGCAGGCGGGACTGATTCAGGTCATTCAGACACACCTAGGTTAAAATGGCTTGGAGGCAGGAACCAGGCGGGGGTGGGGTGGGGGGGTCCCGACCCCCAGGCTTTACGATTTTAACCTCCCGCACGCCTAAAAGCCCGCCTGTCGGCTGCATTAAAATCGAGCCCTATGCCTCTATTTATAAAGCCAAGGATCCTGTATGCTTTTTAACAGCCTGAACAACTTGTTCTGCCACCTTCAAAGATTTGTGTACCTTGAGCTCTCTCTGTTCCTGCACCCACTTTATAATTGTACCTTTAGTTGAGATTGCCTCTTCTCATTCTTCCTACCAAAATTAATCACTTCACAATTCTCTGCATTAACAAACTTTGAAATTATGTCCTGTATACCAAAGTCCAGGCCATTAATACATATCAAAAAAAGCAGTGGTCCTAATACTGACCCCTGGGGTCACCACTGTATACTTCCCTCCAGTCTTGATACCAACCATTCACCACTACTCTCTGTCTATGCCTTCCTTTTTCGTTAACCGAGGATTTCCCTCCACCATGGTTGACAGGGCCCTCGACTGTGTCTGTCCCATTTTCCGCACTTCTGCTCTCACCCCTTCCCCTCCCTCCCAGAACCACAATAAGGTTCCCCTTGTCCTCAACTTCCATGCCACCAGCCTCCACATTCAACAGATCATCATCCGCCACCTCCAGCATGATGCCACCACCAAACACGTCTTCTTCTCCCCTCCCCTTTCAGCATTGTGAAGGGACCGTTCCCTCCGCGACACCCTGGTCCACTCTTCAATCACCCCAATACCCACTCCCCTTCCCATAGCATCTTCCCATGCAAGCGCAGGAGATGCAACACATAGAGTCATAGAGTCATTCTGGCACAGAAGGAGGTTTTTCGGCCCATCGAGTCCATGCCAGCTCTCTGTAGAGCAATCCAGTCAGTCCCATTCCCCTGCTCTATCCCCATAGGTCTGCAAGTTTATTTCCCTCAAGTGCCTATCCAATTTCCTTTTGAAATCATTGATTGTCTCCGCTTCTACCACCCTCGTCGGCAACAAGTTCCAGGTCTTTACCACTCGCTGCATAAAAAAATTCTTCCTCACATCCTCCCTGTATCTCTTGCCCAAAACCTTAAATCTGTGTCCCCTAGTCCTTGTACCATCAGCTAATGGGAACAACCTTTCTCTGTCTACCTTATCCAAACCCGTCATAATCTTGTACACCGTTATCAAATCTCCCCTCAACCTCCTTTGCTCTAAGGAGATCAACTCCAGCTTCTCCACCCTAACCTTGCAGCTAAAATCCCTCATCCCTGGAACCATTCTGGTAAATCTCCTCTACACCCTCTCAAGGACCTTCACATCCTTCCTAAAGTGTGGTGACCAGAACTGGACACAATACTCTAGTTGTGGCCTAACCAGAGCTTTATTAAGGTTCAGCATAGCTTCCCTGCTTTTGTACTCAATACCTCTATTTATGAAGTCCAAAATCCCATATGCTTTGCTAACTACTCTCTCAATATGTCCTGCCACCCCCAGGTCCCTCTGTCCCTGCGCACTCTTTAGAACTGTGCCATTAAGTCTATATTACCTCTCCCTATCCCTTCTGCCAAAATGCATCACCTCACACTTCTCTGTATTAAATGACATCTGCCACTTGTCTGCCCATTCTGCTAGCCTGTTGAAGTCGATTGGTATCATCCTCACTGTTTGCCACACCTCCAAGTTTGGTATCATCGGCAAATTTTGAAATTTTAATCTGTATTCCAATATCCAAGTCATTTGTATATATATATCAAAAAAAGCAGTGGTCCTAGCACTGAACCTTGGGGAACACCATTGTCTACCATCCTCCTGTCTGGAAAAACAACCATTTTCCATGACTCGCTGTTTTCTGTCCTTAAGTCAATTTCTTATCCAAGCTGACACTGACCCTCCTATTCCATGAGCCTCAATTTTGTGGAACTTGGTCAAATGTTTTCTTAAAATCCATTTAGACAACATCCACTGCATTCTCTTCATCAACCTTCTCTGTTACCTCATCAAAAAATTAAATTATTTGAAGACCTCTCATTCCCTGGATTCTGGGGAGGTCCCAGTGGATTAGATAACCATAAATATAACACCCCTAATCAAGAAAGGACGGATACAGAAAGCAGGAAACTATAGACCAGTTAACCTAACATCTGTCACTGGGAAAATGCTGGAGTCCATTATCAAGGAAGTAGTAGCAGGACATTTAGAAAATCATAATACAGTCAAGCAGAGTCAAAGGGAAATCATGTTTGACAAATTTGCTTGAGTTCCTTGAGGATGTAACGAGCAGGATGGATAAAGGGGAACCAGTAGATGTAGTGTATTTGGATTTTCAGAAGGCATTCGATAAGGTGTCACATAAAAGGTTACTGCACAAGATAAGAGCTCATGGGGTTGGGGGTAATATATTAGCATGGATAGAGGATTGGCTAATTAACAGAAAACAGAGTCAGGATAAATGGGTAATTTTCAGGTTGGCAAACTGTAACTAGTGGGGTGCCACAGGGATCGGTGCTGGGGCCTCAACTATTTACAATCTATATTAATGACTTGGATGAAGGGACTGAGTATAATGTAGCCACATTTGCTGATGATACAAAGATAGGTGGGAAAGCAAGTTGTGAGGAGTACACAAATAATCTGCAAAGGGATATAGATAGGTTAAGTGAGTGGGCAAAAAATTGGCAGATGGTGTATAATGTGGGAAAATGTGAGGTTATCCACTTTGATAGGAAGAATAAAAAAGCAAATTATTATTTAAATGGAGACTACAAAATGCTGTGGTACAGAGGGATCTGGGGGTCCTTGTACATGAAACACAAAAAGTTCAATGCAGGTACAGCAAGTAATTAGGAAGGCAAATGGAATGTTGGCCTTTATTGCAAGGGGGATGGAGTATAAAAGTAAGGACGTTTTGCTACAACTGTACAGGGTATTAGTGAAACCACACCTGGAGTACTGCGTACAGTTTTGGTCTCCCTATTTAAGGAGGGATATACTTTCATTGGAGGCAGTTCAGAGAAGGTTCACTAGGTTGATTCCAGAGATGAGGGGGTTGTCTTATGAAGAAAGGCTGAGCAGGTTGGGCCTATACTCATTGGAGTATAGAAGAATGAGAGGTGATCTTATTGAAACATTTAGGATTCTGAGAGGGTTTGACAGGGTAGATGCTGGGAGGATGTTTCCCCTCGTGGGGGAATCTGGAACTAGGGGACATAGTTTCAGAATAAGGGGTGGCCCATTTAAGACTGATATGAGGAGGAATTTCTTCTCTCAGAGGGTCGTGAATCTTTGGAATTCTCTACCCCAGAGAGCTGAGGAGGCTGGGTCATTGGATACATTTAAGGTGGAGATAGACAGATTTTTGAACTATAGGGGAGTCAAGGATTATGGGGAGCAGGCAGGAAAGTGGAGTTGAGGCCAAGATCAGATCAGCCATGATCTTAATGAATGGCGGAGCAGGCTCGAGGGGCGAAATGACCTACTCCTGCTACTATTTCTTATGTACAAAGAAGGTTCACTCGGTTAATCCCGGGGATGAGGGGGTGGTCATATGAGGAGAGGTTGAGTAGATTGGGACTCTACTCATTGGAGTTCAGAAGAATGAGAGGCGATCTTATTGAAACATATAAGATTGTGAAGGGGCTTGATCGGGTGGATGCAGTGAGGATGTTCCCAACGATGGGTGAAACTAGAACTAGGGGGCATAATCTTAGAATAAGGGGCTGCTCTTTCAAAACTGAGATGAGGAGAAACTTCTTCACTCAGAGGGTGGTAGGTTTGTGGAATTTGCTGCCCCAGAAAGCTGTGGAAGCTACATCATTAAATAAATTAAAACAGAAATAGATAGTTTCCTAGAAGTAAAGGGAATTAAGGGTTATGGGGAGCGGGCAGGAAATTGGACATGAGTCTAGGTTTGGAATGGTCATGGCCCTGTGGGTAGCGGAGCGGGCCCAGGGGCCGTGTAGCCTGGTTCTGCTCCTACTGTGTTCTAATTCTGTATTAGATTTCAGGAGATGGTTTTATTCCTTTTCCTGGCTGGGGTGGAGATCGCCTTTACAGAAGGTAAGTACTGTAGAAAATATAGGGACAGAGTGATCTCCTGGAAGAATTTCGATCGCCTAGATGGGTCGGAGAGGAATTTCCCAGATTTTTTTCTCCCAAATTGGCCATTGGGTCTTTTATCTGGTTTTTCGCCTCTCCCGGGAGATCACATGGGTTCGGGTGGATGGAGAGTGATAGAAGATTTGAGGTTAGGATCAGATCAGCCATGATCTTATTGAATGGTGGAGCAGGCTCGAGTAGCCGATTGGCCTACTCCTGCTCCTATTTCTTATGTTTCTTATGTTTTTTTCTTATGTTCTAGCCCTCTTCCAATTTAGAAGTTCCACTTTAGATTGTTCCTTGCTCTTCTCCATTACTAATCTAAACCTTATGATACAATGATCACTCTTACCCAAGTGTTCTCCTACAGACACTTGGTCCACCTCATTCCCCTGCACCAGATCCAGAAATGCCTCCTTCCTAGTTGGGCCGAGAACATACTGGTCAAGGAAGTTTTCCTGAACATATTTCAGAAATTCCTCCCTCTCCTTTTCTCTTTACTCTAACATTATCCCAATTGATATTTGGGTAATTCAAGTCCCCCAATATCACCACTCTATAGTTCTTGCACACTGGGGCCTAGAAATTCGCTATCGCCGCGCCAGGTCTTTAGCGCCCGAAATTTAGCGCTCGCCCGGATTCCCGTAGCGCCCGCCTGAAATTCAGTTGCGCCGCCCCAAGACGGAGGCGGGCGCTATTGCAGGGTTTGGCCGCCTCGCTTGGGGCGATGAAAGTCAGTTTCAGGCGTCCAGCTGCCGCTGCGGCACCCGATGCGGTGCGGCAGGCTGGGGTACTGCAGGCCTCCTCCTTCTCTTAAGGAGGAGCTGCCTGCAGTGGTGAGATCGCCGCTGGATTCCCCCGGCAAATGAGCCCGGCACCACGGAGAAGTGCCGGGCTCGCGGGAGTCAGACATCAATGCCGCGGGGGGGTGGTGCAGGAGTCCGGGGAGGGAGGTGCGGCCAGGCGGCCACCGGGAAAGCGGCCGGCCGCCCCTCCACCTTTATGCGCCGACCTCTCGGAGCTGCAAGGCCCCGTTTTTCAAACGCTGTTTGCGGCCGCCACGGGCGAGGCGGCCGCAACTGAATTTGGCGGTCGGCACGGAATCGCATTGGAACCGGGGCGCTGCGCACACCGATGACGTCATCGGTGCCGGCGCAGCGCTACCGGCTAACGCCGATGTTAGGGACCAACTGAATTTCGGGCGCTAAAAAACTTCCGGCGCAAACCACTTTATAGCCAATAAGTGGGCGCAAACGCGACTGAATTTCTAGGCCTGGGAGTTAATGTGCATAGGTCCCTGAAGGTGGCAGGACATATTGAGAGAGTGGTTAACAAACCATATGGGATCTTATGGCTTCATAAATAGAGGTATTGAGTACAAAAGTAGAGAAGTTATGCTGAACCTTTATAAAGCACTGGTTAGGCAACAACTGGAGTATTGTGTCCAGTTCTGGTCACCACACATTAGGAAAGATGTGAAGGCCCTTGCGAGGGTGCAGAGGAGATTTACCAGAATGGTTCCAGGGATGGGGGATCTTAGCTACAAGGAGAGGTTGGAGCTGGATTTGTTTTCATTAGAGCAAAGAATGTTGAGGGGTGATTTGATAGAGGTGTACAAGCTTATGACGGGTTTGGATAGGCTAGACAGAGAAAGGCTGTCCCCACCAGTTGATCTTACAAGGACTAGGGGGCACAGATTTAAAGTTTTGGGCAAGAGATACAGGGGGGTTGTGAGGAAAAACTTTTTTACGCAGTAAGTGGTGATGACCTGGAATTCGCTGCCGACGGAAGTGGTAGAGACACTCAATCTTTACAAGGGGAGACTGGATAGGCACTTGAGGGACTCATCAAGGACAGAGAGGCAGTCAGTGCCCGCTGGTAGGAGCACTTCGAAGATCTCCTTAACCGCGACTCTGCCTTCGACACGAGTGTCACCATCTCAGCACAACCCCAGCCCAGCATGAGGTTGAAAAGGCCATCCGACAACTGAAGAACAACAAGGCCTCAGGAGCAGATGGAATCCCCGCCGAGGCACTAAAGTATGGCGGAGAAGCACTACTGACGTGAATTCATGAACTCATTTTTCTTATCGGGAAGGAGGAGAGCATGCCAGGGGATCTCAGAGATACCATAATTATGACCATCTTCAAGAAAGGTGACAAGTCCGATTGCGATAATTAGAGAGGAGTTTCCCTGCTGTCTGCCACAGGGAAAGTCATCGCAAGAATCCTCCTCAATCGCCTTCTCCCACTGGCCGAAGAGCTCCTCCCAGAGTCGCAATGCGGATTCCACCCACTAAGGGACACAATGGACATCATCTTCACCGCACATCAATTACAAGAGAAATGCAGGGAACAGCACCAACCGCTGTACATGGCCTTCTTTGATCTCATAAAGGCCTTCGACACTGTCAACCATGAGGGATTATGGAGTGTCCTCCTCAAATTCGGCTGCCCTCAAAAGTTTTCACCATCCTCCGCCTGCTTCATGACGACATGCAAGCCGTGATCCTGACCAACGGTTCCACCACAGACCCAATTCATGTACGAACCAGGGTCAAACAAGGCTGTGTCATCGCACCAACGCTCTTCTCGATCTTCCTTGCTGCAATGCTCCATCTCACCCTCAGTAAGCTCCCCGCTGGAGTGCAGTTAATTTACAGAACAAACGAGAAACTGTTCAACCTCCGTCGCTTCCAGTCCAGATCCAAGGTTGTCCCATCCTCTGTCGTCGAATTACAGTATGCAGACGACGCTTGCGTCTGCGCTCGCTTGGAGGTCGAACTCCAAACCATCATCAACACCTTCACCGAAGCGTACAAGAGCATAGGCCTTACACTAAACATCCGTAAGACAAAGGTCCTCTACCAACCTGCCCCCGCCACACAGTACTGTCCCCCGATTTATCAAAATCCACGACAAGGCCTTTGACAATGTGGACCACTTTCCATACCTCGGGAGCCTACTGTCAACAAGGGCAGACGTCGACGACAAAGTCCAACACGGCCTTCAGTGTGCCAGTGCAGCCTTCGGTCGCCTGAGGGAGAGTGTGTTTGAAGACCAGGACCTCAAACCCGGCACTAAGCTCATGGGCTACAGAGCAGCAGTGATACCCGCCCTGCTGTATGCCTCAGAGATATGGACCATGTACAGCAGGCACCTCAAAGCACTGGAGAGGTACCACCAACGCTGCCTCCGCAAGATCCTGCAAATCCATTGGCAGGATAGGCGCACCAACGTCAGTGTTCTTGCTCAGGCTTAAATCCCCAGCATCGAAGCTTTGACCATGCTCGATCAGCTCCGATGGATGGGGCACATTGTCCGCATGCCCGATACGAGACTCCCAAAACAAGCGCTCTACTCGGAGCTCTGGCACGGCAAGAGATCCCCAGGTGGGCAGAAGAAACGCTTCAAGGACACCCTCAAAGCCTCCTTGAAAAAGTGTAACGTCCCCACCGACACCTGGGAATCCCTGGCCCAAGACCGCACAAAGTGCAGGAGAAGCATCTGGGAAGGCGCCAAACACCTCGAGTCTCTTTGCCGGGAGCAAGCGGAAGCCAAGCGCAGGCAGCGCAAGGATCGCATGTCAACCCAAGCACCCCACCCTCCCACCCCTTCAACCACTGTCTGCCCCACCTGTGACAGAGACTGTACGTCCCACATTGGACTCATCAGTCACCTGCGAACTCATTTTTAACGTGGAAGCAAGTCATTCTCAGTTCCGAGGGACTGCCTAAGAAGAAGAAGAAGAAGACTTGAGGGAAATAAACTTGCTGGGCTACGGGGATAGAGTGGGGGAATGGGACTGACTGGATTGCTCTACAGAGAGCTGGCACGGACTCATTGGGCTGAATGGCCTCCTTCTGTGTCGTTATGACTCTTTGACATCACTGTGATTTCCCTGCCAATTTGCTCCTCTATCTCTCTCTTACTATTTGGAGGCCTATAGAATACCCCCAATAGTGTGATCATACCCTTTTTACTTCTGAACTCTAGCCAAATGGATTCTGTCCTTGCCCCTTCAAGGAAATCCTCTCTTTCCAACACTACAATGTCTTCCCTAATCAGCACTGCCACCCCACCTCCCTTTTTTCCTTCCCTATTTTTTCTGAACACCTTGTATCCGTGAATATTAAGTGCCCAGTCCTCACCATATTTAAGCATAATTTCCATTATTGCCACTACATCATATTCCCAAATGGCTAATAGTGCTTGTAGCTCACAAACATTCTCACCACACGTTGTGCATTTACATACATGCATTCCAAACTTGTCTTTGTATTACTCATAGTCCTTCTTAGTCTGCTCCTATCTAATATGGTACTAGTTCCTTCTCTAGTACTATCCAACACTCTCCCTCCTTTATGCACCTTATTCCTCTTTTCTACTTCTATATGCTGGTGCCCACCCCCCCTGCCAATTTAGTTTAAACCCGCCCCTTTTACTTTCTCCCTTCCCACGGGGCCCCAAACACTCCTTCCAGGTGAAACAACAATTTACTTGTGCGCCTTTCAATTTAGTTACCATATTTGCTGCTCACGATGCGGTCACCTCTATGTTAGGGAGACCAAACGCAAATTGGGTGATCGCTTTGCGGAACACCTCCAGTCAGTCCGCAATCATGACCCTGAGATTCTGGTCACCTGTCCTCCGCCCCACTCTCACTCTGTCCTCAGCCTCCTACACTGTTCTAATGAAGCTCAACAGAAGCTCCTGAAACAGCATCTCATTTTCGATTAGACACTTTTTACAGCCTTCCAGACTCAACATTGAGTTCAACAACTTCAGATCATAACCATTGCCCCATTTTTTTTGGACGGCTGCTGTTGCTGATGCTTCTGCTACTGCCATTTACACCTCTTCTAGAGCCATCTTTTGTTTCTTCATGTGCCCCATTACCGTCTCCTTTTGCCTTGCACCATCATCCCTTTTGTCATTTAATCTCTCCTGCCTTCCATCCAATCATAAACTTCCTTTTTGTTCTTTCCTCCCCTCCCTGCTTTCCTAGCCTCTGTACAGTACTTGTTTAAAACCTGTTACATCTCTAACTTTTTCCAGTTCTGATGAAAGGTCATCAAGCTGAAACTTTAACTTTGTTTCGTTCTCCACAGATGCTGCCTGACCAGCATTTTCTGTTTTTATCCTATGTTTTTTGATGAGGTAACAGAGAGGGTTGTTGCGGGCAATGCGGTTGATGGTGGTGCATATGGACTTCCAAAAGGCATTTGATAAAGTGCCACATAATAGGCTTACCAGCAAATTTGAAGCCCATGGAATAAAAGGGACAGTGGCAGCATGGATACGAAAATGGCTAAGTGACAGGAAACAGAGAGTAGTGGTGAACAGTTGTTTTTTGGCCTGGAGGAAGGTACACAGTGCTGTTCTGCAGGGGTCGGTTCTAGGACCATTGCTTATCTTGATATATATTAATGACTTGGACTTGGGAGTAGAGGGCACAATTTCAAAATTTGCAGATGACACCAAACTTGGCGGTATAGTGAACAGTGAGGAGGATAGTGATAGACTTCAAGAGGACATAGACAGGCTGGTGAAATGGGCGGACACATGGCAGATGAAATTTGTGCGAAGTAGTACATTTTGGTAGGAAGAACGAGGAGAGGCAATATAAACTAAAGGGTACAATTCTAAAGGGGGTGCATGAACAGAGAGACCTGGGGGGTATATGTGCACAAATCGTTGAAGGTGGCAGGGCAGGTTGAGAAAGCGGTTAAAAATCATATGGGATACTGGGCTTCATAACTAGAGGCATAG
The DNA here is from genome assembly GCF_052327205.1 of Somniosus microcephalus. Taxonomy (NCBI): domain Eukaryota; kingdom Metazoa; phylum Chordata; class Chondrichthyes; order Squaliformes; family Somniosidae; genus Somniosus; species Somniosus microcephalus. Next base: position 289,286,590 of record NC_140988.1, read on the forward strand.
AGTACAAAAGCAAGGAAGTTATGATGAACTTTTATAAAACACTGGTTCGGCCTCAACTGGAGCATTGTGTCCAATTCTGGGCACCGCACTTTAGGAAGGATGTGAAGGCCTTAGAGAGGGTACAGAAAAGATTTATGAGAATGATTCCAGGGATGAGGGACTTCAGTTACGTGGATAGACTGGAGAAGCTGGGCTTATTCTCCTTAGAGCAGAGGTCGAGAGGAGACTTAATAGTGGTGTTCAAAATCATGAGCGGTCTGGACAGAGAGAAACTGTTCCCATTGTTGGAAGGGTCGAGAACCAGAGGACACAGATTCAAGGTGATTGGCAAAAGAACCAAAGGCGACATGAGGAAAACATTTTTTTTACGCAGTGAGTGGTTAGGATCTGGAATGCACTGGTGAAAGGAGGCAGAGGCAAATTCAATTGTGGCTTTCAAAAGGGAATTGGATAAAATTTTGCAGGGCCACGGAGAAAGGGTGGGGGAGTGGGACTAGCTGAAGTGTTCTTGCAGAGAACCGGCAAAGGCTCGACCGGCTGAATGGCCTCCTTCTGTACTGTTACCATTCCATGATTCTATGTTTCACACTTGATTTAAGCAAATCTACTTTTAGGTAACGTGAGGTCATCCCATACCTTTTTAACATCTAACATTTAATGTTCTCATAGATCTTAGTCTTTGGGTAGGTCAATTTTACGGGAAATGACAAGTGTTGTGCTATACAATTGCATTTTCACAAATCATATGGTTCAAACGGTACAGTTTCATCTTTGAAATATGCATATTGACAGACTTGTAGTAAACATGTGCAGCAATAAATGACCTATCACCACACTGATATGTCACAAAACTTCAACTCTTTGCTTTCACAATATTGGCCTGATGGAGTAAATGGGCCCTTACCTATATAAACGTACTCTGTTACAGCAACTTTTGGATGATAGCTTCCTAATATCTTACAACACTGAAAGTCTCCTGTACTTGATTGCAAAATGCTGGTTCTATTTAGAATAATAATCTTGTAACTCAATATGTGGAATACTTGGGGCTCATTTTTCATGGTAAGTCTGCAGACAATTAAATCAGCAGGCAAGCAGGAAGGAGGAAAATTGTCAAAACCCATATGAACAAAATTATAAGGCTACACCATGTATATTATGAATAAACTGTTTAAATCAATCTTTAAAGAAAAGGTAGTGTCTCCCTTTTATAGTTTTACTATTTGGAACCAGTAAGTAGCAACTTGTTAATTTAAAATCCTATGACTAGATCAACCTGATATTGGGTTTCTTGTCGCTAAATGATAAGTGAGAGGTTATGAGTTTCGTATTCCTCAGTATGGGGCATAAGTGGGTAATGGATAATAAAATAGTTACATTTATAACCAAGAGCTTATATGCACCAGTTAAACTTGCCAGAGTTTGGTAGTTTCCCAGAAAATGGAATCTCTCTCGAGGGGTTGGACTTTCATTGAGAAGTCGGGTAGGAGGTGGGACTACAACTTTCGGGGTTGTAGTCCCGCCTCCATTGAGTTCTAGCCAACCCATGCAATTTAGACTTTATTGACTTTGTTGAGCCCGCCCAGCGGGCTCAGCAGGCCAAGTAAGGGCCACCCAGCAACAGGTGACATCACAGATTGATATTTCATCTGTCAAGACCTTTTGACAGATGAAATATCAGCTTTCGACAGCTGTTTGAAGCTGTCAAACACTGACAATCTGTACTACAAGTTAATTCCTTCCTCTCAGGATGAATTAGAGATCTCCCCAGAACAGAAAGCTGAATGCTGCAATTTTTGACAGCTCGCAGCCATTCTGCTTTCTGTGCCGGTGAGATGAGGGACTCCTGAGACCGGAAGGAAGGAAGGCTGTAAAGGTATGTAAAACTTATTTAAACACTTTACACACACCAAATACACTTACCTTTGCACTCATGCACCCATCACTCACCTGAACACCGGACATCTCGACCCCTCCAAGCCCTTGATCCCGACAGTCCGCCTCCTCTACCTTGGCGTGGTTTGAAACCTTCGGGAATCCCACACTTCAACATTAAAAATAGGGATTAGGCTAAAAACTGCCTGTTAACTACCTGTTAACAGGCAGTTAATTGGCACTCATCCCCTTCCCGCCTCGGGGAGGCGGGTCCCAGTGCGGGGTGGGCACCCGCCTCCTTTGAAACTGGCATGGAGGCGGGTTGGGTGCGGGATGGGGTCGGGACCCCCGATTTCGGGATTTTAACCCCCCGCACACCTCCAATCTCGCCTCCATGGCCCAATGAAAATCCTGCCCAAGGTATTTCTCAATCAAAATATTTGAAATATATACTTTTAATTATGAATTGGGTAGGCCAAAGCAAAATCTTTAAGCAGCCATCTGGTCACATTACATAATACTAATAATTTCTTTCATGAAAATGAATTATACCAAAAGATGAATTTCAATTCAGAATGTGTATCATACATTAAATGCCAATTCTTACCAGCTGACTCCTGCTCATGTGAAATGTATGAGTCAAGAAAAATCACCGATAAGTTAATGACAATAACAATATGATCCAATTTGCTTAACTAGCTCACAGCAGAGAAGTCTTTTACTGTTGTGATATCAAGGGCTAAAAATTTGGGTGGTTTGCGCCACCTGTTAATGTCATAAAATGTCAAAAATACGGCGGCCGCCACCCTTCCACCAACTGGTGGGGGGTCCCGCGGCGGGCGCCACTTTACAAGGGATGGTAGCGCTGCCGGTAAACACGATCGCTGGAAGGATTTAAATGAACGGGATCGTGATGTCAGTGAGTGGGCAATGCTCACTTGACGTCCGAGCTGCAGCATTGGATTTTGCCATTGAACTTCCCGGCATGTCTAAACAACGACAGGGAGAGCAGGCATCCAACAGCAGGTAGGAGGCTCCAGGAGCAATATTTAAGGGCATCATCAGCAATCAGTTTTACCTGACATGTTTGTTCAGTTTGACTGGCTCTGTGCTACTTTCTGCAACTCCAACAGCTTTATTAACTTCTTTCAAGTTTCTAAGGTAACAGGGATTGTTGTTGCAAGTGCAGAACGCCTTCACTATTTTTTTAAAGGCTTCTGTTCACAACACTTGCTCACAGTCATGGGGGCTGTACTGGCAGTCAACCTCACCCTCCAACATCTACGGTAGAGGGAGCGGAGGCAGAAAGGAAGACGGGAACATGTGCACAGAGGGAGGAGGGCCATGAGGGCTCTCAACAGGAGGCCTTACCCACCTAGGGTCTTCCAACAGCACTTCTCCTACCTCCAATTAAGCAAGGAGCGGTGTCAGAAGGCTACGCTTCATCAAGGAGGTGGTCACAGAATTCTGCCACCTCCTGCAACCAGAGAGCAGGGTGACCACAGCTCTCCCAGTGGCAGTCAAGGTCACAGTGGTCCTCAATTTCTTCGCCAGCAGATCCTTCCAGCCTGCAGCTGAAGATATAGCTAACATCTCACTTTTTGCCCTCCATCGCTACATCCGGGAGGTCACTGAGGCTCTCTACAGCAGGAGAAGGGACTACGTTGGCTTCTGTCTCACCAGAGAGAAGCAGGACGAGCACTCATCTGGCTTTGCCAGGATAGTGGGCTTCCCTATGGTGTAGGGTGTCATCGACTACACCCACGTGGCTTTGCAGGTGCCACATAACAATCCTGAGATCTTCCGTAACCGCAAAGGCTACCACTCACTTAATGTGCAGTTGGTGTGCGACCACTCACAGTGAATTTTCAGTGTCAATGCCCGCTATCCTGGCAGCAGCTATGATACCTTCATCCTGCGCCAGTCCGATATGCCAGCAATCTTCCAACCACCACGTCAAGCTCAAGGATGAATGCTTGGAGACAAGGGCTAGGCGCTCTCCACCTGGCTCATGACTCCCCTGCACAACCCCAACACTTGTGCCCTGCACTCATAATGAGAGCCATGCTTCCACCAGGAACATCATCGTCAGACCATCGGGCTACTGAAGCAATTGTTGTGCTGCCTTGACCGCTCTGGAGGAGCCCTCCAGTAATCTGGAGTCCCATTTTGTGGTGATCTGCTGCATGTTTCACAACTTGACCATGATGAGGGTGCAGTCCTTGCTAGCAGGGATTGTACCACCACCTCAGGAGGAGGACAAGGGAGAGGAGGTGGAGGAGAAAGAGGATGAGGAGGAAGAGGATGAGGACAAGGATGAGGAGGGAGGGAAGAGCCAGGCGGATTGTCCATGAACGGCTCATCAGACTCCGATTCGAATGAATGAAACCCAAGATCCCCATTGCTCACCACATCCCCATCATACCATCCCAATCTCATGGAATATCACCGTGTCTTCCTGGGCACAAAGCTGAAATGAGAGGCACCACAAAAGTTTCCAAACAAAATTAATACATTTATCAGTAATCGCTTCACACATATTTACAATACGACTATTAACTAATCACCCATGTGCAATCCCTTACTGTCTATCTTTTGTGTGGGTTTTCCAAACCTAGTGCGCCTATGAAGGCCTGCCTGTAGACTGCACCACCTTGCCATGAATGGTAGCAGTCTGGGCTGGCTGGCTAACGGGCAGCGGCAAGGGCAATGGCTGAGTGGCAAAGGTGGGAACAGGAATGCAGTCATCCTGAGAGAGGACAGCAGGGTCCTGATCCACTGATGCACTGCTACTCCCCCGGGGTGGCACCTCAGCATTCCTAGAAATCTGTAGGAACACAGATTGCTGGCCTGCTGCAACACCCTGCAAGCCCCGGTTGACGGTGGCTCGATGGCAGCAGTCAGAGCTTGGGTGGCTTCAAGCTGAGACTGCATGACAGCGGTCTGCAATCTCATATCAGAAGGAAAAAAATTTGCAGGGCTACAGGGAAAGGGCGGGGGAGTGGGACTAGCTGACGTGCTCTGACAGAGAGCCGGCATGGGCTCGACAGGCTGAATGGCCTCCTTCGGTGCTGTAACCATTCTATGATTCTAAGCCACATGATCCTGGATGTGTATGGCGAGGGTCCCCTGCCAGCTTGCGGGTATAGGACCGCCCGCCTCCTCTCCACCGCGAATACCAATGTCTGTAGAACTTCAGCCGAGAACCTCCGGGCTCTCTCCCTTAGTCTAGGATCTGCCATGGCGATTTCTAAATATCTCGTGCTTGTTCTTAACCCTGTTCACTTTGCAGTAGGGGCAGCTGAAGACCCAACCACCCTGACAATGAGGTGCTGCAGCATTAATACAACTCCCCTTGAACATAAGAAATAGGACCAGGAGTAGGCCCTTCGAGCCTGCTCCACCATTCACGAAGATCATGGCTGATCTTCTACCTCAACTCAACCTTCTTGCACTATCCCCATGTCCCTTAATTCCCTTAGTTCCAAAAAATTTATCGACCTCTGTCTTGAATATACTCAACGACTGAGCATCCACAGCTCTCTGGAGTAGAGAATTCCAAAGATTCACCACCCTCTGAGTGAAGAAATTTCTCCTCATCTCAGTCCTAAATGGCTGACCCCTTATTCTGAGACTGTGACCCCTAGTTCGAGACTCCCCAGCCAGGGGAAACATCCTCCCAGCATCAACTCTGTCAAGCCATGTAAGAATTTTGTATGTTTCAAAGAGATCACCTCTCATTCTTCTAAACTCTAGAGAATATAGGCCGAGTCTACTCAATCTCTCCTCATAGGAAAAAGCCTGTGGCAAGCATGACTGTGAATTAGACTGACCCCGCTATTGGTCCACCTGTTGAGTGTTAAGCCAATCAGCATCAGTTTTAGTGCTAAAATCATGACTATAATCATGTTAATGAAGAGTGAGCATGAATTTTGCGTGCTAGCTAGACCATTTTCAGGTGATGCAGCTTAACCTCATTTAATCTTAACACGGCTCATTTCTTGGCTATATCCAATTTTTAGCCCAAAGTTTTGATGCAGATGAATGCTAATTATTAACAACCTTCCTTATAGATCACCAAAGGCATGATAACACCCCTTATTTAACTAAAAGAAATATGAATGCATGGATTAACTGCTGGGTATCAGATAACTACTGCCTCTGTGTAGAACACCAGAGAAAATACAGACAGATTGTGAGGATTTAGATAACTGGTTAAAGAAACAGGCCAAAGTAAACTTAAAACATGAGCATAATTTTGGAATTCATGGTCAGGGACAGGACGGTGTGACTATGAGTGAGGCAGGTACAGGGATCCAGGAGGTAGTGTTGAAGGAGCCGCAGCCATTCCTCTTGCCAAACAGGTTCGAGGTTCTTACTCCCTGTGAGGGCGGAAGCGGGGACTGCAGGGAGGATGAGCAACCTGGCCACAGCACCGTGGAACAGGGGGCCATTCAAGTGGGCGGCGTAAAAAGAAATGTTGTAGTGGTAGGGGATAGTATCATTAGGGGGATAGATAGGGTTCTCTGCAGTCAAGAGCGGGAGTCCCGAAGGCTGTGTTGCCTGCCCAGTGCCAGGGTTAAGGACATCTCTTCTGGGCTGGAAAGAAACTTGGAGTGGGAGGGGGAGGATCCAGTTGTCGTAGTCCATGTTGGTACAAACGACATAGATAGGACAAAGAAGAAGGTTCTGTTAAAGGAATATGAGCAACTCGGGGTCAAATTAAAAAACAGAACCTCAAGGGTAATAATCTCTGGATTATTACCTGAGCCACAAGCGAATTTGGCAAGGATAAATAAAATTAGAGAGTTAAATGCGTGGCTCAAAGACTGGTGTGGGAAAAATGGGTTTTGCTTCTTGGGACACTGGCACCAGTACTGGGACAGGAGGGAGCTGTTCCGTTGGGACGGACTTCACTTGGCCAGTGCTGGAACTGGAATCCTGGCGAATCATATAACTAGGGCTGTAGAGAGGGCTTTAAAATAATTAGTGGGGGGGAGGTTTCTAGAGAGCAAATAATAAAAATGACAACGGAGAAGGTCATAGACTTAGGTAGCACTGGGGGAATTAAAAACCAGAGCGTGTCAGGAAGGGACAGAAGGTATGGAGTAAAAGGTAAAGTAGTAAAAGGGGAAAAAGCAGGAACTAAGTGTCACAAAACATATTTGAAAGTTCTTTATCTGAATGCACGTAGCATTCGTAACAAAATGGACGAATTAACGGCACAAATAACTACATATGGGTATGATCTTGTGGCCATTACAGAAACATGGCTGCAGGGTGACCATGACTGGGAATTAAACATACCAGGTTATTTAACAATCATGAAGGACAGGCAGGAAGGAAGGGGAGGTGGGGTGGCTATGTTAATAAAGGAAGGAATCACTGTAATACAGAGAAATGATATTGGGTCAAAGGATCAGGATAGTGAAACAGTTTGGGTGGAGATAAGGAATAATAAGGGGAAAAAAACACTAGTGGGCGAAGTCTATAGGCCTCCGAACAGTGGCAACTCTGTTGGACGGAGTATTAATCAGGAAATGGTTGAGGCTTCTAATAAGGGAACAGCTATAATTATGGGGGATTTTAACTGTCATATTAACTGGACAAATCAAATTGGGCAGGGCAGCCTTGAGGATGAGTTCATTGAGTGTATTAGGGATGGGTTTCTTGAGCAGTATGTAACTGAACCGACCAGGGGGCAAGCAACCTTAGATTTGGTCCTGTGTAATGAGACAGGATTAATTAAAAATGTCCTAGTAAAGGATCCCCTTGGAATGAGTGACCATAACATGGTTGAATTCCATATTCAATTAGAAGGTTGGATCTCAAACAAGCATGCTGAGCTTGAATAAAGGAGACTATGAAGGTATGAGAGCGGAATTGATTAGAGTGGACTGGGAAAATAGATTAAAGGGTAAGATGGTACATGATCAGTGGTGTACATTTAAGGAGTTATTTTACAACTTCCAAAAAATATATATTCCACTGAGGAAAAAAGGGTGTAAAAGAAAAGATAGCCATCCATGGCTAAGTAAAGAAATTAAGGATAGTATCCGACTAAAAACAAGGGCATATAAGGTAGCCAAATCTAGTGGGAGGATAGAAGATTGGGAAGTCTTTAAAAGACAGCAAAAAATAACTAAAAGATTGATTAAGAAAGGGAAGATAGATTATGAAAGTAAATTAGCTAAAAATAGAAAAACAGATAGCAAAAGTTTCTGTGGTTATATAAAAAGAAAAAGGGTGGCTAAAGTAAATGTTGGTCCCTTAGAGGATGAGACCGGGAAATTAATGGTGGGAAACATGGAGATGGCAAAAATGCTGAACAAATATTTTGTATCAGTCTTTACGGTAGAGGACGCTAAGAATATCCCAAAACTGGACAAACAGGGGGCTCTGGGGGGGCGGGGGAGGAGCTAAATACGATTAAAATCAGTAAGGAAGTGGTACTCAGTAAAATAATGGGACTCAAGGCGGATAAATCCCCTGGACCTGGTGGCTTACATCCTAGGGTCTTGAGGGAAGTGGCGGTAGGGATTGTGGATGCATTGGTAATAATTTTCCAAAACTCCCTGGACTCAGCAAAGGTCCCGACAGATTGGAAAACTGCTAATGTAACACCCTTATTTAAAAAGGGTAGTAGGCAGAAGGCTGGAAACTATAGACCTGTTAGCCTAACATCTGTGGTTGGTAAAATTTTAGAGTCCATTATTAAGGAGGCAGTAACGGGATATTTGGATAAACATAATTTAATAGGACAAAGTCAGCATGGTTTTATGAAGGGGAAGTCATGTTTGACAAATTTGCTTTGAGTTCTTTGAGGAAGTAACATACAGGATGGATAAAGGGGAACCAGTGAACGTAGTGTATTTAGACTTCCAAAAGGCATTTGACAAGGTGCCACACAAAAGATTATTGCTCAAGATAAAAAATCACGGGATTGGGGGTAATATTCTGGCATGGGTGGAGGATTGGCTATCTAACAGAAAGCAGAGAGTTGGGATAAATGGTTCATTTTCAGACTGGCAATCAGTAACTAGTGGTGTTCCGCAGGGGTCAGTGCTGGGTCCCCAACTCTTTACAATCTATATTAACGATTTGGAGGAGGGGACCGAGTGTAACATATCAAAGTTTGCAGATGATACAAAGATGGGAGGGAAAGTAGTGAGTGAGGAGGACATAAAAAACCTGCAAAGGGACATAGACAGGCTAAGTAAGTGGGCAGAGATTTGGCAGATGGAATACAATACTGGAAAGTGTGAGGATATGCACTTTGGCAGGAAAAATCATAGAGCAAGTTATTATCTTAATGGCAAGAAACTGGAAAGTACTGTAGTACAAAGGGATCTGGGGGTCCTGGTGCACGAAACTCAAAAAGTTAGTATGCAGGTGCAGCAAGTGATCAAGAAGGCCAATGGAATGTTGGCTTTTATTGCTAGGGGGATAGAATATAAATACAGGGAGGTATTGCTGCAGTTGTACAAGGTATTGGTGAGACCGCACCTGGAATACTGCATACAGTTTTGGTGTCCATACTTAAGAAAAGACATACTTGCTCTCGAGTCAGTACAAAGAAGGTTCACTCGGTTAATCCCGGGGATGAGGGGGTGGACATATGAGGAGAGGTTGAGTAGATTGGGACTCTACTCATTGGAGTTCAGAAGAATGAGAGGCGATCTTATTGAAACATATAAGATTGTGAAGGGGCTTGATCGGGTGGATGCGGTTAGGATGTTCCCAATGATGGGTGAAACTAGAACTAGGGGGCATAATCTTAGAATAAGGGGCTGCTCTTTCAAAACTGAGATGAGGAGAAAGTTCTTCACTCAGAGGGTAGTAGGTCTGTGGAATTTGCTGCCCCAGAAAGCTGTGGAAGTTACATCATTAAATAAATTTAAAACAGAAATAGACAGTTTCCTAGAAGTAAAGGGAATTAGGGGTTACGGGGAGCGGGCAGGAAATTGGACATGAGTCTAGGTTCGGAACGGTCATGGCCCTGTGGGTAGCGGAGCGGGTCCAGGGGCCGTGTAGCCTGGTCCTGCTCCTACTTCTTGTGTTCTAATTCTGTGTTAGATTTCAGGAGATGGTTCTATTCACAGGGATTAGTGGAGACATCGAACAGGCTGCCAGCTAGGTGTCTTTCAAGAGTAAATTGGGCCTGTTCCTGGCTGGGGTGGAGATCACCTTTTACAGAAAATAAGTACTGTAGGAAATACAGGGACAGAGTGATCTCCTGGATGAGTTTCGATCGCCTAGATGGGTCGGAGAGGAATTTCCCAGATTTTTTCTCCCAAATTGGCCATTGAATTTTTTACCTGGTTTTTCGCCTCTCCCGGGAGATCACATGGGTTCGGGTGGGATGGACAGTGATAGTAGATTTGAGGTTAGGATCAGATCAGCCATGATCTTATTGAATGGTGGAGCAGGCTCGAGGGGCCAATTGGCCTACTCCTGCTCCTATTTCTTATGTTCTTATGTTCTTATGAACTAAACTGAAAAGTTCAATTTACCTCTTTTTTCTCAATGGAGAAAACCATTTTTTCCTATGATTGACCAAAGAAATTACACCTTTATGGGGATAGAATAGTTTTTGCTGTTATCCTAGCAGACTAATTCTGCACTACAAAGTAATCCATCTAGGGAACTGAGAACTGGTAAAGCTTCATCCAAGTTTAATATTCTCAACGATGAATGATTGTCAAATCTAGGCTTAGAATGCCACTTTAGGGCTGGAGTTACTGTGTTGATTGACAAAAAAAAACGTTATTTATGTAGTTTTTTTTGCGGGGGGGATTGAATGTTTATGTTTATCAAGATGAAGGACATCAGTGCTGGGGAATGTAACACTTTCCACCTTCATCTTCCAGTGTTAGGATTAAGCACTGCCAGATATAATGGAACAAAATTCCCTTTATTCTACCCAACAATGTGCATTAACCCCCATTTTTGGCACAGCTTTCTTGTATTGCAATAGCGTGATGTTTTTCACCCCCATACCAGTTATCCCGCTTTGAGCCAGACCATGTGTTCATTAGTGCCAAATTACAAAAGGATAGATCTCGAAGTATTATCACAATAGTGACAGAAGAATACACAGGAGGCATCTGTCATGGACTATGGGTGTAACAACCATTAGCGTTTACTTGTAGTGAAGCAGGAGGAGAAGGTGGCCCAAGAGCACCGAGGGCAAAGGAAGCACACAACTCCAAGGAATGTGTCACCAGGTGAAGTTTAACACTGCCTTGAACACTGCTGCATTCTTTGTTGTCTGTAACTGTTCTCTCAGTAATTTGAAGCCAATCATCAATAAACACGGCAATTCGGAACCTAAAGCCTCTATATCAAAAGTGGGAGTGCACACCTTTGGAAACCCTGCTGCTTTAATGCCATCTTTGTGGCAGGTATCATTAATGCAATTTGGTTGAAAGGCAAGCATGTACATATTAACATATTTCCCTTTAATTGGTGCTTGAGAAGCCCTTGGACAAAAAGTTATAAACGGGAGATCTGTGTGTTATTGTGTATTAAACCACTGCGGTCTGTGGAGGAATTTTGGGAGCGAGATGCAAAAATGCACTAATTGTCTGTTAATGCTCATGTGTCAAATTACTATTCATTAATGCGTACTAGCATTAGTTCTAATGCACAGAGAGGTTTCTCCCCCACTGTGTTAACCTGACATTTACTTTGTCATTTTTACCTAATGTGCATCAATCAAGAACAACCTCACATCAGACAGCTCTCATTAGAAAGATTTTTGCCTTTGACATTGGAAACAAATCATATTAACAGGGATACAAATGTTTCAGAAGACCTAAACTAATGTATGAAGTATTTTTGTCCAACATTTGTAATTATTTTTTATTGAATTAGTGTGATGTACATTGTCACTGCTCACATATATGTAAACAAAAATTTGATAATTTATAATATCAAATAAATCTTAGTGGCAGGTAATGGCATATCATTTTCTAGAATTCATTTAAATACATATTTCAAAATCTGTCAAGATATGCCCCTTTAAAATAAACAGAATGGCCCACCAGTGATAGTGAACTGAAGATATCATGTTAAAGACTGTCGTAACTCACTTGTGAAAGAGCAGCTGTAACCCATCATCACTGGTATGATAACCTTTACCTAATTATACATTAATTCCATTGGTTCTAAAAGCTAAATTTTAAACCAGTTCTAGTTAATGCATGAGTGATTTCTCTTGTTCATTCTCAGGATGGGGACAGCGCTGGCAAGGCCAGCATTTATTGCCCATTGAGAAGGTAGTGCTGAGCCTTCTTCTTGAACCACTGCAGTCCTTGTGGTGAAGGTACTCCCACAGTGCTGTTAGGTAGGGAGCTCCAGGATTTTGAACCAGCGACGATGAAGGAATGACGGTATATGTCCAAGTTGGGATGGTGTGTGACTTGGAGAGGAACCTGGAGTTAATGGTGTTCCCATCCACCTGCTGCCCTTCTAGGTGGTGGAGGTCATGGGTTTGGGAGATGCTGTCAAAGAAGCCTCGGCGAGTTGCTGCAGTACATCCTATATAGATAGTATACATTAAAGCCACAGTATGCCGATGGTGGAGGGAATAGATATTTAATCCAGTGGATGAAGTGCTTTCTCCTGAGTTCATGAGTGTTGTTGGAACTGCCCCCATCCAGACAAGTGGAGAGTATTCCATCAAACTCCTGACTTGTGCATTGTCTGTGGTGGATAGGCTTTGAGGGAATCTGGAGCAATGTTTCCTTTAAGCTGCATTGTTGAGCAGTGCTCTCGGGATCCCATGCAGTGGGTGAGCCAGCTTTTAAATTGAAAAAAAATGCGCATGTGCGAATGTTTGAATGGGCCACGCAGCCTGTTAAAGGGGCCGCATGGACCAAAATAAATTACAGGGAACATTGGTCTGAGGTGAGCCATGCCTCGGAATATCCAGCCTCTGACCTGCTCTAGTAGCCATGGTATTTGTGTGGCTGGTTCAATTGAATTTCTGGTCAATGGTGATCCCCAGGATGTTGTCGGTGGGGATCTCAGCGATGGTAATGGCACTGAATGTCAAGAGGAGGTGGTTATTCCCTCTTTTGTTGGAGACGGTCATTGCCTGACACTTGTGTGGCGCAAATGCTACTTGTCATTTATCAGCTCAAGCCTGGATGTTGTCCAAGTCTTGCTACATGCGGGCATGCCCTGCTTCATTATTATCAGCGAACATCCCTATTTCTGACATTATGATGGAGGGAATGTCATTGATGAAGCAGCTGAAGTTAGTTGAGCCTAGGACACTGCCCTGAGAAACTCCTGCAATGATGTCCTGGGGCTGAGATGGTTGGCCTACAATGGCCACAAGCATCTTCCTTTGTGCTAGGTATGAGTGCAGGCATTAAACAGTTTACTCCTGATCCCCTGTTGACCTCAGTTTTTCTAGGGCTCCTTGATGCCCTGTACCCCATCGTCACAAGACTACACAAATTGTATTGTTATAGGCTGCAATTTCGCCTACCTGGGCGGGTTCATGGTGGAAGAGGTCGGTGACAGGCCACAAGCCCATTGCTGTCTTCATCCTGCTGAAAAAAAACTTACCATAATGGGCCTTGTTAAGCCCGCCCTGCATGTTACCCAGCCCAATTAAAAGGTGTGGGTCTGGTGACGTCAGCGCTGACGCGTTTGGTGTCGGTATATTTAAAGGGGCCATGGCCCCATTTGATCTCACTTCTGATCTTGACAGGCTGCAGTGCTGACATTGGTTGTTGGTGTGGAACATGACTTCCCAGAGGCAGAAGGCTGCTCCTCGCTTCAGCGATGACTCCCTCCATGTTCTTCTGGAGGGAGTCACAGCACACAGTGAGGTTCTCTTCTCTGCCAGTGAGCGGAAGGGACCACCCCAGGAGACCAAGGTACTCTCCAGCTACTTGCTAACAGGGAAGTGTGGGTGCCCCATGAGAGGGATGATGGTGGGAGGGGACATGGAAGTGGGGGCTCCTGTCCAAGCACTCACACTTCTATCCCCTTGCCAACCCCTCGGTCAGCCTCCCTGGACAGCGATAGCACAGTTGCCGGAGGAGCAGACTTTGGCGGTGTCTTCACAGGCTCCAAAACCCAGAGGACGACTGCCAAAGGTGCCTAAGTAGGCGCAGCAGGGAGGTGAGGAGGCTGCCTCTACCTCTGCTGAAGCCACCGGGGTAGCACCACGTAGAAACACTCGGAAAAGAAAGGTGTCACACAAATAGAGTCACAAGGGTAGTCACTTGGGTGTTTTCTTAAATGTTATTGTGAAGTTTATGTTCAATTAATTTCTTGTATTATATCATTTATTTTGGAAGCTTTGTGGCCCTTGCCAAATGTGTGTGCACAATTGGAAGTGGCAGAGTGAACGGACAGGGCTAATTTAAGCTCCAGCAATGGTGGTGAAAGTGAAAAGAATGGACTGGTCATTGTAGGGATGCTTTATGGTGTTGCTGTGGGCTGATGCCAATCTGCCTATGCATGTGCCAGCCATATGGTTGTGCTGTGTAAAGTTAACTAAATCTGACCATGATGAGGCCATCCCTGGCCTCATGGGCAGCAATGTAGTCGCGTACTGGTGGTATTTCAACCGCCTGCTCCACCAGGTCTTCCTCATCCTTGTCTTCAACCTCATGCTGCTCCTCCTCCGAAGAGGCTGTGTGCTCTGCGCATTGTTCCTCATGCTGCGCTAATCCTCATGCTGCACTATGTTGTGCAGGGTGCAGCAGGTCACTATGATTCTGGAGACTCTGGCTAATGTATTCTGAAGGGTTCCTCCAGATCTGTCCAGGCATCTGAAGTGCATTTTGAGTAACCCTATTGTTTGCTCAATGACATTTGATTGTAAAATTCCTCAGCCTCGTTTGTTGGCCTCCTCAAAGGTGTCACGAGCCACGTCTTCAGTGGATAGCCCTTTTCTCCAAGTAGCCAGCCGGAAAGACCATTTGGAGGTGCGAAGAGCTGTGGGACGGTGGACTGGCGCAGGATGTAAGAGTCACGTCAGCTGCCAGGGAACTTGGTGCACACATACACGATGATCTCGCTATGGTTGTAGACGAGCTGCACATTGAGGGAGTGGAAGCCCTTGCGGTTGACAAAGGACTGCTGGGTTCTGATGGGGTGCCCTAATGGTCACATGTGTGCAGTCGATGACGCCCTGCACCCACGGGAAGCCAGCCAGAGTCGCAAAGCCTCACGCCGCTTAGCAACACTGGCTTCATCAGTGGCAAGGTTGATATAATTGGCGGACTTGCCAAGGAGGGCATCTGTGTGATGCATCTGTGGGCGGCCAGCTGCAAAAGTCTGCTGCAGATGTCTGGAAGGAGCCTGAGGTGAAGAAGTTGAGGGCAAGGGTGACTTTGACAGCCAATGGTAAGATGTGTCCACCCAATCCTCTGGGCTGCAGCAATCTCCAGATGTCTGCGACGACCCGGCGTGATAGCCTTAGCCTCCTGAAGCACTGCTGCTCAGTCATGTTGAAGAAGCTCATCCTCTGCCTGTATACCCTGTGTTGGGGGTATCGCCTCCAGCGTGGTCCAGCCTTGCACTGATTACCTCTGCCCTGTGCAGCATCAGGTAGTTGAGGAAAAGGTTGGCGCTCTTGTTGTCGGTGTTGCTGGTGTTGCGGCTGATTGTGGTCAGATTCTGAGGACCAAGGTGCGAGAGCATAAACCGTACTCATTCTGAAGTAATAGTTGGCAGATGAAGTTGAGATGACTGAAGTGATCTGTCAATGGGGAGAGAAGTTGTTCCAATGAGGTGACACTGGATACAGAGTTTGCTCCAAACACTTGCAATCTGCATAAAGCTCAATCTGCCTTCCAAATGCAGTAAGCAACGACTTCTGAGCCTGAAAGTGAACAGCTGTGAGAGGGGAGCTTTTATAGCACAAGTAATGAGGTGATTCCATGCTGATTCAACTCCCGACCTACTGACCTGACGTGATCCCTGAGCAGCATGGACCCCGTGGGCAATCTCGTAAAATGTTAAGGTGAGCTCAAAATACTTTTTAATGGGCTGTTAACAAGGTCATAATGACCTGAATTGCCTCCCCCATCACTGTGTGTTGGGTCTGTTCAGCCCTGACAGACCTGACATCTGGGAAAGTAGTGTGGCGGCGGGATGACAGCGGGGTCCCAACCCGCTGCCAGAAATTTGTTTTCCCTCCCGACCTGCCACTGAACATGCCCGCTGAGCCCCTGAAAAACTCCCCCCTTGATCATTATACATCAGCTCTGCTATTTTACTAAAATTAGGTTAATGAATCCCAATCATATCCCATCTTCACTAGACTACCTGGAATTTGATTGACTGATGCCCATTGTACCTCCCCTAACTGGACTACCAAGCATTGGATTGATGGATACCCATCATACCCTTTCTTAGATTTAAATATGCCATTCAAATTCCATAGCCATTAAATTAGCAGGTACTAAATTGATTCATAATCATCCATCTCTTTATATCAGATTTACATCGATTAAAAAAATTGAAAAGATAAGGAAAAGTTAAGAAAGGATAAGAAACAGAACTGCTATTAAGGCTAATGAACAGGTCCCAATAGATGGCAAAGAATTGGACACCACCAATCATTTTGTGAATGAAATCAAAATGAACAATCTTGAGTTACTTTGAATTTAAGATTGTTTCTGTTGACTAATTCATAGAAAAGCCTAGGAGGTGAAATCTATTGGCAAGGCTATGGGCTGGTTGTTTATTACCCTAGTTAAAAGATAAGGACCAAGAGTTATTGGCAATGAATTAGAAGGCAAAGAGTGATAGTATAATGGTATTGTATTACATATAGATCAATGGGAAAGTTCAGATAATGCCGTAAATCACCATTGCAATCTCAGTTGTTTGTGAACACTATCTGAACTCTGATATTAGAAGCTACTTACTTTCTTTCATATAACAGTAAGATAGAAATGAATAAATTGATAGTATTTATACACAGTGGCCCTGAATTTCACGCTCTTTTCAGTTTTTCTTTTGTGGAAAATCAGGGCATTTTTTTTCTTGGGCATCAAAATTTACTGGAAGCCATTTCCGCCAGGTTCCCACCCCAAAATAGATCCTCCCAATATAACTTGGCCCTTCCCGCAATCCGCATACACGTCCCCAACTGACTCATTATAATACATAGTAATGAAGGCCTACGATGTTGAAGCACTAAATTTTTTTGGCTTCTTGCCTACACAACCTTTGACTGGAATGCAGTGTAAAACGACCAGCATAGTGTGACCCCGACCCCGCCCTCACTCAACTGAGGTCTTCTCAAGAGCAGGTACAGCATTTCCTATCAACATACATTGCACGTCATTATCATGGAGGAGGGAGGTGGAGCAGGAAAGGCAAGTCAGGTGGCAGTTTAGGAGGATGCACCCCAACATCTATTACAGTGCCCCTAAAGAATGTGCAGGCAACATGGCGGCGGCAGTGGACCTGTGAGGAACGAGGCGGCGGCGGCAAGGTTTAAAAGCGGCGGCGAGGCTCAGGTAGGCCTCAGAGCGGCAGCGGCGGTGGACCTGCAAGGAATGAGGTGGCGGCGGCGAGGTTTAAAAGCAGCGGCGAGGCTCAGGGAGGCCTCAGAGCGGCAGCGGCGGCGGTCCTGCGAGGAACAAGGCGCCGGCGGCGAGGTTTAAAAGCAGCGGCGAGGCTCAGGTAGGCCTCAGAGCGGCGGCGGCAGTGGACCTGCGAGGAATGAGGCGGCGGTGGCGGTGTTTAAAAGCGGCGGCGAGGCTCAGGTAGACCCCACAGTTTACCAATCTCCAATCTCCGAGCTCAGAGGGAGCGAGAGAAGTAAAAAGTAATCGAAGTGTGATGTCACCAGAAAGCAGGTAAGTGATTGGTTGGTAAGTATTTCTCTCTTTTTTAAACTTAAACTCTGTGGTTTATAGTTTCGAAGCTCCCTGTGGTGTAGCGGGGACTGTTGGTAAACCAGGGCCCTTGTATATCATTTAACTGTACTGTAATTGGTGGGATTGATTTGATTTAATTTAATTTGAATTAATTAAAGGGTAAGTCATGACAGGAGAGCTCGGCCCCGTGGCATGCTCTTCCTGCACTATGTGGGAACTCCGGGACACTTCCTGTGTCCCTGACGACCATGTGTGCAGGAAGTGTATCCAGCTGCAGCTACTGGCAGACCGCATTGCGGCACTGGAGCTGCGATTGGATACATACTGGGCCATTCGCAATGCTGAGGACATCGTGGATATCATGTTTAAGCAGTTGGTCACACCGCAGGCAAAGGTTGCACAGGCAGAAAGGGAATGGGTGACCAACAGGCAGAGTAGAAGGCACAGGCAGGTAGTGCAGAAGTCCCCTGTGGACATCCCCCTCTCAAACAGATATACCACTTTGAATACTGTTGGGGGGGATGGCTTAGCAGGGGAAAGCAGCAGCAGCCAACTTCCTGGCACCAGGGGTGGTTCTGCTGCACAGGACGGGAGGAAAAAGAGCGGGAGAGCTATAGTAATAGGGGATTCTATTGTAAGGGGAATAGATAGGTGTTTCTGCGGCCGCAAACGAGACTCCAGGATGGTGTGTTGCCTCCCTGGTGCAAGGGTCAAGGATGTCTCAGAGTGGCTGCAGAACATTTTGGAAGGGGAGGGTGAACAGCCAGTTGTTGTGGTGCATATAGGTACCAACGATATAGGTAAAAAATGGGATGAGGTCCTAAAAGTTGAATATAGGGAGTTAGGAGGTAAATTAAAAAATAGGACCTCAAAGGTAGTAATCTCAGCATTGCTACCAGTGCCACGTGCTAGCCAGAGTAGAAATAGAAGGACTCTTCAGATGAATACATGGCTAGAGGAATGGTGCAAGGGGGAGGGATTCAAATTCCTGGGACATTGGAACCGGTTCTGGGGGAGGTGGGACCAGTACAAACCGAATGGTTTGCACCTGGGCAGGGCTGGGACCGATGTCCTGGGGGAGTGTTTGCTAGTGCTCTGGGGGAGGGTTTAAACTAAAATGGCAGGGGGTTGGGAACCTGAGCAGGGAGACAGAGGAAAGGGAAACAAGGATAAAAGCAAAAGATAGGAAGGAGAAAAACAAAAGTGGCAGTCAGAGAAATCAACGGTTTAAATCAAACATGGCCACAGTAAATAATAATTCTAATAGGTCTAAGAGCGTTAAAAAAACAAGCCTGAAGGCTTTGTGTCTTAATGTGAGGAGCATTCATAATAAGGTAGATGAATTAGCTGTGCAAATAGAGGTAAACAAATATGATTTGATTGGGATTACGGAAACATGGCTCCAGGGTGGCCAAGGCTGGGACCTCAACATCCAGGGGTATTCAATATTCAGGAAAGATAGGCAAAAAGGAAAAGGAGGTGTGGTAGCATTGCTGGTTAAAGAAGGGATTAACACAATAGTAAGGAAGGATATTAGCTCTGATGATGTGGAGTCTGTATGGGTAGAACTGAGAAATACCAAGGGGCAGAAAACGTTAGTGGGAGTCGTATATAGACCTCCAAACAGTAAGGCGGAGGTTGGGGATGGAATTAAAAGGGAAATTAGAGAAGCGTGCAATAAGGTCACAGCAGTCATCATGGGTGACTTTAATCTACATATAGATTGGGCTAACCAAATTAGTAACAATACTGTGGAGGAGGAATTCCTGGAGTGTTTACGGGATGGTTTCTTGGACCAATATGTCGAGGAACCAACTAGAGATCAGGCCATCTTAGACTGGGTATTATGTAATGAGAAAGGATTAATTAGCAATCTTGTTGTACGAGGCCCCTTGGGTCGGAGCGATCATAATATGATAGAATTCTTCATTAAGATGGAGAATGAAGTAGCTGACTCAGAGACTAGGGTCCTGAATTTAAATAAAGGAAACTACGATGGTATGAGACGCGAGTTGGGTAGAATTGATTGGGGAATGTCACTCAAAGGGTTGACGGTGGATAGGCAATGGCAAACATTCAAAGATCGCATGGATGAACTACAGAATTTGTTCATCCTAGTTTGGCATAAAAATAAAACAAAAAAGGTGACTCAACCGTGGCTAACAAGGGAAATTAGGGATAGCATAAGATCCAAGGAGAGGACATATAAATTGGCCAGAAAAAGAAGTAAACCTGAGGATTGGGAGCAGTTTAGGATTCAACAAAGGAGGACAAAGGGATTAATTAAGAGGGGGAATATAGAATATGAGAGTAAGCTTGCAGGGACCATAAAAACTGACTGTAGAAGCTTTTATAGATATGTGAAGAGAAAAAGATTGGTGAAGTCAAGCGTAGGTCCCTTGCAGTCAGAATCAGAGGAATTTATAATGGGGAACAAAGAAATGGCAGACCAATTAAATACATATTTTGGTTCTGTCTTCACAAAGGAGGACACAAATAACCTCCCAGAGATGTCGGGGAACATAGGGTCTGATGAAAGGGAGGAACTGAAAGAAATCAGTATTTGTAGGGAAATGGTGTTTGGGAAATTGATGGGATTGAAGGCCAATAAATCCCCAGGGCCTGATAATCTACATCCTAGGGTATTTAAGGAAGTGTAGATGCATTGCTGATCATCTTCCAGCATTCGATGGAATCTGGAACAGTACCCATGGATTGGAGGGTAGCTAATTTTACCGCACTATTCAAAAAAGGTGGTAGAGAGAAAATGGGGAATTACAGACCGGTAAGCCTGACATCGGTAATGGGGAAAATGCTAGAGTCCATTATAAAAGATGTAATAGCAGAGCACTTGTTAAACTGTGACAGGATCGGACAAAGTCAACATGGATTTACAAAAGATAAATCATGCTTGACTAATCTACTGGAATTTTTTGAGGATGTAACTGGTAAAATAGATAAGGGAAAACCAGTGGATGTGGTGTATTTGGACTTTCAAAAGGCTTTTGATAATGTCCCGCATAAGAGATTAGCGTGTAAAGTTAAGGCACATGGGATTGGGGGAAAGGTATTGACTTGGATAGAGAATTGGTTGGCAGGCCGAAAGAAAAGAGTTGGAATAAACGGGTCTTTTTCTGAGTGGCAGGCAGTGACTAGTTGGGTACCGCAGGGATCGGTCCTTGGACCCCAGCTATTCACAATATATATTAATGATCTAGACAAGGGAACTAGATGTAATATCCCAAAATTTGCAGATGACACGAAGCTGGGTGGGTGTGTGTGCCGTGAGGAGGATGCTGAGAGACTCTAGGATGATTTGGACAGGTTGGGTGATTGGGCAGAAGCATGGCAGATGCAATATAACGTGGATAAATGCAAGGCTATCCACTTTGGTTTCAAAAACAGGAAGGCAGATTATTACCTGAATGGCAATTGATTGGGAGAAGGGGAAGTGCAACGAGACCTGGGTGCCCTTGTGCACCAGTCGCTGAAGGTAAGCATGCAGGTGCAGCAGGCGGTTAAGAAGGCAAATGGTATGTTGGCCTTCATAGCAAGTGGGTTTAAGTACAGGAACAAGGATGTCTTGCTGCAGTTGTACAGGGCCTTGGTGAGACCACATCTTGAGTATTGTGTGCAGTTTTGGTCGCCTTATCTGAGGAAGGATGTTCTTGCCATGGAGGGAGTTCAGCGAAGATTCACCAGTCTGATACCTGGGATGGCAGGAATGACGTATGAGGAGAGATTGGGTCGATTGGGCTTATACTCGCTGTAGTTTTGAAGAATGAGAGGGGATCTCATTGAAATTTATAAAATTCTGACAGGACTGGACAGGCTAAATGCAGGATGGATATTCCCGATGGTCGGGGAATCCAGAACCAGGGGTCACAGTCTAAGAATAAGGGGTAAGCCATTTAGGACAGAAATGAGGAGGAATTTCTTCACCCAGAGATTGGAGAACATGTGGAATTCTCTACCACAGAAGGCAGTAGAGGCCAATTCATTAAATATATTCAAGAAGGAGTTGGATATATTTCTTAAGGCTAAAGGGATCAAGGGATATGGGGAGAAGGCAGGGACAGGGTACTGAATTTGTATGATCAGCCATGATCGCATTGAATGATGGAGCAGGCTCGAGGGGCTGAATGGCCTACTCCTGCTCCTATCTTCTATGTTTCTATGTAACACAGGTCCTATGAGGAACTTAATGAGGAGATGTTGAGGGCTAATGGGGGACTTCAATTATCCTAATATAGACTTACAGTGTGCTAAGATGGCTCCTGTGCTGGCAGCTCCCTAGGGAGCTCCTTTGCCATCCTTGACCATCCGTTGCCATCCTTTGCTCTTTCTCCCCCAGTCTCCTCTCTTCTGCTGTTTAAGTTCCCCTGGCTCTAATAGTGGGTGCATTTTATCCCAAACTGCAAGTTCAAGCTGCAAGGTTAAAGTTACCTGAGCCCACTGCCCATCCCCCGACCATGCCTGTTCTTTGTTCTCAGTGAGTACTGGCTCTTCACTTAAACTTAGCTCCCAAATTCCCAGACCTCTCTGCCGTCAAGACTACGCTTCTCCACTAGACTAGTGGATCGCGAGTGGAGTTCGGGATCAAGGATCGTGAGAAAATCAGTGCTAATTTGATCCTGTGAGAGACAACATCATTCATGTCCGAGGCCAGGAGTGAGGACGAGCCCAGCAGCGATGTCAAGGCCCAGGAGTGGTGCATCGTGGACCAGAAACGCGGTCTGGGCCCAGGGAATGTGCAGCACGGGCCAACAGCGAGGTCGGGAGGACCATAATGCATCCTACAAAACCTAGGCAGAGAGGGCCTGCGGGAAGGAGGGAGGAGGACAGTAGCATTATGTTTGTGTGTGTGTGCTAGGCCGTTGTAGCAGAGCCTGGTCTCCAATCGTCTTGGATCCCCTTGCCATTGGACCAAGACCTTGCTCTGTCAAGCCTGTGTGGTAGCTGGTGTGCAACGGCCACCCCACGTTAAAAGAATTCAGGCACAGGCATCTTCCACCCTTTAAAATGAAGTTCGGGACCTGGAATGTCAGGACCCTCATGGACAACCCCAACAGTGACAGACCGCCCACCCACCCGTCCCTTCAACCACCATCTGCCCTGCCTGTGACAGAGACTGTAGGTCCCGCATTGGACTCATCAATCACCTGCGAACTCATTTTTAATGTGGAAGCAAGTCATCTTCAGTTCCGAGGGACTGCCTAAGAAGAAGAATATAGATTAGGATAATAATAGGTTAAAGGGCAGAGAGAGGGAAGAATTTCTGAAATGTGTTCAGGAGAACTTTCTTAATCAGTATGTTTCTGGCCCAACGAGGATTGGAGGCATTGCTGGATCTGGTTCTGGGGAATGAGGTGGATCAGGTGGATCAAGTTTCAGTAGGGAAACATTTAGGAAGCCATGATCATAGTGTCATAAGGTTTAGGTTATCTATGGAAATGGTCAAAAGAGCAATCTAGATCAATCAATCAAAATAGATTCAAATTGGAGGAGGGCCAATTTCAGTGGGTTGAGAATGGACCTGGCCCGGGTAAATTGGAATCAAAGATTGCCAGGCAAAATTGTAATTGAACAATGGGCTGCCTTCAAAGAGGAGATGGTTCGGGTACATTCGAAGCACATTCCCAGGAGGGGGAAAAATGTAAGAAGTCACACAACACCAGGTTATAGTCCAACAGCTTTATTTGAAATCACAAGCTTTCGGAGCACTGCTCCTTCGTCAGGTGAAGTGGAGAAATGCATAAAGACACAACTTATATAGTCAGAGAATAATGTCAGATGTTTAAAGGTAATCTTGCCAACTGCCATTTATCACACCTCGGCAGAGAGATAATCACAGCAATCAAAGGTGTGAATGGTGTCCAAACAGGCCAGTCAGGAAAACATTACATCAAAGAACAATGAGGTGGGGTCACAAGGGGTCAAATATTGCAGATGCTGGGGTCTGTATGAAAAACAAAAAAACAGACAAAAAACATTTTTTTTCGCTGGAAACCACAGCAGGTCCGGCCGCATCTGTGTAGAGAGAACAAGCCAATGTCGACTCGAGTCTGGATGACCCTGCGTCAGGTGGGGTTACATGTAGCATGACATGAACCCAAGATCTCGGTTGAGGCCGTCCTCATGGGTGCGGAACTTGGCTATCAGTTTCTTCTCGACGATTTTGCGTTGTCGTGTGTCTCGAAGGCCGCCTTGGAGAATGCTTACCCGAAGATCGGAGGCTGAATGTCCTTGACTGCTGAAGTGTTCCCCGACTGGGAGGGAACACTCCTGCCTGGTGATTGTTGCGCGGTGTCCGTTCATCCGTTGTCGCAGTGTCTGCATGGTCTCGCCGATGTACCATGCTCCGGGGCATCCTTTCCTGCAACGTATGAGGTAGACAACGTTGGCCGAGTCACATGAGTATGTACCATGTACCTGGTGGGTGGTGTCCTCACGTGTGATGATGGTATCTGTGTTGATGATCTGGCATGTCTTGCAGAGGTTGCTGTGGCAGGGTTGTGTGGTGTCGTGGTCGCTGTTCTCCTCAAAGCTGGGTAATTTGCTGCGAACGATGGTCTGTTTGAGGTTAGGCGGCTGTTTGAAAGCGAGTAGTGGAGACGTGGGGATGGCCTTAGCGAGGTGTTTGTCATCATCGATGACATGTTGAAGGCTGCGAAGAACATGGCGTAGTTTCTCCGCTCCGGGGAAGTACTGGACGATGAAGGGTACTCTGTTGGTTGTGTCCCGTGTTTGTCTTCTGAGGAGGTCGGTGCGATTTTTCGCTGTGGCCCATCGGAACTGTTGATCGACGAGTCGAGTGTCATATCCCGTTCTTACAAGGGCGTCTTTCAGTGTCTGTAGGTGTCCACCGCGTTCCTCCTCATCTGAGCAGATCCTGTGTATTCGCAGGGCTTGTCCATAGGGGATGGCTTCTTTAACGTGATTAGGGTGGAAGCTGGAGAAGTGAAGCATCGTGAGGTTGTCCGTGGGCTTGCGGTAGAGTGAAGTGCTGAGGTGTCCGTCTTTGATGGAGATTCATGTGTCCAAGAATGAAACCGATTCTGAGGAGTACTCCATGGTGAGTTTGATGGTGGGATGGAACTCGTTGATGTTATCGTGTAGTCTTTTCAGTGATTTTTCGCCGTGGGTCCATAGGAAGAAAATGTCGTCGATGTATCTGGTGTATAGCGTTGGTTGGAGATCCTGTGCAGCGAAGAAGTCTTGCTCGAACTTGTGCATGAAGATGCTTGTGTATTGGGGTGCGAATTTGGTCCCCATGGCTGTTCCGTGTGTTTGGGTAAAGAACTGGTTCTCGAAGGTGAAGACATTGTGGTCAAGGATGAAGCAGATGAGTTGTAGGATGGCGTCTGGAGATTGGCTCTTGTTGGTGTTGAGTACTGAGGCTGTCGCAGCGATGCCGTCATCGTGGGGGATACTGGTGTGGAGTGCCGAGGCGTCCATCATGGCGAGGAGTGTTCCTGGTTCAACTGGTCCGTGGGTGCTGAGTTTCTGTAAGAAGTCTGTAGTGTCATAACAGAAGCTGGGGGTTCCCTGTACGATGGGTTTCAGGATGCCCTCAACATATCCAGAGAGGTTCTCACACAGGGTTCCATTGCCTGATGCGATAGGACGTCCGGGTGTGTTGGCTTTGTGTATCTTTGGGAGGCAGTAGAAGTCTCCCACGCGGGGAGTACGTGGGATGAGAGCATGTAGGATGCTTTGAAGGTCTGGATCGAAGGCCTTGATCAGTCTGTTGAGTTGGCGGGTGTGTTCTTTGGTCGGATCTGCGGGTAACTGTCTGTAGTGTTCCTGGTTGTCCAGTTGTCGGTATACTTCTTTGCAATAGTCCGTTCTGTTCTGAATGACGATGGCGCCTCCTTTTTCTGCTGGTTTGATGACGATGTTGCGGTTGGTCTTGACAGCATGGATGGCGTTGCGTTGTGCTCGGGTGACATTCTGGACTGTCTTGTGAGTGCGGCTGATGAATCTGGCGTTGATGCATCTCCTGACAGCTTGAGCATACATGTCAAGCTTAGGTCAGCGACCCTCCGGAGGGGTCCAATTTGACTCTTTCTTCTTCGGTTGCTGCACTGTGGATCCCTCTATCTGCTGTTCCGGATCATTGATTGTCTCATTGGGTTCGCTGCTGACATCTTGGGATTTGTGGAAGAATTCCCGGAGCCGTAAACCAGCTCTACAGCAGACGCCGCAACCTCGAAACTGAGATGGAGTCCATGTTCTCAGCCTGTGCTCAGGACACAGCAGACCAGCTACGAGACACCGCCAAACAAACAAGGCAACGGAACTACGCTACCTACATGCACACCAAGAACAGGAAGCTTGAGAAACTCGGCATCACCAGCAGCAGCAACCAAGCCTCCCCCGGTACCACAGTTGAAACCACAGGGAAATCCATCATCAACCTGTCCGACCACACCCTTCAACCAGATGAAATTGAAGTTCTCAGCCGAGGGCTCAATTTCTGCCCCACCACCAAAATGGACCCCATCGGTCTCGCGGCAGACACAGAGGAATTCATCAGGAGAATGAGGCTCCGGGAATTCTTCCACAAATCCCAAGATGTCAGCAGCGAACCCAATGAGACAATCAATGATCCGGAACAGCAGATAGAGGGATCCGCAGTGCAGCAACCGAAGAAGAAAGAGTCAAATTGGACCCCTCCGGAGGGTCGCTGCCCTAAGCTTGACATGTATGCTCAAGCTGTCAGGAGATGCATCAACGCCAGATTCATCAGCCGCACTCACAAGACAGTCCAGAATGTCACCCGAGCACAACGCAACGCCATCCATGCTCTCAAGACCAACCGCAACATCGTCATCAAACCAGCAGACAAAGGAGGCGCCATCGTCATACAGAACAGAACGGACTATTGCAAAGAAGTATACCGACAACTGGACAACCAGGAACACTACAGACAGTTACCTGCAGATCCGACCAAAGAACACACCCGCCAACTCAACAGACTGATCAAGACCTTCGATCCAGACCTTCAAAGCATCCTACATGCTCTCATCCCACGTACTCCCCACGTGGGAGACTTCTACTGCCTCCCAAAGATACACAAAGCCAACACACCTGGATGTCCTATCGCATCAGGCAACGGAACCCTGTGTGAGAACCTCTCTGGATATGTCGAGGGCATCCTGAAACCCATCATACAGGGAACCCCCAGCTTCTGTCGCGACACTACAGACTTCTTACAGAAACTCAGCACCCACGGACCAGTTGAACCAGGAACACTCCTCGCCACGATGGACATCTCGGCACTCTACACCAGTATCCCCCACGATGACGGCATCGCTGCGACAGCCTCAGTACTCAACACCAACAAGAGCCAATCTCCAGACGTCATCCTACAACTCATCCGCTTCATCCTTGACCACAATGTCTTCACCTTCGACAACCATTTCTTTACCCAAACACACGGAACAGCCATGGGGACCAAATTCGCACCCCAATACGCAAACATCTTCATGCACAAGTTCGAGCAAGACTTCTTCACTGCACAGGATCTCCAACCAACGCTATACACCAGATACATCGACGACATTTTCTTCCTATGGACCCACGGCGAAGAATCACTGAAAAGACTACACGATAACATCAACGAGTTCCATCCCACCATCAAACTCACCATGGAGTACTCCTCAGAATCGGTTTCATTCTTGGACACACGAATCTCCATCAAAGACGGAAACCTCAGCACTTCACTCTACCGCAAGCCCACGGACAACATCACGATGCTTCACTTCTCCAGCTTCCACCCTAATCACGTTAAAGAAGCCATCCCCTATGGACAAGCCCTGCGAATAAACAGGATCTGCTCAGACGAGGAGGAACGCGATGGACACCTACAGACACTGAAAGACGCCCTTGTAAGAACGGGATATGACACTCGACTCGTCGATCGACAGTTCCGACAGGCCACAGCGAAAAATCGCACCGCCCTCCTCAGAAGACAAACACGTGACACAACCAACAGAGTACCATTCGTCGTCCAGTACTTCCCCGGAGCGGAGAAACTACGCCATGTTCTTCGCAGACTTCAACATGTCATCGATGACGACGAACACCTCGCTAAGGCCATCCCCACGCCTCCACTACTCACTTTCAAACAGCCGCCTAACCTCAAACAGACCATCGTTCGCAGCAAATTACCCAGCTTTCAGGAGAACAGTGACCACGACACCACACAACCCTGCCACAGCAACCTCTGCAAGACATGCCAGATCATCAACACAGATACCATCATCACACGTGAGGACACCACCCACCAGGTACATGGTACATACTCATGTGACTCGGCCAACGTTGTCTACCTCATACGTTGCAGGAAAGGATGCCCCGGAGCATGGTACATCGGCGAGACCATGCAGACACTGCGACAACGGATGAACGGACACCGCGCAACAATCACCAGGCAGGAGTGTTCCCTCCCAGTCGGGGAACACTTCAGCAGTCAAGGACATTCAGCCTCCGATCTTCAGGTAAGCATTCTCCAAGGCGGCCTTCGAGACACACGACAACGCAAAATCGTCGAGCAGAAACTGATAGCCAAGTTCCGCAGCCATGAGGACGGCCTCAACCGAGATCTTGGGTTCATGTCACGCTACATGTAACCCCACCTGACGCAGGGTCATCCAGACTCGAGTCGACATTGGCTTGTTCTCTCTACACAGATGCGGCCGGACCTGCTGTGATTTCCAGCAAAAAAAAATGTTTTTTGTCTTTTTTTGTTTTTCATACAGACCCCAGCATCTGCAATATTTGACCCCTTGTGACCCCACCTCATTGTTCTTTGATGTAATGTTTTCCTGACTGGCCTGTTTGGACACCATTCACACCTTTGATTGCTGTGATTATCTCTCTGCCGAGGTGTGATAAATGGCAGTTGGCAAGATTACCTGTAAACATCTGACATTATCCTCTGACTATATAAGCTGTGTCTTTTTGCATTTTTCCACTTCACCTGACGAAGGAGCAGTGCTCCGAAAGCTTGTGATTTCAAATAAAGCTGTTGGGCTATAACCTGGTGTTGTGTGACTTCTTACATTTGTCCACCCCAGTCCAACTCCGGCATCTCCACACCAGGAGGGGGAAAGGTAGGGCAACTAAAGCCAGAGCTCCTTAGATGATGCAAGAGATAGAGGGTAAGATAAAGCAGTAAAAAGGGCACATGACAGATGTCAGGTTGAGAATACAAGTGAGAACCAGGCTGGATACAGAATGTTCAGAGGGCAAGTGAAAAGAAAATAAGAGGGGCAAAGAGGGAGTATAAGAATAGAATGGCAGCTAACATAAAATGGAATCCAACTGTCTTCTATAGGCATATAAATAGTAAATGGGTAGTAAGAGGAGGGGTAGGGCTCATTAGGGACCAAAAAGGAGACCTACACATGGAGGCAGAGGGCATGGCTGAGGTTCTAAATGAGTACTTTGCATCTGTCTTTACCAAGGAAGAAGATGCTGCCAAAGTCATAGTGAAAGAGGAGGTAGTTGAGATATTGGATGGGATAAAAATTAATAAACAAGAACAACAAATTGTATTTATATTGCACCTTTAACGCTGTAAAACATCTCAAGGTGCTTCACAAGAGTGTTATAAGACAGAAAATTTGACACCGAGCCACATAAAGAGAAATTAGGGCAGGTGACTAAAAGTTTGGTCAAAGAGGTAGGTTTTAAGGTGCATCTTAAAGGAAGAAAGAGAGGTAGTGAGTCGGAGAGGTATAGGCAGGGAATTCCAGAACTTAGGGCCTAGGCAACAGAAGGCATGGCCACCAATGGCTGAGTGATTATAATAAGGGATGCTCAAGAGGGCAGAATTAGAAGAGCGCAGATATCTCGGGGGGTGGGGGGGTGGTGGGTTGTGGTTTGTGGGGCTGAAGGAGATTACAGGAGGCCATGGAGGGATTTGAAAACAAGGATGAGAATTTTAAAATCGAGGCATTGCTTAACTGGGAGTCAATGTAGGTCAGCGAGCACAGGAGTAATGGGTGAACGGGATTTGTTGCGAGTTAGGACACGAGCAGTTGAGTTTTGGATGGCCTCAAGTTTACGTAGGGTAGAATGTGAAAGGCCAGCCAGGAGTGTGTTGGAATAGTCAAGTCTAGAGGTAACAAAGGCATGGGTGAGGATTTCAGCAGCGGATGAGCTGAGGAAAGAGCGGAGATGGGCGATGTTACGGCTGTGGAAATGGGCGGTCTTAGTTAGGCTGTGGATATGTGGTTGGAAGCTCACTTCAGGGTCAACTATGACACTGTTAGAATAAAATTTTGCTGGAAAAGACACAAACAACAAATTCGCTGACTGGGACTAATTGAATCACTGCACAATGAGACATGCCACGCCTACGCATGGCTGGAACAAAGTTCATCTCTTGTCCTGTTATCGCAGTCCCAAGAACTAACAAGGTTCACTGGTATCCTATTTTTGAACTAATCACATTCCACCTGTGACGCGGACGGAACAAGACGGAACAAAGACCTTTCGCAATCACTGAGAACTAACAAGGTTCACTGGCATCCTATTATCGAACTAATCACATTCCGCCGGTGACGCGGACGGAACAAGATGGAACAAAGACCTTTCGCAATCACTGAAGAGGCAGAATTGGCAACACGAGTGTGTAAACTCCTGACTGGAGGAAAATAACGATATGCGCTAATAAACAAATTGATTGAATGAATGTAAATGATCTAAAACCAACTTCTTGGAATTGTATATAAGCTCGGCATGTACCACAATCGAGGAGAAGGTGCTCTCGCAGACCGCGTGGTTGCAGACGCTTCTCCCAGAGCTCTGTCATTTAATAAAGTTGTCTCTCTTACTCAAAGTCTAGTTTCCGAGGAATCATTTTCCCTACAACAACACCAAGGTTGTGAACAGTGTGGTTCAACCTCAAACAGATGTTAGGGAGAGGGATGGAGTCAGTGGCTAGGGAATGGAGTTTGTGGCGGTGACCGAAAACAGTGGCTTCGATCTTCCCAATGTTTAATTGGAGAACATTTCTTCTCATCCCGAACTGGATGTCGAACAATCAGTCTGACAACTTAGAGACTTTGGAGGGGTCGAGCAAAGAAGTAGTGAGGTAGAGTTGGGTGTTGTCAGCATACATGTGGAAACTGACACTGTGGCCCCGATTTTCGACTTGTGTGGGAAATGGTCGGGATTCCCCGAATGTGGGGTTTCTGACACACAAAAAAATGTGTCAGCCAGCTCCACGCAATTTTCCCTCAAGTGGCCAATTAATTCCCAGCATGTGGGCAGCCTTGCTAATTGTCCATTTCTAGTCAGAAAGCCCCACAGTATGATGTCATCATTTGTGGTGCTTTCAAGGTCCATAGCAAGCACTGCATCCTCTGAAGGCTTCCAAATGAACCATACAGGATGGCAGAGGAGCCTACAGCAGCTGTGGCCAGTGCCAGACCCCGAGCTGCCTCCAAATTCGACGAAGCTTCACTGCAGGCATTATTGGATGGGGTTAGGGCCCACAGGGAGGTCCTCTTCCCTAGGTCAGGCAGGAAGAGGCCTCCCACTGAGACCAAGGCTGCATGGATGCAGGTGTCAGCAGATGCCAACTCGCTGGGAGTCACCAGAAGAACCTCGGCACTACATCTCTAACTCCTTCCTTTACTCCCGCACAGTACCATCCAGGGCCCCCGTCCTCACTGTGGAGGAGGAAGAGGCTGTGCAGCCAGACTCCTCAGTGGAAGCTCCAACCTCTGAGGGCGCAGCGTCAGCAGAAGTAAGCGCACCCAGCACCAGCGCAGACACTCACACCTCGGGGGGACCTTCGGGACATAGAGTAGTGTTGTCACCTGGTGTTTCACAGCTCACAAGTGAGCCTCAGCAGATTCTGGAGACAGGGACAGCAGTGGAGAGTCCTCGTTGGAGAGCGCAGGACTCTGCCAGCTCAGCTCAGCTGCGCTGCATGTCGACTCTCTGCCTCTGGGTCCATCCGCAAGAGAAGAGGTGATGGATCTCCATGCACAGATGTAGGAGTCTCTGGCAGGTTTTGTCTCCAGGGTCGCTGCGAGTGTGGAGCAAATGGAGGAGTCCATAGCGACCATGAGCAGAGCCTTTGTGGAGTCATTGGCACATGAACGCATCACCATGGAAAGGTTGGCAACCTCCATGGAGGAAATAACTCGCCAGGGTACGGAAAACATGGTGAGTGCTCATAAGAGAATGACATCTCTTGAGGAGCGTTGGCCATCTGTTGAACAGAGAAACCAGATCTTCATGGAAGTCCTTCTGAGTAGGACTGCCAGTGCAGAAATGGATCCCCATGGCCCCCTAAAGCGCAGCAAGGTGCTCTCAAGCCACTTCCAAGCGCTGGCCCCTTCTGGCCTGTGCAGCTTCAGGTGAGTGAGCAGCAGCCTGGTGCTCCTGTTGCTGATCCTGCTGTTCCTGGTTCTGCTGCTGCTGCCTCTGCTGCTGGAGATCCTCTAATGGCAAGAAGGGAAGGAAAAAAATGCATCCCATGCTTCTCGTAGATGCCTCCGCTGAGGAAGCGCTGAGTGAGGGTGGCGAGAGGGGCTTCCCAGGAGATCGCATTGGAGAAGTATGTGAGGCTCCAACCTTCCACAGCTGTGCCTAAGCCTTGAAGAAGTAGCCCCAAACCTGCAACAACAAGGTCCTTCAACATACAAGTGCTGTCCCTTTAAATCACAGCTGCTCCGATTGGCCTGCAGCTGACAGCAAGCAAGCCGGCAAGTTTCACGCCAGGTCTCATCAGCGGGTTTCCCCGCAGGCGTGTTTCACGTGGGGAAAGACCCAAAATCGCAATGGCCCCTCAAAATCTACTTAAACAAGGTAATAATTGGTGATTTGTGTTCTGGTGGCCAGTCTCGCCAGCGGCGGGCGGGACTGAAGCGGGTCGTGGAGAAACGGCGGTCCGAAAGTCAGACGGGGCGGGGAATCAGGTGGGGGGAGGTCGCGACCCGCTTTTTTGGCGATTTTCGGCCCCCGGCCGCCTGAAAAGCCGCCCGACGGCTGGCAGAAAATCGGGGCCTGTGTTTTTAGATGATGTCGCCAAGGGACATGTAGATGAGAAATAGGAGGGGGCCAAGGATAGATCCTTGGGAGACACCAGAGGTAACGATGCGGGAGTGGGAAGAGAAGTTGTTGCAAGTGATTCTAGAAAGAAGGTACGAGAAAGTCCGGCTGTACTTACAGTAGATAAGTCACCAGGACTGGATGGGATGCATCCTAGGATGCTGAGGGAAGTAAAGGTGGAGATTGTGGAGGTACTGGGCATAATCTTCCAATCCTCCTTGGATATGGGGGTGGTGCCAGAGGACTGGAGAATTGCAAATGTTACACTCTTGTTCAAAAAAGGGTGTAAGGATAAACCCAGACCAGTCAGCTTAACCTCGGTGGTGGGGAAGCTTTTAGAAATGATAATCCGGGACAAAATTAACAGTCACTTGGACAAGTCTGGATTAATTAAGGGACGCCAGCATGGATTTGTTAAAGGCAAATCATGTTTAACTTACTTGATCGCGTTTTTTGATCAGGTAACAGAAAGGGTTGATGAGGGCAATGCTGAAATGTACATGGACTTCCAAAAGGCATTTGCTAAAGTGCCAGCAAAGTTGAAGCCCATGGAATAAAAGGGACAGTGGCAGCATGGATACGAAATTGGCTAAGTGACAGGAAACAGAGTAGTGGTGAACGGTTGTTTTTCGGACAGGAGGAAGGTATACAGTGGTGTTCCCCAGTGGTCAATACTAGGACCACTGCTTTTCTTGATATATATTAATGATTTGGACTTGGGTGTACAGGGCACTATTTCAAATTTTGCAGATTACACAAAACTTGGAAGTGTAGTGAACAGTGAGGAGCATAGGAATAGACTTCATGAGGACATAGACAGGCTGGTGGAATGGGCTGACTCATGGCAGATGAAGCTTAACACAGAAAAGTATGAAGCGATACATTTTGGTAGGAAGAACAAGGAGAGGCAATATAAACTAAAGGGTACAATTCTAAAGGGGGTGCAGGGACAGAGAGACCTGGGGGTACATGTGCACAAATCGTTGAAGTTGGGAGGACAGGTTGAGAAAGCTGTTAAAAAAGCATGTGGGATACTGGGCTTTATAAATAGAAGCATCGAGTACAAAGAATACAGTTTTAAAGTGATTGGCAGAAGAACCAAAGGTGACATGAGGAAAAATTTATTTATGCAGCGTGTGGTTATGATCTGGAATGCACTACCTGAGAGGGTTTTACATAGATTTACATAGGATATACGGCACAGAAACAGGCCATTCGGCCCAACCTGTCCATGCCGGCGTTTATGCTCCAGTCATGCCTCCTCCTGTCTTTCCTCATCTAACTCTATTAGCAAAATCCTCTATTCCCTCCTCCCACATATGCTTATCTACCCGCCCCTTAAATGCATCTATACTATTTGCTTCAACTACTACCTGTGATAGCAAGTTCCACATTCTCACCACTCTCTGGGTGAAGAAGTTTCTTCTGAATTCCCTATTTGATTTCTTGGTGACTAATATTGATGGCCTGTAGTTATGCTGTTCCCCACAAGTGGAAACACTCTCTCTGTATCTACTCTATCAAAACTTTTCATAATTTTAAAGACCTCAAATAGGTCACACCTCAGCCTTCTTTTTTCAAGCGAAAAGAGACCCAACCTGTTCATCCTTTCTTGATAGGTATACCTTCGCATTTCTGGCATCATCCTTGTAAATCTTCTCTGCACCCTCTCCAGTGTCTCTATATCCTTTTTATAATATGGCAACCAGAACTATACGCAGTACTCCAAGTGTGGTCTAACCAAGGTTCGATACAAGTTTAGCATAACTTCTCTACTTTTCAATTCTATCCCTCTAGAAATAAACCCTAGTGCTTGGTTTGCATTTTTTATGGCCTTGTTAACCTGTGTCGCTACTTTTATTGATTTGTGTATTTGTACTCTGAGATCCCTTTGCTTCTCTACCTCACCCAGATTTGCACCCTCCAAGTCATAAGTGTCCTCCCTATTCTTTCTACCAAAATGTAATACCTCACATTTATCTGTGTTGAATTTAATTTGCCAATTATATGCACATTCTGCAGGTTTATTAATGTCTTCCTGTAATTTTTTGCAGTCCTCCTCAGTATTAACTATCCCCCCCAATTTGTTGTCATCTGCAAATTTAGAAATTGCCTGTAAAATATTTTACTATTTTGTTTTATGTTCATTGATAATTTAATTTCATAGTTCCTCTTTGCCTTCCTAATTGTTTTTTTGAATTCTCTCCTAATCTCTTCATATTTTCCCTTATCATGCTTTCCCCTGCTGTCTATGTACTTAATACATGCCTCTTTCTTGACCCTCAATTTTTCCCTTATTGCTTTATTCATCCATGGTGCCTCATTAGTGTTTAGCTTGTTCTTGTTTTTTAGCAGAATATATTGTTCATGGACTCTGTTGAACACCATTTTAAATGTTTCCCATTGCTGTTTTATATCATTGTTGCCAATCTTTTGCCCATTTTATTTTCCCAAGTTCTATTCTCAGCCCCTCAAAATCAGCATTTCTCCAATCTATTACCCTGGTCTTCGTCATACTTATGTCCTTCTCAATTATTATTTTAAAACGTATTATATTATGGTCACTATTGCCTAGATATTCCCCTACTTTTACTTCTCTTATCTGCTCTGGTTCATTCCCCATTACTAGATTCAATAGCAAATCCTCCCTTGTTGGGCTTTTTACATATTGGGTTAGAAAGGAGTTCTGTACACATTGGAACTCCATTGTCTTATCCTCTTTACCTACCTCTTCTGTCCTATTAATATCGAGGTAGAATCATAGAATGGTTACAGCATGGAAGAAGGTCATTCGGCCCATCGAGCCCATGCCGACTCTCAGCTAGTCCCACTCCCCTGCCCTTTCCCCGTAGCCCTGCAATTTCTTTTCCTTCAGATACTTATCCAACTTCCTTTTGAAAGATAAGATTGAGTCTACCTCCACCACCCTTTCACGCAGTGCATTCCAGATCTTAACCACTCGCTGCGTAAAAAAGCTTTTCTTACGTCGCCTTTGGTTCTTTTGTCAATCACCTTAAATCTGTGTCCTCTGGTTCTCGACCCTCCGCTAATGGGAACAGTTTCTCTCTATCTACTCTGTCCAGACCCCTCGTGATTTTGAACACCTCTATCAAATCTCCTCTCAATCGTCTCTGCTCCAAGGAGAACAACCCCAGCTTCTGCAGTCTATCAACGTAATTGAAGACTCTCATACCTGGAACCATTCCCATAAATCTTTTCTGCACCCTCTCTAAGGCCTTCATGTCCTTCCTAAAGTGTGGTGGCCAGAATTGGACACAGTACTCCAGTTGGGGCTGAACCAGTGTTTTATACAGGTTCATCATAATTTCCACACTTTTGTACTCTATACCTCTATTTATGACGCTCAGGATCCCGTAAGCCTTTTTAACTGCTTTCTCAACCTGCCCTGCCACCGTCAATGATTTGTGCACATGTACCCCTAAGTTTCTCTGTTCGTGCACCCCCTTTAGGATTGTACCATTTCGTTTATATGTCCTCTCCTCATTCTTTCTACCAAAATGTATTACTTTGCACTTTACTGCATTAAATTACATCTGCCACGTATCCGCCCATTTCCCCAGCTTGTCTATATCTTCCTGAAGTCTATCACTCTCCTCCTCACTGTTCACTATACTTCCAAGTTTTGTGTCATCTCCAAATTTTGAAATTTAACCCTGTCACCCAAGTCCAAGTCATTAATATATATCAAGAAAAGCAGTGGTCCTAGAACCGACCGCTGGGGAACACCACTATATACTTTCCTCCAGTCCAATAAACAACCGTTCACCGTACTCTCTGTTTCCTGTCACTTAGCCAATTTCGTATCCATGCTGCCACTGTCCCTTTTATTCCATTGGCTTCAACTTTGCTGGCAAGCCTATTATGTGGTTCTTTGTCAAATGCCTTTTGAAAATCCATGTACATTACGTCAACTGCATTACCCTCATCAACCCTCTCTGCTACCTCATCAAAAACTCGATCAAGTTGGTTAAACACGACTTGCCTTTAACAAATCCGTGCTGACTTTATTTAATTAATCCACATCTATCCAGTGACTGTTACTTTTGTCCCTGATTACTGTTTCTAAAAGCTTCCCCATTACCGAGGTTAAACTGACTGGCCTGTAGTTGCTGTGTTTATCTTTACACCCTTTTTTGAACAATGGTGTAACATTTGCATTTCTCCAGTCCTCTGGCACCACCCCCGTATCTATGGAGGATTGGAATACTAAGGCCAGTACCTCTGCGATTTCCGCCCTCAATTCCCTCAGCATCCTAGGATGTATCCCATCCGCTCCTTGTGATTTAATTACTTTAATACAGCTAGCCTTTCTAGTACCTCTTCTTTATCAATTTTTATCCTATCAAGTGTCTCCACTACCTCCTCCTTCACCATGTCTATGGCAGGATCCTCTTCCTTGGTGAAGACAGATGCAAAGTACTATAATAATTTGTTTGCATATTTCTTCCTCCACTTCCCTTCCACTATTAGGTGGTCTGTAGACTACCCCTATTAGTGTGATTGATCCTTTATTATCTGTTATCTCTATCCACATGGATACTATTTTTGTCTTGCTGATAGTTGCGTCACCTTTTGTTCTACTGCCATTATGTTATTCCTAATAAGTACAGCTACTCCACTCCCCTTTTTCCCTCTCTATCTTTTCTAAATATGTTGTACCCTGCAATGTTTAATTCCCAGTCCTGATTTTTCTGTAGCTATGTCTCAGTAATCTCTACTATGTCTGGTTCCTTGCAACGCATGATTGCATCCAGCTCCCCTGTTTTATTACAGACACTGTGTGCATTGCTGTACAGACAGTTTAACTCATTTTTAATAGCAGTTCCTTTCACTTTATTTCTAACCATCTTTTTACACTCCTGTTCTATAATTCCATTTATTCCCTGGCCATCAATATCCTCTCTTACTTTACTCTTTCCTATGCTCTCCTTTTGTGTTTTGTTTATATTTAGGCTGGTTTCATTTCTTGTAGATCCCTTCCCCCATCTTACTAGTTTAAAGCCTTTGCCACCTCCCTATTTACCCTTTCCGCTAGGAGACGGGTCACATCCTTTACCCTGGCACCATGTAGGCAACACGCCCTTAGGGATTCTCGTTCTTGGCTGCAGAGGACGCTATCTATCCCTCTAATTATAGAATCCCCTATCACGACAACATTTGTATTCTGCTCTTCACCACCTTGGACAGCCTTCTGAGCCATAGTGCCTCGGTCTGCACTGTGGCTGTCCTCCCCGCAGTCTTTCTCCTTGTCCTCACAGGGTGGTGGAGGCAGATTCAATTGTGGCTTTCAAAAGGGAATTTGATAAGTACCTGAAGGAAAAAAAATTGCAGGGCTACGGAGAAAGGGTGGGGGATTGGGACTAGCTGAAGTGCTCTTGCAGAGAGCCAGCACGGGCTCAATGGGCCGAATGGCCTCCTACTGTGCTGTAACAACTCTTTGATTCTATTCTATGATTCTACGTTAATTTAAATGCGTTCTTCACCAAAGAGGCATAATGAGAGTTCTGCCACCTACTGTATGAAGACCTGCAACTGCACGCAACCTTTATAGCACATGCTTGTTTCAGGCAGCCATTGGGGTTCTCTATAGCATCTGGCATGGTGGAATGCAAGCATTCATTCACTAGGTTACTGATACACTTCACAGGAGAGCTCCCCAATTCATCACCTTTGACATCAGAGCAGGGGAGCAGCGAGAGAGAGCTATACATTTTTACAGGGTTGCTGGCTTCCTCGAGGTCTCTAATTTGCATGAAGAACAAACCACAATGCAAGTGCATATTCTCTTTCAATACAACTGTTAGATCCGTGATTCTGAGAGTATGATGTTTTTCAATAACTACACGGATGCTGTAACTTAACAATCAACAGGTATTTACTGGAGTAAGGTAGTCTCAAGACTGGGGGTACAGAGGCATGCTCAAGGTTTATATACAGGTGTGGTCACTGCCGGTACTACAGTATACAGGAGCTGTAAAAGTAGTTCTCTCTTAAAGGTACATACACTACAATTCCTCCCCTTTTAGATTAGCAGTACCCATAATATTCAAATAACAATAAACACTTTAACATGCACATTAAACAACAATAGTCCATTTATAGATTCAATCTTTGGGGCGGCTTCCTGATCCTTTCGGGATAGCGCCTTTCCTGAGGTTCTTGTTCTTGGTGTGGAGGCGATTCTGGCCCCTTTTCGTCGGTTATTTAATCGGTTTCCACTGCTACTGGTTCTGAGGTAGATGCTACCGGTATGGCGGGTTCATCCCCAGGTACGCGAGACATGGGGTTGACTCGTTCCTGTGACGCTAAGATCTGATCGACGTGGCATCTCACAATGTTCTCCCCGACATCCACTGTGTACATTAATGGCCCCTGCCTTGTGCCTATCGTTCCGGGTTGCCATTTCTCTGTTCGGTAGTCACGGGCCAAGACTGGTTGTCCTACGTTGAAGCTCCTTGTCGGCTTCTCATTGATGTGCTGGAATTGTTTATCCTCAACATTTCTTTGCACATTTGGTCTGAGCAAATCCAGACGAGATCTCAACCTTCGGGTAAAGAACATCATGGCCGGGGTCTGGTTGGTAACTGCATGTGTTGCATTTCTGTAGGCTAATAAGAAATTGTCCACCTTATGCTGTAGTGGAATTTCATCATCGCACATGGCCTTTATCGACTTTTTAAAGGTTTGTACGAACCTCTCAGCCAATCCATTTGTGGCTGGATGATACGGGGCGGATGTGTAATGCCTTACCCCATTCCTTCTCATAAATTTCCGAAACTCTTCGGACACAAACTGTGGTCCATTATCAGAGCAAATCTGCTCTGGCAAGCCGTTCCTGGCAAATATGGTCCGTAGGACTGCAATCGTTTTCTCTGTGGTGGTTGAGGACATTTTTATCACCTCAGGCCATTTCGAGTGAGCATCCACTGCTATTAAGAACATTGAATCCATGAATGGACCAGCAAAATCAATATGCACCCATTGCCATGGAGAGGAGGGCCACTCCCATGGGTGTAGAGGGGCATGTGGTGGGGCATTTTGGAACTTCTGGCATCCTGAGCAGCTCTTGGTTAGGTCCTCGATTTGTTGATCGATTCCCGGCCACCACACATAAGCCCTAGCAAGGCTTTTCATTTTCACCCCTCCCAGGTGACCTTCATGAAGCTCATTTAGCACTCTCTCCCTTAACTTGGGTAGAATCACCACTCTGGATCCACACATCACTGTCCCCTGGCATACTGACAGCTGTTCTCTTCTGGGTGAGAATGCTGGCAACAGTGAGTCGCCATGTGTTGGCCATCCCCTCACCGTCAAATCATATACCCGAGACAGCGTCGGATCATTGCGGGTCTCCTTCTCTATATCCGCGTTCGTTACTGGCAATCGTTCAATTATTGACGAATAAAATATTTTGATAGGGTCCACTGCTGGTGCTTCCTCCACAGTAGGCAGTGGCAAGCGTGATAGCCCATCAGCGTTTCCATGCTGTTTCGTGCCTTTATATTCTATTTCATATTGATTCGCCCCTAGAAACAGGGACCATCTTTGTAACCATTGTGCAGCCATCACCGAAATGCCCTTCTTTGGATTAAAGATGGAGACAAGTGGTTGGTGGTCAGTCAGCAAGGTGAACTTCTGCCCATGCAGATAGTGGTTGAATTTTTTTACTCCCCATACTAGGCTGAGGGCCTCCCTGTCAGTCTGGGCATAGTTGCGCTCGGCTGAGGTTAGTGACCGAGACGCAAAGGCTACTGGCCTCTCCAACCCGTCTGGGAATTTGTGCGACAGCACCGCTCCAATACCATAGGGTGATGCATCACATGCCAAACGAATTGGTAGTGCTGGGTTGAAATGGGCCAACACCTCTTTTGATGTGATCAACTCTTTGCGCTTCTGGAAAGCTTGTTTATGTTCGTCATTCCACTTCCATGGTACCCCTGTTTGCAGTAGGGTGTTCACTGGGTGTAATACCGTAGACAAATTTGGTCAGAACTTATGGTAGTAGTTTACCAGCCTGAGGAACGACCTCAGTTGTGACACACTTTCCGGTGCTGGAGCCTTGACTACTGCCTCAATCTTTTCAGGGGACTTATGTAACCCCTCTTCATCGATAACGTGGCCACAATATGAGATCTGTCCCTGGAAAAACTCGCACTTGTGACGATTAGCTCGTAGCCCATATTCCTTTAATCTGGTGAGCACCTTCTCCAAGTTGGCGAGGTGATCACTGTCATTTTCGCCCGTGACCAGGATGTCGTCCAAATAACACTGAGTCCCTGGAATCCCTTGCAGGACTTGATCCATCGCCCTTTGCCAAATAGCCAGAGCCGAAGCTACCCCGAACACCAGCCGGTTGTATTGGTAGAGACCTTTATGAGTGTTGATCATGAGGTATTGTTTCGAGGCTTCTTCTACCTCCATTTGCAAGTACGCCTGGGCTAGATTGATTTTGGTGAAGCGTTTACTTCCAGATAGCGAGGCGAAAATATCCTCAATTCGTGGATGCGGATATTGTACCGTGTGAAGGACTGGGTTCACTGTCACCTTAAAATCCCCACAGATGCGGACCTTCTTTGGTTCCCCAGGCGTATTACTCAACGACCTCTTCATTACAGGAATGATGGGTGTAGCCCACTCGCTCCAGTCTACTTTGGACAGTACTCCTGAACGTTCCAACCCTTCCAGCTCTGCTTCGACGGCTGGTCTGATCGCATAAGGCACTGGTCTGGCCTTAAGAAACTTTGGGCTTGCATTTTCCTCTATTTTAATCATTGCTGTTATGCCTTTTAGTGTTCCGAGTCCCTCCTGGAACACTTCTTTTGCGTCAGTTAGCATTTTTGACAGTCGTCCAGGTGTGACGTCGTCATCCTTTTTGGCCTCAACCTTCAGTGCCTGTATGGAATGCCAATCTAATTGTATCTTCCGGATCCATTCACGTCCTAGCAGTGGTGGTCCTCCATCTGGCAATACATATAAGTCCATTTTAGGTATTTCCTGGCCTTTGTATATCATTTTCACCCTTATTTTTCCTTTGGGGTAGACTTTTTGCCCCTTGTACGTCTTCAAGACAATCTCTGTAGCTTTCAAGGGTATATGTGAAAATAGCCGCTTGTAGTCCCTTTGGTTTATGACTGTTAGGGCTGATCCTGTGTCCAATTCCATTTTCACTTGGGCTCTGTCTATCTTGAGTGTAACCCAGATAGTCTGGTGATCCTCCATTTTGGTTACATTATGTAGTTTCAGACAACCCAGTTCCTTGCTTCCGGAGTCTGTATCACTTTTCTGTTCATCTGAACTACTGTCCATCACCTTATGTACCTTTTTGTACTTCTCCTGTGGAGATTTCTTGCTGTTGGTTTTCTTCCCAGACCTGCAGACTCTTGCTATGTGTCCTGCTTTTCCACACTGTCTGCACACTTGGTCCTTGAACCAACAATCCTTCTGGTCGTGTGTTGTCCTGCCGCAGCGATAACACTTCCCTGTTCCATAGGACATTTCATTGGTGCCATATTCTTGCGGTCTCCGTTGTATCTCTGCAGCGCCCCTTGCGGCTGCTTCGTGTGATACTGCCATGCTGAAAGCCTTGTCCAGCGTAAGATCCTTTTCTGATAGAAGCTGTTTCTGGGTTCCTTCACTTTGAAGCCCACACACAAACTTGTCCCTTAACGTATCTGCTAGTCCCACTCCAAACTGGCAGTGTTTCGATAGCTTGCGCAGTTCCGTTAAGTACTCAGCATTGCTTTCATCTTTATGTTGGTTCCTTTTATGGAACTTAAATCTTTCTGCTATCAGCAGCGGTGTGGGGTTTAAGTGGTCCTGTAGGATTTCTATTATGCTTTCGAAATTCTTATTCACGGGCTTCTCTGGGGTTATTAGGTTTCACAGTAACCCATAAGTTTTTTCACCCATGGAATTTAACAAAACCAGTGCTTTCCAAGCGTCTGGCACTTCATTTGCCCTGCAGTACACCTCAATACGTTCCACATATGTCGCCCAATCCTCGACTTCATTGTCGAACGTAGAGATACTGCCACTCTTCGGCATCCCTGGGTGTGATTTAACTGTCAAAAATGTCATCTCCCGTGCTCTCCCTTCTTCTCCGCTGGCACAAAATGGCGTCTCCCGTGCTTTCCTTTCTTCCCGCGCTCGCCCTTCTTCTCTGCTGCGGCTTCTAAAAATGGCGTCTCCCGCGTTCTTCCTTCTTCTCCGCGGCTCAATGGCGTCTCCCGCGCTCTCCCTTCTTCTCCCCGCAGACACTGTTCAGCCCTTGAGCCCTGGCTGTGCTCTGCGCGTTTTTTTTCTGTGCGCCTTTCCCGTTTCCGCTGCTCGGTCCTGAACCCAGCTGCTGCTTTACCCTCTCTCTCTCCGTTTTGTTTTTCCTCGACGCCGCTCGGTTTTCAACCCACGGCTGCGCCCTGTTTGCTTCACCCTCTCTCTTACCCCGTCGACGCTGCTCAGCTTTTTCTCTGCCGTCGGTTGGCTCCAGCCGCCGCTGTCCAGGAAGGGTCTGCGCTGTACCTGTCATCAGTCTGTTGCTGATCGTCGTGGCTGGGGAACCAAGCCCGGCTCTCCACAGCCTCCCCTGCGATGTTCACTCTCTGCCGGACGACTGGGTGGTTGCTCATGTTCCACGCCCGTGCTTCTGGCCTCGACTTTCTTCCACCGCCCTCCCGGAGCGAATCCTCGAAGGGAAATGCAGAGTTGCAGGTAGATTCGAATCGACACTCGTCACCACTGTTAGATCCGTGATTCTGAGAGTATGATGTTTTTCAATAACTACACGGATGCTGTAACCTAACAATCAACAAGTGTTTACTGGAGTAGGGTTGTCTCAAGACTGGGGGTACAGAGGCATGCTCAAGGTTTATATACAGGTGTGGTCACTGCCGGTACTACAGTATACAGGAGCTGTAAAAGTAGTTCTCTCTTAAATGTACATACACTACAACAACAAACTCAAAAGTGAACACAAGCCAACCTATTCTTTCCTGACGCCATCCATTTTCTGGATGGCTACATGTGCCTTTCTGTTGGTTACTTGTTCTAGTGCTTCTCCTCGGTACAACCTGAGGCGCAGTATCATGAGAGGTGGTTGGCTGCGCTCGTGCTATAAAAACATCATGAGACGAAGGTGGCCACCTTCTTGTGCTATCTTACTCCTGGGAGGGAGCTCTTGCTGGCTGCATCTCTGAGTTGGTGCCTGGTCTCACCTCCTGCATTC
Source organism: Somniosus microcephalus (assembly GCF_052327205.1). Classification (NCBI taxonomy): domain Eukaryota; kingdom Metazoa; phylum Chordata; class Chondrichthyes; order Squaliformes; family Somniosidae; genus Somniosus; species Somniosus microcephalus. Next base: position 289,330,648 of record NC_140988.1, read on the forward strand.
TATGGGTGTGGTGCTCTGATGAGAAGGCTGGAGGCCTGGCATGTGCTGCTGTCCTGATGGAGGACAACCTCAGACAGATTGGGGGAAAAATTCAGTTGGTTTCTGCCTCCCATTAGTGACTTGAGAGGGCACTAATGGGCGCAAAGCAACTAGTGCCCGTGCGCGGCGATGTTTGTGCTGCTCACGAAATTAACTAGACATTTTGCAGCGGCACTAAACACTACTGCCACGATCTCCTGCGCCAGCAGATCGTGACTTTAGTCGAGTGCGCAACGCCCTGTTAGCGCCCCGGACCGGATATTGAGTGGCGCCCCCTGCCTTACCGCCTGCCGCTAGCAACGACAGGTTGAGGGGAGCGTTATGCTGTCAGAAAGGGACTAGGGGAGCGCTATTTAAAGGTGACTGCTTCCTGCCTTTTTTTGTTGGTTACATTTTTGCACCACGCATTCTGAGAGAGAGAGAGAGAGAGAGACTTCTGGAGAGATTCAACGCTGTGTGAAGGAGTTTTGGGTACTGAGCAGCACTTTGCAGGTTCATTTTGATTTGCCCTTACTTGTATCGATTTAGAAGAGACTGTGGGGGGCTGCACTCTGAGCTCTTTCCCTGGGCCTCTCCATTGTTCTTGCCAGCAGATTTGATGTACAGGTCTCTCCAGGCCGAGATTCAAGGCTGCAATGAGTAGGATGTGGATGGAGAGCAAAATCAACCCTCCCCCTTAAGATAAAAACAGAAAATGCTGGAGAAATGCAGCAGGTCAAGCAGCATCTGTGAAGAGAGAAACAGAGTTAACGTTTCAGGTCGATGACCTTTCGTCAGGACTCCCTTTTAAGAATTGGCCGGCGCCAGTGTGCCTGTGTTCCATTGCTGACTGACATCACATGAGCTTCGGCAGCACTCTGAGTTAGTGCCTCGCTCCTCGGCCTTTGCGCCTTAAGACAGGTGTGAAGCGCCTGATTTAGCGCTCCAATCACCTCCAGGGGCGATAGAAGCCAAGTTTGCCGTCGGAGGCGATAGTTAGCGCCAGGCGCTAAACTTTGCGCACGTCTGATAATGGCGCCCCAAATGGGGCGCTGCTGAATTTTTCCCCCATTAACGAGTTGTCGCCGCTCCACTGTTCCTAGATCTGTGTCCCCGCTGATTAGTGAGCTGGCTGGTCAAATGGCATCTATCAGACCCTGAAAGTCCTGAGAAACAGCCACCTGCAGCCCAGCTGCCAGGATCTGGAAGCCAGTACACAAGGTGCTGGCTATCCTGTCCTCAGCTACCACCAGAGCTGCAGTCCGTGCTTCTATGAAGATGGAGGCACTGACTGGTCATCACTGGGGATCATCTGCAGATTCCCTGATGTTGCTGCAAATGAGGGCTACAGATTCTACAGTCGCACCTGTTAGTTGCTGCACATCCTGGAGACTGACCTTAGAGGCTGCCTGTAGGCGTAATCAGAGGCAGACTGACTCCCCAAAAGGGCATGGGATTGTTATGGGAGAAGTTGGTGCTAATAATACAGTAAGATGGAACCATTCACAGGGGAACACGTAAAATCTCTCAATTTCGAATATGGCCAGTTTCCCCCGGGTTTAATGTTCCTTTCCGTTCAAAACCCATGAGTTGTGGGTCCTATTTCTTTAAAACCATGGGCAACCCTCTTGGACTCCACTGGGAAAGTGACACATCCTCACCCACTCCCCATTTGTCTGCCTTCCTCATGCTCTGTGAATCATCTGAAACCGTACCCTCAATAATACTACCTGTAGTGGCGCTTCTTAGTTTACAAACAGGCAGCCACTGAGCTGTGGGGTTTTTAACAACGAGTAGACGCGTGTCGAAATAAAACGTTCCCAAACGTAGCTTTGTCTTTTAAACTGTTTACTATAACACTTAACAAACGGAATTACAAAGCAAACACGTATAAACGAACACGGTCAAAAACTGTACTGCTCCAAACCTCACAGCTTCTGCCTCCTTCAACCACGTGCAGTTTAAACTGTAAAATGGCTGCACCCATGTGTGGCTTAGGGACTGTTCCATTATGGCAAGAATGAAGGGGGTATCTCGGACTATACTACTGGAGCAAGAAAACAGGGGGTTTCTTAATACAATAAGTCGGTCAGGTAAATTAACTGTATTATGCCATTTAACCACTATTTTAAAGTATTTTCTTAAGCTTTTATGGCTCTTACATTCCGGCCCCTAATTGACTAGGCACATGAAGCATATCAATTACTCAAACATTAAGAGTCATAAACTAATGAGTTCAACATATTTACAATATAAGTGTCCACTTTTTTCGTTCGGGAGCCTTTCACGCTGCTTCTTGTAGCAGGCAGAGCTTTGTGATCGGTCTTTCCAGGGTACTGGTCTTGGTTTGCAAACAAACGCGACGAACGACGCCTCTGGAGTCTGGCATGGTCTTAATTATTTTTCCCATCAACCAAGAATTTCTAGGGGCTGAATCATCCACAATTAAGACAATGTCTCCGACAATGAAGTTCCTCTTTATTTTGAACCATTTTTGACGCTCCTGCAGCAGAGGTAAGTATTCTCTTGTCCATCTGGTCCAGAAAAGGTCTGACATATACTGAACTTGCCTCCACTTCCGACGGGCATACAGATCTTCCTTTTTGAAGACTCCCGGGGGCATGGCTGGCTGTGTTTTCAACAACAGGTGGTTCGGAGTCAGGGCTTCGAGGTCATTGGGATCATCTGATGTCTTAGTTATCAGTCGGTCATTAATGATGGCTTCAACCTCGCACAGAACGGTTTGGAGTCCCTCGTCGTCAAGCGCTTGCTGCTTCAGTACAGAACTGAGTAGTTTTCTTACGGTGCGTATCTGTCTTTCCCAGACACCTCCGTGGTGGGATGCAGCCGGAGGATTGAAGATCCACTTAATTCCTGTTTGCATCATGGCTTCCTGTATTTTAAGCTGATTCCAACCTTCAATAGCTTCCCGTAGTTCTCTCTGCGCTCCGACGAAATTAGTGCCATTATCAGAACGCATAATGGACACCTGTCCTCTTCTACAGACAAAGCGCCGCAAGGCGTTAATACAGGAATCAGTGTCAAGCGTGTGTGCCACCTCAATATGAACAGCTCTGATGGTCAAACAAGTGAAAAGCACACCATATCTCTTGACAAGGCTCCGTCCTCGCTTTACCTCGAAAGGCCCGAAATAGTCCACCCCTACGTTTGTAAATGGGGGCTTGTCTGGTAACAAACGGTCTTCAGGCAGGTCTGCCATTTTCTGCTCCCCAGCTCTAGCGTGTAACCGTCTGCAAACAATGCATTCAGAGAGTATTTTTCTTATTACGGAATTAGCTCCTGGAATCCAGTATCTTTGTCTTAGCTTCGCAAGCACGTGATTCCTCCCACTGTGTCCAATACTCTGGTGTATATGCTGAAGAATGAGGGTAGCAACCCGGAGGTCCTTAGAAAGGATAGCAGGATGCTTGGCCTCCTCTGGCATAGCAGATTTGTTTAGTCTCCCTCCCACCCTCAGTACTCCATCTTGCAGTGTCGGGTCCAGCTTGTAGATATGACTACCTTTCTTGATTGGAGTATTTCGCTGTAGAGCTTCGATTTCTTCTGGGTATCTTTGTCTTTGACTGAAACGAACTATCTCCTTCTCAGCCTTGGCCAAATCCTCCACGGTCAATGAATTCTTGCCCAATGTGGTCTTGTGATGATGCGTATACTGCTGTAGAAGCATTCTCTGCTTATCAGGGTTACTTTCAGGCTGACTGATAGTGGCTCGGTACTCTTTTCTCTTACCGCTCAGGTGTAGCAGCAACTCTTTCAACCTTAGAAACCATGCAACTGCTTTCCTCAACTGGTGCCATCCTGAGAAATGGTTAACAAGCTTGTTCACTGTGTCAAAGTTCTCTTTCGTATTTATGAGATTTACTGTGACTGATCTCTTGACTTCGACGTCGTCTTCAGCAATCTGACTTGGCATATCTGGTCTTTCTGGCCATGATCTCTCTGTTTCCAGCAGATAACTTGGGCCTTTTATCCAAGTTTCACTCCTCATGAAGTTTTCAGCCTTCAATCCTCGTGAGGCTTGATCTGCTGGGTTTAATGAGGTGTTTACGTACCTCCATTGAGATGGTTGTGTAGCTTCTCTAATGGATGAGATTCTGTTTGCTACGAAGGTCTTGAAGCGTATCTTCTCAATCTCTATATACTTCAGCACCGTCGTGCTATCCGTCCAGAAGACAGATTCTTCTAATGGGAGCTGTAACTCTTTCCGCATCACCTGGTCAACTTTAACTGCAACAACCGCTGCCGTCAATTCCAGTCTCGGGATGGTGACCTGCTTCAGCGGAGCCACCCTGGATTTCCCCATGAGGAAGGCACAATGTTTCTGGCCCTGTTGATTTGTCAGCAAGAGGTAAGTAGCCGTGCCATAGCCGTCCTCACTGGCATCCGAGAAATGATGTAGTTGAGCCGTCTTTGTAACTCCAAAACTCGCGGGCTTGATGCATCTACTGACGTTGAAGCTAGAAAGTTGTTGCAAATCTGTCAACCATCTGTGCCATCTCTGAGCTTGACCTTCTGGGATATCTTCATCCCATCCTCTCTTGTCTCTACACAGCTCTCGTAGCATCAGCTTCACCGGCAGAATGAGTGGTGCCAGGAATCCAAGAGGGTCGTAGATGGAACTGACCACGGAGAGAATCCCTCGTCTTGTGGATGGTCTTTCGTTCACCATTATCCTGAAGTTGAACGTGTCTGACTTGATGCACCATTGTACACCAAGAGCTCTCTCGATAGGAAGGACATCGTGGCTCAGGTCCAGATCTTTGACTTCAGTGGCTCTTTCCTTTTCTGGGATAGAAGCTAGAACTGCTCTGCTGTTGCTTATCCACTTAGTCAGATGGAATCCTCCATTCGAACACAGAGTTCTAAGGTCTCTTGACAGTGCGATGGCATCGTCTTCTGTTGACACGGACTTCAGACAGTCGTCGACATAAAAGTTTCTGAAGATTGTCTCCACAGCCTCTGATGGTGCTTTGCCTTTGCCATCTTCTGCAGTTTTTCTGAGAGCGTAGCTTGCACAGCTGGGAGATGATGTGGCTCCGAACAAGTGTACGGCCATTCTACATTCCACCATCGCTTGACTAACGTCGCCATCTGGCCACCAAAGGAAGCGCAGATGATCAGCATCTTCATCAGGGATTCTAACTTGGTAGAACATTGATTCTATGTCTGCCATCATGGCAACGAGCTCTTGTCTAAACCTAGTCAAGACGCCAATGAGGGTATTAGTAAGATCAGGACCTTGAAGCAGCTGGTCATTCAGTGAAGTTCCTCTGAATGAGGCGGCGCAGTCAAACACTACACGGATCTTTTTCTTCTTTGGGTGATACACCCCGTGATGAGGAATGTACCAGACCCTTCCATCGTCTCTGTTCAACTGTTCCTCGGGCACCTTTACAGCATAGTCTTTCGCTATGATGTTTCTCATGAAGTCTTTGTAGTCTTCGTGAAAGTCGGGGTTCTTGTTCAGCTTTCTCTTTAGACTGATGGCGCGTTGCTCTGCTATGCAGCGATTGTTCGGCATCTTCGCGGTCTGTCTTCTCAGTGGCAAACCAATGTGATAGTGGCCATCAATGAACTGTGTAGACCTTGTCATCAAACCCATGAACTGATGGTCTTCTTGTGACATCTCTGTCTTTTCCTCACAGCTGCGTTCTGAGAAGTCTGCGTTGAACTGCTGTATCAACAGCTCTTCAATGCTTGCGATAGAGATGCGATTAACTGTGACGTTTTGTCGTTCCTCCTTGTTCGACTTGTTGCCATCATCTCTCCTTACCGGTCCATTGACTACCCATCCAAGGGCTGTCCTGATGGTGTAGGGTCCGTCATCCTTGCTGTTTATCACCTGCCATGGCTCCATAGTTTTGTAGGCATTGGTTCCAATTAATAGGCCAATTTCTGCTTCAATGTATGGGAGACGCACCTTTTCTAGGTAAGGCCATCTATCCACATCCTTCTGCAGGGCTAGGTTTCCTATTCTAACAGGAATCTCCCTCTGTGTGAAAACATTAGGCAGGTCTATGAAGTCCTTCTCTTCAAGTCCACACACTTCTAGGTCTGACAGGATATAACTTTGCATTGACTTCTCATGACCCATGGTGCGTAATAGGATTTCTGTTCTTCTGCCTCTAACGTTCAGCTGTCGCATGAGTGATTCTGTGCAGAACGTTGCTGAGCTACCTGGATCCATGAAGGCGTAAGTCTCCACAAGCTTCTCGCTCCTCTTAGACTTGATCTTTACTGGTACGATGGCGAGAATATAGTCACTGTCACCGGCCCCAATGAGTCCACAAGTCTCTGGTTCTAGCGACACCAGAGCACTTGAAACAACCTTCTCGTCGGTATTGTTTTCTTCACTCTTCTTAGAGACTTGTTCTTCTTTATGGATATGCAGCAGGCTGGGATGTTTCCGAGTGCACTCTCTGCATGTTGTTCTTTGCTTACAGTTTCTACTCAGGTGCCCCTGAGAGAGACATCCAAAGCATAGGCCGTTGCACTTCAGGAATTCGATTCTGTCCTTATGTGGCTGTGCTTTGATGTCGCTGCAGAAATCCAATGTATGATTCTTCTGGCAGAATAAGCATGGCTTCTGAAAGGCATTAGCAGACGTCACTGTGCTGCTCTTTTTGGGAGATGAGTTCTGGGGCCTTTCTTCCTCGGCCTGGGTGACGATAGTTGCAAAGCTGCTTCCCCTGGAACCACCTTTCCTGAGAGTCTTTGATTCAACGGGCTTGGCTTTCACTCTTCCATCGGTGGTCGGGCTGACGTCTTGGATGTTTCCAAACAATGGGTCCCTAGCAATTTTAGCCTGTTTGTCTATGAAGTTCACTAAGTCTGCAAACCTGGCTCTACTTTTCCGTCTCTCCGTTATCTCAAAGGCTGTTTTTCTCCATTGTTCTCTCATCCTGTAAGGAAGCTTAGAGATGATGATTCTCATAGTCGTAGGATTGTCCATCTCTTCCATGAATTCAACATCCTCCATGGTGTTGCGACATCCTATGAGGAAAAGAACATATGCGTTCAATGCCTCTCCGTCCTCCGATCTGATCTGTGGCCACTTGGTTGCCTTTTCGATATATGCAGTGGCTATCTTCAGCTCGTTACCATAGTGCTCCTGCAGCAACTTCCTGGCTTCTATGTATCCCCGGTCCGGTCTCATGTGTTCACAGCTTCTGACCAGGTCTTGTTGCTTACCACTGGTGTACTGTCCCAGGTAGTACAACTTATCACTGCTGCTCTCTGTTTTGGAGTCAATGGCTTGTTCAAAGGATCTGATGAAGGGCTTATACTTGAGTGGGTCGCCTTGGAACACTGGTATGTCTCTTTGAGGGAGTCGAAACAGATTCTGTTGTTTTACAAGCGTCTCTGTAATTTCGTTCTGACGTTGCATCACTCGGTATAGGCTTCTCCCTGTGTCTTCAGGCCTCTGGTGGTCATCAGCAGGGTCTAGTCTAGACCGTCTGACGTCTGGGGTAGCATCACGTGCTCCTGTTAGTGGAGAGGCCACTCTTCCACGCTGTAATGCCAGGGGATTGCCTTCGGGCTCTGTTGTAACTCTTGAAGGTGCCCTGGATCCAACTCTATGTGACGACGTTGACTGGCAGTGGCTCCCGCCATCCCGTGAGCCTTCATAATCTTCGTACGCACTCAACCTGGCGTCTGAGACCTCGATAGCTGTTTTTATCTCCAGCTGTTCTTTCTTTGCCTGCACCTGGGCCCGTTGGGCCTGCAGTTGGGCCTCTTGGACCTGCAGTTGGGCCTCTTCCCGTTCAAGAGCTTGCTTCTCCGCTAAAGATGCTGCGCGCGCCATCAACGCCGCCCGTTCGGCCTCCGCTCTCATGCGTCGTGACGAGCTTGTGGTAGAAGCGACTGACCTGCGTCCAGAAACAGAGCTACCTTCTTTTCGATTTTTGCTCGGTCTGGCGGAAGTCTCTGAAATGCTATCGTCTGGTCCGACTTCATCGTCAACTTTATCTTTCTCTGCCGTATCAGCGTCTTGATGAATCTTTAACATCCACTGTTCCGTGCCCTTGATATAGTCCTTAATGCTGGTTGATTTAAGATCAAACCAGTTGTGCTGATCAGCGTTTCCCTCTTCTTCAGGCAGAAGTGCTAATACATCTTCATTGAGTACATTAAATTCTTCATGCAGCTTGGAGAAATCGTAATACATCATGTCTTCAGCTTTCTTAATATTAGCATTATCTTCCATGAGACGATCGATTATCTTCATTTTTCCAGTTATCTGAGCTAATTTAGCCTTCCTTGCACCTATGCTTCGATGTAACTTCTCTTCCATTGCCTTTGGGGTGAGCTTTATTTCCCTCTTTTGGCCAGCAATCTTTCTGGCTGATGGAAGCTCCTGGCTCCGTAAGGCCTCGGCCATTTTACCTGCAGCTCTTATTTAGCTTCTCAATAGAATGAACAAAGCAAGTAGCAGTCACTGTACCTTCGCTTTCTTATATTGTCGTCTGGCTCCGTGACCATTCGGGTATACATTCGCCGACGATTCCGTCCCTTCCTTCTTAGGGAGCAAGTTTTTGACTAATGTAGTGGCGCTTCTTAGTTTCCAAACAGGCAGCCACTGAGCTGTGGGGTTTTTAACAACGAGTAGACGCGTGTCGAAATAAAACGTTCCCAAACGTAGCTTTGTCTTTTAAACTGTTTACTATAACACTTAACAAACGGAATTACAAAGCAAACACGTATAAACGAACACGGTCAAAAACTGTACTGCTCCAAACCTCACAGCTTCTGCCTCCTTCAACCACGTGCAGTTTAAACTGTAAAATGGCTGCACCCATGTGTGGCTTAGGGACTGTTCCATTATGGCAAGAATGAAGGGGGTGTCTCGGACTATACTACCGGAGCAAGAAAATAGGGGGTTTCTTAATACAATAAGTCGGTCAGGTAAATTAACTGTATTATGCCATTTAACCACTATTTTAAAGTATTTTCTTAAGCTTTTATGGCTCTTGCATTCCGGCCCCTAATTGACTAGGCACATGAAGCATATCAATTACTCAAACATTAAGAGTCATAAACTAATGAGTTCAACATATTTACAATATAAGTGTCCACTTTTTTCATTCGGGAGCCTTTCACGCTGCTTCTTGTAGCAGGCAGAGCTTTGTGATCGGTCTTTCCAGGGTACTGGTCTTGGTTTGCAAACAAACGCGACGAACGACGCCTCTGGAGTCTGGCATGGTCTTAATTATTTTTCCCATCAACCAAGAATTTCTAGGGGCTGAATCATCCACAATTAAGACAATGTCTCCGACAATGAAGTTCCTCTTTATTTTGGACCATTTTTGACGCTCCTGTAGCAGAGGTAAATATTCTCTTGTCCATCTGGTCCAGAAAAGGTCTGACATATACTGAACTTGCCTCCACTTCCGACGGGCATACAGATCTTCCTTTTTGAAGACTCCCGGGGGCATGGCTGGCTGTGTTTTCAACAACAACAGGTGGTTCGGAGTCAGGGCTTCGAGGTCATTGGGATCATCTGATGTCTTAGTTATCGGTCGGTCATTAATGATGGCTTCGACCTCGCACAGAACGGTTTGGAGTCCCTCGTCGTCAAGCGCTTGCTGCTTCAGTACAGAACTGAGTAGTTTTCTTACGGTGCGTATCTGTCTTTCCCAGACACCTCCGTGGTGGGATGCAGCTGGAGGATTGAAGATCCACTTAATTCCTGTTTGCATCATGGCTTCCTGTATTTTAAGCTGATTCCAACCTTCAATAGCTTCCTGTAGTTCTCTCTCCGCTCCGACGAAATTAGTGCCATTATCAGAACGCATAATGGACACTACCTAATCTCTCCTGAGTGAAAATGTCTGAGCTGGTGTGTAGGAATGTAAAAGCAAGTAACATCATGGAGTTGTGGCAGAAGAATATAGGGCAGGACGTTGGTCAAGTAACTTATGGGTACGCTTCATGCTCACCTCCTCTCTGCCTACATCATCTTCCTTTTGGCTTCCTCGTCCTCATAGTTAACGAGGAAGAAGTTTGTTTCTCTTCCTCCATTTCCTCATTCTCTGGCCCCTCCATTGTAGCGAAAGGAGGGTAGTAGCTACAAATTGATGAGAAGGGGATGGAAGTTTCTGATTGTGAGGTGATTCACAAGGATGCCACAGCATCTGTGTAGGTGTGCAGTTACTAATGTGACGCCGTCACCAATGTTCCCTCTAAGCTGCGTGGCCATGCAGCTGTCTGCTGTTCCCACACAGCCCATGACTGGATTTTCAAATATGAAATTTCCTGCACCCAAAAAAAACTTTAGGGGGAACATTGACCATCACTATGCTCCTAACCTCACCAATTCCCACAGCAAGAGCAGAATGCCTTCCCATGAGTTCCAGGGCCTGCACTTCATAGAGAATAAGCTCCTTAATGTCAGCAATGTCCTTCTGGCAAGTTTGTCCTGCAACAAGACTGTATGAATTGGGCGAAGGCTAGCAATTGAGGCTGTCTCCTAGATAGCACCAGATAGCTGATATAAGAGATATGGTTAAAGTGGAGGAATGTGTTTTAAAGTTGTGCATGCGAGTAATGGTAACCCATACTATAAGATCCGGAGTTAGTGCTCCACTTACCCAGAGTGCAGTGTGAAGGGTTAGTTGTGTAGCTTTTAACTGTGGAGGGCAAAGAGGTATGGCAAAGTTCCCAAAGAATAAAAGGGCAAGAGGCCAGTGTGTTACCTTGCCTGCAATGGCTAGGTCATTGTGTGTGGCAATGGTCTGCAGTTCTGAGCGTGAGAGAGTTGGCACTCAGTGCCAGTGCCACTTCTCTTTACATAGTATGAGACTTGTTTTGAGATCTCCTCCCATGCACACCCAACAGCCTTTCTCTGTTCTGTTCTATTTCTTCCAGGAAGGTTTGGAGGTCACTCACAGTGAAATTGTGAGCTCCTCTTCTCATTCCTTGCCATGTCCTTGTCCCTTTTTCAGCTGTCTGTGTCAGATCCTCCAGTGACAGACATTCTTGAAAAGCAGGACAGAATGATGCATGAGTTATCCTGTACAACTACCTGACAGTGAACTGAGTGATCCAAACATTTTACTTCTTACTTACTGTCTCCCCCCACTTCCCACCACCCGCCCGACCTCTCCATTCCCTCATCCCTCTCAGGTTGCTGCAATCTTCATCCAGAATTGGCCGTTTAAAGCTTTGCATCTAATTGCCAAATGCCTCAGCATCTTATTCCCATTATACATCAGATTTATGCCAATGGATATGCAAATTGTCTGACCCACAAAATTCTGGAGGATTCAGCTCTGCAGAGTATTGGTGAGAGCAACTTTGGCGCACCTTGGTATGTGGAATTAGGGGGCCAGCTAGAAGAAATACTGTTCATAATAGTTCTTATCTTACTGTTAATTACCAGATGAGTTGAACGCTCTTGGAAATAAATTCAGTGCGAAGTGGGACAAAGGGAAATTGTACCTAATTAGGATATTTGACCTGAAGGACAGTACCATCAAGTGATTTATACTTAGCACTAGAGTAACCTGTCTGCCAACTGTACAATGATATGACTATTTCACTGTGTGCAATCTGTTGGATATTCATGTCCCTATGTTCTTCTTTAAGTCATTCACATGGGTTCACGGTATATCCAGATCTAAATTAATAAAATTGGCTTTTCATCATTTGTTGTTGAACTTCAATTGTGTTGAACTATTATCTAGAAAAGTGGCAAATTCCACAGCTGCATTAACTAACTTTTTGACATGTATACTGGTTAACTGCCTCATTAGCTACTTGAGAAGCATAATTATTGCAGGCAAATCCTGATTAGCTGCTGGGTTTTCATTACCACTAATGAAATTGCATTCTTGAGAAGTTCTCAGACATCTTTCAAAATAACGTATTCTTGCATTTGTTATTAGCTTTTAAATTAAAAGAAAGTCCATTTATTCTGTTTATTGAAAAGAGAGGAAATTCTATCCCCTTTATTGCTCTGTTCCATGCAAGGATTATTGATGTTAAATGTGCCAAAGTCAAGACCTCTCTATATCTTACTATGGGCACCCCAATGTAACAGGTAATAACAAAATGAAAATGCTTGTGATCTAGTGGGTTCTGGCATAGCCATTGTACCTTCTGGCTTCTGATTCTGAATTTGGAATTTTTATTTGGAATATTAATACATTTTTCTAGATGATATTTCAAGAATGCTTGAGTAAGGCTGATTTTACTAACTAGGGTCTAGATACAATGTTAACCTTTGTGCATGACTTAAAGAAGAGCACAGAAGCATGAATATGATTGTAAATGTAGCAGCACCAGATGTATGTGGACATGAAAGATGTGAGTAGCTGTTAAAGATATAGACACAAAATAATATATTGACAGAGAGAAATGGTTGCAAGGATGCATCAAGTAAGGTAGTTGAACTGCAGGTTTATGCAAATTCCATCATACAGGTTATGATGAAAAAGAGAATGAGGGCAAGAAGGAATTTTCATGGACCAAATCACCCTGTCTCATTCCCTACAACTGTTATGTTTAAATCTTAATTTCACACACAACATCATGGAACATGGTGGCTAGTCATTCAGCTATATGGCACAAATGCCCTGAAATTCACACTCTTCTCACTGTAACATGCTCTGTTACTGCATACATCCTCCCTTCTCATTGCTTCACTGTTGGTCCCACTGTCCTCTTGACTGATACCCAATATTGTCCTTATACAGCACATTCCATAATGCATCTAACCTGTGATATAGTGGCTCCATTTTAACACCATTCAGAAGTGACACATTGAGCAGTTTCCATGAACACAATGAACATAATGTATCACTTCACCTGTTTCTTGCAACTCTCCTTTCCCAAATAGGAAAATGCCACATGGAAAGCTAAAGCTGAGGTGTTGGAATTGTACGTGGGAAGACCTGAATGAAAATTAGCTGTAAGATCTGGTAGAGAAGAAAGTGTGATGGAATGGTCCTGTACCGTACCATCTATGGTCAGCCTGTTTATGACAACTGACTGACCTGTGGTCGTAATAGCTGGCAGTTTGCTTGTGACTATTGGCGTACGCTATGTCCTTGATACATGATGACATTCTCACCGGGACGTTATCAATTTTGATTTAAGTTTATTCCATAATAATCTGCAACTGATTACTGTTAAACTCTTTGGCCTAGAAATTCGATGCTTTAATGCCAGCCGTTAAGGCCGGTTTTGTAGAAAATATGGTGGCTGCCTCGCTTCCGCCCATTTGCAGTGCGGAACGCAGCGATCGCCATATTGGGCAGGTCAGCAGCACTGCCATTGCCTGTGATCGCTGCAAGTATTTTAATTACCAGGAGCGTGACGTCAATTGACACATGCTCATTGATTTTGGACATTGCCGCTCCTCTTACCGCCCTCTCCAAAGCACGCCCGTGCCATGTAGCCATTGACCGTGCGTAGAGCTAGGAGAAAGCGGCAGTGAGCTATAAACCGCTCAGTAAACTGCTGCTGAGATAACTGGTAACTATGGAGAGCACAAACTATCTAATTGGAGTGAAAATTGCTTCCAACGAGATGCATCAAATCTTCCCCCTGGTCAGTCAAATATTACAGGAGGTAAATACTTTTAAAATAAACTATACTGTACTACAGTTGTAACAATCTCAGAAAAAAAATCAAAGCTGGATTTCCTTAAATTTTATACATTGGGTTTTCTAGTTTAGGAACTGATAAAATAATATGCAAAGTTTTGAAGTCTGTTTTTAAAAGGCTTAACACCATATTCTCACCAAGAGTTCTTCAAAAGTCTGCTGTTGTTAAAAATGTAATTAACTCTCTTCTGCACGATTTACATCAGTAAACTCCTGACCAAGAGGTTCATGTTTCCCTTTTTAAAATATTTATTTCAATTGATTTCTCATGCAACGGTTTAACGACATCCATGTCACAGTCTTTATGTGGTGATTCCAGTCACAGTCCCTCCAAATCTGAGCCTGTGCTTTAAGAGGCACTCACCAGGGAGTGAATCCCCATGTGATATGCAGGCTAGTGCACTGTCACTGCTAGCTGCAAGACGGTACATTCACATCCCCCTCCCTCTCCAGCACCATGGTGGAGCATAAACCTCCACACAGCAAACTTCTGGGTGAAATTCTGTGGACCTATGGCAGCCAGCGAAGGTGGGAGTACCAGGCAGTCTGGTACCCATTTGTCTACCACACACAAGACCCAGAAAAATGCCCGAGAAAGTAAGAAGGGAGCTGTGGACAAACAAATACCTCTTAACATGCCACAATGGACAATGCTCCAACCATACAAGGGCCATCAGTGGACTTAATATGTCCTGACCCCGCAAAACCCAGGAGCCATCACCAAATTATCCCAAACAGCCGATTGCCCTAGAACACAGCATGGATCCTTGAGATGTGACCTTCGGCCTCCTGCTGATGTTACTGCCAGAAAGAACACGTTGCACAAGAGATTCTGCGATCCGCTTATTTAAATCAGCAGACAGCACCAAAATACTGGTGTTGCCTGCAGTCTTTTTGTGGGCGGCTGGTAACGTTAGCCTGCGGTGGCACCGCCCGTTTTTTGGGCTTAATCGAATTTCTAGGCCTATGTCTAATATATTATAACCAAGACTGTGTAATAAATTCAATATTGAAATTCCATGAGTTAACAATGAATGGAGGGTATTGGATGGTGCTGTATTGTAAAACCAGTGTTCTGCTAGACCGAAATAAATAACCTAGATTCATTATTACATCACCCACCCTACAAAAATATTGCAGCTTTGAAATTTAGCTTGAAAGAGGCTTGCAATTCACATGACTTCAATTCAGGCAATTTAGTTGTTAACTGATCCAATTAGGCATATAACAGCCTGATTCAAAGCCCCACGAGAAGTGACTAATACAAATATGTTCACAAAAGCTCCATTTATGCAGCTATTCACAGTGCTACTAGATTTTCTAAAAGAGTGAATTACTCCACAATGAACAGTGACACTGTTTGTGCTCATCTATGACAATTAATTAAACATGCGCAAAGTAATTCCAAATATATATATGTCTGGACCATCCTAAAAAAAATCTCCATTGATATTACTTCTAATATCACAGCCAAAAGAACAATATTTCACATCAGTGCCAATCAACATTGAAAATTAACACATAAAAAAACAATTCTGCATCTATATTTTGAAAGTTATTGGGGGTGAAATTGATCTACGCCAATGGCACGAGACAGCCTCGTGGTCAATCGGCAGGCAGTTTTACACCGTCAATGGAAAAGAAAATTGGGCACGGTGTTAAAACAGGCTGCAAATTTGCTTTTAGCCTGTTTCACACCACTAGCGCAGACCAGTTTCACCCCCAATATCTCTGCATCCCTCAGGACTCAAATACCAAGAAGGTAGTAAGTTGACCTACTCCCAGGCCTTATATTGTCCCATGTCTCAGCTTGACTCTGTTAGCAGCTTTTCTATCTCCAAGTTAGAAGATTATGGATTCCAGCACCCCTACGGACTTCAGCACAAAATCTAGGTTGACACTTCAGTGCGGTACTGAGGGAGTGCTGGATTGATGGAGATGCCATATTTTGAATGAGATATTAAATTGAAACTTCATCTGTTTGGTCAAGTGGACATAGAGGATCCCATGGTACTATTTGAAGAAGGGCAGGGAACACTCCTGATGTCCCTCAACCAATGCCACTAAAAGCAGATGATCTTGTCATTCATTTGCTGTTTGTGGGATCTTGCTGTTGGAATGAATCTGTACCAACAACTCCTTGGCAGAGCTGTAGGGGGTGGCCTGTGGTGGTGGTGCGTGCGCCCAGTCAGTTATGCCCCTGACTGTGAGCGTTTTGAATCGCTCCCACGCCCCTGGGTTCTAGACACCGGACTTAGGTACAGGCAGCGATACAGAAAACTCGAGTAGACAGGTGGTTTGGATGCAAGCAAAAACCAAGATTTTATTGAACAGGAAAAATTAATACAGTCTTAAAAGAAGTTACCACTATAACATTACAGGCAAATGCACTTATACAGGGAATGGGGAACACACGGCACATCGAGGGAAAACAACTATCTTAACAATCCCCTTATCCTTATTCCACCCCCTATACCAACTAGATTAAGCTATGAGGGGTCAGAATCTATGCTCACCAATCAAAAATGGGGTTTGCTCAATTCAAAACAGCGGTGGGGTTTGGGGTTCGCCCTTGGTGCTCTCTGGAGCCTGCCATCGTCACGTGGTCTCCGGGTGCTGCAAGGGCGTTGTCCAGGTTCGAGTACCCCAAAGTTAAAGGCCCCGATTTTCTGGCTGCCGTCGGGCGGCTTTTCATGCGGCCGGGGGCCGAAAATCGGCGAAAAAGCGGGTCGGGACCCCCCTGCCTGATTCCCCGCCCCGTCCGACTTTCGGACTGCCGTTTCCGTGCGCCCCGCTTCAGTCCCGGCCACCGCTGCCGGGACTGGTCGTCGGAGCACTAACAAGCAATTATCTGCTTGTTGAAGTGGATTTTCCCGTGCTGTTGCGACTTTGGGGCTTTCCCCACCTGAAACCCGCCTGCGGGAAACCCCGCTGCTGAGAGCTGGCGTGAAAACAGCTGGCTTGCTTGCTTGCAGCAGCAGGTCACTGAGGGCTGAAGAGATTTAAATAGGCAGCATTTGCAGGCTGCAGGACCTTGTTGATCAAGGCTTGGGGGAACTTTTTGAAGCCTTAGGAGCAGCTGCAGAAAGTTGGAGCCTCACACACTTCTCCAGCGTGAGCTCCTGGGAAGCCCCTCTCACCACCCTAACTCAGCGCCCCCTCAATGGAGGCATCTGCCAGAAGCATGGGAGGCCTTTGGGACGTTCCCTTCCTGGCATTAGAGGATCTTCAACAGTAGAGGCGGCAGCAGCAGAACCAGGAACAGCAGGATGAGCACCAGGCTGCTGCTCACTCACCTGAAGCTGCACAGGCCAGAAGGGGCCAGCGCTTGGAAGTGGCTTGAGAGCACCTTGCTGCGCTTTAGGGGGCCAGTGGGACCCGTTTCTGCACTGGCAGTCCTACTCAGAAGGACTTCCATGAAGATCTGGTTTCTCTGTTCAACAGATGGCCAACGCTCCTCAAGAGATGTCATTCTCTTATGAGCACTCACCATGTTTTCCGTACCCTGGCGAGTTATCTCCTGCATGGAGGTTGCCAACCTTTCCATGGTGATGCGTTCATGTGCCAATGACTCCACAAAGGCTCTGCTCATGGTCGCTATGGACTCCTCCATTTGCTCAGCACTCGCAGCGACCCTGGAGACAAAACCTGCCGAGACTTCTGCATCTGTGCATGGAGATCCATCACCTCTTCTCTTGTGGATGGACCCAGAGGCAGAGGGTCGTCATGCAGCACAACTGAGCTGAGCTGGCAGAGTCCTGCGCCCTCCGACGAGGACTCTCCACTGCTGTCCCTGTCTCCAAAATCTGCTGAGGCTCACTTGTGAGCTGTGAAACACCAGGTGACAACACTACTCTATGTCCCGAAGGTCCCCCTGAGGTGTGAGTGTCTGCACTGGTGCTGGGTGCTGTGCCCTCAGATGTTGGAGCTTCCTCTGAGGAGTCTGGCTGCACAGCCTCTTCCTCCTCCACAGTGAGGACGGGGGCTCTGGATGGTACTGTGGGGGAGTAAAGGAAGGAGATAGAGATCTAATGCCAAGGTTCTTCTGGTGACTCCCAGCGAGTTGGCATCTGCTGACACCTGCATCCATGCAGCATTGGTCTCAATGGGAGGCCTCTTCCTCCCTGACCTAGGGAAGAGGACCTCCCTATAGGCCCTAACCCCATCCAATAATGCCTGCAGTGAAGCCTCGTCGAATTTGAAGGCAGCTCGGCCTCTTCCGCTGGCAGCAGCTGGTGCAGTCTCCTCTGCCATTATGCAAGAGTGGTTGAGAAGCCTGCAGAGGTGGAGAAGCTTGCTGGACACTTTGAAAGCACCACGAATGATGACATCATAGTGTGGGGATTTCTGACTCGAATTGGACAATTAGCAAGGCTTTCCACATGCTGGGAATTAATTGGCCACTTGAGGGAAAATTGCGTGGAGCTGGCTGACACTTTTTTATGTGTGTCAGAAACCCCACATTCGGGGAAATCCGACCATTCCCCACACAAGCCGAAAATCGGGGCCAAAGTCTCTGTTTGGGTACTTTACCTTGCAGGGATGATTCTTCGTCAACAGCTGCCAGTTTGAGTTAGTGTGCAGATATTCGAAGGTCGGCCGAGGCTGAAGGCCCGATGATTCGAAGCCTCCCCTCGTTTGGTCTTCTCCAGCCGGTCTGCCCCTCAGTGGTTTTCCCTTCTCCCCTCGTCGCGTCCCGCCTCGCCTGGCCTGGATCTGTCCATGTCCACCTGACCAGGTGCCGGGGCAGTTCCAGATGGAGTGGGAAAAGGGCACGGGCAGAGGCCAGGAGGTAAGCGCGGGACGGGGAATGAGCGGCGGCCACGAGGGCGAGGGGACCGAGGAGCAGCACCAGCACACCAACCAACGAACTCTACGGACTTCCAACGAACTCTACGGACTTCCTCCGAACGAAGAAACTAGTTGCCCTAACTCAATGCTACCGGGGCCTTCAATTATACCTTCGTCAAAAACCCTTATCTTTGCGCCAAATCAGGTTAGTTCTTTGTCTTAACCTTGGCGGGCTAGTTTAAAATAATGGTAGCAATTCAGTTAACGGTTTTTAGATGGCCGATAATCGCATCTACCAGCCCGATAATTGACTTGTATTGTCCTTAAAGTTCCTTGATGGGCTTGTCCAACCTCGATGGCTGTGTTAAACTGTTTCCAATAATGTATGCAGACTGTTTGATGGCCTTAACTATAGGCCTAAACTGCAATTAGATCTGTGTCCAATTCAGTCTAATGCATAATTCAGAGTCCTGTCTCGTCCCAAAACACACAGTTTCTCTTCACAGAAAACCTGCAGCCTTAGTTTCGATTTCTCCCAAGCTGTCTGCGCTGCAGAATCCATTTTGGAATCCCACAGGCTTTCTGCCACGAGGCACGGACGCCATCTTGGGTACCCTTTTTAATTTAAAATGTCCATGTAGGGTCCCTTTTATTAATAATAACCTTCGGGGAGATGCAGAAATTTTGCAAATCTTACAGAGCATTGAAGTTCAACACCGAGCTAAACCTGTCTTGGAATAATACCAATAAAGGTATTGTCCCTGAAACAGTTTTTGGAGAGGTTCAGCTCTTGAGACAACTAGAAAGAGCCTCTTGTGAAAATACCACAGCCTGTGATAGCCAACTCTATATCTGCTGCAGTATCATCTTTTAAAATGTATTTTACACTTCAAAAGTACTTCATTGGCTGTAAAACGCTTTGGGGTGGCCTGAGGTTGTGAAAGGTGTTATATAAATGCAAGTCAGTCTTTCATTCTTTCACAATATTTTTTAATTAAAATTAAGATGAAGATGATAAATTTGCAGCACTAGATGCAATCATTAATCCAAATACAATCATTGTGATTCTTTTCGGTTTAATTACCTGGTAAATAGTCTTGCAAGATACTAGCTGAAGTGCTCTTGCAGAGAGCTGGCACGGGCTTGACAGGCCGAATGGCCTCCTTCTGTGCTGTAACCAGTCTATGATTCTATAATGACAACAACAACAATTTGTATTTTATATAGCACCTTTAACATAGTAAAACGTCGCAAGGTGCTTCACAGGAGCGATTATCAAACAAAATTTGACACCAAGCCACATAGGGAGATGTTAGGGCAGATGACCAAAAGCTTGTTTAAAGAGGTAGGTTTTAAGGAGTCACTAAGGGTGCTTTACCAGGCAATGATGTCACTTTCAGAAGCCAATTTTCCAGACAAGTCTCTTTAATACTCAACAGCACAGAACTCCGTGCTGCCCCATAATATAATTTGAAGAGCTTCTTATAGACACTTAATTTATAATTTTCCAAAATGACCAATATCAGAATTGAATATTTACTTAAAAATTAAGAAAAAAATGAATACTGCAAATATTTGACAGGCCAGAAATTACAGAAGGGGTTAAACAAAATGGCCTGGAGCTTCCGCTAGGTTGCACTGTTTTTTCAGTGCAATTCATCCAAAATCAGCCAAACAAGCAGAAAACATCACGGAATTTCAAACGCAAATTATATCGAGTGCAAATCAAGTTTCCTCGATCTTTTTCGCTAGTTTAAAAACATCACGGTTCTGCCTGGGAAGCCTGCTATTATTTTTTATGCGCCATTTGTGGGGCGCTCTGAGAGGTAAGCCTAGATTCCTGGCCTATGCCATTGTCCTAACAGCAGCCTCATACAGGTCTATACTAGTTGTCACCATTATCAACATCATCATTATCTTAATCTTCCTCTTCCTCACCTGCTGCCCTCATTGCTGTGATAGATCTACAGGAAAGAAGGGTACAAGCTAAGAATGGCTAAGCATTACTGCTTTGGGATTAGGAAGACAGAGAAGGGGTGGATATTTTGACTGTGTGCTGCTTAACAGGGATGCCATGCCGACTGTGTAGCTGTGTACCCACTAACCTGGCGCCTGCACCGTCCCGCCAATCTCCACATCTCATCTCTCATAGCAAGAGCAGAGTCTCTTCCCCAGCAGTTAAATAGCCTGTTCATAGAAACATAGAAAAATAGGAGCAGGAGTAGGCCATTCGGCCCTTCGAGCCTGCTCCGCCATTCAATATGATCATGGCTGATCCTCTATCTCAATACTCGCTCTCCCCATATCCCTTGATGCCTTTTGTGTCTAGAAATCTATCTATAGGTTGTAGGGGTTGAGGTATTTAATGTCAGGGATGACCCCACTGAACCCTTGCAACAAGATTAAGTCAATTAGCTGCAGGCTTCCTGGTGACATCAGACAGCTGATATAAAGTTCTGATGATATTGCTCTGTTAAGGCAGAGGAAGGGATTTTAAGGTTCTGCATGCTAGCAATGACTGTTAGGTGAGATAGTGACACACACTGTAAGATCTCGAGTGCCCCTCTTAACCAGACTGCAGTGTGCAGGATTACTTGTGCTGCTATTAATTTTAGATGACAGTGTGTTGGTGCCCAGGGTGCCCAAGGAAGTAAAGGAGATTGGCCAATGTATTATCTTGCCTGTCCTCAGCAAGTCATTGAACTTCTTGTAGCTTTGGTCTTCCAGTTCTGGGGGTGAAAGAGGTGGCTGTCAGTTTCTCTGCCCCCTCTCGCCACATGGCATGAGACACACTTTTTTGCAGCTTCTTTCCATGGAGACCCAGCAGTCTCTCTCTCTCTTTGCTCTGCTGAATCTCATCCAGGAGAATTTGTAGGTAAATCTCATTAAAATTGTGGGCTCTTCTTTTCTACATCTGTGCAGTGCCCTCCTCCTTTCTTTGGCTGCCTTTGCCAGATCCTCCATTGGATAACTTTGTTTAAGAATGGCATAACATTACACATGAGCCATCCAGTTCAGCTAACGGTCAATTCACTGAGCCAAGTATTTCCCTACTTATTTGCTGTTCCCTCAGCCTGCTGCTGAAATCTTTAGCCAGACTTGTTTTTTTAAAAGCCACACTCTAATTTCCAAGCACTCCCAGCACAGTACTCCTGCTTTACATGACATTTGTGCCAAAGAACGGCCAATGGATACTTGAATGATCAGACTCTTTGCCACACATTCCGGGTCAGTGCCATAAAACTGGCATGATTGGCCCCGTGAAATTCCAGGGCCACAATATACAATTTGACTGATAAGCTCGACAGCTTCATAAAGCCATAGAAGCAGCGTCAGTTTTTGCAGTCAGCAAGCTAGGATATATTTACTTACTCCTTTTACTCAGTTTGTAATTGGTGTTTCTCCAGCCAGTCAGCAGCTTCCAGCATTTTGCATCAGAGCTCTTTTCTACCACTTCCACCCTTATGGAAGTTGCTTAGATTCCCCTTACTCTAACATATTCCATCAGGATCTGTCTGATTGTAAGGATCAGTTCAACCAGCTGGGCCAGGGGGTTCTTACAGTGAATTTCAAAGAGCCTCAAGGCACTCCCCTGGTGTATGGTTTCA
Organism: Somniosus microcephalus; assembly: GCF_052327205.1. Classification (NCBI taxonomy): domain Eukaryota; kingdom Metazoa; phylum Chordata; class Chondrichthyes; order Squaliformes; family Somniosidae; genus Somniosus; species Somniosus microcephalus. Next base: position 289,352,696 of record NC_140988.1, read on the forward strand.
TTTCACATTTACAGAGCAGGCTTCTACCAAACACTCTCATGGTTTCTATTTGAGTTGCTAATAACAGAAAAGCCACAAGTAAACATAGTCCATTATCTGTTCTGACAAAGATTTGAAGATTTTGATATTAGATCCATCAGGATTTGTTAATGGATTCATGTCCAGGCACTACACACAGTGAAAAGCTTTTGCTACTGTTTCATATTTTGACAGAGCCTAAAATTGTCAAAAATCATCAGATTTTGAAAGGTTCAATAGCTCCACATTTTTAATTTGTGTCAAATAGGTTGAGTTTCTCGTATGACAACTAGTTGAAAACAGGAGTCAATGGGATAGAAATTGGTATGCAATGTGCCCACTTTTTAGGCAGACACCGAATAAGACCATAGGCCACTTAAGTATGTTAATGAGAGGCCTACCACCTTTTGAAGAACCCCTCTATAAAATGTGTTCCCGATGAACAGAGCAGGCATCAGGCCTGTCCCACTCAGGATCAGGGCCACCAACAGAAGGTAAGTTTAATTTTAAAAATAAAACCTTGCTATAGAGCCAGGAGGAGGAAGAGTGCTCCGCACCCCTCCTCCCCGTCTTCACAGTCCTGGCGATTGCCCCCCACCAATCGTTGCCCGATCTGACAACCGCCCCCTCGCCTCCATTGAAACTTACCTGAGGGCAACTGCTGGCAGCCCAAAATTCATTTCCCTCATGGGCCGAGCTGCCAGCCCCAGTTAAAGCCACTGAACTATTGGCGCGCGCCCGGAAGACCCTGCCCACGACTCAGGCAGCAAGGACACACAGAGAGGGGTGCCCTGCCACCACCAAGGGACCAGGGAATAGGCTGGTACTAGTACCGATGGAACAGGTACTGTTCCAGGGGGTACACTACGCAGTAGCTTCTGTGATCCTGAATCCTACCGAGGTACACTTAACTGAGTGGTGCCCCAAAGAGACAGAGCAGCTATACCAGGCTCTGTTGAAAGGCATGTTTAGGAAATTCTACGAGTTTGATTTTGCCAATGTAGACAAAACGGAACTGTACACCACATGCCATGAGTATTTTGGTAATGCGGGGAGACAAAGAAGGGGAGCCTGGAATGATGTTTTTACAGCGTTTAACACAGGGTCCTCTGTCATCAACAGTCTGGATGACATAGAATTGCAGACACAGATAAATGGTTTAAAAACACAATTGAGGAAGATCTTAATGGATGAAAATAAGGTAGTAGGCTCAGAGTTACATGAGGACCAGGCCATGATGGTCCATTTAAAAGAGATAATAGCTGAGCTGGAGAGACACGCCAAGACTGTAAATGCCCTCATAAGAGTGGACAGAAATGCTTCAGACCAGGCTGCACAGAATGAGGTGTGCGTGCTGTACGGGGCATGGTTGCTGGGTGAGGGCCGCAGTAACCTGGAGGATTTAAAACAGGGTTTAGTCCCCTCCTGGATCAGCAACAAGCACCTCACAGCCCTCCACCTGTTTGAGAATGCATTAAGCCCATGTCAACTCTGGCTAGCTTCTGAGGCCTATCCAGTCCCAATAGATTGTGGACGTTCAAACCATACTATCATGGGTATAGTAGTAAGAATGCCGGTCATGGGTGGGATAGCCCGACCCGCGCCGGTATACAGGGTAGAGAACATTGGAGTCATTCAAGTGGGTGCACACATCCGCTTCACAGCGGCCCCACCTTATGTCATAAAGTGGGAGCACGCTATGACAGGTACTGGCTTCTCGGGGTGCCGGAGCCAGGGAGCACACATAATACTGTGTCCCCAGCACTTGAACGCCTATTCAAAACCACAGTGCGGGTTTAATATTACTACCAGCATGGACAGCATAGTCGGTGTCTGGTAAGTGACAACAGTTTTTGCTTTAAACCTGAGGCAGAAGTTCAAGTGGCCCAGGAACAAATTGTCCCCATTCCTGAACCCTCCGCTGTTCACCTCACTGTAAAAGAGAATTTCACCAACCTGCAAAAGTATGTAGCACATTTCGGCTACGAAATCCCCCCTCTCCCAGAACATCTTACCAAAACACTCAAAGCAGTAATCGTCTCACAGAAACATTTCTGCACTCTGGAGCAGAAGACAGTAGAGATAGGGGCCAAAATATTGGATATTGTGGTTCCACCCTGGTGGGACATTTTTGAAAATATAGAGGTCCCTTCGTGGATTAGACTGGCTTCCCACATCCTCGTGGTTTGCCAGCTGGGAATAGTATTGTACCTAGTGTGCACTCAGTGCAAGGGAAAAGGCCAAATACTAGAATTCCGAAACCAAAGGACCTGGAAGGAGCATTATGTGAAGGTGGAGGGAGATACACCTGTTTGAATTTTTTTTGTGTGTTTCTGAATGAAGATTGTTGTTTTATTTGTGTATTTTGTTGTTTTGAACAAAGATTTTCGACGTGTTGTTTTTTTAAAGATATGTGTGTACCAAGTAGCGCAGGGGTATTGGACCCCCTCCATGCTTGGGTGTGTGTAAACAACTGTAATTATTCTATGTATGCTTATGTACACTACATTTTTACAGAATGGGAAATGCATGTGTCGTGGGATCATAGATAGGTAATTACAGGGGAAGATTGACTATGCAGGGTCGGGAATTTTGCTCACCTTGTCAGGATGATACTTAAAGCGAGTTTAGTATCAACAGGGGGGAGTGTAGGGTTCTCCAAATTCCTACATTCCCCAAAAGTTATGGTTAAAGGGACCCTGTATGGACAAGTTATTAAAAAGGGTACTCAAAAGAAAATGGCTTCTGAAACCTCGTGACCAAGGCTTGCAGGACTTTAAAAGCAAGGCCCTGCAGAAGGCAGGCCCATTCAAATCCTGAAACAAAACCTAACGTGCATGGATCTGTGAAAGACTTTGTCCTTTTCTAAAGCCAGACAGCTAGGTAAACACAGAATATGCATTCTTCACCTTGGAACAGATCAAGTCAGGATGGACCTAATCTTGAGGCCATTAACTTTTTGCATAAATGATCGGTAACAGCTCACAGGTAGCTACCAAGCCAGGAAAGATGATTAAATTTTCATAAATAACAAACAGCCAGGATATCGAAGCCATTAAACAAGGAGACAACGACCCCAAAAGCCGTTAAAGTGAATGACTGTAATCATTTTAGATTTGGCGTGCAGATAAGGGGTAAAGAACCGGGTATAATTGTAGGCCTCTTGCTCTTGCCTCTCCCAACACCGAGAATGCCCATTACAACACCGGGGGCCAAACGCGGGAGGAGAACGGAACCCGATTCGAACAAGCACGAGACACACGTGGCCGCAAACAGACGAGACGAGATGAGATGAACGGTAAAACCGATAGGCAGAGAAGAGCAGCGAAAAAGAAGCGTTGGGGATGAGCGGGCATACACCCTGGCCTAGTTATAAGCTGGTGTTTGAAGCATGGGTAGAAAAATCAAAATGACAATATAAACCGCCAACTGAGCCCCAACCGCAACAAAACCATCGGCGACCAAACCACCACCAGAAGAATGACCATTCCTGCAAGGTGAAGTACCCAACAAAAGACTTTACTCTAATGAAGGAAAAGGAGGGTACTTCGCACAGACAACTCCATCGCCGCGCCCTACATAAGAACATAAGAGCATAAGAAATAGGAGCAGGAGTAGGCCAATCGGCCCCTCGAGCCTGCTCCGCCATTCAATAAGATCATGGCTGATCTGATCCTAACCGCCAATCCACTATCACAGAACCATCTCCTGAATCTAACAGAATTAGACACAAAATAGGAGCAGGATCAGGCTACACGGCCCCTGGGCCCGCTTCTCTACCCACAAGGCCATGACCGATCCGAACCTAGACTCATGTCCAAATTCCTGCCCGCTCCCCGTAACCCTTAATTCCCTTTACTTCTAGGAAACTGTCTATTTCTGTTTTAAATTTATGTAATGATGTAGCTTCTACAGCTTTTTGGGGCAGCATATTCCATGGACCTACCACCCTCTGAGTGAAGTAGTTCCTCCTCATCTCAGTTTTGAAAGAGCAGCCCCTTATTCTAAGACTATGCCCCCTAGTTCTAGTTTCACACATCATCGGGAACATCCTCCCCGCATCCACCCGATCCAACCCCTTCACAATCTTATATGTTTCAATAAGATCGCCTCTCATTCTTCTGAACTCCAATGAGTAGAGTCCCAATCTACTCAAGCTCTCCTCATATGTCCATCCCCTCATCCCCAGGATTAACCGAGTGAACCTTCTTTGTACTGACTCGAGAGCAAGTATGTCCTTTCTTAAGTATGGACACCAAAATTGTACGCAGTATTCCAGGTGCGGTCTCACCAATACCTTGTACAACTGAAGCAATACCTCCCTATTTTTATATTCTATCCCCCTAGCAATGAAAGCCAACATTCCATTGGCCTTTTTAATCACTTGCTGCACCTGCATACTAACCATTTGAGTTTCGTGCACCAGGACCCCCAGATCCCTTTGTACTTCAATACTTTCCAGTTTCTTGCCATTAAGATAATAACTTGCTCTACGATTTTTCCTGCCAAAGTGCATAATCTCACACTTTCCAGTATTGTATTCCATCTGCCAAATCTCTGCCCACTTACTTAGCCTGTCTATGTCCCCTTGCAGGTTTTTTATGTCCTCCTCACTCACTACTTTCCCTCCCATCTTAGTATCATCTGCAAACTTTGATATGTTACACTCGGTCCCCTCCTCCAAATCGTTAATATAGATTGTAAAGAGTTGGGGACCCAGCACTGACCCCTGCGGAACACCACTAGTTACTGATTGCCAGTCTGAGAATGAACCATTTATCCCAACTCTCTGCCTTTTGTTAGATAGCCAATCCTCTATCCATGCCAGAATATTACCCCCAATCCCGTGATTTTTTATCTTAAGCAATAATCTTTTGTGTGGCACCTTGTCAAATGCCTTTTGGAAGTCTAAATACACTACGTCCACTGGTTCCCCTTTATCCACCCTATATGTTACTTCCTCAAAGAACTCCAGCAAATTTGTCAAACATGACTTCCCCTTCATAAAACCATGCTGACTTTGTCCTATTAAATTATGATTATCCAAATGTCCTGTTACTGTCTCCTTAATAATGGACTCCAAAATTTTACCTACCACAGATGTTAGGCTACCCGGTCTATAGTTTCCAGCCTTCTGTCTACTGCCCTTTTTAAATAAGGGTGTTACATTAGCAGTTTTCCAGTCTGCCGGGACCTTTACCGAGTCCAGGGAGTTTTGGAAAATTATTACCAATGCATCCACAATCCCTACCGCCACTTCCCTCAAGACCCTAGGATGTAAGCCATCAGGTCCAGGTGATTTATCTGCCTTGAGTCCCATTATTTTACCGAGTACCACTTCCTTAGTGATTTTGATCGTGTTTAGCTCCTCCCCCCCTTTAGCCCCCTGTTTGTCCAGTGTTGGGATATTCTTAGTGTCTTCTACTGTAAAGACTGATATAAAATATTCATTCAGTGTTTTTGCCATCTCCATATTTCCCACCATTAATTTCCACATGATGACAGCAGGCCCCAAGGACAAGAGCGAACCCCAAAAACCACAACCGGCTAGATCGACAGGTTTCGAACCATCATAAAGGAACCCCATTGGTGAGCATGAATTCCTGGCCCCTCGTAACATAATCTAGTTAGGTATTGGGGGTGGGATAAGGGTAAGGGGATTTTTAATGTGTTTGTTCCCTCGACGTGCCTTGTGTTCCCCATTCCCAAATAAGTGTAATTTTATATGCCTGTAATTATTGCAATAATTCTCAGTATTGTGCTTTATTGTGCCTTTAATAAAAATTGCGGTTTTCTTGCGCCAAACCACTTGTCTACTCTATTTTCTGTATCGTCGCCTGTACCTAAGTCCGATGTCTAGAACCCAGGGGTGTGGGAACGATTCGAGCCGCTCAGAGACTGTCAGGGGCAGAGCTCACTGGGCACACGCCACCCCCTACAGTTTGTATAGCCAGAGCTATTAGTGATTTGATTTGCTTGGACCCATGAATACCCCTATGGACATACCTCTTTATCTGCAGGTTTTGGAGGAGGTAGGGCGAGGAAGAGGATCTGAAGAGGCTTACTAGACAGGTGTGTTTACAACTTAGATGCTCCAGGTAACCTATCCTTATGCTGCCATTCATGTGTACAGGGATACCATTACAACACCCAAGGATAGGACCCATTGTGTTGGGAAGTCTCTGGTCTTTTTTGACTGTGAAAGAGGGAGATAATAAAATAGAGACAATGGGCTGGATTTTGCCAGGCCCAAGGAGGTGGGTTTGAAGGTGGGTCAGGTGGGAAAGTTGCTAAAAAGGCGTCGGGCTCCGATCCCGCCTTCAACCTGCCTCTGAGCAACTTTCCCAAATGTAGGCTTTCAGACCCTGTTTCGGTCCTGCCTCCAAGAGGCGGGATAGGCCCTTAAGGCACTTAACAACCACTTAACTGCCTCTATTTTGAGAGGCCTTTCTGAGTTTAACATATTTCCTGCATGCTGCATGTCTCCCCTGGAACACGCCAGTTAATCCTGGTGGGCTCACAAGTGGATTGCTTACTAACTGCTGCAGCTCCACCATTAAAAAGGAGTTTTCAACAATGATCATTTGCAGGTGGCAGAACTTTCTTTTCTCAGCTTTGGGAGAACTTTTTGCAGGCCTACTCATTTTGGAAGATTTGAAGCTGAGATCCATCTCCACTGTGACCTCCTGGGAAACCCCACTCCTCACCTTGACTGAGCGCTTCCTCAATTGAGGTATATACCTGCAGCATGGGAAGCATTTATTTCCTTTCCTCCTGGACCTCAGATTCAGACGAAGGCCAGCCGCGGCAGCAGCAGAACCCTGAACAACAGCAGCACTAACAGCAAGAGCAACAACAGGAGCGCCAAGCTGCTGCTCTCCCACCTGAAGCTGCACAGGCCAGAAGGTGCCAGCGCCGGGAAGGACGTCGCCACAGGGAATATCCCCAAAACAGGGTTTACAGACAGAGGATGAGCTACCTCAACATGACTGAGCAGCAGTACCAAAGGAGGCTCCGACTTTCGCGAGAGGTAGTGGGTGACATCTGCGCAATGCTGCAGCAAGACCTGGAGCCCAGAGGAGCTAATGGACACCCCTTACCAGTGGCCATCAAAGTCACCACCGCACTCAACTTTTTGCTTCAGGCTCATTCCAGGGATCAACAGCAGACATCAGCGGCATCTCCCAGGCGGCCGCGCACACTTGCATCATGCAGGTAACCGATGCCCTCTTTGCCAACGCGCACAATTACATCAACTTCTCCAAGGATCAAGCAAGTGTAACATGCGGTTGGATTTGCTAATCTTGCAGGCTTTCCAAGGGTGCAGGGCATTGTAGACTGCACACATGTGGCCCTTAAGGCACCTCATCACAGTCCAGGTATTTTGTCAACCGCAAAGGTTTCCACTCCCTCAACGTGCAGCTGGTGTGTAACCACAATAAGGAAATTTTGCATGTTTGCGCCAAGTACCCTGGCAGTTGACATGACTCCTTCATCCTGTGGCAGTCTTGTGTGCCTCTGCTCTTCAGTCCACTAGATCAACTTTGTGGATGGCTATTTGGAGACAAGGGCTATCTCCTGAAGACGTGGCTAATGATGCCATTGAGGAGGCCATCCAACGAAGCTGAGGAGCGCTACAACTCCAGCCACATTTCCACCAGATCCATTATCAAGCAAAGCATCAGCGTGCTGAAGATGCGCTTCAGATGCCTTGATAGATCAAGTGGAGCCCTGCAGTACTCAGCAGCCAGGGTCTCCAGAATGGTCGTGGTTTGCTGTGCACTTCACAACATGGCACAGCACCGTGGCTTGCAGCTGCCTGAGGTACAAGTGGCTCATCACATAGCTTCCTCAGATGAGGATGAGGAGGAGGAGGAGAGCGACAACGAACAGCTTGCAGAGGCGCATCAACCAGCGGCAGCAGCACGCGAGAACATTGCTGCCTGGGATGCAAGGGATGCACTGATCTTGGCCAGATTTGCTTAGGCTGCCCAATCAAACACATTTGCCTCGCACCTTCTTACCACACCATCGACAATGGACAAGAACCTGCGGCATCCTATCTCTCTGATCACCATACTGACAATTCTAAGTTGCCCTGGTGCAAGGGTCAAGGATGTCTCAGAGTGGCTGCAGAACATCTTGGAAGGGGAGGGTGAACAGCCAGTTGTCATGGTGCATATAGGCACCAACGATATAGGTAAAAAGCGGGATGAGGTCCTAAAAGCGGAATATAGGGAGTAGGAGGTAAATTAAAAAATAGGGTCTCAAAGGTAGTAATCTCAGGATTGCTACCAGTGCCACGTGCTATTCAGAGTAGAAATAGAAGGATATTTCAGATGAATACGTGGCTAGAGGAATGGTGCAACGGGGAGGGATTCTAGTTCCTGGGACATTGGAACCGGTTCTGGGGGAGGTGGGACCAGTTCAAACCAAACGATTTGCACCTGGGCAGGGCTGGAACCGATGTCCTAGGGGGAGTGTTTGCTAGTGTTCTGGGGGAGGGTTTAAACTAAAATGGCAGGGGGTTGGGAACCTGAGCAGGGAGACAGAGGAAAGGGAAACCAGGGTAAAAGCAAAAGATAGGAAGGAGAAAAACAAAAGTGGAAGTCAGAGAAATCAACGGTTTAAATCAAACATGCCCACAGTAAATAATAATTCTAATAGGTCTAAGAGCATTAAAAAAACAAGCCTGAAGGCTTTGTGTCTTAATGCGAGGAGCATTTGTAATAAGGTGGATGAATTGGCTGCGCAAATAGAGGTAAACGAATATGATTTGGTTGGGATTACGGAAACATGGCTCAAGGATGGCCAAACTGGGAACTCAACATCCAGGGGAATTCAATATTCAGGAAAGATAGGCAAAAAGGAAAGGGAGGTGGGGTAGCATTGCTGGTTAAAGAAGGGATTAACACAATTGTAAGGAAGGATATTAGCTCTGATGATGTGGAATCTGTATGGGTAGAATTGAGAAATACTAAGGGGCAGAAAACGTTCGTGGGAGTGGTATATAGACCTCCAAACAGTAAGGTGGAGGTTGGGGACAGCATTAAAAGGGAAATTAAAGAAGCGTGCAATAAGGGCACAGCAGTCATCATGGGTGACTTTAATTTACATATAGATTGGGCTAACCAAATTAGTAACAATATTGTGGAGGAGGAATTCCTGGAGTGTTTACGGGATGGTTTCCTGGACCAATATGTCGAGGAACCAACCAGAGATCAGGTCATCTTAGACTGGGTATTATGTAACGAGAAAGGATTAATTAGCAATCTTGTTGTACGAGGCCCCTGGGTCGGAGCGATCATAATATGATTGAATTCTTCATTAAGATGCAGAATGAAGTAGTTGACTCGGAGACTAGGGTCCTAAATTTAAATAAAGGAAACTACGATGGTCTGAGGCGCGAGTTGGGTAGGATTGATTGGGGAATGTCACTCAAATGGTTGACGGTGGATAGGCAATGGCAAACATTCAAAGGCCGAATGGATGAACTACAGAATTTGTTCATCCCAGTTTGGCATAAAAATAAAACAAAAAAGGTGACTCAACCATGGCTAACAAGGGAAATTAGGGATAGCATAAGATCCAAGGAGAGGACATAATAATTGGCCAGAAAAAGCAATAATCCTGAGGATTGGGAGCAGTTTAGGATTCAGCAAAAGAGGACAAAGAGATTAATTAAGAAGGGGAAAATAGAATATGAGAGTAAGCTTTCAGGGAACATAAAAACTGACTGTAAAAGCTTTTATAGATATGTGAAGAGAAAAAGATTGGTGCAGTCAAGCATAGGTCTCTTGCAGTCAGAATCAGGGGAATTTATAATGGGGAACAAAGAAATGGCAGACCAACTAAATACATATTTTGGTTCTGTCTTCACAAAGGAGGACACAAATAACCTCCCAGGGATGCCGGGGAACATAGGGTCTGATAAAAGGGTGGAACTGAAAGAAATCAGTATTTGTAGGGAAATGGTGTTAGGAAAATGGATGGGACTGAAGGCCGATAAATCCCCAGGGCCTGATAATCTACATCCTTGGGTACTTAAGGAAGTGGCCCTAGAAATAGTAGATGCATTGCTGGTCATCTTCCAGAACTCGATAGACTCTGGAACAGTACCCATGGATTGGAGGGTAGCTAATGTTACCCCACTATTCAAAAAAGGTGGTAGAGAAAAAGCGGGGAATTATAGACCGGTATGCCTGACATCGGTAGCGGGGAAAATGCTAGAGTCCATTATAAAAGATGTACTAGCAGAGCACTTGGAAAGCAGTGACAGGATCGGACAAAGTCAACATGGATTTACAAAAGGTAAATCGTGCTTGACTAATGTACTGGAATTTTTTGACGATGTAACTGGTAAAATAGATAAGGGAGAACCAGTGGATGTGGTGTATTTGGACTTTCAGAAGACTTTCGATAAGGTCCCGCATAAGAGATTAGCGTGCAAAATTAAGGCACATGGGATTGGGGGCAAGGTATTGACTTGGATAGAGAACTGGTTGGCGGATAGAAAGCAAAGAGTTGGAATAAACAGGTCATTTTCCGAGTGGCAGGCAGTGACTAGTGGGGTACCGCAAGGATCGGTTCAAGGACCCCAGCTGTTCACAATATATATTAATGATCTGGACGAGGGAATTGGATGTAATATCTCCAAATTTGCAGATGACACAAAGCTGGGTGGGAGAGTATGCTGTGAGGAGGATGCCGTGAATCTCGAGTACGATTTAGACAGGTTGGGTGATTGGGCAGAAACATGGCAAATGTAGTATAATGTGGATAAATGTGAGGTTATCCACTTTGGTGGCAAAAACAGGAAGGCAGATTATTATTTGAATGGCAATAGATTGGGAGAAGGGGAAGTGCAAAGAGACCTGGGTGTTCTTGTGCACCAGTCGCTGAAGGTAAGCATGCAGGTGCAGCAGGCGGTTAAGAAGGCAAATGGTATGTTGGCCTTCGTAGCAAGAGGATTCGAGTACAGGAACAAGGATGTCTTGCTGCAGTTGTACAGGGCATTGGTGAGGCCGCACCTTGAGTATTGTGTGCAGTTTTGGTCGCCTTATCTGAGGAAGGGCATTCTTGCCATGGAAGGAGTGCAGTGAAGATTCACCAGGCTGATACCTGGGATGGCAGGAATGACGTATGAGGCGAGATTGGGTCGATTGGGCTTATACTCACTGGAGTTTAGAAGATTGAGAGGGGATCTCATCGAAACCTATAAAATTCTGTCAGGCCTGGACAGACTAGATGCTGGAAGGATGTTTCCGATGGCAGGGGAGTCCAGAACCAAGGGTCATAGTCTAAGGATAAGGGGTAAGCCATTTAGGACAGAGATGAGGAGGAATTTCTTTACCCAGAGAGTGGTGAACCTGTGGAATTCTCTGCCACAGAGGGCGGTGGAGGCCAGTTCATTAAATACATTCAAGAAGGAGTTGGATATATTTCTTAAGGCTAAAGGGATCAAGGGATATGGGGAGAAGGCAGGGACAGGGTACTGATTTTGGATGATCAGCCATGATCTCATTGAATGCCGGAGCAGGCTCAAGGGGCCGAATGGCCTACTCCTGCTCCTATCTTCTATGTTTCTATGTTTCTATGAACCCTCAATGTGGAAGTCCCATTCTCGAAATGACACAGCCCGCAACTTCAACAGTTTGCCATCCAGTCATTTTATAACATAAATTCACGGATGGCATTTCACAATTAAACACAACAGAACACCCAAGTGGCTACCCTTGTGACTACTTGTGCTTTATCTTCCTCTTACACCTGCTCCTACGTGGTGCGTCGCCTGTGCCTTCAGCAGATGTGGAGGCCCCTTGCTCACTTTCATGCTGCTCCTGCCTCGACACCTTTGACGGGCATCCTCTGGGGTTGCAAGCCTGTGACGGCTCGCCAACAGTCTGCTGCTCCTGCTGTTGTGCAGGGTCTGAGACGCTGATCTCAGTTGGGTGAGGACTCTGGTGGGGCTCTGACCGAGGGCTCTGCAGTGGCATTGTCATGTGAGCGCTTGGAGAGGAACCCCACTTCCTTGTTCTCTGCCACCAACATCCCTCTCATGGGTCAGCCCCACTCCAGAGCTAGCAAGTGGCTTGACAGCACCTTGCTGCACTTCAGGGGGGCCATGAGGACCTGTTTCTGCACTGGAATTCCTACTCCAGAGGACCCCATGACGGCCTGGTTTGTTTGCTCAATAGCTGACCATCGCTCGTCCAGAGATGTCAATCTATTCAGAACAATGACCATGTCAAGAACATAAGAACATGAGAAATAGGAGCAGGAGTGGGCCATTCGGCCCTTCGAGCCTGCTCCGCCATTCATTGAGATCATGGCTGATCTTCTGCCTCAACTCCATTCACCGGCCCTATCGCCATATCCCTTGATGCCTTTACTAGTCGGAAATCTATCAACTTCTGTTTTGAATATACCCAATGACTGAGCCTCCACAGCCCTCTGGGGTAGAGAATTCCAAAGATTCACCACCCTCTGTGTGAAGAAATGTCTTCTCATCTCAGTCCTGAATGGCCTACCCTTTATTCTGAGGCTGTGGCCCCTGATTTTAGGCTCCCCAGCCAAGGGAAACATTCCCCCAGCATCCACCCTATCAAGCCCTGTAATAATTTTGTATGCTTCCATGAGATCGCCTCTCATTCTTCTGAATTCAAGAGAATACAGGCCTAGTTTACTCAATCTCTTCTCATACGACAGTCTCGCCATCCCAGGAATCAATCTCGTGAACCTTCGTTGCACTCCCTCTATGGCAAGTACATCCTTCCTTAGGTAAGGAGACCAATATTGTACACAGTACTCCAGGTGTGGTCTCACCAAGGCCCTATATAATTGGAGTAAGACTTCTTTACTCCTACACTCAAATCCTCTTGTAATGAAGGCCAGCATACCATTTGCCTTCCTAATGGCTTGCTGCACCTGCACATTCACTTTCAGTGACTCATGTACAAGGACACCCAGTTCCCTTTGAGCATCTGCATTCCCCAATTTTTCATCATTTAGGAAATACTCTGCCTCTCTGTTTTGTGGTGTATGTGCCTTTAAGAGCCCCTGTGTACTGTAATGCCGGTAGTGGCCACTCAGGCTATATAAGCCTGTATAGTGTCTTGTATCTTTTAGTTCACCTCCAGACTTTGTTCAGTAAACACCTGTTAAACCAGCTCCTGCATTCCATGTCTCCATTAACACACGGATACAACAGTGGCGACGAATTGGAAATGGACTTACCTGCAATTCGGCAGCACCTCAAGGAGATCGATTCCTCAGATGAAGGTCGAAGAAAAAAAAAGAAAAAACTCTGGTTTCACCAGCTAGCCGGGCTGGTGGCAGGTACTGCAATAATCCTTCCTGGACGGCGGGCTGGGGCTCGATCGGCTGGCTCTGCAGCGGGGCCGAGCAGCGAAGGCGGAGGCAAATAGAGAAGGAGGGTGGAGCACTCGGGAGACGGCCAGCGCTGCAAAGCAGGTCGGCGTTCGGACCAAGCAGAGGGAGGGAAAAGTCCCAGAGAGTCCAGCGGGAACGAGTCTCCAACTATTAAAAATAGCTGTATAAATAAAAACCGCGGAGAACAGCGTTGTCAGCAGCGGCAGCGGCGGGAAAGCACGGGAGGCGCCATTTTTTCTCGGCAGGGAAGAAAGGAAAGCGCGGGAGGCGCCATTTTTTTTCAGGATGCCTAAGACTGGCAATATTACTGCTTTCGATAGTGATGTAGAGGATTGGACCACATATGTGGAAAGAGTGGAGGTATATTGCACAGCAAATGAAATAGAGGATGATAAAAAGGCATCGGTACTTCTAAATCTAATGGGCGCAAGGACATACAGGCTGTTACGAAACTTAATCACTCCAGCCAAACCGATGGACAAGAATTTTAAAGAGATTGTTGATACCCTACAGGAGCACTTAAACCCAACACCGCTGCTGATAGCGGAACGATTCAAATTCTTCAGGAGGAATCAGCACAAGAATGAAAGTAACGCTGATTACCTCACCGAATTAAGAAAGCTGTCAAAGCACTGCCAATTCGGGGCAGGACTGGCAGATTCTCTTCGAGACAAATTCGTCTGCGGTCTCCTAAGTGAAGGAACACAGAAAAGGCTACTTTCTGAGAAAGATTTAACACTGGACAAGGCTTTCCGTGTGGCTGTATCATACGAAGCAGCAGCAAGAGGAGCTGCAGAGATACAGCAAAAGCCACAGGACTTCGGCACCTATGAAATGACATAGGGTTTCGAGAGATGTTATCGCTGCGGCAGATCCACCCATGACCAGAGGGACTGCTGGTTCAAGGACAAAGCATGCAGGCAATGCGGAAAGATGGGACACATTGCACGTGTATGCCGATCTGGAAACAAAAAATCCACTGACAAAAAAAAAATCAATAAGGAAAAGTACAGAAAGGTACAAATGATGACGGACAGTAGCTCCGAAGACCAGAAGAGCGATAGCGACTCCGGAAACAAGAGACTAAGCTGTCTCAAATTACATAATGTAATTGCCAAAGAAGATTACCAGACCATTTGGGTTACCCTCACGATAGCGGGGTCCCCAGTTAAAATGGAGCTAGATACAGGATCAGTTCTGACTGTCATAAGTCGACGGGATTACGAGCAACTATTTCCGCATATACCTTTGAAAGACACATCCATTATCTTGAAAACATATACGGGGCAGAAAGTATACCCCAGAGGGAAAATAAGGGTGCCTGTTGTATACAACGGCAAGGAAATACAGAAGTTGTATTTATACGTTCTGCAAGATGGTGGTCCACCGCTGTTGGGACGTGAATGGATCAGGAAGATACGTTTAGACTGGCACTCCATTCAGGCACTGACGGTGACCAGTAAGAAAAAAAATGATGATGACGTCATACCTGAACGATTAAAAGACATCTTGGCCAACGCCAAAGAAGTGTTTCAACAGGAACTAGGAACCTTGAAAGGCGTCACCGCCTCAATAAAAGTTGAAGATGCGGCAATTCCCAAATTTTTTAAGGCAAGGCCGGTGCCATACGCAATTCGTCCAGCAGTCGAGGCAGAGCTGGAGAATTTGGAAAAGGCAGGCGTGTTATCCAAGATAGATTGGAGCGAGTGGGCAACACCCATCGTCCCGGTCATGAAGAAAACGTTGAATAATGATAAAGCTGAAGAACAGAGAAAAATTCGCATCTGTGGGGACTTCAAGGTGACTGTAAACCCGGTCCTTCACACGGTACAGTATCCTCTTCCGAGGATAGAAGATATTTTCGCCTCACTATCCGGAGGGAAACGTTTCACCAAAATTGACTTGGCACAGGCATATCTACAGATGGAGGTTGAGGAGGCCTCTAAAAAGTATCTCACGATAAACACACACAAATGCCTGTACCAGTACAATCGACTGGTTTTCGGAGTAGCATCAGCTCCAGCTATCTGGCAAAGAGCAATGGAGCAAGTCCTGCAAGGGATTCCGGGGACTCAATGCTACCTAGACGACATCCTTGTAACAGGAGAAAACAACAACGAGCACCTTGCCAATTTGGAGCAGGTGCTCACTAGGCTGAGAGAACGGGGCCTACGAGCAAATCGCCCCAAGTGCGAATTTTTCCAGAAACAAATATCATATTGTGGCCACATAATTAACGAAGAAGGGTTGCATAAGTCACCTGAAAAAATTGAAGCGGTCATAAAAGCCCCAGCACCTGAAAATGTCTCACAATTAAGGTCGTTCCTGGGATTGATAAATTACTGTCGTAAATTTTTACCGAACTTGTCAACTGTTCTGCACCCTCTTAACGAACTGCTACAAACGGGAGTAAATTGGAAATGGAGCGAAGACTGTAAACGTGCCTTCCATAAATGCAAAGGCTTGATCACGTCCAAGGAACTTTTGGCTCATTACAACCCATCACTGCCAATCAGACTGGCGTGCGATGCATCCCCTTGCGGCGTAGGAGCGGTATTATCGCATAGATTCCCTGATGGCTCGGAGCGGCCGATAGCTTTTGCGTCACGCTCATTGAACTCAGCTGAGCGTAACTATGCCCAGATCGACAGGGAAGCACTCAGCCTGGTATGGGGAGTGAAGAAATTCAACCATTACCTACACGGACAAAAATTTACCTTGTTGACTGACCATCATTCCCTCGTCTCCATATTCAACCCTAAAAAGGGCGTTCCCATTATGAAAGCGCAAAGGCTACAGAGGTGGTCCCTTTTCCTCGGGGCACACCAATATGACATAGAATAAAAAGGATCAAAACAGCATGGGAATGCTGACGGGTTATCGCGTCTACCGTTGCCAATGGTAGAAGAGGCACCTACAGTGGACCCAGTGGAAATGTTCCACTCAACCATAGTGGAATGTCTACCAGTAACAAATTCTACCATTGAAAAGGAAACAAGAAATGACCCGACTCTCTCACGAGTCTACGATTTAACGGTGAAGGGATGGCCAGCACATGGCGAACCACTGTTGCCAGCATTCTCGCAAAGAAGAGAACAGCTGTCAGTGTGCCGAGGAACCTTGACGTGTGGATCCAGAGTGGTGATTCCACCCAAACTCCAGGATAAAGTGCTAAAGGAGCTTCACGAGGGGCATCTGGGTGGAGTGAAAATGAAGAACCTAGCCAGAGCGTTTGTGTGGTGGCCAGGTATCGATGGAGACATCGAAGAAATGACCAAGGGCTGTCTAGGATGCCAGAAGGTCCAAAACGCCCCACCACAAGCCCCTCTACATCCATGGGAGTGGCCCTCATCTCCATGGCAAAGGGTACACATCGACTTTGCTGGTCCATTTATGGACTCAATGTTCTTAATCGCGGTTGATGCACACTCCAAGTGGCCGGAGGTAATAAAGATGTCCTCCACCACCACGGAAAAAACCATCACAGTATTAAGGACCATATTTGCCAGGAATGGGCTGCCGGAACAGATCTGTTCTGATAATGGACCGCAATTTGTGTCCGAAGAATTCAGGAAGTTCTTAAAAAACAATGGGGTGAAGCACTACACGTCCACCCCATACCATCCCGCCACCAATGGATTGGCTGAAAGGTTTGTCCAGACCTTCAAGAAGGCCATAAAGGCCATGGGTAATGAAGACATAAATCTACAGCATAAGGTAGATAACTTCTTGTTTGCATACAGGAATGCAACACATGTGGTTACAAACCAAACTCCCGCCATGATGTTTTTCAATAGAAGACTAAGATGCTGGCTGGATTTGATCAAGCCAAACATCAGAAGGGACGTAGAGAACCGGCAATTTCAAGGCATGAATGAAAGGCCAACTAGAACCTTCCAGATAGGTCAACAAGTTTTGGCCCGGGACTACCGTACCGAGAAATGGCAGCCTGGAACTATTTGCACACGACTAGGACCGCTGATGTATACCGTGGACATTGGAGAAAGCATAATAAGGCGCCATGCTGACCAGATCATAGAGTCATCCGAAAAGGGACAACCTACACCACAACTCTATACGCCTAATGATGAAGCAGAGATACCCATAGTATCTACCTCCGATCCGGTGATACTGGAACCAGATGAACCCGACACTGGCATTCAAGCCGAATCGACCTTGCCAAAAGAACCTACTACACCACCGAAAACTACTACACCACTGAGGCGTTATCCGGACCGAGTCAGGAAGCCTCCAGAGAGACTGACTTATAATTGATTAACTGCAGCAAATGTGTAGATTATTGTTCTTGTAAACATGTTAATTAATGATTACTTAAAATGTTATGTACTGGTTGTCTAAAAGGGGAGGAATTGTGGTGTATGTGCCTTTAAGAGCCCCTGTGTACTGTAATGCCGGTAGTGGCCACTCGGGCTATATAAGCCTGTATAGTGTCTTGTATCTTTTAGTTCACCTCCAGACTTTGTTCAGTAAACACCTGTTAAACGAGCTCCTGCATTCCGTGTCTCCATTAACACACGGATACAACATGTTTTTTCTACCAAAGTGGATAACTTCACATTTATCCACATTATATTGCATCTGCCATGTTCTCGCCCACTCACTGAGTCTGTCGAGATCCCCTTGAAGCCTCTTCACATTCTCCTCACAACTGACACTGCCACCTAGCTTTGTATCATCAGCAAATTTGGATATGTTTTCAAGACCCTGGTGACTTAACTCCTCCACGGCTGTAGCCATCCTCTCCTCTACCGTAGCCATCCTCTCCTCTATGGTAGCCATCCTTACCATGGAGGTAGCCATCGTTTCCATGGAGGTTGCCAACCTTCCCGTGGTGATGCGTTCATGCGCCAATGCCTCCACAAAGGCTCTGCTCATGTTAGCGATGGGCTCCTCCATCTGCTCCACACTCGCAGTGACCCTGGAGTTAAAACCTTCCAAAGACTCCTGCACCTCTTCCTGGAGTTCCAGCACCACTCTCCTTCTGGGTGGACCCAGAGGCACAGGGTCGACATGCAGCTGAGCTGAGCTGGGAGAGTCCGGCGCCCTCCGACGAGGACTCTCCACTGCTGTCTCTGTCACCACCATCTCCTGATGAGTGTCTGCGCTGGTGCTGGGTGCGCTGAATTCTGCTGACGCTGCGCCCTCAGAGGTAGCAGCTTCCTCTGAGGAGTCTTGTGGCTCAAGCTGTTCCTCCTGGACAGTGGGGAGGGGGGCTGTCGATGGTCCTGTGGGTGAGTAACAGAAAGAGTTAGACATGTGAGATAAGCGTTGCATGCACATTGAATTGTGCAGATGATCAAAAGTAAATTTGTTAGAGCATTAGAATCAAGATCAGTCACTCATGCAATGTCAATGAGAGAGATGAAAAATGATTCTGTCACCAGCTTGCTCTGATGCGCCCGTCTATCCGTTCCCCACTTGTGCATCCTCCTCAACTCCCACGATCTCCAGGGCCACCTCCTCTGCACTGGTGAGCTGGGCTATTTAGGGTGGTCCTCCTCTTGTCTTCGCCCTTTCCCTCTTATTGTGGGCTCTCTTTTCCTGCAATGAGGGACACAAGTGGAATTTGAGTGAGAATGAAGGAGTGAGTGTAGAGAATCCACAGCATAGATGCTTAGAAGCACACAAAGATGGAATGAGGTCCCAAGACCAAGGGCCCTCCCTGTGTGTTGTAAGTTGTTGTCAAAGAATACCAGTGATCGGGAGTGTGAGGGATGCATAGTCGAATAGTTACGTGAATGTGAACATACAGATAGAGGGAATGGCTAAGGGTGCAGGGATGTAAAGGTCAAGTGGGATGTGGAGGAGGAGGTTGACAAAGCAGAATGCTGGTGATGAGAGGTGATGGGGAGCAGATTGAGGGTCATGGTGATGTCATACTCACTTTTCCTGTGTGGAGAAGGTCATGAAACCTCTTTCTGCACTGCAGCCAGGTTCTGCTGCACATTGAGATGGCACTCACCTCCTGTGCCATTTGCAGCCAGACAGCCTTGGTCTGCTGGGGAGGCCTTTCCCTCCCAGAAGAAGGAAACAACACTTCCTTCTGAGCTCTTGCTCCCTCCACCAGAGCTTGGAGGGAGTCCTCATCAAAGCGGGGTGCGCACTTGGGTCTTGAGCTTGCCATGGTTGCACCACTAATCCCTCAGAAGTCTCAGCAACAAAGTTGTAAGGCAGAAAATGAACCAAGGCTGCTTGCAGGCCTTAAATGCAGCTGCATAGATGACGTCATCAGAGGCGAGTTTCAGGACCAAAAGACTCATTAGACCAGGGGTGCCCACACGCTGGAAATCAAGTGCCCAATGAGGGCAAAATCGCTCAATTGTCCCGCCGCACATCGGAGGCGGGGGCGGGACCCACCGACCAGCTGACCCACCCCCAAATCGGCCCCAATGACTGTAGTGTATGTAACGTTCCACCTTTAAGAGAACTATTTTAAGGGTTGCACTACTTTATCTTGGCTACTGTATACTGTAATACCGGTGGTGACCACACCGGTATATAAGTGCTGTGTAAGGATTTATTGGGCAGATTCGCCCTGACCTTCGAATAGTAAAGTCCTGTTAAAGTTACTCTTGTAGTCTGTGTATTAATTCACCATATAACCCACAGACTTTACAGTGGCGACGAGTTCGATCTTACCCTGCGGCAGCGATACATCCGAAGCAGTTAACGAGCATCGAGAGGAGGCACCCGCCCTC
Organism: Somniosus microcephalus; assembly: GCF_052327205.1. Taxonomy (NCBI): domain Eukaryota; kingdom Metazoa; phylum Chordata; class Chondrichthyes; order Squaliformes; family Somniosidae; genus Somniosus; species Somniosus microcephalus. The sequence goes on from NC_140988.1 coordinate 289,372,825, forward strand.
GTCATTCTGCTGAGAGAAGACTCGAGTCTGCAGAGCAAGGAAGAAGGAAGAATTCAGACACGAAGCCTTCCATCAGCAACAGGCAGTGATCGTCCCTTCTGCCACGGTGGTGAGTGAGCCAATCAGCCACGAGAAGGAAGTCGGCCACGTTGACTGTGAGTAGGGGGAAAATAAAAAAAAAGAACGGAGGAAGGGCGGTGAACTCGACCACGGTTGGGGGGGAAAGGAGCCGGACAGAAGTCGGGCCCAGAGGCGCTGAGACTGGGGCAGCGTGGGGCACGGAAGCCGCGGTGCAAGCGGGAACGCAGCCGGTGTGAGAGACCGGGCTACCAGCGGGAACGCAGCCGGTGTGAGAGACGGGGCTACAAGCGGGCTGGGAGACGCAACAGCGTCGTGAGACAGCTCGACCGCGACCGGCGAAAGGCCGGGCAGCTACCGAGGCCGCGAGGCACTGCGACCGGGATCGTAAGGCGCGGGAAGAAATAAAAATAAGAAACCGCGGAGAACTCAGCCGCAGCCGGGGGAGGAAAGGACCAGACTGCGAGAGGGCTGGGAGGCGCGATTGGAAGCCGCTGAGGGAGAGACAGAGCTCGAGCGAGCGGGAGAGACAGAGCCGAGCGAGGGAGACCGAGGAGATTCAGCCAGCGGCTGGAACTGTTCGCCGTCAACGGGTTGTCCCCAGCGCCGGTTGCCCTGCCGAGAAAAGGGAACAAAGAACGCACTGAAGCCGGCGCGCAGGCTGCGAACCCCGAAAGCCAGTGGTCGTCGCCCGAGGGAGAAGCTTACCCCTCCCGCCAGTAGGCGGAGAAGAAGACAGGAGCGGGAAACCGCCATTTTGAAAGTGGGCGGGGAAGAAGACAAGTGCGGGAAACCGCCATTTTTGGAAAAAAAAAGTTAAAGAAAAATTTCGTTGTTGTTTCTCAGGAAGATTGTGAAGATGCCTACGCATGGCAACATCAACGAATTCGATTCTGATGTGGAAGATTGGACCACGTATGTAGAACGCATCGAGATATATTGTAAGGTCAATAAGATAGCAAATTATGATAAAGCTCTAACCTTACTAAACTCAATGGGTGCGAAGACATACGGGTTATTGAAGCATCTTCTATCACCAGCTAAACCGGCGGATCAGTCTTTTGCTAATATTGTTGCTGTCCTGAAGGATCATGTGAACCCCACACCGCTGATGTTAGCGGAACGAGCTAAATTTTACGGGAGAACGCAACTAAAGGAGGAAAGCAACGCGGAGTACCTGGTTGAACTGCGTAGGCTAGCAAAATACTGTCAGTTTGGGGTAAATCTGACAGAGGCACTGAGAGACAAGTTCGTGTGCGGGATGTCGAAGGAAGGAACACAAAAGCGACTGCTCGAAGAGAACGATCTTACACTTGATAAGGCTGTCCTTATTGCAGCATCGCACGAAGCCGCAGCGAGAGGCATGGCGGAAATGCAGCTGAAGACAGCGGTACTCAGTGTGGATCAAATGACTTCGGGTACAACGAAATGTTACCGTTGTGGGAAGACAACACATGACCAGAACCAATGCTGGTTTAAAAACCAGGAATGTAGAAAATGTGGCAAACTTGGTCACATAGCTAATGTATGCCGGTCAGGAAAGAAGACCAGCAACAATAAGTCACCGCAGAAGAAGTACAGAAAGGTACATAACGTGACTGTGAAGAGTCCAGATGAACTGAATTCGGATTCAGACCCCAACAGCAAGGAACTGGGTAGTCTGAGGATTCACAATGTGAGTAAAGAAGCTGACCGACAAACTATCTGGGTCACACTGCAGATTGCAAAAGTCCAAGTGAAGATGGAAGTGGACACCGGATCGGTGTTGACGGTCATGAATAAACAAGATTACAAAAAGTTATTCAAACATATTCCCCTACGGGATACGGAGATAGTATTGCAGACATACACGGGGCATAAAGTATACCCCATCGGAAAGATAATAGTCAAGGTGAGACACAAGGGCAAAGATCACCAAGGAATGGACTTATATGTACTACCCGAGGGAGGTCCACCACTTCTGGGACGGGAGTGGATCAGGAAAATAAAGATAGACTGGCACTCACTAAACACAATGACGGTAGATTTCGGAAAGAAAGATGTCAAACCTGAACGGTTGTCCAGAATATTGGACGAGGCTAACGAGGTATTCCAGCAGGGACTGGGAACACTGAGAGGAATTAAGGCAAAAATCAAGATTGCAGAACATGCAAGCCCAAAATTTTTCAAAGCCAGATCGGTACCTTACGTGATACGACCTGCTGTGGAGGCAGAACTGGAAGAGCTTGAATGTGCAGGGGTACTGTCGAAGGTGGACTGGAGTGAGTGGGCCACGCCCATTGTTCCCGTCATGAAGTCTTCATCAAGTAACAAGCCAGGGGGACCGGGGAAGGTCCGCATCTGCGGAGACTTCAAGATCACAGTTAATCCGGTGCTTCACACAGTACAATACCCGCTTCCGCGGATTGAGGATATCTTTGCTTCATTGTCTGGCGGGAAACACTTCACCAAGATAGATTATTTTAATGCAAGGAGTCTTGCAAATAAGGTGGATGAACTGAAGTTGTTGTTGAACACATGGGAGTACGATATTGTTGCTAACACGGAGACATGGTTGAGGGAGGGTCAGGACTGGCAGCTCAATATTCCGGGGTATAGAATCTTCAGGCGAGACAGAGGGGGGTGTAAAAGGGGAGGGGGTGTTGCAATATTAATTAAGGAGTCAATTACTGCTGTAAGGAGGGATGATATATTAGCGGGTTCCTCAAATGAGGCCGTATGGGTAGAACTTAAAAACAAAAAGGGGGCAAGCACTTTGCTGGGAGTGTACTACAGGCCCCCAAACAGTCAGGGGGAGATAGAGGAACAGATATGTAGGCAAATCTCAAAAAAGTGCGAAAATAATAGGGTAATAATAATGGGGGATTTCAACTTCCCCAATATAAATTGGGATAGTCAGAGTGTGAAAGGCTTAGAGGGTGCAGAATTCTTAAAGTGCATCCAGGAGAGCTTTTTGAGCCAACATGTAGAAAGTCCTACAAGAGAGGGGGCGGTACTGGACCTAATTCTGGGGAATGTAGCCGGGCAAGTGGTGGAAGTATCAGTAGGAGAGCATTTTGGCGACAGTGACCATAATTCGGTGAGATTTAAGGTGGTCATGGAAAAAGACAAAGATGGCCCGGAAATAAGGGTTCTAAATTGGGGGAGGGCCGATTTTAATATGATAAGGCAGGATCTGGCCAAAGTGGACTGGGAGCAGCTACTTATAGGAAAACCCACATCAAAACAGTGGGAGACTTTCAGAAGGGAAATAGAGAGAGTACAACGCCAACATGTTCCTGTAAAGGTCAAGGGTGGGACCAACAAGCAAAGGGAACCTTGGATGACAAGGGATATACAAAAATGCATTAGAAATAAAAGGGGGGCTTTTGGCAGTTACAAAAGACTAAAGACGGAAGAAGCCCTAGAGGAGTATAAAAAGTGCAGGGGCATACTTAAAAAAGAAATTAGGAGGGCGAGGAGGGGCCATGAAATAACACTGGCGAGCAAAATAAAGGAAAATCCTAAGATGTTTTATAAGTATACTAAGGGCAAGAGGATAACCAGGGAAAGGGTAGGGCCCATTAGGGACCAAAGTGGCAAGCTGTGTGTAGAGCCAGATGATGTAGGCGGGGTTTTAAATGAATTTTTTGCATCTGTGTTCACTATGGAGAAAGACGATGCAGACATAGAAATCGGGCAAGGGGACTGTGACATACTTGAACATATTAGCATCGAGAGGGAGGAGGTGCTAGCGGTTTTAGCAGGCCAAAAAGTGGATAAATCCCCAGGCCCAGACGAGATGTATCCCAGGCTGCTGTGGGAGGCAAAGGAGGAGATTGCAGGGGCTCTGACACAAATTTTCAGAACCTCTCTGGCCACAGGGGATGTACCAGAGGACTGGAGAACAGCTAACGTAGTACCATTATTCAAGAAGGGTAGCAGGGATAAACCAGGGAATTACAGGCCAGTGAGCCTAACATCTGTGGTAGGGAAATTATTGGAAAAAATTCTGAGGGACAAAATTAGTCTCCACTTGGGGAGGCAAGGATTAATCGGGGATAGTCAGCATGGCTTTGTCAAGGGTAAATCATGTCTGACAAATCTGATTGAATTTTTCGAGGGGGTGACTAGGGGGGTGGATGAGGGAAATGCTGTGGATGTGGTTTACATGGACTTCAGTAAAGCTTTTGACAAAGTCCCGCATAGGAGACTGGTCAAGAAGGTAAGAGCCCATGGGATCCAGGGTGCCTTGGCGCGTTGGATCCTAAACTGGCTGAGTGGCAGGAGGCAGAGGGTGATGGTCGAAGGTTGCTTTTGTGACTGGAAGCCTGTGTCCAGTGGGGTACCTCAGGGATCGGTGCTGGGTCCCTTGTTGTTTGTGATCTACATAAATGACTTGGATGAGAATGTAAAAGGTATGATCAGTAAGTTCGCAGATGACACGAAAATTGGTGGGGTGGTAAATTGCGAGGAGGAAAGCCTTAGGCTACAGGACGATATAAACGGGTTGGTCAGATTGGTGGAAAAGTGGCAAATGGAATTTAACCCTGAAAAGTGCGAGGTGATGCATTTTGGATGGACAAATAAGGTAAGGGAATACACAATGAGTGGTAGGACCCTAGGAAGTACAAAGGGTCAGAGGGACCTTGGTGTACATGTACATAGATCCCTGAAGGCAGCGGAACAGGTAGATAAGGTGGTTAAAAAGGCATATGGGATACTTGCCTTCATTAGCCGAGGCATGGAATATAAGAGCAGGGAGGTTATGATGGAGCTGTACAAAACGCTGGTGAGGCCACAGCTGGAGTACTGTGTGCAGTTCTGGTTGCCTCACTATAGGAAGGATGTGATTGCTTTGGAGAGGGTGCAGAGAAGATTTACCAGGATGTTACCTGGGATGGAGCGCCTCAGCTATGAAGAGAGGCTGGACAGGCTGGGGTTGTTTTCCTTGGAGCAAAGAAGGCTGAGGGGGGGCCTGATTGAGGTGTACAAAATGATGAGGGGCATAGATAGGGTAGATAAAGAGGAACTCTTCCCCTTAGTAGGGGGGTCAATAACAAGGGGGCATAGATTCAGGGTAAGGGGCAGGAGATTTAGAGGGGATTTGAGGAGGAACTTTTTCACCCAGAGGGTGGTTGGAATGTGGAACTCAATGCCTGAAAGGGTGGTAGAGGCAGGAACCCTCACAACATTCAAGAAGCATTTGGATGAGCACTTGAAATGCCATTGCATACAAGGCTATGGACCAAATGCTGGAAAATGGGATTAGACTGGACAGGGATGGATGGGCGGCGCAGACACGATGGGCCGAAGGGCCTCTTTCTGTGCTGTAAAACTCTATGACTCTATGACTCTATGACCTGGCACAAGCATATTTACAGATGGAGGTCGAGGAAGAGTCACGCCAGTATCTCACAATCAACACGCACAGAGGCTTGTATCGATATAATAGACTGGTTTTTGGAGTAGCTTCGGCTCCAGCAATTTGGCAGAGGGCCATGGAGCAGGTCTTACAGGGTATTCCAAGCACTCAGTGTTACTTGGACGATATCCTGATTACGGGAGAAGATGAGGAGGAACACCTCACAAATTTGAAACTGGTGCTCACCAGGTTGAAGGAATATGGCCTTCGAGTTAATCGCCAGAAATGTGAGTTCTTCCAGAAACGGATCTCGTACTGCGGTCATGTCATTGACCAAGAGGGGCTGCACAAGTCACCTGACAAGATCGAAGCGGTCGTGAAGGCCCCCGCTCCGGAAAATGTATCACAGTTGAGGTCGTTTCTGGGGTTGATTAATTATTACCATAAGTTTCTGCCAAATCTATCCATGGTGCTGCATCCGCTGAATGCTCTGTTGCGGAAAGAAGTACCATGGAAGTGGAGCGAGGACTGTAAGAAGGCCTTTCGCAGAAGCAAGGCGTTGATTACCTCTGAGGAAGTGTTGGCTCACTTCAACCCAACGCTACCTCTTCGTCTAGCTTGTGATGCTTCCCCTTATGGTATTGGAGCTGTACTCTCACACAAGTTACCAAATGGCTCGGAAAGGCCAGTCGCATTTGCGTCCCGATCATTGACCTCCGCTGAGCGAAATTATGCTCAGATAGATAGGGAGGCTCTCAGCCTTGTGTGGGGAGTAAAGAAATTCAATCATTACCTGCAGGGCAAGAAGTTTACATTGCTGACAGACCACCAGCCGTTGGTGTCCATATTCAACCCTAACAAGGCCGTTTCCACTATGACAGCACAAAGGCTACAGAGGTGGTCCGTTCTACTAGGGGCACACCAATATGACATCGAATACAAAAGGTCCAAACAGCATGGAAATGCTGATGGGTTATCGCGCCTACCGTTGCCAGTGGAAGAAGAGGCGACTACAGTGGACCCAGTGGAGATGTTCCACTCAACCATAATGGAATGTCTACCAGTAACAAATTCCATGATCGAAAAGGAAACAAGAAATGACCCGACTCTCTCACGAGTCTACGATTTAACGGTGGAGGGATGGCCAGTACATGGCGAACCAGTGCTGCCAGCATTTTCGCACAGAAGAGAACAGCTGTCAGTGTGCCGAGGAACCTTGATGTGTGGATCTAGAGTGGTGATTCCACCCAAACTCCAGCAGAAAGTACTAAAGGAGCTTCACGAGGGGCATCTGGGTGGAGTGAAAATGAAGAACCTAGCCAGAGCGTTTGTGTGGTGGCCAGGTATTGATGGAGACATCGAAGAAATAACCAAGAGCTGTCTAGGATGCCAGAAGGTCCAAAACGCGCCACCACAAGCTCCTCTGCATCCATGGGAGTGGCCCTCATCTCCATGGCAAAGGGTACATATCGACTTTGCTGGTCCATTTATGGACTCAATGTTTTTAATCGCGGTGGATGCACACTCCAAGTGGCCGGAGGTAATAAAAATGTCCTCCACCACCACGGAAAAAACCATCACAGTATTAAGGACCATATTTGCCAGGAATGGGCTGCCGGAACAGATCTGTTCTGATAATGGACCGCAATTTGTTTCCGAAGAATTCAGGAAGTTCTTAAAAAGCAATGGGGTCAAGCACTATACGTCCGCCCCATACCATCCCGCCACCAATGGATTAGCTGAAAGGTTTGTCCAGACCTTCAAGAAGGCCATAAAGGCCATGGGTAATGAAGACATAAATCTACAACATAAGGTAGATAAGTTCTTGTTGGCGTACAGGAATGCAACACATGCAGTCACAAACCAAACTCCCGCCATGATGTTTTTCAATAGAAGAATAAGATGCCGGCTGGATTTGATTAAGCCAAACGTCAGAAGGGACGTAGAGAACCGGCAATTTCAAGGCATGAATGAAAGGCCAATTAGATCCTTTCAGATAGGTCAACAAGTTTTGGCCCGGGACTACCGTACCGAGAAATGGCAGCCGGGAACTATTGGAAAAAGGCTAGGACCGTTGATGTATACCGTGGACATTGGTGAAAGCATAATAAGGCGCCATGTTGACCAGATCATAGAATCATCCACAAAGGCCCAACCTACTCCACAACTCTATACGTCTAATGTTGAAGCAGAGATACCCAGAGCATCTACCTCCGATCCGGTAATACTGGAATCCGATGAACCTGAAACGGTCCTTCAAGCCGAATCGACCTTGCCAGAAGAACCTACTACACCACCGAAAACGACTACACCACCGAGGCGTTATCCGGACAGAGTCCGGAAGCCTCCAGAGAGACTGAATCTGTGAGCTGTTTCACATAAAGTTGTATATATGTTAAGATGTTATATTAATGGGAATATGTATATATTGTTAACCTAAAAAGGGAGGATTGTAGTGTATGTAACGTTCCACCTTTAAGAGAACTATTTTAAGGGTTGCACTACTTTATCTTGGCTACTGTATACTGTAATACCGGTGGTGACCACACCGGTATATAAGTGCTGTGTAAGGATTTATTGGGCAGATTCGCCCTGACCTTCGAATAGTAAAGTCCTGTTAAAGTTACTCTTGTAGTCTGTGTATTGATTCACCATATAACCCACAGACTTTACAATGACAAAATCCAGCCCAGAGACACAGGCAATCAGTTAGGACTTAGACAAGGCTCTGAATTTAATGTTTTTTTTATGGGATCAGGGCATCGCTGGCAATGCCAGCATTTATTGCCCATCCCTAGTTGCCCTTCAGAAGTTGGTGGTGAGCCATCTTCTTGAACCTTTGCAGTCTGTGTGGTGATGGTACTCCCACAGTGCTGTTAGGTAGGGAGTTCCAGGATTTTGACCCAGCGACAATGAAGGATCGATGATTTACTTTTAAGTCAGGATGATGTGTGACTTGGAAGGGAACTTGGAAGTGGTGGTGTTCCCATGTGCCTGTTGCTCTTGTCCTTCTAGGTGGAAGAGGTCACAGGTTTGGGAGGTGCTGCCGAAGAAGCCTTGGTGAGTTGCTGCAGTGCATCTTGTCGATGGTACACACTGCAGCCATGGTACGTTGGTAGTGGAGGGAGTGAATGTTTACGGTAGTGGATGAGGTGCCAATCAAGCGGGCTGCTTTGTCCTGGATGGTGTCGAGCTTCTTGAGTGTTGTTGGAGTTGTACTCATCCAGGCAAGTGGAGAGTATTCCATCACACTCCTTACTTGTGCCTTGTAGATGGTGGAAAGGCTTTGGGGAGTCAGGAGGTGAGACACTCGCCGCAAAATACCTAGCCTCTGACCTGCTCTTGTTGCCACAGTATTTATGTGGCTGTTCCAGTTAAGTTTCTGGTTAATTGTGACCTCCAGAATGTTGATCGTGGGGGATTCGGCGATGGTAATGCCATTGAATGTCAAGGGGAGGTGGTTAAACTCTCGCTTGTTGGAGATAGTCATTGCCTGGTGTGGTGTATGTAACCGTTCCACCTTTAAGAGAACTATTTTAAGAGATGCACTACTTTATCTTGGCTGCTGTATACTGTAATACCGGTGGTGACCACACTGGTATATAAGTGCTGTGTAATGATTTATTGAGTAGTTCAGCCCTGACCTTTGATTAGTAAAGACCTGTTAAAATTTACTCTTGTGGTCTGTGTAGTAATTCTCATTATAACACAAAGACTTAACAGTGGCGACGAGTACGATCTTACCCTGCGGCAGAGATACATCCAAGGCAGTTTGACGGGCGTTGAGAGGAGGCATCCGCCCTCATCATCCAGCTGAGAAAAGACGCAGGTCTGAAGAGCAAAGGAAGAATCCTGACACGAAGTCTTCCATCAGCAACAGGCAGTGATCATCCCTTCTATCACGGTGGTGGGTAAGCCGATCAGCGACGAGCAGCAAGTCGGCCACGTTGGCTGTGAAGTAGGGGAGGGAAAAACGGAGGATATAAGGGCGGAGAACTCGACCACGGCCGGGGAAAAGAGCCGGACAGAAGTCGGGGCCAGAGGCGCTGAGACTGGGGCAGCGTAAGGCACGGGAGCTGCAGTGAATCCAAACGCAGCCGGTGTAAAAGACCGGGCTGCAAGCGGGCTGGGAGATGCAACAGCGTCGAGAGAGAGCTCGACCGCGACCGGTGAAAAAGGCCGGGCAGCTACCAAGGCCGCGAGGCGCAGCGACCGGGACAGCGTAAGGCGCGGGAGAAAATAAAAAAAAAAAACGCGGAGAACTCAGCCGCAGCCGGGGGGGAAGGACCGGACTGCAAGAGGGGCTGGGAGGCACGATTTGAAAACCGCTGGGGAGGGCGAACGCAGCAATACGGCAATCACCATTACAGCCAGCGGGGGAGAAAGGCAAACGCGGGAAGCCGCCATTTTCGTAGGCGGGGGAAGACGACAAGCGCGGGAAACCGCCATTTAAAAAAAATAAATAAAATAAAAATTTCTATTTGTTCTCAAGAAGATTGCGAGGATGCCTAAGCGTGGTAACATCAACGATTTTGATCCCGATGTTGAAGATTGGGCCACGTATGTAGAACGCATAGAGATTTATTGTAAGGCAAATAAAATATCAGATGAAGATAAAGCACTAACCTTACTAAACTCAATGGGTGCGAAGACATACGGGCTATTGAAGCATCTTCTATCACCAGCTAAACCGGCGGATCAGACTTTCGCTAAGATTGTTGCTGTCCTGAAGAATCATTTGAACCTCACACCGCTGATGTTAGCGGAACGATTTAAATTTTATGCGAGAACGCAACTGAAAGAGGAAAGCAACGTGGAGTATTTAATTGAACTGCGTAAGCTAGCGAAATACTGTCAGTTTGGGGAAAGCCCGACAGAGGCACTGAGAGACAAATTCGTGTGTGGATTGTCGAAAGAAGGAACACAAAAGCGGCTGCTTGAAGAGAATGATCTTACACTTGATAAGGCTGTCACTATTGCAGCATCGCACGAAGCCGCAGCGAGAGGCACTGCGGAAATGCAGCTGAAGGCAGCGGTACTCAGCGTAGATCAAATGGCTTTGGGCACAACGAAATGTTATCGTTGTGGAAAGACAACACACGATCAGAACCAATGCTGGTTTAAAAACCAGGAATGTAGAAAATGTGGCAAGCTTGGTCACATAGCTAAAGTATGCCGGTCAGGAAAGAAGACCAGCAACAAAAAGTCACCGCAGGAAAAGTGCAGAAAGGTACATAAGGTGGCTGAGAAGAGTTCGGATGAACAGAATTCGGATTCAGACTCCAACAGCAAGGAACTGGGTAGTCTGAGAATTCACAATTTGAGTAAGGAAGCTGACCGACAAACTATCTGGGTCACACTGCAGATAGCAGGAGTCCAAGTGAAGATGGAATTGGACACCGGATCGGCGTTGACGGTCATGAATAAGCAAGATTACAAAAGGTTATTCACACATATTCCCCTACGGGATACGGAGATAGTATTGCAGACATACACGGGGCAAAGAGTATACCCCATCGGAAAGATAAAAGTCAAGGTGATACACAAGGGCAAAGAACACCAAGGAATGGACTTATATGCACTACCTGAGGGAGGTCCACCACTTCTGGGACGGGAGTGGATCAGGAAAATAAATATGGACTGGCACTCCCTAAAAGCAATAACGGTAGATTCCGGAAAAAAAGATGTCAAACCTGAACGATTGTCCAGAATATTGGATGAGGCTAAAGAGGTGTGCCAACAGGGACTGGGAACACTGAGAGGAATTAAGGCAAAAATCAAGATTGCAGAACATGCAAACCCAAAATTTTTCAAAGCCAGACCGGTACCTTATGCAATACGACCTGCTGTGGAAGCTGAGCTGGAAGGGCTAGAACATTCAGGAGTACTGTCTAAGGTGGACTGGAGTGAGTGGGCCATGCCCATTGTTCCCGTCATGAAGCGTTCATCGAGTAACAAGCCAGGGGAACCGGGGAAAGTCCGCATCTGTGGAGACTTCAAGATCACAGTTAATCCGGTGCTTCACACGGTGCAATATCCGCTTCCGCGGATTGAGGATATCTTTGCTTCATTGTCTGGCAGGAAACACTTCACCAAGATAGACCTGGCGCAAGCGTACTTACAGATGGAAGTTGAGGAAGAGTCGCGCCAGTATCTCACAATCAACACGCACAGAGGCTTGTTTCGATATAATAGACTGGTTTTTGGAGTGGCTTCGGCTCCAGCAATTTGGCAGAGGGCCATGGAGCAGGTATTACAGGGAATTCCAAACACTCAATGTTACTTGGACGATATCCTGATTACAGGAGATGACGATGAGGAACACCTTGCAAATTTGAAACTGGTGCTCACCAGATTGAAGGAATATGGACTTCGAGTTAATCGGCAGAAATGTGAGTTCTTTCAGAAACGGATCTCGTACTGTGGTCATGTCATTGACCAGGAGGGGCTGCACAAGTCACCTGACAAGATCGAAGCTGTTGTGAAGGCTCCCGCTCCAGAAAATGTATCCCAGTTGAGGTCGTTCCTAGGGTTGATTAACTATTACCATAAGTTTCTGCCAAATCTATCCACGGTGCTGCACCCGCTGAATGCTCTTTTGCAGAAAGAAGTACCATGGAAGTGGAGCGAGGACTGTAAGAAGGCCTTTCGCAAAAGCAAGGCATTGATCACCTCAGAGGAAGTGTTGGCTCATTTCAACCCAACGCTACCTATTCGTTTAGCTTGTGATGCTTCTCCTTATGGTATTGGAGCAGTACTCTCACACAAGTTGCCAAATGGCTTGGAAAGGCCAGTCGCATTTGCATCCAGATCATTGACCTCCGCTGAGCGCAACTATGCTCAGATAGATAGGGAGGCTCTCAGCCTGGTGTGGGGAGTAAAGAAGTTTAATCATTACCTGCAGGGCCAGAAGTTTACACTGCTGACAGACCACCAGCTGTTGGTATCCATATTCAACCCTAAAAAGGGCGTTTCCATTATGACAGCGCAAAGGCTACAGAGGTGGTCCCTTTTCCTAGGGGCGCACCAATATGACATAGAATACAAAGGATCAAAACAGCATGGGAATGCTGACGGTTTATCGCGCCTACCGTTGCCAATGGTAGAAGAGGCGCCTACAGTGGACCCAGTGGAGATGTTCCACTCAACCATAGTGGAATGTCTACTAGTCACAAATTCTACCATTGAAAAGGAAACGAGAAATGACCTGACTCTCTCACGAGTCTACGATTTAACGGTGAAGGGATGGCCAGCACATGGCGAACCACTGTTGCCAGCATTTTCGCAAAGAAGAGAACAGCTGTCAGTGTGCCGAGAAACCTTGATGTGTGGATCCAGAGTGGTGATTCCACCCAAACTTCAGCATAAAGTGCTAAAGGAGCTTCACGAGGGGCATCTGGGTGGAGTGAAAATGAAGAACCTAGCCAGAGCGTTTGTGTGGTGGCCAGGTATCGATGGAGACATTGAAGAAATGACCAAGAGCTGTCTAGGATGCCAGAAGGTCCAAAACGCCCCACCACAAGCCCCTCTACATCCATGGGAGTGGCCCTCATCTCCATGGCAAAGGGTACATATCGACTTTGCTGGTCCATTTATGGACTCAGTGTTCTTAATCGCGGTGGATGCACACTCCAAGTGGCCGGAGGTAATAAAGATGTCCTCCACCACCACGGAAAAAACCATCACAGTATTAAGGACCATATTTGCCAGGAATGGGCTGCCGGAACAGATCTGTTCTGATAATGGACCGCAATTTGTGTCCGAAGAATTCAGGAAGTTTTTAAAAAACAATGGTGTTAAGCACTACACGTCCGCCCCATACCATCCCGCCACCAATGGATTAGCTGAAAGGTTTGTCCAGACCTTCAAGAAGGCCATAAAGGCCATGGGTAATGAAGACATAAATCTACAACATAAGGTAGATAACTTCTTGTTTGCGTACAGGAATGCAACACATGCGGTCACAAACCAAACTCCCGCCATGATGTTTTTCAATAGAAGACTAAGATGCCGGCTGGATTTGATCAAGCCAAACATCAGAAGGGACGTAGAGAACCGGCAATTTCAAGGCATGAATGAAAGGCCAACTAGAACCTTCCAGATAGGTCAACATGTTTTGGCCCGGGACCACCGTACCGAGAAATGGCAGCCTGGAACTATTTGCACACGACTAGGACCGCTGATGTATACCGTGGACATTGGTGAAAGCATAATAAGGCGCCATGCTGACCAGATCATAGAGTCATCCGAAAAGGGACAACCTACACCACAACTCTACACGCCTAATGATGAAGCAGAGATACCCATAGTATCTACCTCCGATCCGGTGATACTGGAACCAGATGAACCCGACACTGGCATTCAAGCCGAATCGACCTTGCCAAAAGAACCTACTACACCACCGAAAACTACTGCACCACCGAGGCGTTATCCGGACCAAGTCAGGAAGCCTCCAGAGTGACTGAATCTGTGAACTTTTTTTACATGAAGTTGTGTATATATGTTAGTATGTTATGTTTAATGGGGAATATATACTGTTAAGCTAAAAAGGGAGGATTGTGGTGTATGTAACCGTTCCACCTTTAAGAGAACTATTTTAAGAGATGCACTACTTTATCTTGGCTGCTGTATACTGTAATACCGGTGGTGACCACACCGGTATATAAGTGCTGTGTAATGATTTATTGAGTAGTTCAGCCCTGACCTTCGATTAGTAAAGACCTGTTAAAATTTACTCTTGTGGTCTGTGTAGTAATTCTCATTATAACACACAGACTTAACACCTGGCACTTCTGTGGCGTGAATGTTACCTGCCACTTATCAGCCCAAGCCCGAACGTCATCCAGGTCTTGTTGCATGCGGGTATGGACTGCTTCATTACCTGTGGAGTTGTGAATGGCGCTGAACACTGTGCAGTCATCAGCGAACATCCCCATTTCTGACAATATGTTGGAGGGAAGGTCATTGATGAAGCAGCTGAAGATGGTTGGGCCTAGGACACTGCCCTGAGGAAGTCCTGCAGCCATGTCCTGGGGCTGTGATGATTGACCTTCAACCACCACAACCAACTTCCTTTGTGCTAGTTATGACTCCAGCCAGAGGAGCGTTTTCCCCCTGATTCCCATTGACTTCAGTTTTACTAGGGCTCCTTGATGCCAGACTCGGTCAAATGCTGCCTTGATGTCAAGGGCAGTCACTCTCACCTCACCTCTGGAATTCAGCTCCTTTGTCCATGTTTGGACCAAGGCTGTAATGAGGTCGGGAGCCCAGTGGTCTTGGCGGAACCCAAACTGGGCTTCAATGAACAGGTTATTGGTGAGAAGTGCCGCTTGATAGCACTGTCGATGACACCTTCCATCACTTTGCTGGTGATTGAGAGTGGACTGATGGGGCGGTAATTGGTCGGGTTGGATTTGTCCTGCTTTTTGTGGACAGGACATACCTGGGCAGTTTTCCACATTGTCGGATCGATGCCAGTGTTGTAGCTGTACTGGAATTCAGTTAGGCTTTAAACAGAACACTGCAAGAGCAAACTTTGGCCAGGTTCAGAAGGACAATACAAGAGATTAGTTGGGACTTACTTGGTTTAAATCATGTAAGATGACGCACTGATATGGGGAAGCATGGTTTGTTTGTTCATTATTTTATATTATTACAAGTTGCGCTGGTTGTGTTTGATCATAACTACTGCTCTGTATGTTCACATGCTGTGAAATACAATAGCTTGACAATTTTCATCTGGCCTCATCTTACTAAGTGCGTTTTTTGTCCTCCATTCAAAAATATTGAAGAAGCATACCTGCGGAAGACACAAATATGCAGTTGACATCACAAGGGAATACTTCTGTTACAAACCTTGATTACCCTATTGTACAGTTAGATACTGGGCTGTACCCAAGAGAATATCTAAAGCAAGACCATAAACTTGCAACAGGGGCTTAACCAGCAAAGTTGCAAAATGCAGAATAAAACAAGGCTGACCTCAAGATGGAGGAATTGGATGCACAACAATCAGCTCAATCAACAACAATTGTCAGGCAGATGGTAATGGACAAACCTTTACTTCCAAAACACAACAGTCATGCCCTCATGTACCAATACCCTTGCCAAATTACCTTTGCTCCACCCTAGAATCCAGACCCACAAATGCTACTAGACTTCTCCTGGAAATGTTTGTATGCCTCATACCAAAAGAACACATCTGTGGTTCAGTTAGCCTGATTTTTATTATAAGTTACAATGTATGGTACAGGTGAGTCAAATGTGTTTTGCCTGGTACATCCTTTCTAAAACATGTATTCCTTCGAAGTATTCCTCCATTGGGAGGAGGAAGTGAGGTAGATGGTTGTCTATTGGATGGAGGTGACCCAGTACCTCTTTGTGCTGCTTTAGAAGATGGACCTGTAGATGTCATAATGATTGGTGCAATGGCTCCCTGGGCTTATATGCTTGGGGACATATTTGTAGTCATTTGAATGGGATGGTAAGAAGATACAGAAGAGATGCTAGGTCATCCCTCATCAAAGCTATAACCAGCTAAACATAAATGAGGTTATTGAAGTCCTGTATATTGCTGGCTGCAATTTTCTAGAATCCAGGCAAGATAGACTGCTGTAGATTGGAGAAAGATTAGTTTGTTGCCCAGAAATGCTCTGAGCAGTGCGTTGAATTGGAATGGAACGGATTCATTCCAGTTTCCAATTCGTTCCATTCCTGATCAACGCAATGCTCAGTTTCCAATTCGTTCCATTTCAGTTCAACACAATGCACAGTTTCCAATTCGTTCCATTCCAATTCAACCCAATGCACAGTTTCCAATCCGTTCCCTGATCTGCTCCATAGAGAGTATGGAAAGATGGGGCCTCTGCATATATGTCTCACCACTTTTTGAAGAGACAGGCCAATTTACTCAGGAATTATCTGAAATTAGCTGAAATTGAGCATTCAGTAACTTAATTTGTACCATTTTGGGGTTTGAGCTCAATTTTGATCCCCCCCTCTCTAATTTCAGTGCAAAAACTGTGTTTATAAACAGCATACTGTCAATCCTGTCAAAAATTTAGACTTACCTCTTTATTTGACTGAAAGCTCTTCAGAAAGGTTTCGGATATGTACTGGAGGTCTTTCACTTTATTGGCTCTATATTTTCTTTTCAGTTAGCTCCAGCTCGTACACATATGCTAATTTTACCCTCTGCTACCTGAACATGCAAGGATAATTAACCATCTCCATGAGCTGTGATTTGACATATGCTGGGTTGGAGTAAACTTTCTCTGATTTATTGAGCCAGCTTTCTACAAAGAAAAATAAATTTATGACTTAAGGGGATATTATTTCTCCAATTTGCTTACCATGCGGCTCACTTTAACTCTGTGTTTTGAACTTGTAGCCAAGTTATAAATAATGCATTGGGGATGAAAAGCTTTCTGGGATAAAACACTAAACTATCCAAAGGTAGCCTGATCAACCTATTGGTGGTACTGCGTTTCATCTCTGATAGATTCATGCTTCATTTAATCCTACTTAATTTTCACCTGAAAAATTTGGCGCAAATTTTGCTCCCCACTGACTTCCTGACCTTCAGGATTTGAAAAGTACAGATAAGTAATTATATTGGAAACAAAGGGGGAGAAAAATATTTCGCTTTGATCTATGGTTCTGAAAACGAAGCAAATCCTGGGAATTTCAATTTCCGTCATCACTTGACATTGAGCAATTGCTAATTAAAGCAGAAACGCTGGGTGTGCACAATAACATCTACAAGATAGGTTAATGTTTTGTTTGTGAAGTTTCATCACAACTGGCACAGTCAAGAGAAGCCCCTTTATAGGGATGACCAAAACAAGGAGAGGGGAGAAGAACCGATAGAGGTCAAGAGTTCAGATATGCTAAGTGTGGAGCTGAAATTCTGCCTCCGGTATAATTAAGATTTTTGTGTCGTATTGGTGCCACAAACCACACCAATGAGGCAGTGTACTACTGACTCCGGAATGTCTGCTGCAAGCACATCTGAATAATTTTGCATAGCTGCAAGTGTCACCTTGCCGTTGTGAAGGGAGCAACCCAGTGGGGAAAGTGGAATTTCTGGCTCCTGGGATTTATAAAGGCCAGCATATATTGCCCATCCCTAAATGCCCTTGAGAAGGTGGTGGTGAACTGCCTTCTTGAACCACTGCTGTCCATGTGGTGAAGGTACTCCCATAGTAGTGCTGTTAGGTAGGGAGTTCCAGGATTTTGACCCAGCAACGATGAAGGATCGGCAATATATTTCCAAGTCAGGATGGCGTGTGACTTGGAGGGGAGCTTGGAGGTGGTGGTGTTCTCATGCGCCTGCTGCCCTTGTCCTTCTAGGTGGTAGAGGTCGCGGGTTTGGGAGGTGCTGCCGAAGAAGCCTTGGCGAGTTGCTACAGTGCATCTTGTAGATGGTACACACTGCAGCCATGGTAGGCTGATGGTGGAGTGAGTGAATGTTTAACATGGTGGATGGGGTGCCAATCAAGTGGGCTGCTTTGTCCTGGATGGTGTTGAGCTTCTTGAGTGTTGTTGGAGCTGCACTTATCCAGGCAAGTGGAGATTATTCTATCACACACCTGAATTGTGCCTTGTAGATGGTGGAAAGGCTTTGGGGAGTCAGGAGGTGAGACATTTGCCGCAGGATACCCAGCCTCAAACCTACTCTTGTAGTCACAGTATTTATGTGGCTGGTCCAGTTAAGTTTCTGGTCAATGGTGACCCCCAGGATGTTGATGGTGGGGGATTCGGCAATGGTAATACCGTTGAATGTCAAGGGGCGATGGTTAGACTCTCGCTTGTTGGAGATAGTCATTGCCTGGCACTTGTGTGGTGCGAATGTTACCTGCCACTTATCAGCCCAAGCCTGAATGTCATCCAGGTCCTGCTGCTTGCAGGCATGGACTGCTTCATTATCTGAGGAGTTGCAAATGGAACTGAACACTGTGCAATCATCAGCAAACACCCCCACGCCTGACCTTATGATGGAGTGAAGGTCATTGATGAAGCAGCTGAAATGGCTGGGCCTAGGACACTGCCTTGAGGAACTCCTGCAGTGATGTCCTCCAGCTGTAATGACTGACCTCCAACAACCACAACCATCTTCCTTTCTGCTAGGTATGACTCCAGCCAGTGGAGAGTTTGCCCCCTGATTCCCATTTACTTCAATTTTACTAGGGCTGGATATATACCCATAAAGGCAAGTGCCTGCATATGGGGAACCATATTTTATTCAGCTTTTATCAAGCTTCACAATACATTTCAGATGTTTGTGAGCCTTCTCCAAAAGGGGAGAGAGGGGGAGGAGTATAAGGCATAAATCGAGTGAAAGGAAAGCCTTTGTGGAGAGACAAAACTGATTCCGTGGGTAAGTGAATGAGTGGTACAGCACTTGACCCCTTTCTTTGAGGGATGGTTAAATGGACATGCAGCTACAAGAATAGAAACTGGAAATGCTGGAAATAATCAGCAGGTCAGGCAGCATCTGTGGAGAGAGAAACGGAATTAACGTTTCAGGTCGATGACCTTTGACCATCGACCTGAAACATTCGCTGAATTTTCCATGGTGGTAGCGGGCCCGATCAGTGGCGGGTCAGGTGAGAAAGTTAGTTTTTTTGACAGCGGTTCAGGAACCCGCTGTCAACTTGCTCCCACATACCTTTCCCACAGCATGGAGTTGACCCGACCTGCAGCGGCGGGGACCCAATTGAAATCATTATGAGGTACTTTACAGGCACTTAAGAGCATTTTCCCCCCTACTTTTTAAATTTCCCTGCATGGCCACGGGATTCACGTAGCTCGGGAACCACGTCTGTCAACCTGTGGTGTGAGTTCCGTGGCCATTACTCCAGCTGATTACTTGACACTTATCCATTGTTAACTTCAACGGAAGAGCTGCAGAAATCCCAGAAACACATTGTAAGCACCACTTATACTGTTTGTCAGGGATTCCGCAGCTCTTCCACTGAACTTGCATAAGATTGTAAATCCACCCCTTTACAATTACATTTTAAATCGGCTTAATTTTATGTATTACTTATACACAAACCTCTTTTATTTGTACCAGTTACTGATACAAAAGTCTATAGATTTGTAACTAAAGCACCAATAGCTTCCCAATTAATGTACTTTGCTAATTATGTTCTTGATCGTATTTGTGGATGGAGTCATAGTACTTAATGATAATCTTATTTAAATATTTCTTTTTCTCTCATATATAACTTTAATTATATTATTGTACAATAAAGATGACATGAATCAACTGAGCGGCCTGCGGGTGGCGCTGTCCAGGGAGAGTATAAATACTCGGGCACGGGCCCAGCTTGCGCAGGACATTTTTAACAGGAACTAGTGAAGGACACAACTAGACCTCCATGTTGTAAAACAGTTGATTAAAACTTTGTTTAACGCTTAGACCAAGTGCCTGGTAGTTTTCTTACGTCAAAAAATTCAACACCCACTATGTTAGATTAAACTTAAAATTTAATGTGGTCAGGGTCCCTTTAAGGATCCTGGCTTAAAATGCATCATGAATGATGTCACCAGACCTGTTCCATCTAATTGGGCCGGGTAACGCGTTGGGCGGGCTTAATAGGCCCCACCACGGAGACCGGCTGCACCGGACCTGCCAAGGTAAGGAAAATTCCAGCCGTTAACTCTGTTTCTCTCTCCACAGATGCTACCTGACCTGCTGAGTACTTCCAGCATTTTCTGTTTCTATTTCAGATTTCCAGTATCCGCAGTATTTTGTGTTTGTATGCAACTGCAGGAGCTGGGTGTGAAGAGGGTTGCCCAATTTGACACTTTGAGGTAAGGTTTGAAGTTGTTAAAGTCACTATTGAGGTCAGGGGCTGAAGAGTGGGCAGAAGGAAAATGGAACACTGGGGTAAATTCCACAATCTCACACTCCCATTGGAAAGTTGTGCTTGCAGAATCAGGGGTTCAGTGCAGCAGGCCCATCTCTGACCCGTGTTCCCATTCAGCAGAGCTTTCCTACCAGGTGTGTTGGATCAAAGAATTGACTCCACTGTTTTGGAAGTCTGAATAATTGTTGCCAATGTTGATAACATTAAAGGTTTCTAAGTGCACTTAAAAAAAAGCTACAATGTGTTATATATTCTATGTAGCACAAGCTACTCTCCGATTGTGCATGTGTGGTATACAGAATGGTGCATTGCTTTGATTTTTTGCAGCAACAGTATGGTCATCTTAACTTGGTTCTAATATTGTCACTGTACATCAGTAGTTCATTGTATATAAACCAGACCTATACAGACACACACAATTACAGAGCATATCAAGCTGAATAAGCAGAAATATCATCATGGGCCATAAATTGATATGCAATTGGGCACAGGAACTCATTTAAATTAAGGAAAACATAAAGATTTTCCACAAAGATTGTATATTTGCTGATGCATTCTTTAGAGCATATAATAAAAAAATCACCATAAAATAGAATTTAAAGCTGGAATTATACGGAGTTTAGGCATAGTACATTCAATAACGTTGCAATTTTTCACTGTCAACTTTTTGTTTCCATTCATTTCAACGAGATGAACTGCAGCTAAAGCAAATGCACATATTGAACAAGTGCCTATATATTAAAAAATTATGCAGAGGTTTGACATTTTGCAATGAATTGTCACCGTGAGTGAACAGACTTTGAAATACAGTCCTATAAGTCCCTGTAATAAAACCACTGAGATAATATAAGAGAAAATAAATGAAAACTCAACTAAATCTATTTTAGATATACTAGGGGAAAGGATTCTGACATTATTAAAAGGGTTGATTTCCCAATCAGGCACTCCTGTTGAGAAGTCGCACTTCCAGGGATTACTGCTCGTAAATTTAGAGAGCTGCAGCCCCTGATCTTCCATCTATTTAAATGAAATGGTGTGGGCTGTAGTTATTTTTGTGGTAGTGCACATTTCCTATGGCTTAGTGAGCAAATGCCCCGCAATTGCTGAGTCACACAGACCAGGAAGGTCCCAGCCGTAGTCGTCAATCTGCGCAGAGTTAGATGATTTTAGGCATAGTAGCAAGAAGAGTACTACAATTGTCCCTATTAACCCTGGATTAGGGATCAACCGGAGTTCCTGATCAATAACCAATATTGCCTGCTGCAAAGCAAATCAGTGGTTGATGAGTGTGGGCAGAATTGAGCTCAGCTGTGAGGCCTTCCCTGGAAAAAATTGCTTGTTGACACTTAAGCCCCACCGGGCTAGTGGCGCATTCATGGCATAAGTCAGCTGGGAGTGCAGTGGAGGTGGCTAATTTCCATCCATCCAAACATGGCCTATGACATTGGAGGGGGTGGGACCAAAGATGAGGGAATTCTCACATCAGCAATTTCCTCAGCTTCCCTTTTGCCAAAGGACCCGGTCACCAGAATGAAATTGGATAGAATGAATGGACAGAAATGGAGCCTTCTGGGGTCACCGGGCTGGCCTGGAAGATGCCATAAAATGTTCCCTGGACTCTTCCTAATTGCTCCTCTAATAAAGGAGGCTGATCATTTTTGCTGATACACCTTCATGGGGGGAGGGAGGGGTAGGAAGAGGGTGGCTGCTGACAACCTTCCGCAACCAATCATCCAGCACCGCTTTTACCACCCATCATCCTCTAGTGGGAGCCTAAGATGTGCCCATAGTGGCTTATGCACCCTTCGCTGCATTGTAAATGAGGTGACCTTCCCCTGACCCCCAGATTCTTTGGCAGAGTCAGGAGTGGAGGTCGCCAGCGCCCACACTGCAGCACTTTCCACAGCAGAGCAAGGCCGAGGGTTTTTGGTGAAGATGAAGGTTCTGTTGAACTCCTGGAATTTATAGAGTCGTACTTCAGCAAGACTCAGAAAGACATCTTACTGCAATTATATAGGGCCCTGGTGAGACCACACCTGGCATATTGTGTACAGTTTTAGTCTCCAACCTAAGGAAGGATATACTTGCCATAGAGGGAGTGCAACGAAGGTTCACCAGACTGGTTCCTGGGATGGGGGGATTGTCCTATGAGGAGAGATTGAGTAGACTAGACCTATATTCTCTGGAATTTAGAAGAATGAAAGGTGATCTCATTTAAACATACAAAATTCTTACAGGGCTTGACAGGGGAGATGCAGGGAGGATGTTTCCCCTGACTAGGGAGTCTAGAACCAGGGGTCACAGGCTCAGAATAAGGGGTCGGCCATTTAGAACTGAGATGAGGAGAAATTTCTTCACTTAGAGGATTGTGAATCTTTGGAATTCTCTACCCCAGCGGGCTGTGGAGGCTCAGTCATTAAGTATATTCAAGACAGAGATCAATAGATTTTTGAATATTAAGGGACTCAAGAGATATGGGGATAGTGCAGGAAAGTGGAGATGAGGTAGAAGATCAGCCATGATCTTATTGAATGGCGGAGCAGGCTCGAAGGGCCTACTCCTGCTCCTATTTCTTATTCACCACCTTTGGTATAGGAGAGAAGAAATGGGAGAAAATGTTGGGATAAAAGTGTGGTGCCTGAATACAGGAATATACATTTATGTGTTTATATGACAATAAATATGAACAAGTAATAGCAAAACTGCTTTTTATAAAGCAGATTCTCATGAATAACCTTTTGAAAAATAAACTTACTTCTTAGAGATTGTCAGGCGAATCCCTCAGTTGGGTGTTCCTCATGAAAATTAATGCTTGTAAAGTGTATTGGTCAGGAAATCGTGATTTCTCATCCATTTGAACATTATGGTCTGTGATAAATGTATTTTGATGCTTTGGCAACATAAGATGTAACTTATCATGCCAATAAAGCGATTTGAATTGTGAATTGTGATATCATCAGAACTTGAGTTCTGTTCCTGCCTTTTATCTCACTGCCATCCATTTACTTCCTATATCTGATCTTTTGTGAACACATTTGAAATGATTGATACTTGTGGCATTTAATAACATTTATACCAATCTGAACATCACAAGATGAAAATAAATTAAAAGCAAAGTGTATGATATTGAATTGACACTCAATCTAAAATGTTGTTAAGACAGATATCACTACTCTTACTGATATCTCTGTTATTGACCATTTTTATTGCTTTCAAACTATTGGTTAGAAACAACCAAGGGGCAGAAATTTTGTGTGGAAGTCTCAGATAACATTATGAAGTTCTGTTACACTGACATCATGCATTAGTAGTGCTCCTTCCAACATTGTTTCCATAAGATAAGTTTCATAATGTTGTACACAAAATATTCTCCTCCAGGCTAACTGACTATCAGTTTTAAAGCATAAAACAGGATGAAAAAGGAGGGACTGGGCACACTAATAAGTGTGCAGGTCATAACATTTAGGATGTTGGGATAATATCAGTAAAATATATTTCTCTTTTAAAGGACCCCCATGATTTAAAATAAATTGAAATCTAAAATCTTCATGATAAAATTTCTCACATCTGCCGGGACTGTCATTACTAACTGCCAATTCTCTTTCCCCTCATTGGTTAACTAGAGAACCAAAGAAGTTTACAGCACAGAAGGAGGCCATTTTACACATTCGGTGACAGCTCTATGCTCGAGCAATCCAAAACCAATCCCACTGCCTTGCTCTCTACCCACATCCCTGTATCTTCCTTTGCTTCAAATATTTATCTGTTGTTCCCTTGAAAAATGTTATGGCCAGAATTTTCCCTTTGAAATGAGTGCAGGTTTGCGAGCGGATGCCAGAGCCTCACGCATTTGTTGCTGCTTCTCCAAGATCATCCTCTTTGTCACTGGCCACCAAGGTTCAGCATCTGCATCCAGCTGAGCAGAGCTTGGAGCATCCTGCACCCTCCGGCGAGGAGACTCCACTGCTGTCCCTGTCTCTACCATCTGCTCTTGCTCACTTGTGATGTGTGAGACACCAGGTGACAACACTACTCTCTCTCTCACAGGATCCACCGACGTGTGTGTATCTGCGCTGGTGCTGGGTGCGCATGGGTCTGGTGACGGTGCATCCTCAGAGAATGGAGCTTCCTCTGAGGAGTCGTCTTCCTCCTCAGGCTGGACAGTGGGGGAGGGGGGCACTTGATGGGCCTGTGGGAGAGTAAAGACATGAATTAGAAGTGTTGTGATAAGAGTATTTCAAGTTACCATTATGTACATGATCATATTTCACTGGCTGCTGACATCAAGTCACAATGAGTGACTGTTGTATGCACTGCGGTTGTATGATATTTAATTCTGTCACCAGGTTACTGGGAGGTCCCCCTCTCTCCATCTCCCAACACCAGCAGCTCCGCAACTCCACTTATTTCCAGGGTATCCTCCTCTGCTGTCTTCAATGGAATGATAATTGGAGGGCCACCTCCGGTTCTCTGCCTCTCCCTGGTGATCTGCACTCTCTTTTGCTGCAAGGAGGGAAACAAGAGAATCTTGAGTGAGAGTGATGGAATGCATGTAAGGGATGGATGGGCTACATCTGCAGAGGGTGGCTGTGAGGGAATGGCGTGACATTGCCAAATGGCCTCCTTCTGTGGTGTTAATTTCTATGATTCTTTGATTGCATTAGGATGAGGGTGAGTGTCAGTGTTGGATAGTCAGATGGGGATGTGAACCTAAGAACATAAGAACATAAGAAATAGGAGCAGGAGTAGGCCATTTGGCCCCTCGAGCCTGCTCCGCCATTCAATAAGATGATCTTCGACCTCAATTCCACCTTCCTGCACTATCCCTATATCCCTTGATTCCCTTAATATCCAAAAATCTATCAATCTCTGCCTTGAATATACTCAACGACTGAGCCTCCACAGCCCTCTGGGGTAGAGAATTCCAAAGATTCACCACCCCCTGAGTGAAAAAATTTCTCCTCATCTCAGTCCTAAATCCTCATCTCAACCCCTTATTCTGAGATTGTAACCGCTGGTTGTAGACTCCCAAGCCAGGGGAAACATTTTTTAAATTAAAAAAAAAATCATTTTATGGGATCTGGGCATCGCTGGCAAGGCCAACATTTATTGCCCATCCCTAATTGCCCTTGAGAAGGTGGTGGTGAGCCACCTTCTTGAACTGCTGCAGTCTGTGTGGTGATGGTACTCCCACAGTGCTGTTAGGTAGGGGGTGCCAGGATTTTGATTCAGCAACGATGAAGGATCGGCGATATACTTCTAAGTCAGGATGGTGTGTGACTTGGAGGGGAACTTGAAGGTGGTGGTGTTCCCATGCGCCTGCTGCCCTTGTCCTTCTAGGTGGAAGAGGTCGCGGGTTTGGGAGGTGCTGCCGAAGAAGCCTTGGCGAGTTGCTGCAGTGCATCTTGTAGATGGCACACACTGCAGCCACGGTACGCCGGTGGTGGAGGGAGTGAATGTTTAAGGTGGTGGATAGGGTGCCAATCAAGCAGGCTGCTTTGTCCTGGATGGTGTCGAGCTTCTTGAGTGTTGTTGGAGCTGCACTCGTCCAGGTAAGTGGAGAGTATTCCATCACACTCCTTACTTGTGCCTTGTAGATGGTGGAAAGGCTTTGGAGAGTCAGGAGGTGAGACACTCACTGCAGAATACCAATCCTCTGACCTGCTCTTCTTGCCACAGTATTTATATGGCTGGTCCAGTTAAGATTCTGGTTAATGGTGACCCCCAGGATGGTGGGGGATTCGGCGCTGGTAATGCCATTGAATGTCAAGTGGAGGTGATTAGGCTCTGGCTTGTTGGAGATAGTTATTGCCTGGCACTTCTATGGCGCGAATGTTACCTG
The DNA here is from genome assembly GCF_052327205.1 of Somniosus microcephalus. Classification (NCBI taxonomy): domain Eukaryota; kingdom Metazoa; phylum Chordata; class Chondrichthyes; order Squaliformes; family Somniosidae; genus Somniosus; species Somniosus microcephalus. Next base: position 289,398,965 of record NC_140988.1, read on the forward strand.
CCACTTATCAGCCCAAGTCTGAATGTCGTCCAGGTCTTGTTGCATGCGGGCATGGACTGCTTCATTATCTGAGGAGTTGTGAATGGCACTGAACACTGTGCAGTCATCAGCGAACATCCCCATTTCTGACTTTATGTTGGAGGGAAGGTTATTGATGAAGTAGCTGAAGATGGTTGGGTCTAGGACACTGCCCTGATGAACTCCTGCAGTGATGTCCTGGGGCTGTGATGATTGACTGTCAACCACCACAACCATCTTCCTTTGTGCTAGGTATGACTCCAGCCAGTGGAGCGTTTTCCCCCGATTCCCATTGACTTCAGTTTTACTAGGGCTCCTTGATGCCAGACTCAGTCAAATGCTGCCTTGATGTCAAGGGCAGTCACTCTCACCTCACCTCTGCAATTCAGCTCCTTTGTCCATGTTTGGACCAAGGCTGTAATGAGGTCGGGAGCAGAACACAAACTGGGCATCAGTGAACAGGTTATTGGTTAATAAGTGCCGCTTGATAGCACTGTCGAAGACACCTTCCATCACTTTGCTGATGATTGAGAGTAGACTGATGGGACGGTAATTGGCCAGGTTGGATTTGTCCTGCTTTTTGTGGACAGGACATATCTGGGAAGTTTTCCACATTGTCGGATAGATGCCAGTGTTGTAGCTATACTGGAACAGCTTGGCTAGAGATGCGGCTAGTTCTGGAGCACAAGCCTTCAGTACGATATCCAGGATGTTGTCGGGGCCCATAACCTTTGCTGTATCCAATGCGCTCACCAGTATCTACCCTGTCAAGCCCTGTAAGAATTTTGTATGTTTCAATGAGATCACCACTCATTCTTCTAAACTCCAGAGAATATAGGCCCAGTCTACTCAATCTCTCCTCATAGGACAATCCCCCCACTCTGTAAGGTTCACAAATTCTGCAGCTTCCCTCAAACCAAGAAGATTACCCCAAAAGAAGAGATTGTTGGACTGTTTTAAAGAATGTTGGGCCAAAAAGGGGCTCAAAGTTAAAACCCCAGGATGTTGGTTATTTTAAAAGGGCATGTGCAGGCCTGTGGAAGGCTGCGACAAAGGGGTTGGGATGGGCCTCTGTAAAACAAGCAGTTTGGGTATTGGCATAGGCCAAACTGTCTGGAAATGTTCTGGGCCATCTCAGTCGTTTCACATAAATGACAAAAGGCCTACGAAAGAGCAGTTCCCGCCAAAATTACAGAGCCATCAAGAGTATGCATAATGCAGTACATGCCACTGATCAACAAAAGGGGCCCTGACCCCAGCAGGAGAAGACAATCGAACAACAGTTTAACCACTCAGGGAGACATCCAAAACCACTTCACACACTTAAACCAATTTGAAGCAATCCCAAAACCAGTTAAATAAATGGGACCAATCAATGTTAAGGAGCCCGCCCAAAATTTAACAATGAACCAAGACTGATTTGGCGGGCAGATAAGCAGGCCTCAATTAATATAAACTAAAGACCTGCCTCCACAAGAAATCAGTTCGATGAGTTCGATGAGTTTGATAAGTACAGTTCAGCAGAAGGACTTCAACAGAAACAGTTCAACCAGTTCGAGAAGAAAGGAGAGACCAATCGTTCAAGTTTAAAACACCATCGAAACTCGGTGGTTTCAGAAGCAAGCATCTGGAAGCAGTTCTCTCTCTCAAAGAAGTAATACATCATCGGACACCTCGCGGCACCAAGGGCCCCACGAAACCAACAACCAAATATTACCAGAAGCCAACCAGATAATACTGGGCCACCGCAACCAACAAGAAACCAACTCGGAAGAAACTGAAGATCTGCAAGTTTTTCCACTCTACAAACTATTCCTGCGCTTGGTGAGCATTGTCCCTGGTCCTTTAGAGTCCAACTTAGCTAGTAAGTTGGAATTGGGAGGGGTGAGATATTTGTCTACTGTAATTTTTCCCTCGTGTATGTCGAAGTGTTTCCCCATTTTATTAGAGTGTTAAGATTATTGTATTGTATTTTTCCTTCTCAAATAAAAATCAAAGTTCTTTTTATCAAATTCAGTTGTCTGCTGCAATTTCATTACAACCCCCAAATAAGTCCAGGTCTAGAACCAAGGGAGTGAGAGCGATTCGAACCGCTGAGGAGTCAGAGGCAAAGCTGAACACACACACCACCCCTTACAACACCAGGAATCAGTCTGGTGAACCTTCGTTGCACTCCCTCTATGGCAAGTATATCCTTCCTTATGTAAGGAGACCAAAACTGTACACAATACTCCAAGTGTGGTCTCACTAGGGCCCTATATAATTGCAGTAAGACATCTTTACTCTTATACTTAAATCCTCTTGTAATAAAGGCCAACATACCAATTGCTTTCCTAATTACTTGCTGTACCTGCATGTTAACTTTCAGTGATTCATGTAAAAGGACACCCAGGTCCCTCTGAACACCAACATTTCCCAATCTCTCACCATTTAAAAAATACTCTGCTTTTCTATTTTTCCTACCAAAGTGGATAACGTCACATTTTTCCACATTATATTCCATTTGCCATGTTCTTGTCCACTCACTTAGCCTGTCTATATCCTCCTCACAACTTACATTCCCACCCAGCTTTGCATCATCAGCAAACTTGGATATATTACATTTGGATCCCTCATCCAAATCATTGATGTAGATTGTGAATAGCTGAGGCCCAAGCACTGATCCTTGCGGTACCCCACTAGTTACAGCCTGCTGACCTGAAAATGACCCGTTTACTACTAGTCTCTGTTTTCTGTCCTTTAACCAATCCTCAATCCATGCTATTATATTACCTCCAATCCCATGAGCCTTAATTTTGTTTAACAACCACTTGTGTGTCACCTTATCGAATGCTTTCTGAAAATCCAAATACACCACATCCACTGGTTCCCCCTTAGCTATTCTGCTAGCTACGACCTCAAAAACCTCTTAACAGATTCATCAAACATGGTTTCCCTTTCATAAATCCATGTTGACTCTGCTAATCCTATTATTATTTTCTAAATGCCCTGTTACCACGTCCTTAATAATAGATTCTAGCATTTTCCCTACTACCGATGTCAGGCTAACTGGTCTGTAGTTCCCCGCTTTCTCTCTTTCTTAAATAGTGGGGTTACATTTGCTACCTTCCAATCCATTGGAACCATTCTCGAATCAATGGAATTTTGGAAGATGACAACCAATGCATCCGCTACCTCTATAGCCACCTCTTTCAAAACCCTAGGATGTAGACCATCAGGTCTAGGGGATTTATCGGCTTTCAGTCCCATTAATTTCTCCAGTACTATTTTTTTACTAATATTAATTTCTTTCAGTTCTTCATTCTCGCTTGACCCTTGGTTCTCCATATTTCCGGGAGGTTTTTTGCATCTTCTTCCATGAAGACAGACACAAAGTATTTGTTTAATTTCTTCACCATTTCCTTATTCCCTATTATAATTTCTCCTGTCTCAGCCTGTAAGGGACCCACATTTACTTTTGCTAATCTTTTCTTTTTTACATACCTGTAGAAGCTTTTACAGTCTGCTTTTATGTCTCTCGCTAGTTTACTCTCATATTCTGTTGTATAGGAAATAGCCATATTCCAAGAGATACACCATCCTATGAACAGAATTTAGATATTATTAAAACATGAAAACTGGGTATAAAAATCTAAAATCCTCAAAGACATAGAAACATAGAAACATAGAAGATAGGAGCAGGAGTAGGCCATTCAGCCCCTCAAGCCTGCTCCGCCATTAAATGCGATCATGGCTGATCATCCAAATTCAGTACCCTGTCCCTGCTTTCTCCCCATATCCCTTGATCCCTTTAGCCTTAAGAAATATATCCAACTCCTTCTTGAATATATTTAATGAATTGGCCTCTACTGCCTTCTGTGGTAGAGAATTCCACAGGTTCACCACTCTCTGTGTGAAAAAATTCCTCCTCATCTCTGTCCTAAATGGCTTACCCCTTATCCTTAGACTGTGACCCCTGGTTCTGGACTCCCCGACCATCGGGAACATCGTTTCTGCATCTAGTCTGTCCCGTCCTGTTAGAATTTTATAAGTTTCAATGAGATTCCCTCTCATACTTCTAAACTCCAGCGAGTACAAGCCCAATCGACCCAATCTCTCATACGTCATTCCTGCCATCCCAGGTATCAGCCTGGTGAATCTGCGCTGCACTCCTTTCATGGCAAGAACATACTTCCTCAGATAAGGCGACCAAAACTGCACACAATTCTCAAGATGTGGTCTCACCAAGGCCCTGTACAACTGCAGCAAGACATCCTTGTTCCTGTACTCAAACCCTCTCGCTATGAAGGCCAACATACCATTTGCCTTCTTAACCGCCTGCTGCACCTGCATGCTTATCTTCAGCGACTGGTGCACAAGGACGCCCCGGTCTCATTGCACTTCCCCTTCTCCCAATCTATTGCCATTCAGATAATAATCTCCCTTCTTGTTTTTGACACCAAAGTGGATAACCTCACATTTATCAACGTTATATTGCATCTGCTGTAGGATTCGCAAAATTGGACTTTGTATTAATAAGGGTCAAATGGCAGAACAGGCCATGATTTTAAAGACTGTTTTAAAAGAAGCCCAGAAAAAGGGGCATACAAAATGGCCACCATACCATGTGACCAGCTTATTGGGACACTTTAAAATGGTTCCTGCGCAACCTCAGACAGCTTTGTGGATTCAACCTACAGCAAGTTCTTCTTATGTTCATTAATAAATAGACATTCTTATTATGAACACAGCTAGCTTTTGCTAGACACTTTTATTGAGCACATGTGGACTAGGTACAGTATCTGTAGAGGCTTCCATCTTGACTGCTGCCTTGTGGATAGCCTAGTGCCTCATGGGTAATGTAGTCTTAATATACATACAGCTGGGTAGTGTAGTCTTATACATACAGCTATATACAGCTCTACGGCTCCACCTAGTGTCCACTATAGAATGACATGTTATTGATCATTACATCCCCCTTTCTTTGAGGTTTAACAAAATCAATATCAATCAACTTTCAAGAAAACAATAAAGATAATATCAGTAACACTTTTGTTAGTGCTCTATAAACATAAACATTTTCAAAACAGTCAACACATTTTCAAAGCTTTACATTGTACTCAAAGATTAAGTCTATCAGGCTTTTTTACTTCACGTGTGGATCTTCTCAACACGGGTAAGTCTGATGTGTCTTCATGAGATTGTTCTGGTGGTGAATGACAAGATGCAGTTGCGGCATTGTCATCAATCTGCTCTTGAATAGTCTCTTGTGTTTTTAGGAGGGAACGGCGGTTCCTCCTGAGAATCTGTCCTTCCTCAGTTCTAACAGTGTATGACCTTGGTCCTACTTCCTCAAGAACTGTAACTTTCCTGTTCCATGCATCTGGATCTTCAATCCTGACAACATCATCCCTTGTCAATGGTTTTAGAGTTTTGGGTGACTTGTCATAGTATGATTTCTGTTTCAGCTTTAACAGTTGAAGTCTCTGTCTCAGTTCCTCACTTTGCTGTTCTTTTGCACAGCAGGGTAGCGTGGCGCGCAACTTGCGACCCATTAGTGGTTCAGCAGGTGAAGAACCACAGTCTAAAGTTGAGGCTCGGTAGCTCAGCAGGGCGAGATAAGGATCAGACTTGCTTTCTGTCGCTTTCTTCAGTAGCTGCTTGAGAACTTGAACACCTTTCTCTGCCTTACCATTTGACTGAGCATACAAAGGACTGGATGTGATGTGCTGAAAGTCATAATGTGCTGCAAACTGTTGCCACTCCTTACAATTGAAGCACGGACCACTGTCGCTAACGGCAATCCTGGGAATTCCATGTCTGGTGAATATGGATTTCACATGCATTATGACACTGCTTGCTGTGGTGCTTGAGAGCAGCGCCATCTCAGGATAGTTAGAATAGTAGTCAATCACTATTAGATAGTCTCTTGTGTTTTTAGGAGGGAATGGCGGTTCCTCCTGAGAATCTGTCTACAGATTCTCAGAAGGAACCGCCGTTCCCTCCTAAAAACACAAGAGACTATTCAAGAGCAGATTGATGACAATGCCGCAACTGCATCTTGTCATTCACCGCCAGAACAATCTCATGAAGACACATCAGACTTACCCGTGTTGAGAAGATCCACACGTGAAGTAAAAAAGCCTGATAGACTTAATCTTTGAGTACAATGTAAAGCTTTGAAAATGTGTTGACTGTTTTGAAAATGTTTATGTTTATAGAGCACTAACAAAAGTGTTACTGATATTATCTTTATTGTTTTCTTGAAAGTTGATTGATATTGATTTTGTTAAACCTCAAAGAAAGGGGGATGTAATGATCAATAACATGTCATTCTATAGTGGACACTAGGTGGAGCCGTAGAGCTGTATATAGCTATATGTATAAGACTACACTACCCAGCTGTATGTATATTAAGACTACATTACCCATGAGGCACTAGGCTACCCACAAGGCAGCAGTCAAGATGGAAGCCTCTACAGGTACTGTACCTAGTCCACATGTGCTCAATAAAAGTGTCTAGCAAAAGCTAGCTGTGTTCATAATAAGAATGTCTATTTATTAATGAACATAAGATTTTTTTATTTTTTATTATGAACACTGCTAGCTTTTGCTAGACACTTTTATTGAGCACATGTGGACTAGGTACAGTATCTGTAGAGGCTTCCATCTTGACTGCTGCCTTGTGGGTAGCCTAGTGCCTCATGGGTAATGTAGTCTTAATATACATACAGCTGGGTAGTGTAGTCTTATACATACAGCTATATACAGCTCTACGGCTCCAACTAGTGTCTACTATAGAATGACATGTTATTGATCATTACAGTTCTGGAAGCCGTTTCTGAGAGAACGAAACCAGGCCCACACATATGCATATGGATTAGATGCAGATCCAGTCAAGATCGGCCTGGAGACAGAGGCCATCAAAATGTTGACCCAGACAAAAGGGGACAATTTCATATTCATGAGAACAGCACCCAGGACTAGATAACGAGATCAGCAGGACATTAAAAACAATGAAGGTAATTCCAGACCAGAGATGGGCCTTTACCAGCCGTTTAAGACATTTTAAAATATAATAACTACCCCGCTGTGCTCCCAGCCCGCCAAAAGTAAAACAAAGACTAACCTGATTTTGGGCAGGAGACGGAGGTTTCTGGAAGAAAGTATATCTGGAAGACTTTTCGGCAGTTGGGGCGAGGGAGTTGGAACACAGACAGTTGCAAGCTTGTGTAGTGTATGTAACCTGTACTACCTTAAGAGGATGCCTTAAAGTGATGGCCTACTTTTTAATGGCTCCTGTACATTGTAGTACCGGTGGTGACCACACCGGTATATAAACCCTGTGGAGCAAGTGTACCTCAGTTCCTGCCTTGACCCTCAATCACTAAAGGCCTGTTTACTTACTTCTGTTGTCTGTGTCCTGTTATTCATCATAACTGTACTTGTAAACACAGACTCAACAGTGGCGACGAGTCTGATCGTACCTAGCGGCAGTTTTGCATCACCTCCCCCAGTACTGATTCTGGGGTCCATTCCAAGGAGGATCGCACGGGAGACCATCGAGAACCCGGTTTGGTCTTCTGGCCATGAAGTCCAACATCAGCAACAGGCAGTGATCATCCCTTCTTCGACAGCGGCGGGTAAGCCCGATCGAGCGGCACGGGGGGGAAGTCGGCCGAGTTGTCAGAGGGAGAAGGGGAGGAAAAACAAAGAGAAAGGGCGGAGGACACGACCGCAGCCGGTGTCAGGGGCCGGACTGCAATCGGGGCAGAGACGCGCAGCAGCCAGAAAGGCGCTTTATTGCCACAAGGACTGCGGGAGCGGCGGGGCAACAGTGCAACAGCACAGAAGAAGCGCTGAAAAGCAGTTTTAAAATAAACTGTAATCGGGACAGAGATGCGCAGCAGCCAGGAAGGCGCTTTATTGCCTCAAGGACCGCGGGAGCGGCGGGGCAACAAGAGCAGCAGCACAAGGAAGCGTATACACGGGAAAAGAAAGGCAGGAAGGACAGCTGGGAGGCGTGGACAGCAACAGCGCGGAAATCGCAATCTTGAGTCGGCGGGGCAAGAAGACAAGCGCGGGAAAAGCCACCAAGCATGGGAAAAGCTGCCATCTTTATTATTAAAAATAGTCATCATATTAAATAATATCTGAAGGGAAAGAAGAAACTCAGCAAGGATGCCGAAAACGGGTAACATCACTGCCTTCGACAACGATGTGGAAGATTGGGCCACTTATGTGGAACGCATCGAAATTTACTGTAGTACGAATGATGTACCGGATGATAAGAAAGCACTAACCCTATTAAACTCGATGGGTGCGAAGACGTACGGGTTATTAAGGAACCTGGTAACCCCAGACAAACCGGTAGAAAAGAGTTTCGCGGATATTGTTACTATCCTGCAAGAGCATTTAAACCCCACACCGCTGTTGATAGCGGAACGGTTTAAATTCTACAGAAGAATTCAACATAAAGAAGAAAGCAACGCTGAATTCCTAACAGAACTGCGCAAGTTAGCAAAGTACTGCCAGTTCGGAACAGGACTAGCAGACGCACTGAGAGATAAGTTTGTGTGTGGGCTCCTAAGGGAAGGAACCCAGAAGCGACTGCTAGAGGAAAAGGATCATACGCTGGACAAAGCTTTCAGCATTGCAGCATCCCACGAGGCAGCAGCACGGGGCGCTGCAGAGATACAGCAAAGGCCACTGGAATTCAGCACCAATGAAATGGCATTGGGCGCAGTAAAGTGCTATCGTTGCGGAAGGACAACGCATGACCAGAACCAGTGCTGGTTCAAAAACAAAGAATGCAGGCAATGTGGCAAACTTGGTCACATAGCGAGAGTATGCCGGTCAGGAAAGAAGACCAGCAGCAAAAAGTCACCACAGGAGAAGTACAAAAAAGTACACAAGGTGACAGAGAACAGTTCGGATGAACAGAAGACGGATTCAGACTCCAGCAGCAAGGAACTGGGTTGTCTGAAAATACATAATGTGGGTAACACAGCAGACCACCAAACTATCTGGGTCATGCTCCAAATAGCAGGAGTCCAAGTGAAGATGGAGCTGGACACAGGGTCGGCATTAACGGTCATAAATAAGCAAGACTACAAAAGGTTATTCTCGCATTTTCCCCTGAGGGATACGAAGATTGTATTGAAAACATACACGGGGCAAAAAGTATACCCCAAAGGAAAAATAAAAGTAAATGTGGTCTACAATGGTAAAGAAAGTCAGAAAATGGACTTGTACGTGTTACCTGATGGGGGTCCGCCACTACTAGGACGGGAATGGATCAGGCGAATAAAATTGGACTGGCATTCCATAAAAGCACTGACTGTGGATGCCTGTAAGGAGGACGACGTCAAACCTAAACGACTGTCCAAAATCTTAGACGATGCTAGGGAGGTGTTCCAACAGGGACTGGGAACACTGAAAGGAATTACTGCAACCATCAAGGTTGAAGAACAAGCAAACCCAAAATTTTTCAAAGCCAGACCGGTGCACTATACGATACGACCTGCTGTGGAAGCAGAGCTGGAAGGGCTAGAACATTCAGGGGTACTGTCGAAGGTGGACTGGAGTGAATGGGCTACACCCATTGCTCCTGTCATGAAGCGTTCGTTGAGCAACAAGCCTGGGGAACCTGGGAAGGTTCACATCTGTGGCGATTTCAAGATCACTGTTAATCCAGTTCTTCACACGGTGCAATATCTGCTTCCGCGGATCGAAGATATCTTCGCTTCGCTGTCTGGCGGAAAGCACTTCACCAAGATAGACCTGGCGCAGGCGTACCTACAGATGGAAGTTGATGAAGCGTCACGACAGTATCTCACGATCAACACACATAAGGGCTTATATCAGTATAATAGGCTGGTTTTTGGAGTGGCATTGGCTCCAGCGATTTGGCAAAGGGCCATGGAGCAGGTATTGCAGGGAATCCCAGGCACACAATGCTACCTGGATGACATCCTGATTACAGGAGATAACGATAATGATCACCTCGCGAATTTGGAGCAGGTGCTCATCAGATTGAAAGGATATGGGCTAAGAGCTAATCGCCAGAAATGCAAGTTCTTTCAAAAGCGAATCTCATACTGCGGCTCACTTTAACCCAACACTACCTATTCGCTTAGCTTGTGATGCATCTCCATATGGTATCGGGGCAGTGCTCTCACATAAGTTTCCAGATGGCTCAGAAAGGCCAGTCGCTTTTGCATCCAGATCATTGACCTCCGCTGAGCGCAATTATGCTCAGATAGATAGGGAGGCTCTCAGCCTCGTGTGGGGAGTTAAGAAATTTAACCATTACCTGTACGGCCAAAAGTTTACGCTGCTGACAGATCACCAGCCGTTGGTTTCCATTTTTAACCCTAAGAAGGGTGTTCTGGTAATGGCGGCGCAGAGGCTTCAGAGATGGTCCCTTTTCCTAGGGGCACATCAGTATGATATTGAGTTCAAAGGTACAAAGCAGCATGGTAATGCTGATGGGCTGTCACGCCTGCCACTACCTACAGCGGAAGAGGCACCGGCAGTTGACCCTGTCGAGATATTTCACTCGACCATCATCGAATGCTTACCAGTCACCAATGCGGGTATTGAGAGAGAGACCCGAAATGACCCGACACTGTCTCAGGTCTACGATTTGACAGTGAAGGGATGGCCAGCACATGGCGAACCACTGTTACCAGCATTCTCAGCCAGACGAGAACAGCTGTCCGTATGTCAAGGAACATTGATGTATGGAACAAGGGTGATTATTCCTCCTAAATTAAGGGAGAGAGTTCTAAAAGAATTGCACGAAGGTCATCTGGGGGGAGTCAAGATGAAAAGCCTTGCTAGGGCTTATGTGTGGTGGCCAGGTATAGACAAACAAATAGAGGATCTGACTAAAAGCTGCTCAGGGTGCCAAAAAGTTCAGAACGCACCTCCAATTGCACCGCTGCATCCGTGGGAATGGCCTTCAGCCCCATGGCAACATGTGCATATCGACTTTGCAGGTCCATTCATGGATTCCATGTTTTTGATAGCAGTAGACGCACATTCTAAATGGCCAGAAGTGATTAAGATGTCGACCACTACCTCTGAGAAGACGATTGCAGTTCTAAGAACCATATTTGCAAGGAATGGATTGCCGGAGCAAATATGTTCAGACAACAGACCACAGTTCGTGTCAGAAGAATTCCAGAAATTCATGAAAAAGAATGGGGTGAAACACTATACATCTGCCCCATATCATCCGGCTACAAATGGGTTGGCCGAGAGATTTGTACAAACGTTCAAAAAGGCAATAAAGGCCATGAGTGAAGATCATATTCCACTGCAACACAAGGTGGACAATTTCCTAATGGCGTATCGAAACGCCACGCATGCAGTGACAAATCAAAGCCCTGTCATAATGTTCTATAACAGAAGGTTGCGGTCCCGGTTGGATTTGTTAAAACCCAATGTGCGACGGGAAGTCGAAAACAAGCAATTCCAGCATGTAAATAAAAAGGCCACTCGTAGTTTTGAAATAGGACAACCAGTGATGGCCAGGGACTATAGGGATGATAAATGGCAACCTGGAACAATTTGTGCACGACAGGGACCTTTGATGTACATGGTAGATGTTGGAGAGAACGTAATACGATGTCATGCTGACCAACTTGTGGAATCGAGAACAAGGGTCGACCCCATGTCTACGGCAGAGACACCAGTTGAAGAACTTATTGAGCCTGTAGCATCTACCTCAGACTCGAACGTATTGGATGATGTTGAATCCATAGGAGATCAATTGGATGAGTCACACCAGCAATGGGAACCAGAGATCCCTGAAAAGCGTTATCCGGGCCGGATCAGGAGGCCTCCTCAGAGACTGAATCTTTGAACAGTTCTTGTGTGTAAATTGTATATATGTATATTATTCATGTAGTGTATTAATTGGGGTGTCCACTGTTAAGCTAAAAGGGGAGGAATTGTAGTGTATGTAACCTGTACTACCTTAAGAGGATACCTTAAAGTGATGGCCTACTTTTTAATGGCTCCTGTACATTGTAGTACCGGTGGTGACCACACCGGTATATAAACCCTGCGGAGCAAGTGTACCTCAGTTCCCGCCTTGACCCTCAATCACTAAAGACCTGTTTACTTACTTCTGTTGTCTGTGTCCTGTTATTCATCATAACTGCACTTGTAAACACAGACTCAACAGCTTGAAGACAGTCGGAGCTGGAGACACAGCTTGAATCCGGACACCCAGAAGAAGAAGCAGGCACTCGCAGGAGGAAGAAGAAAGCCAACATCGAGAAGGCCGTCTCGAAGCCGGCGTTCTGCCCCGGGGAAACACATCGGGAGATCATCGACCATCCCCGGGCCGTTGCCGGAATGAGAGGCCATTGACCCAACTTGGGAGAAGAGACAAAAAAATAAAACCCCAAGAGAAGAAACCTTCCAGCCACCCCTGCTCAGGAGAAGAGAGAAAAGAAAACTGAAGAAGCGATGGGAGCCAGCCCAAGGCTCCTCTGACCAGGGTCGAGCCGACGATCCTTGACCCCACCGACATCCAGGCCCGCCGGTGTCCAGCCGCCCCCGACCCCCACCTCAGGAGAGAGGTGTGGCGCAGCTCGCAGGGGCTCCATGATCCACGTGGAGACGAAACGCCTGAAAGGACCAAACACAGACTCGATTTCAAAACCTTGCACTTCCTAGTGGAATTGGTGAGCATGTTTCTGGTCCTTCACAACCAGATCTAGATAGGTTTAATAAGGGGGTGGATTTAAGGGTACAATTAACATGAGTTGTTGTCCCTCGATGTTCCGTGTGTTTCCTTATCTCATGATGATCTTTGTAGAGTATAAGATGCCTGTATTTGTTTTAGTTAGTACTGTGTTGTTATGATTTGTTTGTGTGTTTTTCCCTCCCATGTACTCCCTTATCTGCTTGCATTTGATTTGATATTTTTCCTTATGCAATAAATTTCATTTTGTTTCATCAAGCTTGGTGTACAAGAGTTTTCTCTACATCGTAGTTCCTGCGCCTAATTCCAGAGTACAGAATCTAAGGGGCGAGTGGGTCGAACCACTCAAGGTTTACTGTGCAAGAGAGAGAGGCCTCTGGAGAGAGAAACCTCAGTGAAATCTCTCGAGGAAAACCCCTTACAGAAAATGGCAACCGCGGCAGGACTCTGGCAGCACGATTGCAATGTAGTAGATCCAAGTTTGAATGGTCGAAATGCAATGGATGAGAGGATTGCGGATTATGTTTTTGGCAAGGTAAATCTCACTAAACAGTGGATTTCCGATCTCTTGCTGGATGGGCTTCCGGTGGACACAGCCATCAGGTGGACAGAGAGCAAAGAGCATAAGAAGTCAGTGGAAAAGGCAGTGTGGCTGATGTGTTACAAGAAGCAGCTCCAGATCTTGGACCTGGTCGTTGCAGCACAGGCAGCCAAGATCACAACCCAGGCAGCAGAGATAGAGGAAAAGGCCATGGGTGGGGAAAAACTCATCACAGCGCTTCACGCGCTGAATCAGGAACGCCAAGTAGTAGCTAGTCAACATCAGGCTAGGATAGAGTACCTGGAGTGCCAGGTTACTGAGGCAAAGATTAATGAAATGCGGATACGGGAGAAAAGCGCCCGCCTCGCACAACAGCTAAGAGCGCAGGAGGAGAGCGTAGTGGAGGTTAAGGCAGCTTACAAGCTAGCCCTTGAGCACGGGTTTGAGAGCACAGACCACGGACCCTGCCAAAAGACTATAGAGGGCCTAAGAACGGCCCTGGTTAAGGCAAGAGGCATGGTGTGTCTCGTCAGCCTGAAAGCTAGTCACATGGACTTTTTAAAGGAATCAAAACAGCCGATTCCAGCTGAGGTAATTGTGGTACCAGCCACCGAGCCCTCAGCACCGCCGAGCTATAGTGAGACTTGGTCGGAAAAGGAGCGGGTAGCGAAAGAGGAGGTAGCCGAGGTGGAGTGTGAGGAAGAACCACTGGTAGCGAAGCCGGGACCGGCACCGATGTGTCCCGCTCGGCACCAGAGGTTCGGTCCCAACGCTGCCAATGGCAGTATTGGACCCCACCAGAACCAGCTCGTGGTGCCCTACGCTGGCCCGCAATTAAGGTCCATGGTGAGCCACATCGCACGACTCACAGTAAAGGGAGATCCCTCAATTCATTTCAGGGAGATAGAGGAAACAGCAGCCATTAATGACTGTGATGATCAGGAACAGGTAAAACTATTGCTTTTCTCCCTGGATTCCACAATCCTTCAGTGCCTCTCAGAGGATGGTAAGAGGGGACGGAAAGGGTATGCGGATCTCAGGGAGGAAGTTTTAAAAGTAATGGGAGTGGACGACGGTAGTCCGTTCGACCGTGTAGAAGGGACCGTGCAGTTATCTGGAGAACCCCCACGGGTTTTCGCAGAAAGGCTGTGGCCAGTGTATCGACGCAGCTGTCCAGGTATGCCTGAACGGGCTCTAATGAGCAACGAACAGTGGGTTCATTGGTTCTGTTGCTTGGTTACCAACAGTTTGCCAGAGATACGGGCCCTAGCTAGGTCATGGTTTGATCACCAAGGTCCCGGTGTCATGGAGGAGACGGTACTCCGTCAGCTTAATGTAGCGTACAAGAATTGTAGAGGTCAGGAAACACCTCCCCAGAAAGGAAAGGTGCATGAGGCAAAACCCACAGCCCCAAGCCAGAAGGAGTGGCGTCAGGAGGGGAATCGCCCTGTCCAAGCCAAGCTCAATTGCTACGTGTGCGGAAAGGATGGACATTGGTGCAAGGATTGCAGAAATCCGTGGAAGGATAATAAAGGGAGATTTCCTGCAGCCCAAGCCCAAGCCCAGACCGCTGCCCCAGCACCAGCCCAAACCCAAGCCATAGCTCCTGCCCCAGCACAAGGAGCTGGTGCAGTTATGAATCCCACTGCGATTGAGTCAATCATAGAGACAATGCGGTCTCTGATGACCTCGCAAGGGAAAATAGCTGTCACCACCGGCCTTGTCGCTCCCGAAACTCTGATCGCTGTACCCAAGTGGCTAGAGTCGGTGCAGCCCGTCTACCTGTGTGCGCTGCGATATGAGACGACCCCTCGTGGAGATGGAGGTGGAGGAGGTGAAGGGAACCTATCTGTTGGACACGGGAGCATCGTGCACCGTAATCGACACAGATAACCCCACCGCCTCGCCTCTGTCCACTGGGGTCCCATACCTTCTCTCGGGCTTCACGGGCGAAGAACAGGCTGGCGCACATTCCCTTCCCCTCTCCATTCATTTAGGACCACTCCGCACCACGTGGAAGTGTACCCTAATGAAGTGGGAGGTGGGAGGTGGAACGGGAGTCCTGGAGTCTGATTTCTTGGTAGCCCACGGGATCCACGTGGACCTAAGAAATCATTGTCTCTGGGGAGCGGGTACGAGTGTGAAGGAGATAGAGAATGTTAAGGAAACCCATACGAAGGCGCGGGTTGGCCGGCGAGAAGTAAAATTCTTGGGCCTAACCCTATGCGCTGGCGAGAGAACCATAGACCAGGAGGATGAGCCGGAATCGGTGCAAAATCTGCCGGCCTACGCCACTCGCACAGTGGAGGTGTCCCGACACAACAAGTGGTTTCGCATGAAGCAGTGCAAACTGTTTAAACCGGGTGCAAGAGCATCAGCAACCGAAGCCAGGTCTGAGGATAAAGATCCTCAGCCTGAGGCGCGCGATGAGTCACAGACCACAAAAGCTGGCGTTGTAGCCTGCTTGGAAGGAGAGGAGGTCCCGCCCACCTGGGGGGAGCTTTCTCCGATGGCCAGGGACTCGGACGAGGAGGGGCCCGAACAACAAGGTCCCGCCCTCGACACGATTCTGGAAGATGTGGAGTTGGAGGACGGAGATCCCGCCCTCGACTCGAGCGTGGGGGAGGTAGAAATTGGGGGCAGAGATTCTCCACCTGTAGGGACAGGTGAGGAGGAGCCGTCTGCCACAGGCCCAATTCCCGAAGGGGCGGAGCCTGAGGGGAGGGAGCCGAAGCCCACAGTCGTGGAAGAGCCACGGGCTGTGAGAGCTGAAGTCCCACCCGAAGGTCCACTCGCCAAGGGAGCCTGCCCAAATCCCAAAGGGGCGGAGCCTGAGGGAAGGGAGCCGAAGCCTACAGTCGTGGAAGAGCCATGGGCTGTGAGAGCTAAGGTCCCACCCGAAGGTCCACTTGCTAAGGGAGCCACGCCCAAAGTACCTTTTCGCAGGTCGACTCGAACGCCTCAGCCTGTAAAACCTTGGCCCGATTCCCCCGCTCCCAGTAGACGCCGACTTCAGAAATGCATGAAAAAACACAGTCCCCGATTAACAGCAAAAGGCTGCGGAGAACCCGAGCCACAGGTCACTGCAGCCACGCCACAGGGAGCGGCGAGCTGCAGTCCAATTAGGGATTAGGCAAGCCGCCCGGGGACGGGCGGCGCTGTACATAAGTTTAGGTTTAAGTTTAAGGTGTAAATATTAAGATGATTAGAGTTTTAAGTAGTTTTAAATCTGCCCAGTGTATGTGTGTGTTTTTGGATCGAGGTCGAAAGACCCGATCATGCCGTCACCTAAGCCAGAATCTCTCGGGAGCCTGGCTATATTGTTTGATTTATTGCAGGAACCAGGAGAAAGATGAGAGGGATCCTCGCCGCGTTCATGATGGTCGGATGGAGCTGGGCCTATCGGGGCCGCACCAAGGACTCCACCGTCTACGGGTGCTCTGGAAATAGAGGCCCCATCGCGACTGATGGAACCAGCTCACGGGACGCTGAAGAGACTGCTGCCTACTTCCATGAAAGGAGATGGCCAGGCTGGCTGGGGTCAAACTCTACTGAATACTCCAGCCAGACGGGGTTTGCATACAGAGAAACGTCTCTGATGTGCCCCAGGGTGCGGATCATTGCGCCCAGAATCAGCGTCAGCGTGGGCAAGAAGATTTGCTTAAATTGTTTGGGACATGTACCTTTGGACTGCTGGTGGTGGCTGCGCAAGTTGAGCAGCACCCTGAAGAATTCGACGGTGGAATGGGAAAGATTGGGTAATGACACCCATCGGACAATAACGGGAACTCATGGGGGGGGTTGCGTGTCTGTTGGGACAAATGGTGGGAACCAGATGAGGGGATCTACATCTGTATGTGGGGTTCAGAACGCGCTTGCCCCACAGGCGTCTCCATCTTTTTCCAAAGACTGTGGCAGGATGCTGGACAAGGAATGAGGTGGGACGTCAGCACACGGGCGTGCGGAGTCCCATACTCTCAGATGCCAGTAAACGCCACTGAGCTCATCACCCGACCCCGCAAGCCCCTGCCCACAGTTCTAGTAGCTAAAGCCCTCAAGGAAGGGTGCCCCACCACGACAAAGGGACCCGGGAACGGATTGGTATTGGTACCCACAGGTCAGGTACTGTACCAAGGGGTCCACTATGCGGTGGCTTCGGTGATTTTAAACCTCACCAAGGCAAGATTGCCATCGTGGTGCCCCAAGGAAATGGAGCAATTATACCAGGTCCTGTTAACAAACATGTTTAAACAGTTTTATGAATTCGACTTTGCTGATGTCGACAGAGCCGAATTGTACACCACACCACATGAGGTCTTGGACAGAATAGGGAGACAAAGAAGGGGTGCAATAAATGATATTTTCACAGCTTTTAATACAGGAACTTCCATCATCAACACACTGGATGGCGTGAAGCTGCAAACCCAGATCAATGGTTTGAAAACACAGTTAAGAAAGATACTGACTGATAAGAATAAAGTAGAGGGTTCTGAGTTACACGAGGACCAGGCCATGACACTACACTTAAAAGAGATAATAACTGAGCTGGAGAAACACGCCAGAACGGTAAATGCCCTCATCAGGGAGGATTGGAATGCGTCCGATCAGGCTGCGCAGAACGAAGCTTGTGTGCTATACGGGGCGTGGTTACTGGGCGAGGGCCGCAGTAATCTGGAGGATTTAAAGCAAGGTTTGGTCCCCTCCTGGATCAGCAACAAGCACCTCGCAGCCCTCCACCCTTTTGAGAATACATTGAGTCCGTGCCAGCTCAGACTAGCTTCAGAGGCCTACCCAGTCCCAGTGGACTGTGGACGGTCTAATCACACCATTATGGGTGTAGTGGTAAGAATGCCGGTGATGGGAAAGACAGCAAAACCCGCCCCGGTATACAGGGTGGAGAACATTGAAGCCAGTCAGGGGGGTGCGCACATTCGCTACACAGTGGTCCCACCTTACGTCATTCGATGGGAGCATGCAATGACGGGTACCGACCTCTCGGGGTGCCGGAGCCGGGGAGCACACATCATCCTGTGTCCCCAGCACTTGAATGCCCATTCAAAACCACAGTGCGGGTTCAGAACTGCTGGCACGAAGCCTATAAATTGCACCATGGAGGCAATGGCACAAGGCCATGTGCCCCCGCAGGTGGCATATATAGGAGGTGGGACATACTGTGTCACCACAGCAGCGCCCCACTACCAGCATGGACAGCACGGTTGGTGTCCGGTTAGTGACAGCAGCTTCTGTTTCAAGCCCAGGGCAGAAGTTCAAGTGGCCCAAGAGCGAATTGTCCCCATTCCTGAACCTTCCACTGTTCACATCACTGTGAAAGAGAATTTCACCGATCTGCAGCGTTTCGTTGCACATTTTGGATATATCATTCCCCCTCTCCCTGAACACCTCACCAAGATATTACAAGCCGTTGTTGTTTCACAGAAACACTTCTACACACTGGAGCAGAAGACTTTAGAGATAGGGGCAGACATATTGGATATAGTGACCCCATCATAGTGGGACCTGTTCACTAATATAGAAGTCCCTTCCTGGATTAGGATAGCCTCCCACATTGTAGTGTGCCAGGTTGTCATTGTAGTTTATTTACTGTTTGTACACTGTAAAAAGGTCAAACATTCGCAAAAGTACGAGAATAGAGGGGAATGGAGGGAGCATTATGTGCGGGTAGAAGAAGAGTCTCCCGTTTAGATTTTGCTGCTTGTATAAAGTTAAAGTTTTCCCTCCCTCCTCTGTATTATTTTTGATATGTATTCATGTGCATTTTGAATTTTCCGTGTGTGTATTTTATTTTTATGATTGAAGTTTTATTAGATGTGATGTTATCATTAGAAAGTAATGTGTATGCACTAGGTGATGTAGGGGTATAAGGACCCCCTCCACGCCTGGAAGTAAGTTGTTAGATTTTAACTCTAAGGTATTGCCATCTTTAGATGCTTAATGTACACTAGATTTTTCTGAAATGGGAAATGCATGTGTCGTGGGGTCATAGATGGGTAAATACTGGGGATGGTGAGATTGTGGAAAGTCAGAAAATTTTGCTCACCCAGAATTATGATACTTCAAGCAAGTTACAGTATCATCAGGGGGGAGTGTAGGATTCACAAAATTGGACTTTGTATTAATAAGGGTCAAATGGCAGAACAGGCCATGATTTTAAAGACTGTTTTAAAAGAAGCCCAGAAAAAGGGGCATACAAAATGGCCACCATACCATGTGACCAGCTTATTGGGACACTTTAAAATGGTTCCTGCGCAACCTCAGACAGCTTTGTGGATTCAACCTACAGCAAGTTCTAGAAGCCGTTTCTGAGAGAACGAAACCAGACCCACACATATGCATGTGGATTAGATGCAGATCCAGTCAAGATCGGCCTGGAGACAGAGGCCATCAAAATGTTGACCCAGACAAAAGGGGACAATTTCATATTCATGAGAACAGCACCCAGGACTGGATAACGAGATCAGCAGGACATTAAAAACAATGAAGGTAATTCCAGACCAGAGATGGGCCTTTACCAGCCGTTTAAGACATTTTAAAATATAATAACTACCCCGCTGTGCTCCCAGCCCGCCAAAAGTAAAACAAAGACTAACCTGATTTTGGGCGGGAGATGGAGGTTTCTGGAAGAAAGTATATCTGGAAGACTTTCCGGCAGTTGGGGCGAGGGAGTTGGAACACAGACAGTTGCAAGCTTGAAGACAGTCGGAGCTGGAGACACAGCTTGAATCCGGACACCCAGAAGAAGAAGCAGGCACTCGCAGGAGGAAGAAGAAAGCCAACATCGAGAAGGCCGTCTCGAAGCCGACGTTCTGCCCCGGGGAAACACATCAGGAGATCATCGACCATCCCCGGGCTGTTGGCGGAATGAGAGGCCATCGACCCAACTTGGGAGAAGAGACAAAAAAATAAAACCCCAAGAGAAGAAACCTTCCAGCCACCCCGGCTCGGGAGAAGAGAGAAAAGAAAACTGAAGAAGCGATGGGAGCCAGCCCAAGGCTCCTCTGACCAGGGTCGAGCTAACGATCCTCGACCCCGCCGACATCCAGGCCCGCCGGTGTCCAGCCGCCCCCGACCCACACCTCAGGAGAGAGGTGTGGCGCAGCTCGCAGGGGCTCCACGATCCACGTGGAGACAAAACGCCTGAAAGGACCAAACACAGACTCGATTTCAAAAACTTGCACTTCCTAGTGGGATTGGTGAGCATGTTTCTGGCCCCTCAAAATCAGATCTAGATAGGTTTAATAAGTGGGTGGATTTAAGGGTACAATTAACATAAGTTGTTGTCCCTCGATGTTCCGTGTGTTTCCTTATTTCATGATGAACTTTGTAGAGTATAAGATGCCTGTATTTGCTTTAGTTTGTACTGTGTCGTTATGATTTGTTTGTGTGTTTTTCCCTCCCATGTACTCCCTTATCTGCTTGCATTTGATTTGATATTTTTCCTTATGCAATAAATTTCATTTTGTTTCATCAAACATGGTCTTCAAGAGTTTTCTCTACATCGTAGTTCCTGCGCCTAAGACCAGAGTATAGAATCTAAGGGGCGAGTGGGTCGAACCACTCAAGGTTTACTGTGCAGGAGAGAGAGGCCTCTGGAGAGACAAACCTCAGGGAAATCTCTCGAGGAAAACCCCTTACACTGCCATGCTTCTGCCCAATCATTCAACCTGTCCAAGTCATCCTGGAGTTTCTCGGCATCCTCCTCACAGCACACACGCCCACCCTGCTTTGTGTCATCTGCAAACTTGGAGATATTACATCTAATTCCTTCGCCCAGATCATTAATATATATTGTGAATAGCTGGGGTCCAAGGACCGATCTCTACGGCACCCCACTAGTCACTGCCTGCCACTCGGAAAACGAGCCGTTTATTCCAACTCTTTGCTTTCTGTCTGCCAACCAGTTCTCTATCCAAGTCAATACCTTGCCCGCAATCCCATGTGCCTTAAGTTTACACGCTAATCTCTTATGCGGGACCTTATCGAAGGCCTTTTGAAAGTCCAATTACACCACATCCACTGGTTCTCCCTTATCTATTTTACCAGTTATATCCTCAAAGAATTCCAGTAGATTAGTCAAGCATGATTTACCTTTCGTAAATCCATGTTGACTTTGTCCGATCCGGTCACTGTTTTCCAAGTGCTCTGCTATGACATCTTTTATAATGGACTCTAGCATTTTCCCCACTACCGATGTCAGGCTTCCCCGTTTTCTCTCGACCACCTTTTTTGAACAGTGGGGTAAGATTAGCTACCCTCCAATCCATGGGTACTGTTCCAGAGTCTATCGAATTTTGGAAGATGACCAGCAATGCATCTGTAGTGTATGTACCTTTAAGAGAGAACTACTTTTACAGCTCCTGTATACTGTAGTACCGGCAGTGACCACACCTGTATATAAGCCTTGAGCATGCCTCTGTACCCCAGTCTTGAGATTACCCTACTCCAGTAAATACCTGTTGATTGTTCAGTTAACGCATCCGTGTGGTTATTGAAAAACATCATACTCTCAGAATCACGGATCTAACAGTGGCGACAAGTGTCGATTCGAATCTACCTGCAACTCAGCATTTCCCTTCGAGGATTCGCTCCGGGAGGGCGGTGGAAGAAAGTTGAGTCCAGAAGTACGGGCGTCGACCACGAGCAACTGCCCAGTCGTCCGGCCGAGAGTGAACATCGCAGGGGAGGCTGTGGAGAGCCGGGCTTGGTTCCCCAGCCACGACGTTCAGCAATAGACTGACGACAGGTACAGCACAGACCCTTCCCGGACAGCGGCGGCTGGAGCCGACCGACGGCGGAGAGAAAGCCGAGCAGCGTCGACGGGGTAAGGCAGAGGGTGAAGCGCACAGGGCGCAGCCGGGGGTTGAAAACCGAGCGGCGTCGAGGAAAAACAAAACAGAGAGAGAGAGGGTAAAGCAACAGCCGGGTTCAGGACCGAGCGGCGGAAATGGGAAAGGCGCACAAAAAAAAAGAACGCGCAGAGCACAGCCAGGGCTCAAGGGCTGAACAGTGTCTGCAGGGAGAAGAAGGGAGAGCGCGGGAGACGCCATTGAGCCGTGGAGAAGAAGGAAGAGCGCGGGAGACGCCATTTTTAGAAGCTGCAGCGGAGAAGAAGGGCGAGCGCGGGAAGGAAGGAAAGCGCAGGAGAGGCCATTTTGTGCCAGCGGAGAAGAAGGGGAAGCGCGGGAGACGCCATTTTTGACAGTTAAATCACACCCAGGGATGCCGAAGAGTGGCAGTATCTCTACGCTCGACAATGAAGTCGAAGGTTGGGCGACATATGTGGAACATATTGAGGTGTACTGCAGGGCGAATGAAGTGCCAGATGCTAGGAAAGCACTGGTTTTATTAAATTCCATGGGTGCAAAAACTTATGGGTTACTGCAAAACCTAATAACCCCAGAGAAGCCTGTGAACAAGAATTTCGAATGCATAGTAGAAATCCTACAGGACCACTTAAACCCCACACCGCTGCTGATAGCAGAATGATTTAAGTTCCATAACAGGAACCAACACAAAGACGAAAGCAATGCTGAGTACCTAACGGAACTGCGCAAGCTATCGAAACACTGCCAGTTTGGAGCGGGACTAGCAGATACGTTAAGGGAGAAGTTTGTGTGTGGGCTGCAAAGTGAAGGAACCCAGAAACGGCTTCTATCAGAAAAGGATCTTACGCTGGACAAGGCTTTCAGCATGGCAGTATCACACGAAGCAGCCGCAAGGGGAGCTGCAGAGATACAACGGAGACCGCAAGAATATGGCACCAATGAAATGTCCTATGGAACAGGGAAGTGCTATCGCTGCGGCAGAACAACACATGACCAGAAGAATTGTTGGTTCAAGGACCAAGTGTGCAGACAGTGTGGAAAAGCAGGACACATAGCAAGAGTCTGCAGGTCTGGGAAGAAAACCAACAGTAAGAAATCTCCACAGGAGAAGTACAAAAAGGTACACAAGGTGATGGACAGTAGTTCAGACGAACAGAAAAGTGACACAGACTCCGGAAGCAAGGAGCTGGGTTGTCTGAAACTACATAAGGTAACCAAAATGGAGGATCACCAGACTATCTGGGTTACACTCAAGATAGACGGAGTCCAAGTGAAAATGGAATTGGACACAGGATCAGCCCTAACAGTCATAAACCAAAGGGACTACAAGCGGCTATTTTCACATATACCCTTGAAAGCTACAGAGATTGTCTTGAAGACGTACAAGGGGCAAAAAGTCTACCCCAAAGGAAAAATAAGGGTGAAAGTGATATATAAAGGCCAGGAAATACCTAAAATGGATATATATGTATTGCCAGATGGAGGACCACCACTGCTAGGACGTGAATGGATCCGGAAGATACAATTAGATTGGCATTCCATACAGGCACTGAAGGTTGAGACCAAAAAGGATGACGACGTCACACCTGGACGACTGTCAAAAATGCTAACTGAAGCAAAGGAAGTGTTCCAGGAGGGACTCGGAACACTAAAAGGCATAACAGCAACGATTAAAATAGAGGAAAATGCAAGCCCAAAGTTTCTTAAGGCCAGACCAGTGCCTTATGCGATCAGACCAGCTGTCGAAGCAGAGCTGGAAGGGTTGGAACGTTCAGGAGTACTGTCCAAAGTAGACTGGAGCGAGTGGGCTACACCCATCGTTCCTGTAATGAAGAGGTCGTTGAGTAATACGCCTGGGGAACCAAAGAAAGTCCGCATCTGTGGGGATTTTAAGGTGACAGTGAACCCAGCCCTTCACACGGTACAATATCCGCTTCCACGAATTGAGGATATTTTCGCCTCGCTATCTGGAGGTAGACGCTTCACCAAAATTGATCTAGCCCACGCTTACTTGCAAATGGAAGCAGAAGAAGCCTCGAAACAATACCTTACGATTAACACTCATAAAGGTCTTTATCAATACAATCGGCTGATGTTCAGGGTAGCATCAGCTCCGGCTATTTGGCAAAGGGCGATGGATCAAGTCCTGCAAGGGATTCCAGGGACCCAGTGTTATTTGGACGACATCCTGGTCACGGGCGAAAATGACAGTGATCACCTCGCCAACTTGGAGAAGGTGCTCACCAGATTAAAGAAATATGGGCTACGAGCTAATCGCCACAAGTGCGAGTTTTTCCAGAAGCAGATCTTGTATTGTGGCCACGTCATCGATGAAGAGGGGTTACATAAGTCCCCTGAAAAGATTGAGGGAGTAGTCAAGGCTCCAGCACCGGAAAATGTGTCACAACTGAGGTCGTTCCTCGGGCTGGTAAACTACTACCATAAGTTCTTACCAAATTTGTCCATGGTATTACACCCACTGAAAACCCTACTGCAAACATGGAAGTGGAATGATGAACGTAGACGAGCTTTCCAGAAGTGTAAAGAATTGATCACATCAAAAGAGGTGTTGGCCCATTTCAACCCAGCACCACCAATTCGTTTGGCATGTGATGCATCACCCTATGGTATTGGAGCGGTGCTGTCGCACAAATTCCCAGACGGGTTGGAGAGGCCAGTAGCCTTTGCGTCTCGGTCACTAACCTCAGCCCAGCGCAACTACGCCCAGATTGACAGGGAGGCCCTCAGCCAAGTATGGGGAGTAAAAAAATTCATCCACTATCTGCATGGGCAGAAGTTCACCTTGCTGACTGACCACCAACCACTTGTCTCCATCTTTAATCCTAAGAAGGGCGTTCCAGTGATGACTGCACAACGGTTACAAAGATGGTCCCTGTTTCTAGGGGCGAATCAATATGAAATAGAATATAAAGGCACGAAACAGCATTGAAACGCTGATGGGCTATCGC
This sequence comes from Somniosus microcephalus, assembly GCF_052327205.1. Lineage (NCBI taxonomy): Eukaryota > Metazoa > Chordata > Chondrichthyes > Squaliformes > Somniosidae > Somniosus > Somniosus microcephalus. Next base: position 289,424,036 of record NC_140988.1, read on the forward strand.
GCCTGCCACTGCCTACTGTGGAGGAAGTACCAGCAGTGGACCCTATCGAGATATTTTATTCGTCAATAATTGGACGATTGCCAGTAACGAACGCGGATATAGAGAAGGAGACCCGCAATGATCCGACGCTGTCTCGGGTATATGATTTGACGGTGAGGGGATGGCCAACACATGGCAACTCACTGTTGCCAGCATTCTCATCCAGAAGAGAACAGCTGTCAGTATGCCAGGGGACAGTGATGTGTGGATCCAGAGTGGTGATTCCACCCAAGTTAAGGGAGAGAGTGCCAAATGAGCTACATGAAGGTCATCTGGGGGGAGTGAAAATGAAAAGCCTTGCTAGGGCTTATTTGTGGTGGCCGGGAATCGATCAACAAATCGAAGACCTAACCAAGAGCTGCTCAGGATGCCAGAAGTTCCAAAATGCACCACCACATGCCCCTCTACACCCATGGGAGTGGCCCTCCTCTCCATGGCAACGGGTGCATATTGATTTTGCTGGTCCATTCATGGACTCAATGTTCTTAATAGCAGTGGATGCTCATTCGAAGTGCCCTGAGGTGATAAAAATGTCCTCAACCACTACAGAGAAAACGATTGCAGTCCTACGGACCATATTTGCCAGAAACGGCTTGCCAGAGCAGATTTGCTCTGATAATGGACCACAGTTTGTGTCCGAAGAGTTTTGAAAATTTATGAGAAGGAATGGGGTAAGGCATTATACATCCACCCCGTATCATCCAGCCACAAATGGATTGGCTGAGAGGTTCGTGCAAACCTTTAAGAAGGCGATAAAGGCCATGTGCGACGATGAAATTCCACTACAGCATAAGGTGGACAATTTCTTATTGGCCTACCGAAACGCGACACATGCAGTTACCAACCAGACCCCGGCCATGATGTTCTTTAACCGAAGGTTGCGATCGCCTCTGGACTTGCTTAGACCAAATGTGCGAAGAAATGTTGAGGATAAACAATTCCAGCACATCAATGAGAAGCCGAGAAGGAGCTTCAATGTAGGACAACCAGTCTTGGCCCATGACTACCGAACAGAGAAATGGCAACCCGGAACGATGTGCACACGGCAGGGGCCATTAATGTACACGGTGGATGTCGGGGAGAACATTGTGAGATGCCACGTTGATCAGATCTTAGCGTCACAGGAATGAGTCAACCCCATGGCTTGTGTACCTGGGGATGAACCCGACATACCGGTAGCATCTACCTCCGAACCAGTAGCAGTGGAACCCGATGAACTAACCGATGAAAAGGGGCCAGAATCGCCTCCGCACCAAGAACAAGAACCTCAGGAAAGGCACTATCCCGAAATGATCAGGAAGCCGCCCCAAAGACTGAATCTATAAATGGACTATTGTTGTTTAATGTACATGTTAAAGTGTTAATTGTTATTTGAATATTATGGGTACTACTAATCTAAAAGGGGAGGAATTGTAGTGTATGTACCTTTAAGAGAGAACTACTTTTACAGCTCCTGTACACTGTAGTACCGGCAGTGACCACACCTGTATATAAGCCTTGAGCATGCCTCTGTACCCCAGTCTTGAGATTATTTAGAAATAAGACTTAGAAATGTAAAAATGTAACGAAGTTAAGATTTGAGAATAAGGATCTCTGAGAATAAGAAATGTAAGCTATTTGTATTTTGAACTGTTAAAGTTGCGATTGAATCACCAGCTGTTAGTTGCATGTCGGTTCTTTAATAAATCTATATATTTTTACAATTGCCTCACATAGTATTTCTGTATCAAACTTGCGATCTCAATCTCTGTACACTCTTTTGTAAGGAGTTGCAGAATTCTGGAGGAGTTTTCTGGACCCTCATAATATCCGGAAGGTTACAGTCTAGTTAAACTTATTAAAAGTGCTATCTGGAGGACGGTAACATCTTCAAGTCATTCCTTTCCTTTAGAGAGAGATAGCCTGGACCTTTAGACCCAATTAAGCGTCTTATAGAATTCGGCTATCTCTAACTTTAGTTGAAGGTGAACGTCTGGGGAATACGCCTGATCTGGGGTAGCCCGAAAAGGTCTAGGACTAGTAATTATCCCTTCACTATTTTCCCTTTCTTTATCAATTTCTTGGTCCTCCTTTGCTGAATTCTAAAATCCTCCCAATCCTCAGGCTTACTGCTCTTTTTGGCAACATTATAAACCTCTTTCTTTGATCTAATACCATCTTTAACTTCTCTTATTAGCCACGGTTGGACCAGTTTTCCTGTGGGGTGTTTGTGCCTTAAAGGTGCATAGATAGTGAGGGATGGGTGCACCTGTAAGGTAGATTGGTATAAGGAGTGATGTGCAGGAGTAGGCTTGGGAAGACAGAGTGATGGGGTTGGGGTGACACGCACATCAGGATGTGGTTGAATGTGACATTGTACTCATCTTTCCTGACCACATGAGATTATTAAATCTCTTCTGGCATTGAATACAGGACCTAGTGACAACACTCCTGCTGCACACTTCATCGGCGATCTCCAGCCATGCCCTCTTTGTATCTATGGCTGGCCTCGTCCTCCTGTCACTAGGGAAGAGGACCTACCTGCGGGCTCTCACTCCCTGGAGCAGGATTTCCAGGGAGGCATAATTGAATTTTGATGCAGCCTTTTGCCGCTGAGCCTGCATTTTCACAAATGTTTCAACCTTTACAATCAAACCACTTCCTTCCTCTGACACCAACCTCTCCAGCAACTCCACCAACCTTCAACCATCATCTGTGCCATGCTCCTTTAAATAGGTGAGATGAAGTCGAGTCATCCATGACATCATCAGACTCGCTCCACTAAATTGGCCAGGAACGCCACATGACTAATTCAATTGGAGTAGTTCAGTTAAAAACGCACTGAAGAGTGTACTAAAAGAACGCCTGGGATAGCGACCTGCTACACGGCCCCCCTGCACCCAAACCCATGGACAAGTAAGGATTCCGGTCTGTGTCTCTGTCTCAATTAATCCCTGTGATAAAGCCTTCCATGCTCTAACAACTTTCTAAAAAAAGAAATTGTTTCTTACCTCACTCCTTTAGTGACAATTTTAAATTGATGACCTCTGTGACTAACTTCTCAAACAAAGGAAATAATCTTTCCCTAATCACCCTATCAAAACCTCTATTAAAAATCTTCTTACCCTTCTCTACTCCAGTGGAAATTATCTCTCTATATCTCAAGTTTCTCCTTATAAATATAATTTCTCATCCCTAGTATAATCCTGACCAATCAACACTGTCTGCTTTCTAAGGTTTTAGCTCTTTCTATGATGGGGGCCCAAAACTGCTGACAGTGCTCTAAATGTGATGTAAACATTTTTAAGACTTATTTTTCTCTTTGGTTCCTTTTGGGTCTCTTCTACTTTCATCACTCATCAATCATGTTACACGAGACCTTCTCCCTAATTACATTGAACCAAAATAATTCCTATCCAATTACACTCTACACAAAATAAATGTTCCAAGATGTAACCGTCATGACAGTTCCTCCACAGCCCACTAGAAGTGACAGTTAACGTATAAAATAAAGTGCCGAAAAACTTGGCTCAAACAATTCCTTGTCACTTACACAAATGATACCATGCACTCTCCTGCGCATCTGAACATTTGGCAATCAAGGACACCGTCCCTCATATTCACAATCCCAACCTGGCCAGCTGATTTAGAAACCTAATGGAAGGGCCCCGGTGTCGGCATATTCTAAATAATATTAATAATATTCACACTGTCTCCAAAATAATAAATGTGCTAGAAAATAGGAACAAACTAGATAAAAACAATGAATAAAGAGTCCACACTACCTAGAATTCTTATTGAGAACAGTAGCATAGTGGTAATGTCTACTAGACTAGTAATCCAGGTAAACCTGGATTAATGATCCAGAGACATGAGTTCATAATCCCACCGTAGCAGCTGGGGAGTTTAAATTCAGTTAATTAAATAAATCTGGAATAAAAAACTAGTATCAGTAATGGTAACTATGAAACTATAGGATTGTTGTAAAAACCCATCTGGTTCACTAATGTCTTTTAGGGAATGAAATCTGCTGTCATTAACTGGTCTGGCCGATATGACTCCAGACCCACAGCAATGTGGTTGACTCTTAAATTAGCAAGCCATTCAGTTGTAACAAACGGTTATGAAACACAATGACCCATATTTTCTGATGCGAAGCGCATGTGCGGAAAACCGGCACTTCCGATCCTCCTGACATCGCATGCCTGCCCTGGAGAAGGGCCTCTGCGGGGGGAGAGAACCTCCGCCCGCTGAAATCCCTTAAAAATCTTATGCCTGCATAATAGCATAAAAAAGTTAAAGAAATGTTTCACTCATGTATAAACTTTTAAAAAAGGTATGTTTATTTTTAGCCCCGTAAAAAACTTTAATTATTTTTTTCAAAAAATTTTGTTTTTGTTTAAAATATTTATATTTTAATGTAATTTTAACTCATTTTAAAAACGTGATTCAACATTTTTTAAAATTTAATGTTGTAGTGTCTTTTTTCAGTGATCCCGATTCTTACTTTTGACAGGTCTACCTGTCAAAAGTTGGAATGGGGATTCCCTTCTCCCATTGGCTCGCCTGGCCCACGTGATCCCAGGGACGCTTGCGAACTGCCTGCGCTCCTGGGCTAGCTGGGCCTTTGTGCGCGCGCACTAGGAGAGGCCCAGGAGTGGAAGAGTCCGGACCTCGGGCACCCTCAGGTAAGGGCATAGATTTTTTCCCGATAGGAGGCTTCCGCATGCAGGATGCCTCCTTTCGGAAATTACAGGCCAATAATAATGAGAATAAAACAATAATAATAAGAAAGAAACCAGATGGACCACCCGGCATCGACCTCGGCAATGGCTACGGACAATGGGAACAGCACACCCAGCCCGTCGACCCTGCAAAGTCCTCCTCACCAACATCTGGTGTCTTGTGCCAAAATTGGGAGAGCTGTCCCTCAGACTCAACAAGCAACAGTCTGACATAGTTATACTCACAGAATCATACCTTTCAGCCAATGTCCCAAACTCCTCCATCACCATCCCTGGGTATGGCCTGTCCCACCAGCAGGACAGGCCCAACAGAGGTGGCGGCACAGTGGTATACAGTCGGGAAGGAGTGGCCCTAGGAGTCCTCAACATTGACTCCGGACCCCATGAAGTCTCATGGCTTCAGGTCAAGCATGGGCAAGGAAAACACCTGCTGATTACCACCTCCCGCCCACCCTCGGCTGATGAATCAGTACTCCTCCACATTGAACACCACTTGGAAGAAGCACTGAGAGTAGCAAGGGCACAGAATGTACTCTGGGTGGGGGGCTTCAATGTCCATCACCAAAAGTGGCTGGGTAGCACCACTACTGGCCGAGCAGGCCAAGTCCTGAAGGACATAGCTGCCAGTCTGGGCCTGCGACAGGTGGTGAGAGAACCAACACGAGGGAAAAACCTACTTGACCTCATCCTCACCAATCTACCTGTCGCAGATGTATCTGTCCATGACAGTATTGGTAGCAGTGACCACCGCACAGTTGTTATGGAGACGAAGTCCCATCTCCACACTGAGGACACCCTCCATCGTGCTGTGTGGCACTACCACCATGCTGAATGGGATAGATTCAGAACAGATCTAGCAGCTCAAAACTGGGCATCCATGAGGCGCTGTGGGCCATCAGCAGCAGCAGAATTGTATTCCACCACAATCTGTAATCTCATGGCCCAGCCTATCCCTCACTCTACCATTACCATCAAGCCAGGAGACCAACCCTGGTTCAATAAGGAGTGTAGAAGAACATGCCAGGAGCAACCCAGGTGTACCTAAAAATGAGATGCCAACCCGGGGAAGCTGCAACGCATCACTACATGCATGCTAACAAGTGGAAGCAGCATGCTATAGATAGGGCTAAGCGATTGCACAGCCAACGGATCAGATCAAAGCTCTTCAGTCCTGCCCCATCCAGTCGTCAATGGTGGTGGACCATTAAACAACTAACGGGAGGAGGAGGCTCCATGAATATCCCCATCCTCAAGCACGTGAGTGCAAAAGACAAGGCTGAATCGTTTGCAACCACCTTCAGCCAGAATTACCGAGTGGATGATCCATATCAGCCTACTCCTGATGTCCCCACGATCAAAGAAGCCAGTCTTCAGCCAATTCGATTCACTCCATGTGATATCAAGAAACAGCTGAGCGCACTGGATACAGCAAAGGCTATGGGCCCCGACAACATCCCGGCTACCATGCTGAAGACTTGTGCTCCAGAACTAGCCATGCCTCTAGCCAAGCTGTTCCAGTACAGCTACAACACTGGCATCTATCTGGCAATGTGGAAAACTGCCCAGGAACATCCAGTCCACAAAAAGCAGGACAAACCCAATCCGGCCAATTACCGCCCCATCAGTCTACTCTCAATCATCAACAAAGTGATGGAAGGTATCATCGACAGTGCTATCAAGCGGCACTTACTCACCAATAACCTGCTCACTGAAGCCCAGTTTGGGTTCCGCCAAGACCACTCGGCTCCCAACCTCATTACAGCCGTGGTCCAAACATGGACAAAGGAGCTGAATTCCAGAGGTGAGGTGAGAGTGACTGCCCTTGAAATCAAGGCAGCATTTGACTAAGCGTGGCATCAAGGAGCCCTAGTAAAATTGAACTCAATGGGAACTGGGGGGAAAACGCTCCACTGGCTGGAGTCATACCTAGCACAAAGGAAGATGGTTGTGGTGGTTGAACGTAAATCATCTCAGCCCCAGGACATCGCTGCAGGAGTTCCTCAGGGCAGTGTTGTAGGCCCAACCATCTTCAGCTGCCTCATCAATGACCTTCCCTCCTATATAAGGTCAGCAATGAGGATGTTCGCTGATGACTGCACAGTGTTCAGTGCCATTCACAACTCCTCAGCTAATAAAGTAGTCCAAGACCGTATGCAACAAGAGCTGGACAGCATTCAGGCTTGGGCTGATAAGTGACAGAAGTGCCAGGCAATGGCTATCTCCAACAAGGGAGTGTCTAACCACCTCCCCTTGACATTCAACGGCATTACCATCGTTAATCCCCCACCATCAACATCCTGGGGGTCACCATTGACCAGAAACTTAACTGGACCAGCCACATAAATACTGTGGCCACAAGAGCAGGTCAGAGGCTGGGTATTCTGTGGCGAGTGTCTCACCTCCTGACTCCCCAAAGCCTTTCCACTATCTACAAGGCACAAGCAAAGTGTGTGATGGAATAATCTCCACTTGCCTGGATGAGTGCAGCTCCAACAACACTCAAGAAGCTCGACACCCTCCAGGATAATGCAGCCCGATAGATTGGCACACCATCCACCACCTTAAACATTCACTCCCTCCACCACCGGCATACCGTGGCTGCAGTGTGTGCCATCTACAAGATGCACTGCAGCAACTCGCCAAGGCATCTTTGGAAGCACCTCCCAAACCCGCAGCCTCTTCCACCTAGAAGGACAATGGGCAGCAGGCGCATGGGAACACCATCACCTCCAAGCTCCCCTCCAAGTCACACACCATCCTGACTTAGAAGTATATCGCCGATCCTTCATCATCGTTGGTTCAAATCCTGGAACTCCCTACCTAACAGCACTGTGGGAGTACCATCACCACATGGACTGCAGCAGTTCAAGGCTCACCACCACCTTCTCAAGGGCAATTAGGGATGGGCAATAAATGCTGGCCTTGCCAGCGACGCTCACATCCCATTAAAAAAAATGAATTAATAAAAATACTTCAGATATTTTATGGAAAATGGTTCATTTGAATCTTCGCCAACATATTCCATTTCTGCCTGTAGTACTTATGAGTTAAAAGACCAAGGGCTAAAAATTGAGTAGCCCCCCAATTGAGGCGCTAACTTCGCCGGGGTGCTAAAAGTAGCGCCCCAGAAAAATTAGCGCCCCCGCACCAGAAATTGAGTGGTTGCGCCCCAAGAGGGAAGCAGGGCGCTACTGGAAGCGCCCCACAACCCTCTTGGGGCGCTGCAAGTGAATATCGTGGTGCTACGTGCCACAGCACCACACGCTGCGGCATGTCGTGCTGCGGTATTGCAGGCCTTCCTCCCCTTCTTAAAGGGGAGGAGCCTTGTGCAGCGCGACCTGGGGCTCAGCTGGGCCCCCATGGATCGGGAGTGCCAGCAAAAGAGCCCGGCACCCAAGAGAAGTGCCGGGCTCTTGGAGCGCAGCTGGCACTCCGTGGGGGGGGTGGTTCAGGAGGCCGGGGACGGGAGCACAGGCAGGTGCTGGCAGGCGGCCAGCAACAAAAATGGCCGCCCCGCACCTCGCCTTTAAATTGCGCCTCCCCAGCCGCCGGTACGCCACCCTGACCCTGTCGGACATATCATCCAGCGGTAAATCAGGGGGTGCTCCCGAAGATCGCGGCCAGGGCGTGAGCGGGGCGCTGCGCACACCAATGACATCATCGCCAGCGGCGCAGCGCTACCGGTTAGCGCCACCACTAACCTCCCGCTGAATTTTGCGGGAGGCATGGGCAATGCCGCGCCCGGGCGCCAGTTACTTTGCGTCCTCTTAAGGTGCTAACGGGTGGTGCACCCAACTGAGTTTTTCCCCCCAACACTTATCATTGCTTTATTTTCTGTAAACCATCAGTCTCCCACATATATCCTTTATTTGATATTTTCATACTATTTTCAGAATCATTATCTGATGAGAATTGTAACAGTTTTGTGTATATATATATATATATATAAATTTATTTTTAAATTGTGGGCCTCTTCCCTCAAGATATAGCAAAACATTAATGTTCTCTTTATTTTAGTTTCGCAACGCAAGGTACACAAGACGTGCTGCATATTATTTAATTCAGTTCAATTCTCACTAGAGTGTTTCAGGTGTGAATTTTTGATTTTTGAAATATGTCAAAAATATCAAATATAAGATGAGATGCCTTCAATGTTTTTAATTGCAATTTAAATAGATCAAAAGGTACATTATTTTGCAATCAACTGCTCTTGCAAAGTTAAATTGCTTAAAGCTGAGCTCAATTGCTTTCTGTTATCCAACAGTGATGCTGCTTCCCACAGAAGCCATCTTCATGGCTTCTCCAAAGAAGATTGCCAATTTTGTGGCAATCAGTGCTAAATTAGTATCAAGTTTGTGCTGTGGGCTCATGTCCGCTATCAATTGAGTTGAGGCTGCAGAACTCATTCCACAATCAAACACTTAGGCCCCAATTTTAAAGGAGGTGGTGGGGGGTGGAGGGGAGGGGCTTCTACGGGGCGCATGAGCCCCGAAGCAGACAGCACACCCGGGTCATCCAGGGACGTGGCCGGGCCTCATTTGGATAAATTTTCTCGTAGTCCTGCTGGCTTGCTCTGTGGCAGTAACTGTTTACTTCAGGTGTCACAAATTATATTTCTGTGTGGCATGGTGGCACCTACACCTAACAGTCTGTTTCTTCGGCCTTCAATTTCTTCCAGGAGAGCTTGGAGGTCTGAATGAGTGAAGTTCTTCTTCTTTTTCTTCTCTGGCTTGGCGACATGCCATGCTGCCTTCGTGATGCTGATGATTTCTTATTTAGTTGTCCCCCAGTCTGCTGATTCAGTACGCAGATTGAACAGTGGTTTTAAAGGCTGCATGTGATTTTCCATGCAGTTCAGCTAATTAAATTCATTCTACACGGGTTTTACGACAATGCCTACTCCAATCGGTATGCAAATGAGCAGACCCAGGAAACCCGCCTGTAACTCCCTCTACAGGCTATCTGCAGTTACAACACTCTTATTAAAGGTGCAACCGCTGTAACTCACTTTGAAGAGATTTCCTGCCAGAATCCTGGAAATTCTGGGCAACATAAAGTGCTGTGGGATTTCGCTCTTTCTGACTTTTGTGCCTGGGAAATAGATGTTCCCAACTCAAAAGGCAGCTCTAAGTTAAGTATCTAGATATCTAATATTTAGTTTCTTTGCACATAGCATCTCTGTGGTTCTTGTTAAATTTGAGTAACTTTTTGTCTTTTTTCTCTCAAGTTAGGTCAGTGGGTTAAACTAAAGTTCAGTTAGTAGTCTATTAAATAGAGGCATGGGAGGGCATCTCAGTCCTGTCGAATGCACATCCTGTGCCATGTGGGAAGTCCAGGATACTTCTCGTGTTCTGGACAACCACATGTGCAGGAAGTGTCATCAGCTGGTGGAGCTCGAGCTCCCGGTTTCGAAGCTTGAGCAGTGACTGGCATCACTGCAATGCATCCACAAGGCTGAGAGCTTCGTGGATAGCACGTTTCATAGAAACATAGAAACATAGAAGATAGTAGCAGGAGTAGGCCATTCGGCCCCTCGAGCCTGCTCCGCCATTCAATGCGATCAAGGCTGATCATCCAAATTCAGTACCCGGTCCCTGCTTTCTCCCCATACCCCTTGATCCCTTTAGCCTTGAGAAACATATCCAACTCCTTCTTGAATATATTTAATGAATTGGTCTCAACTGCCTTCTGTGGTAGAGAATTCCACAGGTTCACCACTCTCTGAGTGAAGAAATTCCTCCTCATTTCTGTCCTAAATGGCTTACCCCTTATCCTTAGACTGTAACCCCTGGTTCTGGACTCCCCGACCATCGGGAACATCCTTCCTGCATCTAGTCTGTCCAGTCCTGTCATAATTTTATAAGTTTCAAGGAGATCCCCTCTCATTCTTCTAAACTCCAGCGAGTATAAGACCAATCGACCCAATCTCTCCTCATACGTCATTCATGCCATCGCAGGTATCAGCCTGGTGAATCTTCGCTGAACTCCTTCCATGGCAAGAACATCCTTCCTCAGATAAGGCGACCAAAACTGCACACAATACTCAAGATGTGGTCTCACAAAGGCCCTGTACAACTGCAGCAATACATTCTTGTTCCTGTACTCAAACCCTCTCGCTACGAAGGCCAACATACCATTTGCCTTCTTAACCGCCTGCTGCACCTGCATGCTTACCCTCAGCGACTGGTGCACAAGGACACCCAGGTCTCGTTGCACTTCCCCTTCTCCCAATCTATTGCTATTCAAATAATAATCTGCCTTCCTGTTTTTGCACCAAAGTGGATAACCTCGCATTTATCCATGTTATATTGCATCTGCCATGCTTCTGCCCAATCACCCAACCTGTCCAAATCATCCTGGAGTTTCTCGGCATCCTCCTCACAGCACACACGCCCACCCAGCTTTGTGTCGTCTACAAACTTGGAGATATTACATCTAGTTCCCTCATCTAGATCATTAATATACATTGTGAATAGCTGGGGTCCAAGGAACAATCCCTGTGGTACCCCACTAGTCACTGCCTGCCACTCGGAAAAAGGCCCGCTTATTCCAACTCTTTGTTTTCTGTCTGCCAGCCAGTTCTCTATCCAAGTCAATACTGTAAAGTCTGTGGGTTGTGCAGTTAATAAATACACAGACTTCAGAAGTAACAAACAAACAGGTCTTTACTATTCGAAGGTCCGGGCGAATCTGCCCCAGCAATCCTGCCACAACACTTATATACTGGTGTGGGCACTATCGGTATTACAGTATACAGAAGCCAAACAAATAGTGCCACACCGAAAGTAGTCCTCTTAAAGGTGAACGGTTACATTCAATAGTTCCCTTAAAGGTAGACGGGTACATACACTACAATCCTCCCTTTTTAGCTTATTACTTACTAAGTCCATAGTGAACATACATTCTAACATATATACAGGTTTATGTAAGACAGTTCATAGATTCAGTCTTTCCGGGGGTTTCCGGATTCTGTCCGGATAACGCCGCAGTGGTGTCGTCATTTCAGGCAGGCTAGGAGGTGCTTCTGGCAAGGTCGATTCGGCTTGAAAAGCCGTGTCAGGTTCAGCTGACCCCAGTATCACTAGATCGGAAGTAGGTGTTCTGGGTATCTCAGTTTCAACATTACCCGGATAAGGTGGTGAAGTCGGTTGCCCATTTGTGGCGGACCCTATGATTTGGTCAACATGGTGCCTTATTATATTGTCTCCAATGTCCACGGTGTACATCAATGGCCCCAGCCTTTTCCCAATAGTTCCAGGCTGCCATTTCTCAGTACGGTAGTCCCGGGCCAAAACTCGTTGACCGATCTGGAAAGATCTAGTGACCCTGTCGTTCATGCCCTGGAATTGCCGGTTCTCTACGTCTCTTCTGACGTTTGGTTTTAGTAAATCCAGCCGGCATCTTAGGCGTCTATTACAGAACATCATTGCGGGAGTTTGATTTGTGACCGCATGTGTCGCATTTCGGTATGCCAACAAAAAGCTATCCACCTTATGTTGCAGACTTATATTTTCATTACTCATGGCCTTTACGGCCTTCTTGAAGGTCTGGACAAACCTTTCAGCCAATCCATTGGAGGCGGGATGGTATGGGGCTGACGTGTAATGTTTAACCCCATTGCTCTTTAAGAATTTCTTGAATTCTTCGGACACAAATTGTGGTCCATTATCAGAACAGATCTGTTCCGGCAGGCCATTCCGAGCAAACATAGTCCTTAACACTGTGATGGTTTTTTCCGTCGTGGTGGTGGTCATCTTAATTACTTCCGGCCACTTGGAGTGGGCATCCACCGCTATTAGAAACATCGAGTCCATAAATGGACCAGCAAAGTCGATGTGTACTCTTTGCCAAGGCGATGAGGGCCACTCCCATGGATGCAGAGGAGCCTGGGGTGGCGCGTTCTGAACCCTCTGACATTCTAGGCAGTTCTTCGTGATCTCCTCTATGTCTCCATCAATGCCTGGCCACCACACAAACGCTCTTGCTAGATTCTTCATCTTTACTCCCCCCAGATGTCCTTTGTGCAGCTCCTTTAGCACCTTCTTTTGGAGTTTGGGTGGAATCACCACTCTAGATCCACACATCAGGGTTCCTCGACACACTGACAGTTGTTCTTTCCTCTGTGCAAATGCTTGCAGTGTTGGTTCGCTCTGTGCTGGCCATCCCTCCACCGTTACATCATAGACTCGTGAAAGAGTCGGGTCATTCCTTGTCTCATTCTCAATCATTGAGTTTGTTATCGGTAGACACTCCACTATGGATGAGTGGAACAACTCTACTGGGTCCACTATACTCGCTTCTTCTACCATCGGCAATGGCAAGCGTGACAACCCATCAGCATTTCCATGCTGTTTAGACCTTTTGTACTCAATTTCGTATTGGTGTGCCCCAAGTAACACGGACCACCTTTGTAACCTTTGTGCTGTCATGGTGGAAACGGCCTTATTTGGGTTGAATATGGACACCAACGGCTGGTGGTCTGTCAGCAATGTGAACTTTTTACATTGTAGGTAATGGTTGAATTTCTTCACGCCCCACACAAGACTGAGGGCCTCCCTATCTATTTGGGCGTAATTTCGCTCCGCGGGTGTCAATGATCGGGACGCGAAAGCCACTGGCCTTTCCAAGCCATTTGGTAGCCTGTGCGAGAGTACTGCCCCAATTCCGTACGGGGAAGCATCGCAAGCTAGACGAAGGGGTAATGCTGGGTTGAAATGAGCCAACACTTCTTCAGAAGTAATCAACTCCTTGCTTCTGCGAAAAGCCTTTTTGCATTCTTCACTCCACTTCCATGGTGTTTCTTTCCGCAACAGGTCATTCAGCGGATGCAGTACCGTGGATAAATTTGGCAGAAACTTGTGATAGTAATTAATCAACCCCAAGAATGATCTTAACTGTGATACGTTTCCTGGAGCGGGGGCCTTCACGACCGCTTCTATCTTTTCAGGTGACTTATGCAGTCCCTCTCGGTCAATGACATGACCGCAGTATGAGATCCATTTTTGGAAGAACTCACACTTCTTGCGATTAACCCGAAGGCCATACTCCTTCAACCTGGTGAGTACCAGTTTCAAATTCGTGAGGTGTTCTTCCTCATCTTTTCCCGTGATTAAAATGTCATCTAAGTAGCACTGCGTGCTTGGAATTCCTTGTAACACCTGTTCCATGGCCCTCTGCCAAATTGCTGGCGCCGAAGCTACCCCAAAGACCAGTCTATTGTAGCGATACAAGCCTCTGTGAGTGTTGATGGTGAGGTACTGGCGTGACTCTTCCTCGACCTCCATCTGTTGATATGCTTGAGCCAGATCTATTTTCGCGAAATACTTCCCTCCAGCCAACGAAGCAAAGATATCTTCAATCCGCGGAAGCGGGTATTGTACCGTGTGAAGCACCGGATTCACAGTAATCTTGAAATCTCCGCAGATACGGACCTTCCCCGGTCCCCCTGGCTTATTACTCGGTGAGGACTTCATGATGGGAACAATGGGCGTGGCCCACTCACTCCAGTCCACTTTTGACAGAACCCCTGATCGTTCAAGTTCTTCCAGTTCTGCCTCCACAGCTGGTCGTATTGCGTAAGGTACCGATCTTGCCTTAAAAAACTTTGGGCTTGCATTTTCTGCAATCTTAACCTTTGCTTTAATACCTCGCAGCGTTCCCAGTCCTTGCTGGAATACCTCCTTAGCTTCGTCCAATATTCTGGACAACCGTTCAGGTTTGACATCCTCTTTTTCGGAATCCACCGTCATGGTGTTTAGTGACTGCCAGTCCAACTTTATTTTTCGGATCCACTCCCGTCCCAGAAGTGGTGGTCCTCCCTCAGGCAATACATACAGGTCCAACCGGTGATGATCTTTATCCTTGTATCTCACCTTGACTTCTATCATTCCGATGGGGAATACTTTGTGCCCCGTGTATGTCTGTAGTACTAGTTCCGTATCCCGTAGTGGAATATGCTTGAAAAATTTCTTATAGTCATGCTTATTCATGACCGTCAACGCCGATCCGGTGTCCACTTCCATTTTTACTTGGACCTTTGCAATCTGTAGCGTTATCCAGATAGTTTGTCGGTCAGCTTCATTGCTCACGTTGTGAATTCTCAGACTGTCCAGTCCTTTGCATTTGAAGTGTGAGACCGACTTCTGTTCCCTCAGACTCTTCTTAGTCACCTCTTGTACCTTTCCAAACCATTTTTGTGGTGACTTCTTATTGTTGTACATTGCTCCTGACCGGCATACCTTAGCTATGTGCCCGATCTTGCCACATTTCCTGCATTCTTGGTTTTTAGCCCAGCATTGATTCTGGTCGTGTGTTGTCTTCCCACAACGGTAGCATTTTGTTGTGCTCAAAATAATTTGGTCCACCCCTAGTGCCGCCGCCTTTAGCTGCATTTCCGCCGTTCCTTTCGCTGCTTTGTGCGATGCAGCTATGAGGACAGCCCTGTCCAGTGTGAGGTCATTTTCTTCCAGTAGTCGCTTCTGCGTTCCTTCTTTGGACAATCCGCATACGAACTTGTCCCGCAGTGCCTTTCTCAGATTCCCTCCAAACTGGCAGTATTTCGCTATCCTACGCAGTTCGACCAAGTATTCCGCATTGCTTTCGTCTTTCCTCTGCGTTCTTGCGTAGAATTTGAATCGTTCAGCCAGCATCAACGGTGTGGGGTTCAAGTGATCCTTCAGCACTGCTACAATATCATCGAAAGTCTGATCTGCCGGTTTAGCTGGTGAGAGAAGATGCTTCAACAACCCGAATGTTTTCGCACCCATCATGTTAAGTAAGGTTAAAGCTTTTTCCTCCTTAGCTATTTTGTTAGCCTTACAATGTATCTCAATACGTTCTACGTACGTGGCCCAGTCTTCTATCTCCGAATTGAACTCGTTGATGTCCGCCCGCTTAGGCATCTTTCTTTCCTTGGGTACGACACAAGTATTTCTTCAAGTATTCTTATTTATTTGTTTATTTCTAAGATGGCGGTTTTCCCACGAAAATGGCGGTTTCCCGCTCTTTCCTTCTCGCCCCGCCCACTTCAATCGTCTTCTCCGCCTAATGGCGGCTTCCCGCGTTTCTTCCCAGGTGGAAGGGGTACGCTTTCCCCACAGCGGACAGGTTCAGCCGCTGGGCTGGCTTCCGCACAGCTCCCCTTACTCGGCTCTGTCTTTTCCTCTCGCCCGCACGGCTCTACCGGCGCTGGGTACACCCCGTTAACGGAGGACAGTTCAGCCGCTGGACTGGCTCTCGCACAGTCTCTCTCCCCTTGCTCGGCTCTGTCTCTCTCTCCCACCCGCACGGTTCCTGTTCGCCTCCCAGCCCTCTCGCAGACCGGTGTTTCCCTCCCCGGCTGCGGCTGGGTTTCTCTTCCCGCGCCTACTCCCAGTCTCAGCGCTTCATGGCTGCGGGCGCTGCCCGGCTTTTCCCGCCGATCGCGGTCCGGCTGTCACCCGACGCCGTTGGACCCGACTTCTGACCGGCTCAGCTCCCCCTCGACCGAGGTCGAGTGCTCTGCCCTGCACCTTCCCCTACTCACAGTCTCTTCGGCCGCCTTGTTCCCTGCTGATCGGCTCACTCCGTACCGTGGTAGAAGGGTAGTCAGTGCCTGTTGCAGACGGAAGCTTTTGTTGCTAAAGTCTTCCACCTTTCTCCTGCTGCAGCCTCGTGTTTTCTTCCAGCAGCACGACGAGGGCGGTTGCCTCTCTTCGACGCTCTTCTTGCTTTGGCAATCTTGCCGCAGGGTACGATCGGACTCGTTGCCACTGTAAAGTCTGTGGGTTGTGCAGTTAATAAATACACAGACTTCAGAAGTAACAAACAAACAGGTCTTTACTATTCAAAGGTCCGGGCGAATCTGCCCCAGCAATCCTGCCACAACACTTATATACTGGTGTGGTCACTATCGTTATTACAGTATACAGAAGCCAAACAAATAGTGCCACACCGAAAGTAGTCCTCTTAAAGGTGAACAGTTACATTCAATAGTTCCCTTAAAGGTAGACGGGTACATACACTACAAATACCTTGCCCCCAATCCCATGTGCCTTATCTTTACATGCTAACCTCTTATGCGGGACCTTATCGAAAGCCTTCTGAAAGTCCAAATACACCACATCCATTGGTTCTCCCTTATCTATTTTACCAGTTACATCCTCAAAAAATTCCAGTAGATTATTCAAGCACGATTTACGTTTTGTAAATCCTTGTTGACTTTGTCCGATCCTGTCACTGTTTTCCAAGTGCTCTGCTATTACATCTTTTATAATGGACTCTAGCATTTTCCCCACTACTGATGTCAGGCTTACCGGTCTGTAATTCCCCATTTTCTCTCTACCACCTTTTTTGAATAGTGGGGTAACATTAGCTTCCCTTCAATCCATGGGTACTGTTCCAGATTCCATCGAATATTGGAAGATGATCAGCAATGCATCTAGTATTTCTAGGGCCACTTCCTTAAGTACCCTAGGATGTAGATTATCAGGCCCTGGGGATTTATCGGCCTTCAATCCCATCAAGTTCCCTAACACCATTTCCCTACAAATACTGATTTCTTTCAGTTCGTCCCTTTCATCAGACCCTATGTTCCCCGACTTCTCTGGGAGGTTATTTGTGTCCTCCTTTGTGAAGACAGAACCAAAATATGTATTTAATTGGTCTTCCATTTCTTTGTTCCCCATTATAAATTCCCCTGATTCTGACTGCAAGGGACCCATGCTTGACTTCACCAATCTTTTTCTCTTCACATATCTATAAAAGCTTTTACAATCAGTTTTTATGTTCCCTGCAAGCTTACTCTCATGGAGGTTTCAGGAGGTTGTCACCTCACAGCTTGAGAGTTTGCAGGCAGAGAGGGAATGGGTGACTGCCAGAGAAACAAGGAGGACCAGGCAGGTAGTGCAGGAGCCCTTGAGTGCATCACACTCTCCAACCGGTATTCTGTTCTAAGCACTGGTGAGGGTGATGGTTCCTCTGGGGAGTACAGCCAGAGCCAAGTCTACGGCACCACGGGTGACTCAGCTGTAAGGGGGCGGGGGGGCAGGGGGAGGAGGAAGACTAGAAAAGCAATTGTGATAGGGGATTCAATAGTTAGGGGAACAGACAGGCGTTGCTGCGGCCGTAGACGTGACTCCAGGGTGATATGTTGCTTCCCTAGTGCCAGGGTCAAGGATGTCACTGAGCAGCTGCAGGACATTCTGGGGATGTGGGGGCGGCGGGGGGGTTGGTGAACAGCCAGAGGCTGTGGTCCATATCGGTACCAATGACATAGGTAGACAGAGGGATGAGCTCCTGCAGGCAGATTTTAGGGGGCTAGAAAATAAATAAATAAGCAGGACCTCCAAGGTAGTAATCTCCGGATTACTTCTGGTGCCATGAGCTAGTGAGTAGAGAAATAGGAGGATAGAGTAGATGAAGTTGTGGCTGGAGAGATGGAGCAGGAGGGAAGGCTTCAGATTTCTGAGTCATTGGCATCAGTTCTGGGGGAGGTGGGACCTGTACAAGCTGAACAGTTTGCACCTCAACAGGGCCGGGACCAATATACTCATGGGGAGGGTTGCAAGTGCTGTTGGGGAGGGTTTAAACTGGCTTGGCAGGGAGATGTAAACTTGAACATAGATTCAGAAGGGAGAGAAGCAAAGCTGGAAATGGAAGCCAGTAAATTAGTGAGTGAGTTTGGAAGGCAAAGGAAACAAAGGCTAGTAATTAGACAGCAAAGGGGTTTGGTGCTTAATAATGGTATATACTTCAATGCAAGGAGTCTAGTGAATAAGGCAAATGAGCTGAGGGCACAGATAGATATGTGGAAGTATGATATCATAGCTATTACTGAAATATGGCTGAAAGGAGGGCAGGAATGGCAGCTCAACATTCCTGCTTACAGGGTTTTCAGATGAGATAGAGAGGGGGATAAAAAAAGAGGCGGGGGGGGTTGCAATATTGGTAAAGAAACAATTACAGCTGTGAGGAGGGATGATATATTAGAAGGATCATCAAATGAAGCCATATGGGTTGAAATGAAGAACAAAAAAGGGGCAATCACACAGCTGGGGGTGTACTATAGACCCCCAAACAGTCAGAGGGAGATAGCAGAGCAATAATGTAGGCAAATTTCCGAGAAGTGCAAAAATAATGGGGCAGTAATAGTAGGGGATTTCAACTACCCTAACATTAACTGGGATAGAATCAGTGTAAAAGGAACACAGGGCACAGAATGCTTAAAATGCATTCAGGAGAATTTTTTTAGCCAGTACGGAACAAGCCCAACAAGAGAAGGGGTAGTTCTGGACTTAGTTTTAGGGAATAAAGCTGGTCAGGTGGAAGGGGTACCAGTGAGAGAGCATTTTGGTGGTAGTGATCATAATTCAGTTAGATATAGTGTAGTTATGGTAAAGGACAAAGATAGATCAGGAGTAAAATTTCTCGATTGGGAAAAGGCCAATTTTACTAAGCTGAGATGTGATTTAGCAAATGTTGACTGGAAACAGCTACTTGAAGATAAATCCATGTCAGAGCAGTGGGAAGCGTTCAAGGAGGAGATAGTGAGGGTTCAGTGCAAATATGTTCCCACACAGAAAAAGAACGTAAGAGCATAAGAAATCGGAGCAGCAGTAGGCCATTTGGCCCCTCGAGCCTGCTCCGCCATTCAATAAGATCATGGCTGATCTGATCTTGGCCTCAACCCCACTTTCCTGCCTGCTCCCCATAACCCTTGACTCCCCTATAGTTCAAAAATCTGTCTATCTCCACCTTAAATATATTCAATGACCTAGCCTCTGTGAAGGAATGAGCCATAGAACCTATTCAGAAAAATACACCATTCGATGAAAGATTTCTGGCCTTATTAAAACATGACAAATGGGGTCGGGAAATCGAGAAACCGAACGATGGAGAAGCTGTGAAAGCATTCTGGTTATAGAGATAAGATAGTTGTTGACACTGAATCAATAACCTTATTGAAACAAAAGGTTAAAGGCTCTGGTAGTCTGAACCTTTCGGAATCAAACAATGGTCCACCATATACAAGGTGTTCTAATTTACGCTTCGTAAAGAAGCACATAAAAGTAAGAAACATCTGCCTTCGTAAAAATGACATCAAGTAAAACACACCTGCCGTTACATTGTTTTTTATGGCAAACTTAGAACACCTAGAGAAGAAACATAATTCTGTAATGCTACCAGCTGAGGTGACTGTAAGAATTGCAGGGGTCAGCAGAAAAATGACTAGAGATAATTAGCTTACATCAGCAGAAAACCTTAAAGGAAATACTACTAGAAAAGGGTATAAATATTGAACTCTCAAATGGGATAGTAGACTCACTTTAAAGGGGCAAGGCAATTCTCAACTTTGGAGGTGGCTCTGCAAGTCTCCAACTCTTTGTACCTCGGGGATCAAAGGTATTTGATTTTGGTGGATATCCTGAATAAAACTAAGAACTGTAAAACCGTAGCGAAGTTAAGATTTGAGAGTAAGGTTCTCTGATAATAGAATTGTAAGCTTTCTCTTTTTGGAACTGTTAATTTTGCAATTGACTCACCAACTGTAAATTACATGTCGGTTCTTTAATAAATCTATATACTATTAGAATTGTCTCACATAAGACTTCTGTGTCAAACTCGCAAACTCAATTTCTGTACACTCTTTGGTGAGGAGTTGCAGAATTCTGAATGAGTTTTCTGGACCCTCATAAAATCCAGAACATTATAGTCTAGCTAAGCTTATTAAAAGTGCTAACTGGAGGATGGCAACATTTTCAGGTTGTTCCTTTCCTTTAGGGATAGATAGTCCAGAACTTTAGACCCAATTAAGCGTCTTTAGGATTCGGCTACCTCAAACTTTAGTTGAAAGTGAACGTCTGAGGAAAACGCCTGATCCGGTGTAGCCCTGAAGGGGCTAGGGCTAGTAATTATCCTTTCAGTTGGCGCCCAACGTGTGTGTTAAAGAGTTGATACAGAACCTTATACTTATATTTATAAGTACATCCATCTTGTAGATTGTTAAGTATAGAAGGAGTGTTTTACTAACAGTGGTACTAAGACCCAGAATTAAGTCTCTGGAGATGACAAGTCCCTGATCAGGCCTTGTAGAACTTAAATCAGAACTCCCTCAATATACCATTGAGGTCTAGAAATTTCTTATAAATTTCATATTAAACCCTAACCGAGGTTAAGCCCTGACGAAATGGAAAACCCTGTAGGAAATGGCCAAGTCCTTTTATTAGGAAATTCAAATGATTGCTTTATTAGGGGAAGTAATCCTATCCCTTTACCGCCACAAAACTAAGTAATAATTTTTGATGGATCGTCAATGACGATTAAAAAAGGGACATCTCAACAATCCTCAGCTGGGATGGGGATAGTAGTAGGGACTTTTTGAGATTCCTATTCTTTTATCCAGAAGAATTACTGTCCATACCCCTTGGCCATAAGACAGCGCAATATGCTGAAGCTGCAGCATTACGGTATGCTTTAGAGAAGGCAGACCCTATTAAACCCACATTAATCTGTACGGATAGTGACTACTGTAAAAGAGGATATAACCAAGATCTCATTTTCTGGGAACAAACAAATTTTACCAATCATAAGGGTAAACCCATAAAACATAAGTCATTGTGGGAAGACATTCTCCGTTCGAGAATGGAGAAACAGAATTGCCAGGTGATTCATGTAAACGGGCATACCACTGGGACAGTACACTCAAAAGGAAACAGTCTTGCAGATGAACAAGCGAAACGTTCAGTCTGCATGACACCCCCTCGAGAGGGGCCTGCCAATGTTAGTGTAATCACTAGGGCAGAACGGGCAGCTAATCAGGATGAGGAACTGATTCAGCTATTAGACCCAACAAAAGAGAATCCACCAGGATATCCATCAAAGTACTTTTACTTAGAAACCCCTGCTGGTATTGTGCTAGTTAAGTTGCCCAAGGGAAACCGAGAAGTATCCCCGAGACACGAACGAGAACAGCTTGCAAAAGAAGCTTACGAGGGCATAGGTCAAGCACATTGTGGTGCCAGAACAACATTTTGTAAATTGACTCCCTTATATTGGTGGCCAGGCTTGCTTAAGGCCTGTAAAACATACGTGGCAAATTGTGAACCATGCTATTTAACCAATAAGTCATCACTAATTAAGCCACCACCATTGGCTCCTGTGAAAGCTGATGAGCCGATGGGAAAATTCTTCATTGACTTTATTGGACCACTTCCCCCATCTTTGGGATACAGGCATGTTCTCGTTTGTGTAGATGGATGCACTTCCCTGCTGGCTGGTCCCCACAAAAACTGTTTTGGAAAACGTACGAGCCAATGCTATTACTGACATAATTACTGTAGCTGATGCACCCAAAATTTACACTCCGTTAAAGGCAGAGCCTTTGTCTCCAAGGTCTTCAAAGAGTACTGCAAACAACGGGGGATTGGGGTAGAGCACAGCATGCCACGTCATCCGCAATCAGCGGGGTTGGTGGAACGTAAAAACCAGGAAATAAAAAAGCTATTGGTCAAACTGTCGAGAATCAGGGGAAATAAGTTGTCCACCGTTATTCCGGACGTGCAACTATCATTTAATAATGTGCCCGCATCTGCATCAGGGACAGTGTCCCCTAAAACTCCATATTATCTGATGTATGGGGTTGAGATGTATACACCGCTTACCAATGGTTCTTTTATTGTCTCTACACTCTCTGATTCTTTGACTCGACAGCGACAGTTAGATTAAAAAAAAGAAGTAATAGAGGGGATCCATTAAATTGATCAGAGGACAAGGGAGGCAAATAGGCAGAAAAAATTGACAAGCAAAGCATGGCAACCCCTAGCAGCAGAATGGGTACAGGAAAAGAAGTTCGAGCAAAAACCTGGTTTGAGACCTAAGTGGAAAAAACCTGTTCAAATATGTTCCGTTATTAACGAAAGAACAGTAAAAATACATATTAATCAGCTGAATGGCAAGCATATTCTTAAAACTGTCTCCATAGACAATCTCAAAAGATGTCCTGCGGGATACCGGAATGGAGGAACAATAAAAGGTGCAGTCGTACACTGTCTTTCAAGAACCAGCTTGGAGCACGACATAGGAAATGGATGCGATCGAACTACTGACGACGGTCAGCCAGACGGTGTCGCAGACTCCTCCACATGATGCTTGGCAACGCCTCAGGAACTGGATTCGCAAAAAGCCACAACCAAAACAAGTAGAGATCAATGAGTTACTTCAACGAAGGAGGAAAACACTGCGGATGGAG
Organism: Somniosus microcephalus; assembly: GCF_052327205.1. Lineage (NCBI taxonomy): Eukaryota > Metazoa > Chordata > Chondrichthyes > Squaliformes > Somniosidae > Somniosus > Somniosus microcephalus. The sequence continues at coordinate 289,447,025 of NC_140988.1, forward strand.
AAGGAATCAACTGAGCTTCTGGCAAGGCCTTTGCGAAAACAAGAATCCATCCTCACGCTGCATCAGTGGAACAGCGTGTCAAGCTTCAGCCAGTTCCAAATGACGTCTCCTTGCCTCGTGAAAGGGAGGAACTGAAAGGAATCAGTATTTGTAGGGAAATGGTGTTAGGGAAATTGATGGGATTGAAGGCCGATAAATCCACAGGGCCTGATAATCTACATCCTAGGGTACTTAAGGAAGTGGCCCTAGAAATAGTAGATGCATTGCTGATCATCTTCCAACATTCGATGGAATTTGGAACAGTGCCCATGGATTGGAGGGTAGCTAATGTTACCCCACTATTCAAAAAAGGTGGTAGAGAGAAAACGGGGAATTAGAGACCGGTAAGCCGGACATCGGTAGTGGGGAAAATGCTAGAGTCCATTATAAAAGATGTAATAGCAGAGCACTTGGGAAACAGTGACAGGATCGGACAAAGTCAACATGGATTTACAAAAGGTAAATCGTGCTTGACTAATCTACTGGAATTTTTTGAGGATGTAACCGGTAAAATAGATAAGGGAGAACCAGTGGATGTGGTATATTTGGACTTTCAGAAGGCTTTCGATAAGGTCCCGCATAAGCGATTAGCGTGTAAAGATAAGGCACATGGGATTGGGGGCAAGGTATTGACTTGGATAGAGAACTGGTTGGCAGACAGAAAGCAAAGAGTTGGAATAAATGAGCCTTTTTCTGAGTGGCAGTCAGTGGCTAGTGGGGTACTGCAGGGATCAGTCCTTGGACCCCAGCTATTCACAATATATATTAGTGATCTAGACAAGGGAACTAGATGTAATATCTCCAAATTTGCCGACGACACAAAGCTGGGTGGGCATGTGTGCTGTGAGGAGGATGCCGAGAAACTCCAGGATGATTTGGACAGGTTGGGTGATTGGGCAGAAGCATGGCAGATGCAATATAACATGGATAAATGTGAGGTTATCCACTTTGGTGGCAAAAACAGGAAGGCAGATTATTATCTGAATGACAATAGATTGGGAGAAGGGGAAGTGCAACGAGACCTGGGTGTCCTTGTGCACCAGTCGCTGAAGGTAAGCATGCAGGTGCAGCAGGCGGTTAAGAACGCAAATGGTATGTTGGCCTTCGTAGCGAGAGGGTTTGAGTACAGGAACAAGGATGTCTTGCTGCAGTTGTACAGGGCCTTGGTGAGGCCACACTTTGAGTATTGTGTGCAGTTTTGGTCGCCTTATCTGAGGAAGGATGTTCTTGCCATGGAAGGAGTGCAGCAAAGATTCATCAGGCTGATACCTGGGATGGCAGGAATGACGTATGAGGAGAGAGTGGGTCGATTGGGCTTATACTCGCTGGAGTTTAGAAGAATGAGAGGGGATTTCATTGAAACTTATAAAATTCTGACAGGACTGGACAGACTAGATGCAGGAAGGATGTTCCCAATGGTCGGGGAGTCCAGAACCAGGGGTCACAGTCTAAGGATAAAGGGTAGGCTATTTAGGACAGAAATGAGGAGGAATTTCTTCACCCAGAGAGTGGTGAACCTGTGGAATTCTCTACCACTGAAGACAGTAGAGGCCAATTCATTAAATATATTCAAGAAGGAGTTGGATATATTTCTTAAGGCTAAAGGGATCAAGGGGTATGGGGAGAAAGCAGGGACAGGGTACTGAATTTGGATGATCAGCCATGATCGCATTGAATGGCGGAGCAGGCTCGAGGGGCCGAATGGCCTACTCCTGCTCCTATCTTCTATGTTTCTATGTTTCTATGTATGAATAACTCATCTCTATGGAAGGTATATCTGCCAATTGGACATTCTAAGTACATGTTGTTTCGCTAATTGCATGACAATGTACCTATCACCCTTTTAATTTGTGTTCAATCTGAAATAAGGCACATCATTGTCCTGGGATGATTAAAATGAATTTTCATGTAGCACATGATTAGGTTCTTGTGAATCTCGTGAAATTAATGCGCTATTGTAACCTTATTAGTAACATTGACCAAACTCTGTCTTGATGCTCGAGTTCATTTTTTGGTCAAGAGGGGGGTGTGAAGGAATGAGCCATAGAACCTATTCAGAAAATTACACCATTCTATGAAAGAATTCTGGCCTTATTAAAACATGACAAACTGGGTCTGGAAATCGAGAAACCGAACGATGAAAACGCTGTGATCGCATTCTGGCTATAGAGATAAGATAGTTGTTGACACTGAATCAATAACCTTATTGAAACAGATGGTTAAAGGCTCCGGTAGTCTGTACCCTTTGGAATCAAACAATGGTTCACCCTGTACAAGGTGTTCTAATTTACACTTTGTAAAGAAGCACATAAAAGTAAGAAACATCTGCCTTCGTGAAAATAACATCAAGTAATACACACTTGCCGTTACACCATTTTTTATGGTAAACTTAGAACACCTAGAGAAGAGACATAGGCCTAGAAATTGGGTATAGCCCCGCCAACTCGTTTGCGCCGAAAACTTTGCGCTGGCCGCGGAGCCAGTTGCGCCCGTCCCATATTCACTTTTAGCGCCCCAAGGCGGAACCGGGCGCTGTTCCAGGGTGTGCCTGCCCCCGCTTGGGGCGCTGAAAGTGAATTTCAGCGCTCCCGGTGCCGCTGCGCCACCCGATGCGGTGCGGCAGGCTGCTGTACTGCAGGCCTCCTCCTTCTCTTAAGGAGGAGGTGCCTGCAACGGCTGGAGCCCCGATCGCGAGTGCCGGCAAAAGAGCCCGGCACAACGGAGAAGTGCCGGGCTCCACGGAAACCAGCCGGCAATGCCGCGGGGGGGAGGGGGGAGGAGGCCGGGGAAGGAGGTGCGGGCAGGCGGCCGCCGAAAAAGCGGCCGGCCGCACCTCCACCTTAAAGCGCCCCGCTAAGGCTGCAGTAAGGACCCGGCCTCCCGATGTTGTTAGTGGCCACCACGGAGGAGGCGGCGGCAACTGAAGATGGGGTTCGGGGCGGTGTCGGGGCGGCACTGGGGCACTGCGCACACCGATGACGTCATCGGTGCCGGCGCAGCGCTACCGGCTACCGCCGCCATTACCGCGGCTCTCAAAATCAGCGCTACCACCCCTACTGGCGCAGAAGCCCTCTTTGGGCTGTAACTGGGCGCAAAGCCCACCGAATTTCTAGGCCATAATTCTGTAATGCTACCAGCTGAGGTGACTGTAAGAATTGCAGGGGTCAGCAGAGAAATGACTGGAGATAATTAGCTTACATCAGCTGAAAACCTTAAAGGAAATACCACTGGAAAAGGGAATAAATATTGAACTCTCAAATGGGATAGTAGACTCGCTTTAAAGGGGCAAGGCGATTCTTGGCTTCAGAGGTGGCTCTTAAATCTCCAACTCTTTGTAGCTCGGGGATCAAAGGTATTTGATTTTGGTGGATATCCTGAATAAAACTAAGAACTGTAAAACTGTAGCGAAGTTAAGATTTGAGACTAAGGTTCTCTGATAATAGAATTGTAAGCTCTCTCTTTTTGGAACTGTTAATGTTGCAATTGACTCACCAAATGTAAGTTACATGTCGGTTCTTTAATAAATCTATATATTTTTAGAATTGTCTCAGATAAGACTTCTGTATCAAACTCGCAAACTCAATTTCTGTACACTCTTTAGTGAGGAGTTGCAGAATTCTGAAAGAGTTTTCCGGACCCTCATAATATCTGGAACGCTACAGTCTAGCTAAACTTATTAAAATTGCTAACTGGAGGACAGTAACATTTTCAGGTTGTTCCTTTCCTTTAGGGATAGATAGTCCAGACCTTTAAACCCAATTAAGCGTCTTTAGGATCGGCTACCTCAAACTTTAGTTGAAAGTGAACATCTGAGGAATACGCCTGATCCGGGGGAGCCCTAAAGAGGCTAGGACTAGTAATTATCCCTTCATCTCCACAGCTCTCTGTGGTAGAAAATTCCAAAGATTCACGACACTCTGAGAGAAGAAATTCCTCCTCATCTCCATTTTAAATGAGCAACCCCTTATTCTGAAACTATGCCCCCTAGTTCTAGATTCCCCCATGAGTGGAAACATCCTCTCTGCATCTACCCTGTCAAGCCCCCTCAGAATCTTATGTTTCAATAAGATCACCTCTCATTCTTCTAAACTCCAATGAGTATAGGCCCAACCTGTTCAACCTTTCTTTATAAGAGAACCCCCTCATCTCAGGAATCAACTTAGTGAAACTTCTCTGATCTGCCTCCAATGCAAGTATATCCCTCCTTAAATAAGGAGACCAAAACTGTTTGCAGTACTCCAGGTGTGGTCTCACCAACGCCCTGTACAGTTGTAGCAAGACTTCTCTACTTTTGTACACAATCCCCCTTGCAATAAAGGCCAACATTCCATTTGCCTTCCTAATTACTTGCTGTACCTGCATGCTAACTTTTTGTGTTTCATGTACAAGGACTCCCAGATCCCAATGTACCGCAGCATTTTGTAATCTCTCTCCATTTGAATAATAATTTGCTTTTTTATTCTTCCTACCAAAGTGAATAACCTCATATTTTCCCACATTATACTCCATCTGCCAAATTTTTGCCCACTCACTTAACCTATCTATATCCCTTTGCCGATTCTTTGTGTCGGGCAGCGAAAGAGTGCTTATCTAGAGTTTGGTAAGTGTGAGTTTTAGAGTTGTGGCATAAGATTAATTAATTAGATTATTAAGATAAGTTAAGCAATTTAAGATAATTTAAGTTAAGGGAAAATATATTGTTTAAAAAGTCAAACAGCAGGGGTTAATTGGGCAGGAAGAAAAACCGTAAAAAAATCGGTAAAAAACCGGAAGTGTAATTAATTGAATAGGGGACACTGATTGGCTGCTGAATGTTTAAAAGGCCAGTGCGAGCGCGGGCAGCGCGGAGTGCGGGCCGCGAAAGAGTGCTTATCTAGAGTTTGGTAAGTGTGAGTTTTAGAGTTGTGGCATAAGATTAATTAATTCGATTATTAAGATAAGTTAAGCAATTTAAGACAATTTAAGTTAAGGGAAAATTTATTGTTTAAAAAGTCAAACAGCAGGGGTTAATTGGGCAGGAAGAAAAACCGTTAAAAAATCGGTAAAAAACCGGAAATGTAATTAATTGAATAGGGGACACTGATTGGCTGCTGAAAGTTTAAAAGGCCAGTGTGAGCGCGGGCAGCGCGGAGTGCGAGCAGTGAAAGAGTGCTTATCTAGAGGTTGGTAAGTGTGAGATTTTGGGCAAGTGGGGAGTGAGGGGCTGTTTTTGTCTTTCTTTTTAAAACCTTTATGAGTTGGTAAGTTCTTTCAAATAAAGGTGTGATCTTCCCCTAAAATAGGGGCAGAGGGTCTTCTTAAATAATATTAATAAATTTAATTAATTACATAGAATGGGAGAGCAGGTGATGTGTTACTACTGCGAAATGTGGAAGCTGGTGGACACCATTGATGCTCACGGTGATTACATTTGCGATAAGTGTTTGCTGCTAGAGGAACTCCGGCTCCGTGTTGATGAGCTTGAGACCAAGCTTCAGACACTGCGACACATCAGGGAGGGGGAGTGTTACCTGGACTCTGTGTTTCAGGAGGTAGTCACACCAATTAGATTAATTAATTCAGATGTAGTCCGTGGTCAGGGACAGGATGGTGTGACTAGCAGTGAGGCAGGTAAGAGGATCCAAGAGGTAGTGTTGGAGGAGCCGCAGCCCTTGCTCTTGTCCAGCAGATTTGAGGCTCTTACTCCCTGTGAGGATGGGAACAGGGACTGCGGGGAGGATGAGCAACCTGGCCACAGCACCGTGGAGCGGGGGGCCATTCAAGTGGGGGGAGTTAAAAGAAATGTTGTAGTGGTAGGTGGTAGTATCGTTAGGGGGATAGATAGGGTTCTTTTCAGCCGAGAGCAAGAGTCCTGAAGGCTGTGTTGCCTGCCCAGTGCCAGGGTTAAGGACATCTCCTCTGGGCTGGAGAGAAACTTGGAGTGGGAGGGGGAGGATCCAGTTGTCGTGGTCCATGTTGGTACCAACGACATAGATAGGACAAGGAAAGAGGTTCTGCTGAGGGAGTTTGAGCAGCTAGGGGCCAAATTAAAAAGCAGAACCACAAGGGTAATAATCTCTGGATTACTACCTGAGCCACATGCAAATTTGGCTCGGGTAAATAAAATTAGAGAGTTAAATGCGTGGCTCAAAGACTGGTGTGGGAGAAATGGGTTTTGCTTCTTGGGACACTGGCATCAGTACTGGGATATGAGAGAGCTGTTGCGTTGGGACGGACCTCACTTGGCATGTGCTGGGACTAGAATCCTGGCGAATCAAATAACTAGGGCTGTAGAGAGGGCTTTAAACTAATTAGTGGGGGGAAGGTTTTAAGAAAGCGAAAAATAAAAATGACAGCGGAGAAGGCAATAGAGCAAGGTAGTAGTGGGGGAATTAAAAACCAGAGCATGTCAGGAAGAGACAGAATGTATGCTGATAAAGGTAAAGTAGTAAAAGAGGTAAAAACAGGAATAAATTGTCAGAAAACATATTTGAAAGTTTTTTATCTGAATGCACGCAGCATTCGTAACAAAATAGATGAGTTGACGGTACAAATAATTACACATGGTTATGATCTGGTGGCCATTACGGAAACATGGCTGCAAGATGATCATGACTGGGAACTAAACATACAAGGGTATTTGACAATTAGGAAGGACAGACAGGAAGGAAAGGGAGGTGGGGTTGCTATGATAATCAAGGATGGAATCACTGCAATAGTCAGAAATTATATTGGGTCAAAGGATCAGGATAGTGAAACAGTTTGGGTGGAGATAAGGAATAATAAGGGGAAAAAGTCACGAGTGGGTGTAGTCTATAGGCCTCCTAACAGTTGCAACTCTGTTGGTTGAAGTATAAATCAAGAAATAGTTGGGGCTTGTAATAAGGGAAAAGCTATAATCATGGGGGATTTTAACTTTCATATTGACTGGACTAATCAAATTGGGCATGGCAGCCTTGAGGAAGAGTTCATAGAGTGTATTAGGGACGGGTTCCTTGAGCAGTATGTAACTGAACCTACCAGGGGGCAGGCAATCTTAGATCTGGTCCTGTGTAATGAGACAGGATTAATAAAAAATGTCCTAGTAAAGGATCCCCTTGGAATGAGTGACCATAATATGGTTGAATTCCAAATTCAGTTTGAGGGTGAGAGAGTTGGATCTCAAACCAGCGTACTGAGCTTAAATAAAGGAGACTATGAAGGTATGAGAGTAGAATTGACTAAAGTGGACTGGGAAAACAGATTAAAGTGTAAGACGGTACAACAGCAGTGGTCTACATTCAAGGAGATATTTCACATCTTTCAAGAAAAATATATTCCACTGAGGAAAAAGGGGAGTAAAAGAAAAGACAGCCATCCGTGGCTTAGTAAAGTAATAAAGGATAGTATCCGACTGAAAACAAGGGCATATAAAGTAGCCAAATCGAGTGGGAGGATAGAACATTGGGAAGCATTTAAAAGCCAGCAAAGAAAAACTAAAAGATTAATTAAGAAAGGGAAGGTAGATTATGAAAGTAAACTAGCAAAAAATATAAAAACAGATAGCAAGAGTTTCTACAGCTATATAAAAAGAAAAAGGGTGGCTAAAGTGAACGTTGGTCCCTTAGGGGATGAGACCAGGAAACTAGTGGTGGGGAACATGGAGATGGCAAAGACGCTGAACAAATATTTTGTATCAGTCTTTACAGTAGAGGACACTGAAAATATCCCAACACTGGACAAACAGGGGGCAATGGGGGGAGGGGGTAGGAGCTAAACATGATTAAAATCACTAAGGAGGTGGTACTCGGTAAAATAATGGGACTTAAGGTGGATAAATCCCCCGGACCTGATGGCCTACATCCTAGGGTCTTGAGAGAAGTAGCGGTAGGGATTGTAGATGCATTGGTGATTATTTTCCAAAACTCCCTGGACTCAGGAAAGATCCCGGCAGATTGGAAAACTGCTAATGTAACACTCTTATTTAAGAAGGGAAGTAGACAAAAAGCTGGAAACTATAGACCAGTTAGCCTAACATCTGTGGTTGGTAAAATGTTGGAGTCCATTATTAAGGAAACAGTAACAGAGCATTTGGATAAATATAATTTAATAGGACAGAGTCAGCAGGGTTTTATGAAGGGGAAGTCATGCTTGACAAATTTGCTCGAATTCTTTGAGGACGTAACATACAGGGTAGATAAAGGGGAACCAGTGGATGTAGTGTATTTGGACTTCCAAAAGGCATTTGACAAGGTTCCACACAAAAGATTACTGATCAAGATAAAAAATCACGGGATTGGGGGTAATATACTGGCATGGGTGGAAGATTGGCTATCTAACAGAAAACAAAGAGTTGGGATAAATGGTTCGTTCTTGGGCTGGCAATCAGTAAGTAGTGGTGTTCTGCAGGGGTCAGTGCTGGGACCCCAACTCTTTACCATCTATATTAATGATTTGGAGGAAGGGACTGAGTGCAACATATCCACGTTTGCCGACAATACAAAGATGGGAGGGAAAGCAGTGAGTGAGGAGGCCATAAAAAACCTGCAAAAGGACATAGACAGGCTAAGTGAGTGGGTAGAGGTTTGGCAGATGGAATATAATATTGGAAAGTGTGAGGTCATGCACTTTGGCAGAAAAAATCAAAGAGCAAGTTATTATCTAAATGGAGAGAAACTGCAAAGTGCTACAGTACACAGGGATCTTGGGGTCCTGGTGCATGAAACACAAAAAGTTAGTATGCAGGTGCAGCAGGTGATCAGGAAGGCCAATGGAGTCTTGGCTTTTATTGCAAGGGGGATGGAGTATAAAAACAGGGAAATCTTGCTGCAGTTATACAGGGTATTAGTGAGGCCACACCTGGAATACTGTGTGCAGTTTTGGTTTCCATATTTAAGAAAAGATATACTTGCTCTCGAGGCGGTTCAGAGAAGGTTCACTCGGTTGATTCCGGAGATGAGGGGGTGGACGTATGAGGAAAGGTTGAGTAGGTTGGGCCTCTCTATCACAGAACCATCTCCTGAAACTAACAGAATTAGACACACGAAATAGGAGCAGGATCAGGCTACACGGCCCCTGGGCCCGCTCCGCTACCCACAGGGCCATGACCGATCCGAACCTAGACTCATGTCCAAATTCCTGCCCGCTCCCCGTAACCCTTAATTCCCTTTACTTCTAGGAAACTGTCTATTTCTGTTTTAAATTTATGTAATGATGTAGCTTCTACAGCTTTTTGAGGCAGCATATTCCATGGACCTACCACCCTCTGAGTGAAGTAGTTCCTCCTCATCTCAGTTTTGAAAGAGCAGCCCCTTATTCTAAGACTATGCCCCCTAGTTCTAGTTTCACCCATCATCGGGAACATCCTCCCCGCATCCACCCGATCCAACCCCTTCACAATCTTATATGTTTCAATAAGATTGCCTCTCATTCTTCTGAACTCCAATGAGTAGAGTCCCAATCTACTCAACCTCTCCTCATATGTCCATCCCCTCATCCCCGGGATTAACCGAGTGAACCTTCTTTGTACTGACTCGAGAGCAAGTATGTCTTTTCTTAAGTATGGACACCTGAACTGTATGCAGTATTCCAGGTGCGGTCTCACCAATACCTTGTACAACTGAAGCAATACCTCCCTATTTTTATATTCTATCCCCCTAGCAATGAAAGCCAACATTCCATTGGCCTTTTTAATCACTAGCTGCACCTGCATACTAACCATTTGAGTTTCATGCACCAGGACCCCCAGATCCCTTTGTACTTCAATACTTTCCAGTTTCTTGCCATTAAGATAATAACTTGCTCTACGATTTTTCCTGCCAAAGTGCATAACCTCACACTTTCCAGTATTGTATTCCATCTGCCAAATCTCTGCCCACTTACTTAGCCTGTCTATGTCCCCTTGCAGGTTTTTTATGTCCTCCTCACTCACTACTTTCCCTCCCATCTTAGTATCATCTGCAAACTTTGATATGTTACACTCGGTCCCCTCCTCCAAATCGTTAATATAGATTGTAAAGAGTTGGGGACCCAGCACTGACCCCTGCGGAACACCACTAGTTACTGATTGCCAGTTTGAGAATGAACCATTTATCCCAACTCTCTGCTTTCTGTTAGATAGCCAATCCTCTATCCATGCCAGAATATTACCCCCAATCCCGTGATTTTTTATCTTAAGCAATAATCTTTTGTGTGGCACCTTGTCAAATGCCTTTTGGAAGTCTAAATACACTGCATCCACTGGTTCCCCTTTATCCACCCTATATGTTACTTCCTCAAAGAACGCCAGCAAATTTGTCATCATGACTTCCCCTTCATAAAACCATGCTGACTTTGTCCTATTTAATTATGATTATCCAAATGTCCTGTTACTGTCTTCTTAATAATGGACTCCAACATTTTACCTACCACAGATGTTAGGCTAACCGGTCTATAGTTTCTAGCCTTCTGTCTACTGCCCTTTTTAAATAAGGGTGTTACATTAGCAGTTTTCCAGTCTGCCGGGACCTTTGCTGAGTCCAGGGAGTTTTGAAAATTATTACCAATGCATCCACAATCCCTACCGCCACTTCCCTCAAGACCCTAGGATGTAAGCCATCAGGGCCAGGTGATTTATCCGCCTTGAGTCCCATTATTTTACCGAGTACCACTTCCTTTCTGATTTTGATCATGTTTATCTCCTCCCCCCCGATAGCCCCCTGTTTGTCCAGTGTTGGGATATTCTTAGTGTCCTCTACTGTAAAGACTGATACAAAATATTCATTCAGTGTTTTTGCCATCTCCATATTTCCCACCATTAATTTCCTGGTCTCATCCTCTAAGGGACCAACATTTACTTTAGCCATCCTTTTTCTTTTTATATAATTATAAAAACTCTTACTATCTGTTTTTATATTTTTTGCTAATTTACTTTCATAATCTATCTTCCCTTTCTTAATCAATCTTTTTGTTATTTTTTGCTGTCTTTTAAAGTTTTCCCAATCCTCTATCCTCCCACTAGATTTGGCTACCTTATATGCCCTTGTTTTTAGTCGAACGAGAGGCAGCAGGCCAAAAGCCAAACGATAAGAGGCCGGAGCAAGAGTCAAGAGAGCGATTGCCACTGATGGGCCTACAATTATGCACGTTCTTCAACTCCTTATCTGCGCGCCAAATCAGGTCAATCCATTTTCTTACTTTTGGCAGGCTCGTTTAAACTGATCACATCCATTTACTTTAACGACTTGTGGAGTGGTTGTCTCTGGGTCTAATGGCCCCGATATCCTGGTTGTTTGTCATGGATGAAATGTAATTGTCCCCATCCTGACTTGATGGCTACTGTGAGCTGCTATCGATTAAATATGCAGAAACCTAATGGCCTCGATGCTAGGCCCATTCTAGCTTGATCTATTTCAAGTCGAATGAATGTATATTATGTGTTTACTTTGGCTGGCTAGCTCCAGAGAGTCCTTTTCACAGATTCCTGCATTTTAAGTTTCGTCTCTGGGCCTGCCTGTCTGCAAAGCCCTGTTTTAAAAATCCTGTTGGTTTTGGTCATGAGGTTACAGAAGCCATTTTGGGTACCCTGTTTCTAATAACTTGTCCGAACAGGGTCCCTTGATCCACAATTTGGGGAGTGCAGGAATTTTGAGAACCCTGCACTTACACTCCCCCCTGTTGATACTAAACTTGCTTTAAGTATCATCCTGATGAGGTGAGCAAAATGTCCGGCCCTCCATAGTCAACCTTCCCCTGTAATTACCTATCTAAGATACCCATGACACATGCATTTCCCATTCTGTGAAAATGTAGTGTACTTAAGCATACATAGAATAATTACAGTCATTTACACATATCCAAGCATGGAGGGGGTCCAACATCCCTGCACCACTTGGTACACATACATCTTTATTAAAACAACACGTCAAAAATCTTTATTAAAACAACAAAACACTCAAAAAAAAAGACAATCTTTAATCAGAAATACAAAAAAACTCAAACAGGTATATCTCCCTCCACCTTAACATAATGTTCCTTCCAGGTCCTTTGGTTTCTGAATTCTAGTATTTGACCCTTTCCCTTGCATTGAGTGCATACTGGGTACAATACTATCCCCAACTGGCAAACCACGAGAATGTGGGAAGCCAGTCTGATCCACGAAGGGACTTCTATATTATTGAAAATGTCCCACCAGGGTGGAACTACAATGTCCAATATCTTAGCCCATATCTCTACTGTTTTCTGCTCCAGAATGTAAAAATGTTTCTGTGAAACTATAACTGCTTTGAGTATTTCGGTAAGGTGTTCTGGGAGAGGGGGAATTTCATAGCCGAAATGCGCTACGTACTTTTGCAGGTTGGTAAAATTCTCCTTTACAGTGAGGTGAACAGTGGAGGGTTCAGGAATGGGGACAATTCGTTCCTGGGCCACTTGAACTTCTGCCTCAGGTTTAAAGCAGAAACTGCTGTCACTTATTGGACACCAGCTATGCTGTCCATGCTGGTAGTGGGGCGCTCCTGTGGTGACACAATATGTCCCACCTCCTATATATGCTACCTGCAGGGGAACATGGCCTTGTGCCATTGCCTCCATGGTACAATTTATAGGTGTCGCGCCAGCAGCTCTGAACCCGCACTGTGGTTTTGAATAGGCGTTCAAGTGCTGGGAACACAGCATTATGTGTGCTCCCCGGCTCCGGCACCCTGAGAGGTCAGTACCTGTCATAGCGTGCTCCCACTTTATGACGTAAGGTGGGACCGCTGTGAAACGAATGTGCGCATCCCCTTGAATGACTCCAATGTTCTCAACCCTGTATACCGGCGCGGGTCGGGCTGTCCAACCCATGACCAGCATTCTCACTACTATCCCCATGATGGTGTGGTTGGACCGCCCACAATCCACTGGGACTGGGTAGGCTTCTGAATCTAGCCGGAGTTGGCATTGGCTTAATGCATTCTCAAATGGATGGAGGGCTGCGCGATGTTTGTTGCTGATCCAGGAGGGGACTAAACCCTGTTTTAAATCCTCCAGGTTACTGCGGCCCTCGCCCAGCAACCATGCCCCGTACTGCACGCACACCTCGTTCTGCACAGCCTGGTCAGAAGCATTTCTGTCCTCTCTTATGAGGGCATTTACAGTCTTTGCGTGCTTCTCCAGCTCCGCTATTATTTCCTTTAAATGGACCGTCATGGCCTGGTCCTCATGTAACTCCGAGCCTACTACCTTGTTTTCGTCCATTAATATTTTCTTTAACTGAGTTTTTAAACCGTTTTTCTGGGTCTGTAATTCTATGTCATCTAAACTGTTGATGACAGAGGACCCAGTGTTAAATGCAGTAAAACATCATTCCATGCTCCCCTTCTTTGCCTCCCTGCATTACCCAAAAACTCATGGGGTGTGGTGTACAGTTCGGTTTTGTCGACATTGGCGAAATTGAACTCATAAAATTTCTGGAACACCTCCTTTAATAGTGCCTGGTATAGCTGCTCTGTTTCTATGGGGCACCACTCCGGTAAGTGTACCTCGGTGAGATTTAAAATCACGGAGGCTTCCACATAGTGCACCCCCTGGTATAGCACCTGATCCGTAGGCATTAGTACCAGCCCATTCCCTGGTCCCTTGGTGCTGGCGGGGCACCATTTACTAGTGGTGTTCCGCAGGGGTCAGTGCTGGGACCCCAACTCTTTACAATCTATATTAACGGTTTGGAGGAGGGGACCAAGTGCAACATATCCAAGTTTGCCGATGATACTAAGATGGGAGGGAAAGCAGTGAGTGAGGAGGACATAAAAAACCTGCAAAAGGACATAGACAGGTTAAGTGAGTGGGCAGAAATTTGGCAGATGGAATATAATGTTGGAAAGTGTGAGGTTATGCACTTTGGCAGAAAAAATCAAAGAGCAAGTTATTATCTAAATGGAGAGAAACTGCAAAGTGCTACAGTACAAAGGGACCTGTGGGTCCTGGTGCATGAAACACAGAAGGTTAGTATGCAAGTACAGCAGGTGATCAGGAAGGCCAATGGAATCTTGGCTTTTATTGCAAGGGGGATGGAGTATAAAAGCAGGGAAGTCTTGCTTCAGTTATACAGGGTACTGGTGAGGCCACACCTGGAATACTGCGTACAGTTTTGGTTTCCATATTTAAGAAAAGATATACTTGCTCTCGAGGCAGTTCAGAGAAGGTTCACTCAGTTGATTCCGGAGATGAGGGCGTTGACTTATGAGGAAGGGTTGAGTAGATTGGGCCTCTACTCATTGGAATTCAGAAGAATGAGAGGCGATCTTATCGAAACATATAAGATTGTGAGGGGGCTTGATCAGGTGGATGCAGGGAGGATGTTTCCACTGATGGGTGAGACTAGAACTAGGGGGCATAATCTTAGAATAAGGGGCTGCCCTTTCAAAACTGAGATGAGGAGAAACTTCTTTACTCAGAGGGTAGTAAATCTATGGAATTTGCTACCTCAGAGAGCTGTGGAAGCTGCGACATTAAATAAATTTAAAACGGAGATAGACAGTTTCCTAGCTGATAAGGGAATTAGGCGTTACGGGGAGCGGGCAGGGAAGTGGACGTGAGTCTAGGTTCGGATCGGCCATGATCCTATTGAATGGCGGAGCAGGCCCGAGGGGCCGTATGGCCTACTCCTGCTCCTACTTCTTATGTTCTTATGTTCTTATGTTCCCTGTGTGTCCTCACTGCCTGGGTCGTGGGCAGGGGCTTACGGGGGCGGGTCACAAGCTCAGTGGCATTGACCGGGATCGGGGAGTATGGGACCACGCACGCCTTCAGGCTGGAATCCCACTTCATCCCCTCCCCGGCGTCTTGCCACTGCCGGTGGAAAATGATGGATATGCCTGTGGGGCAGACCCTCTCTGACCCCCACATACAGATGTAGATCCCTTGATCCGGTTCCCACCACTTGTCCCAGCACACACTTAATCCCACGTGAGTCCCTGTAATCGTCCGGTGGGTATTGTTCCCCAACCGTTCCCACTCGACTGCGGGGTTTCTCATATCTTTGCCTAGCTTTCTGAGGCACCACCATCTATCCAAAGGAATGTGTCCTTTGCACGTTAAACATACACGCTTCCCGAGGGTGACGCTGACCATTGTGGTAATGACCTGTACCCTGGGGCACAGGAGGGAGGCCTCCCCGTATGTGAATCCGGTCTGGCTGGAGTACTGAGACAAATTGGACCCCAGCCACCCTGGCCACTTTCCCTCGTGGACGTAGACGGCGGTCTCCCCCACGTCCCGTTCACCACTTCCGTCGGTTACTATAGGTGCTCTTTCTCCTGAGCACCCAAAAATGTGGGATTCCGCCACATCACCTCGCTTTCCAATGCTCATTCCTATCAGGGCGAGTAGGATTAGAGTCATAGAGTCATAGAGTTATACAGCACGGATTGAGGCCCTTCGGCCCATCGTGTCCGCGCCGGCCATCAAGCCCTGTCTAATCTAATCCCATATTCCAGCATTTGGTCCGTAGCCTTGTATGCTATGGCATTTCAAGTGCTCATCCAAATGCTTCTTAAATGTTGTGAGGGTTCCTGCCTCCACAACCCTTTCAGGCAGTGAGTTCCAGACTCCAACCACCCTCTGGGTGAAAAAGTTCTTTCTCAAATCCCCTCTAAACCTCCTGCCCTTTACCTTGAATCTATGCCCCCTAGTTATTGACCCTTCTACTAAGGGAAAAAGCTCCTCAGCATCCATCCTATCTATGCCCCTCATAATTTTGCACACCTCAATCATGTCCCCCCTCAGCCTCCTCTGCTCCAAGGAAAACAAACCCAATCTGCCCAGTCTCTCTTCATAGCTGAAGCGCTCCAGCCCTGGTAACATCCTGGTGAACCTCCTCTGCACCCTCTCCAACGCGATCACATCCTTCCTGTAGTGTGGCGACCAGAACTGCACACAGTATTCCAGCTGTGGACTAACCAGTGTTTTATACAGCTCCATCATAACCTCCTTGCTCTTATATTCAATGCCTCGGCTAATGAAGGCAAGTATCCCATATGCCTTTTTTACCACCTTATCCACCTGTTCCGCCGCCTTCAGGGATCTGTGTACTTGCACACCCAGATCCCTCTGACCCTTCGTCTTGCCTAGGGTCTTACCATTCATTGTGTATTCCCTTGCCTTGTTAGTCCCCCCAAAGTGCATCACCTCGCACTTTTCCGGGTTAAATTCCATTTGCCACTGTTCCGCCCATCTGACCAACCCATCTATATCGTCCTGCAGACTGAGGCTACCCTCCTCGCTATTTACCACCCTACCAATTTTTGTATCATCCGCGAACTTACTGATCATACCTTTTACATTCATATCCAAGTCATTAATGTAGACCACAAACAGCAAGGGACCCAGCACCGATCCCTGTGGTACCCCACTGGCCACAGGCTTCCAGTCACAAAAACAACCTTCGACCATTACCCTCTGCCTTCTGCCACTAAGCCAATTTTGTATCCAATGTGCCAAGGCACCCTGGATTCCATGGGCTCTTACCTTCTTGACCAGTCTCCTGTGCGGGACTTTATCGAAGGCCTTACTGAAATCCATGTATACCACATCCACTGCGTTACCCTCATCCACACACCTAGTCACCCCCTCAAAAAATTCAATCAAATTAGTCAGACGTGATCTTCCCTTGACAAAGCCATGTTGACTATCCCTGATTAATCCTTGCCTCTCCAAGTGGAGACAAATTTTGTCCCTCAGAATTTTTTCCAATAATTTTCCTACCACTGATGTTAGGCTCACTGGCCTGTAGTTCCCCGGTTTTTCCCTACTTCCCTTCTTGAATAATGGTACTACATTAGCGGTTCTCCAGTCCTCTGGCACATCCCCTGTGGCCAGAGAGGTCCTGAATATATGTGTTAGAGCCCCCGCAATCTCTTCCTTTGCCTCACACAGCAGCCTGGGATACATTTCATCTGGGCCTGGGGATTTATCCATTTTTAGGCCAGCTAAAACCGCCAATACCTCCTCCCTCTCGATGTTAATATGTTCGAGCATATCACAGTCCCCCCGCCCCATTTCTATGTCTACATTGTCCTTCTCCATAGTGAAAACAGATGCAAAAAATTCATTTAGAACCCCTCCTACATCTTCCGGCTCCACACACAGATTTCCACTTTTGTCCCTAATGGGCCCTATTTTTTCCCTAGTTGTCCTCTACCCTTAATATACTTATAAAACATCTTAGGATTTTCCTTTATTTTGCTCGCCAGTGTTATTTCATGGCCCCTCCTTGATCTCCTAATTTCTTTTTTAAGTATCCCCCTGCACTTTTTGTACTCCTCTAGGGCTTCCTCCGTCTTTAGCCTTTTGTATCTGCCAAAAGCCCTCCTTTTTTTCCTAATCCATTCTCGTATATCCCCTGACATCCAAGGTTCCCTGTGGTTTTTGGAACCACCCTTGACCTTTACGGGAACATGTTGCCATTGTATGATCTCAATCTCCCTTCTGAAAGCCTCCCATTGCTCCGATGCGGATTTTCCTACAAGTAGCTGATCCCAGTCCATTTTGGCCAGATCCTGCCTTATCCTATTAAAATTGGCCTTCCCCCAATTTAGAACCTTTATTTCCGGCCCATCCCTGTCCTTTTCCATGACCACCTTAAATCTCACCATATTATGGTCACTGTCACCAAAGTGCTCACCTACTAGCACTTTTTCCACTTGGCCGGCCACATTCCCTAGAATTAGGTCCAGTACCGCCCCCTCTCTTGTAGGACTTTCTACATGCTGGCTCAAAAAGCTCTCCTGGATGCACTTTAAGAATTCTACACCCTCTGAGCCTTTCACACTCTGACTATCCCAGTTAATATTGGGGAAGTTGAAATCCCCCATTATTATTACCCTATTATTTGCACATTTCTCTGAGATTTGCCTACATATCTGTTCCTCTATCTCCCCCTGACTGTTTGGAGGCCTAAAGTACACTCCCAGCAAAGTGCTTGCCCCCTTTTTGTTTTTAAGCTCCACCCATATGGCCTCATTAGAGGAACCTGCTAATATATCATCCCTCCTTACTGCAGTAATTGACTCCTTAATTAATATTGCGACACCCCCTCCTCTTATACCTCCCCCTCTGTCTCGCCTGAAGATTCTGTACCCCGGAATATTGAGCTGCCAGTCTTGCCCCTCCCTCAACCATGTCTCCGTGATAGCAACAATATCATACTCCCATGTGTTTATCAACACCTTCAGTTCATCCACCTTATTTGCAAGACTCCTTGCATTAAAATAGATGCCACCCAGCCTTGCCCTTATATGTTTGCCCTGTCTACCAAGCTGACTTGTTTTTTTCTCTATAATTGGCAGCAGATCACCCCCTATTTCAGCTCCCCTCTGTATCCCATCCCCCTGCCAAGTTAGTTTAAACCCCCCCCAACCGTGCTAGCAAACCTCTCCGCAAGGATATTTGTCCCGCTCTGGTTCAGGTGCAACCCGTCCGACTTGCACAAGTCCCACCTTTCCCAGAAGCAGGCCCAGTGATCCAGGAAAGTAAAACCCTCCCCCCTACACCAACTCTTTAGCCACGCATTCATCTGCTCTATCCTCCCATTCCTATACTCACTAGCACGTGGCACTGGGAGTAATCCAGAGATTACAACCTTTGAGGTCCTGCTCTTTAATCTGTTACCTAGCTCCCTAAATTCTTGATGCAGGACCTCATCCCCCTTCCTACCTATGTCGTTGGTCCCAATGTGGACCACGACCTCTGCCTGCTCACCCTCCCCCTTAAGAATGCCCTGTAGCCGCACAGTGACATCCATGACCCTGGCCCCAGGGAGGCAACAAACCATCCTGGAGTCACGTTTGCGGCCACAGAAACGCCTATCTGTTCCCCTTACGATAGAATCCCCTATCACTATTGCTCTCCCACTCTTTTTCCTCCCTTTCTGAGCAGCAGAAGCGTCCCTGGTGCCAGGAAGCTGGCTGCTGCTGCCTTCCCCTGGTGAGTCATCCCCCTCAACAGTATCCAACTTGGTATACCTGTTTGAAAGGGGGATGTCCGCAGGGGTTCCCTGCACTTCCTGCCTGCCTCTGTTGCTCCGCCTGATGGTCACCCCCTGTGCAGCCCTACCCTGAGGCGTGAACAACTCGCTAAACGTGCTATCCACGACCCTCTCAGCATCGCGCATGCTCCAAAATTCATCCACCCGCAGCTCGAGCGCCGCAATGCGGACTACAAGTAGCTGCAGCTGGATGCATTTCCCGCACACATGGTCGTCAGGGACACTGGCAGCGTCTCTGACTTCCCACATGGAGCAAGAGGAGCAGAACACGGGTCTGAACTCTCCTGCCATGACTTACTCCTTTAATTAATTAAAAAATTTATTCAATACCCCAGTTACAGGTACACTCTAGGGCGCTTTATTTACCAACTGTCCCCACTACACCACAGAGACCCTAGAAATTTAACACCACAGAATTCAAGCTTGTATTGAAAAGAGAGAAATACTCACCAACCAATCACTTACCTGCTTCCTGCTGACGTCACACTTGGATTACTTTTTACCTCTCTCCTGGAACCTGGATTGGTATGCCTCTGACTGCTCCCTTTTAAGCTCCGCCGCCTCGGGCTGCTCCCGTGCAGGTCCGCTGCTTCTCCGGTCTCGGGGCTGTGGGCCTCGGTGCCTCTGACTGCTCCCTTTTAAGCTCCGCTGCCTCGGGCTGCTCCCGCGCAGGTCCGCTGCTTCTCCGGTCTCGGGGCTGTGGGCCTCGGTGCCTCTGACTGCTCCCTCTTATACTCAGCCGCCTCGGGCTGCTCCCGCGCAGGTCCGCTGCTTCTCCGGTCTCGGGGCTGTGCCCCCCTTCATCCTGAAAGTCTTTCTGCAACAGATACAAAAACATACAGCCAGGTCCCCAGGAGATTCTCTGGCTTGGGTGAAGCATAGTCGGGTCTCGCGACCTCGACTCCAATACACACACTCTAAGCAGATTATTACTTATTAAAACCACCCATCACCTTATTAAACTTATACTAAACACCCAAACTTAACAATATAAACTTACATAAAACTATGTACATCCGCCGTCAGTCCCCGGGCGGCCAGGCTAATCTCTGTTTGGACTGTGGCACACCGCTCCCTTCGGCGCGGCCGCACTGTCCTGCACTGTCGGTCCCTCGCAGCCTGTGGCTGCTGGCTGGGGACCTCTGTCCTTGGACTTCCCCTAACTCGGTAGGCTGTCCCTTTAAAATGGGGAGCCGGTGACCATGGTTTCCTTGGCTGGGGCGTCCGTTGGGACCTTCTGAGGACTTTGGCGGGTGGGGTTTTCTTGGCTGGTGGGCCTTTAACCCGAACCGCTGCTCCCTCCAGTGCGGTCTGTGGGCTTACCACTGCCGCTGGCGGGGGGTCCGCGCCCTCAGGCTTTATCTCTCCCGAACCTGGGCTAGGGGCAGGTAACTCTTTGCAGGCTGTTGCTGCAGGCTGAGAGTCTCCGCCCCCAGGTCCCAAACCTCTGTCCGGGGCGGGGGTCTTCACCCTCGGGTCCCTCTTCCTCTAAACCTGGGTCAGGGGCGAGGTCTTCGCCCTCGGGTCCCTCTTCCTCTAAACCTGGGTCAGGGGCGAGGTCTTCGCCCTCGGGTCCCTCCTCATCTGGGTCCCAGAAGAGTGGGGGAGTGTCCCAATCGGTGGGCAGGATGGCCCCTCCCCTTAAACAAGCCACAGCGTCTGCCTGCGCAGCCTGTGAACTTGTTCCCGCTGCAGGCTGAGGTTCTCTATCCTCAGACCCTACCCCAACTGGCTGTTTTCTCTTTTCGGGTTTAAACATTTTACACTGATTAACGTGAAACCATTTGGTGCACTGAGGCATCTTAATGGCGTATACCATGGGGCTGGCTTTGTCTACAATGCTGTAGGGCCCCATGTATAATGGTTCCAGACTCCCTACTCGGGCATAATTCCTCACCATGACCTGATCCCCTACCTCCCACTCGTGGTGTTTTCGGGGTTCTAACAGCAATCGGTTACTCCGATGCTGCTTTCCCATGTTCCCAGCTGCCTGCTCGTGGACCTGTTTAAGGTGCTCGAAGAGGTTTCGGGCGAACCTGCCCTGGTTTACCTCTCTGAGCTGACCTTCTGTGAGCACCGGGGCTAGTACATGGGTGGGGGTTTGCATAACCCTGCCTGTCATCAGCTCGTGCGGGGAGTACCCCGTGCTTTTCGACTGGCTGGTCCGGATCCCCATCAGAACCAACGGGAGGACCTCGGCCCATTTTCGGGGCGAGTCCACCGTCTCCTTTCTCAACCTTTCCTTTAGGGTCCTATTCATTCTCTCCACAATCCCTGATGACTGTGGGTTGTGGGCCACATGCCACTTCCCCTCGATGCCTAGCAGCATAAGGGTATTCTGCATCACCTGTCCGGTGAAGTGACTCACTTGGTCGGACTCCACATACTGTGGTAGTCCCCACCGCGAGAACACTTCCCGGACCAGGATCCTGGCAGTACCCAGAGCTGTGGCTGTTCTGCAGGGGAAGGCCTCTACCCATTTCGTGAACACATCTACCAGGACTAGGCAATACTTATAGCCTCCCTGGGCGGTGGGCAGGGGCCCGATGAAGTCGACCTGTATCGACTGCCATGGTCCCTCTACACTCCTGATGTGTCCCATAGGTACCTTCCTTTTGTAGGGGTCAGGTTTATTAGCAGCGCACACCAGACAGCCGGCGCAGAACTCGCAGGCATCTTCCCTGAGTCCTGGCCACCATCCCGCCTGTTCCACTCATTGCAAGGTGGTCTCAGGCCCGGAATGCCCCACTCCCGGACCCTCATGGGCCAGTTGAAGGAATTCCCTCCGGATTCCCTCCGGTGTTGCTGCAGCACAACCCACTGTTCCCCCCGGAACAGCATGCCATCTTTGACAGAGAAGGTTGCTGTGCCGTAAGGACCCTCTACCCTTTTTCCCTCAGTCACTGCACTGAGGACTGCTTTGAGGACGGGGTCTTAAGGTCCGGGGCTAAAGCTACCCCTACACTCCCTTGGGTCCCATCCCTTACTCTGACTGCTGCAATGGGTCTGGACCCATATGGGTCCCAGAAAGTGCCTGCGCGGGCACCCTCCTTGGCGAGCATGTCAGCCTGCTGGTTACCCTGACTACGGGGTTCTGTGGAGGAATGGGCCTTCACCTTGTGAATGAAGACCTCCCCTTCCTCCTCCACTGCCACTAAGATCTTTTCCAGCAGGGGTTTCACTGTGAGTGGTCTCCCGTTGGCGGAGGTGTATCCGCGGTGGGACCAGATGGCCAGGTACTCCGTACACGAATTGCACGTAAACATGCTGTCTGAGCAAATTGTGTATGGGGTAGGGAAGATTTCGGGGTGTGTAACGACGTACACTACCGCGGACAGTTCAGCCTGCTGGGCGCTCATGGTGCTGGGGAGCTTAATTGCCAGGGCAATGTTTGCCGCTGGGTCATAAACTCCACACCCCGTGAGGTGCTCGCGAGCAGATACCATGCTGGAGCCATCCACATAGATCTCGCGGCCTGTGGGGTGTATCCCGGCCCGTAAACCTATGTCCACTTCCCAAACCCCTTCAATGAAACACCGGTGGGCTGTTCCAGGATATACCAGGTTGGCTGCGAGCTTTGGCTCGCAGAGACCCTTCACTTTAAGATCCATCTGTGAGAGGAGCAGGGTCCAGCAGGCAATGCGGACACTGCTCACTGTTCCATCCTTGATCCTCCCATCCAGAAGCATCTGGGTGGGTGTGTGATGGGTGAGGCGGGTGATGGGAGAGGTGCCTGTGAAGGTCAGTGATCTCTTCACAGCCCAATGTGTAGCCAAAAGGTGCCTCTCACAGTTGGAGCAGCTCCTCTCCACATCCGTGCGTATCCTGGAGGAGTAGACCACCGGCCTCATCCTGCCATGCCGCTCTTGGAGCAGCACAGCACTCAGGCTATCCCCGCTGGCTGCTACCTCCAGGAAAATCTCTTTCCCCCCATCTATGTTCCCTAGAGCTGGTGCGGTCTGCAGGTCCTTCTTGAGCCTGACAAATGCTGCCTGGCAACCCTCATCCCAAACCCACTCCACTCCCCTGTGTAGGAGTCGGAGCAGAGGGGCTGCTGTGGCTGCAAGGTCTTCAATAAAATCCCTGCAGTACCCGGTTAGCCCTAGAAACGACCTCACACCCATGACTGTGCTGGGGACTGGTAACTCTTGTACCGCTTCTCTCCTAGCCTTATCTATGGCCCTTTCTCTAGCGCGCACGATCGCGCCTAGGAATTTCACCTCCTGCTGGCCGATCTGCGCTTTCTTGGGGTTTATTTTAAAACCCTTTTGTCCGAGCAGCTCCAGAAGTTCGGCCAGTAGTGGGCCTTGCTCCTCTCTCGAATCGGTGAAGAGAAGCCTGGGCTGACTGAAATCCTTTAAACTGTTTGCCATGCACTGATGGAAAATGCTGGGGCTGTTATGGAAGCCCTGAGGCAAGAAGTTCCACGTGTACTGTTGCCCTTTAAACGTAAAGGCAAACTTGTACTGATCCTCCCTCCTTGAAGGGATGGACTAAACCCCGTTGGAAATATCCAGCACCGTGAAAGTGGTCACGGATGCTGGGATACTTCCTATCAGGTCGGCAACTGCTGCTACCGTGGGTGCACAGGCTGGGATGTTACTGTTGAGCACTCGATAGTCCACCGTGGCCCTCCAGGAATTGTCCAGCTTTCTAACCGGCCACAGTGGAGAGTTTACGTGGGTGGCTATCGGTCTCAGAACTCCCTGCTGTATTAAGGAGGACATGGCCACTGTCCAGGGCCCCAAACACCCCTTCCAGGTGAAACAGCGATTTACTTGTACTTCTCGTAATCTAGTATACAATCTAGTATACTGTATTCGCTGCTCATGATGCGGTCTCCTCTACATTGGTGAGACCAAACGCAGATTGGGTGACCGCTTTGCGGAACACCTCCGTTCAGTCCGTAAGGGTAACCCCGAGCCTGTCATTTTAATTCACCGCTCCATTCCCACTCGGACCTCACCGTCCTTGGCCTCTTGTATTGTTCCACGGAAGCTCAACGTAAACTCGAGGAACAGCACCTCATCTTCCGATTAGGCACTCTGCAGCCTTCTGGACTCAATATCGAGTTCAATAATTTCAGTTCATAACCTCGGCCCCTATTTCATTTTTTCTTGTAATTTTTCCACTCCTTTTCCCCCCCCCCTTTCCTTTTGTTTCTCTCTCACACCTGGCAGCTATCTCTTGCCCTGCCAGTACACTTTACACCTAATCTCAGCCTATTACCATCGCGTCTACCTTCTAATACCTTTTATTGTCTCTTTTACTTCTTTTGTTTCTTTTATTCTTTTGTCTGATCGCAGCCCTGCCTCCGATCTATCTTCTTTTCTTTCCAGTTTTGAAGAAGGGTTCAACCCGAAACGTCAACTCAAATTTCTGTCCACGGATGTTGCCTGACCTGCTGAGTTTTTCCAGCATTTTCTGTTGTTATTTATGGCTGCTTCCATGTCTGGCTCCACTTCCCTGGGGAAGTTATACTGTTTCTGTTGTCGGGCCATGGGGTCCCCGTCTACGCTGACCTCAAACCCGTTAACCCTCCCGCAGTCGTGCTTGTGTGTGGCAAATGTGGCCAGGTGGGCCTGCACAAATGCCTGGAACTCCTTTGGGGTGTTACTGACCATGAACTCGAGGTTATAACCCTCTTTGGGCTTCATGGTGCATTGGGTCCCCTTCCCTTCTTCCCCTGGGATTACTACTACCTCACCGTCCTTTCCTGTACTTGCCCCCCATAGGCAATGATTTCTTAAATCGATCAGGATCCCTACAATAAAGTTGGCTCCCAGGACCCCTCTTCCATGCTCCACTTCCCATTTCATCAGGAGACAGGTCCACTTAGAGCGGAGTGGTCCTAAACGAATGGCGAGCGGGATGGAAAACGAGCCGGCCTGTTCTTTGCCTGTGAACCCCGACAGACTGTATGGGACCCCGTTATTTAGAGGAGAGGTGGTGGGGTTAGCTGAATGGACCACGGTGCATTATGCCCCCATATCCAACAGATAGGTCCCCTTCACCTTTTCTACCTCCATCTCCATGAGGGGTCTTTTCCATTCATCGTATCGAAGGGGACACAGGTCGACAGGCTGCGCTGGCTCTAGTCATGGCTGTGGGTTGGAGGGGGCTGATGGGGTCAGAGCACCGGTAGTGGCTGCTACTCTCCCCTGGCCAGTCAATAAGGACCTCATGGTGTCCAAAAATGACTCGACCTCTGCGGGAGGGATTCCCGCCTCTGCCTTTTGGGCTGGGGCTGTGGAATTCTTTCCCTTGTCATCTTTCCAAGGGTTTTTGCACTCCTTCTGCCAGTGACCATTCTTCCCACACCCGTAACAATTCGTCTTTGTGTTGGGGGGGTTATTCCCTTCCTGATGCCACTCTTTCCTACCCAGTCCGGGTTTTGCCTCATGCACCTTCCCCTTGGGTGGGTGTGCCTCGGTTCCCCTACCGTTCTTATAGGCTAGGGTCAACTGTCTGATCACCATAAGTTCGGTGGTCTGTGGATTCTTGGGGTCAAACCAGACTTCCGCCTTGGCCCGGACCTGTGGCAAGCTGTTTGCCACCAGGCAACGGAACCAGTGGGCCAGTGGATCCCCGTTCAGGAACGCCCGGTTAGGTGCCCCCGGACAGGCTATAACCTGGCCGTGAAGGCTTGCGGGGTTTCCCCTGTGAGCTGCACCGTCTTCTCCACACGGTAGAAAGGACTTCCCTCATTCATCCCATGGCCTCCAGAACTTCATTCCTGAGCTCCTCATACCTGCTCTGCCCCTTCTTACACCTGTCAGAGAGGGATTGGAGGAGCCTACTCTCCAGGGAGAGTAGCAGCATTTTGGCCTGCTCAGCACCATCGCAGTCGTTGATGCTGGCTGCCTGCTCTACTTCCCTGAAGTGGATTGAGGGGTCTCCCTTTTTCGGAGAGCTTTGGGATATGGCTCACCATAGCCCTAAGCTGTTGGGTGCTATAGGGTAACACGAACTGGTTTTGGAGGGGTCCCTCATCGTCGCCATTGACGTGTGGGCCGAACCTCCGATGCCGGGCTGGGCACATCGGTCCCGGCTCCGGCCTCTCCGGCGGTGGCTGCTCCACCTCCGCTCCCACCTCTGACACCACCCCACCTTGTTGCCAGACCTCGCTGAAACCTGGCGCTATGGGTGGTGGTCATGAGACCACCTGTTCCTTAGCCGGGTCATCCCTGGGCACTACCAGTGATGTTTGAACTGTCCTCCCCTCATTCCCCATAAAATCCGCCTGGCCTGCCTTCGGGCTTATGAGGCACACCATGCCTTTTGCCTTCCTCAGGGCCAAGCTCAGATTTTCTATCTGCTCTTTGCAGGGGCCATGATCTGCATCTTCAAACCCCTGTTCACTCGCTAGCTTGTAAGCTGCCTTTACCTCTTACTTTCTCCTCCTGTTCTCTAACTTGCCTTGCTAGGCGGGCGTTCTTTTCCCGCAACCTTAACTCATTACCCTTGGCTTCGGTGACTTGGCACTGTAGGTATTTCAACTGGGCCTTGTGTTCTCCCATTAAATGCAACCTCTCCTGATTCAGGGCCTGCAATGCTACCAGTAACTTCTACCCTGCTAGAGCCTTGTCCTGGATCTCCAGCGCTGACTCCTTTAACTCAGCTGCCTGTGCTGCAACGAGCCTGTCCAAAAGCTGGACCTGCTTTTTAAAACACATCTGCCAAACTGCCTTCTCCAGGGACTTCTTGTGCTCTCTCCCTTCTGTCCACTTAGCTGCGGCATCTACCGGATGCCCAGCCCTTAACAGAGTGGTGATCCACTTCTTCATGATATTCACCTTGCTAAACACTTAATCAGAAACCCTTTCCTCCATCATGGTTTGTGTGGTGTATGTGCCTTTAAGAGTACCTGTTTACTGTAGTGCCGGTAATGGCCACTCGGGCTATATAAGCCTGTATATTGTCTTGTATCTGTTAGTTCACCTCCAGACTTTGTTCAGTAAACACCTGTGAAACCAACTGCTGCCTTCCATGTCTCTATTAACACACGGATACAACAGTGGCGACGAATTGGAAACGGACCTACCTGCAATTCGGCAGCACCTCAAGGAGATCGATTCCTCAGATGAAAGTTGAAGAAAAGCAAGAAAGAAAAAAAAAACTGTGGTTTCACCAGCTAGCCGAGCTGGTGGCAGGTACTGCAATAATCCTTCCTCGGCGGCGGGCTGGGGCTCCATCGGCTGGCTCTGCAGCGGGGCCGAGCAGCGAAGGCGGAGGCAGAGACAGAGGGGGGAGCACTCGGGAGACGGCCGGCGCTGCAAAGCAGGTCGGCATTCGGACCAAGCAGAGGGGGGGAAAAGTCCCAAAGAATCCGGCGGGAACGAGTCTCCACCTGTAAATAAAAACCGCAGAAAACAGCGTTGTCAGCAGCAGCAGCGGCGGGAAAGCGCGGGAAGCGCCATTTTTTTCTGCAGGGAAGAAAGGAAAGCGCAGGAAGCGCCATTTTTTTTTCAGGATGACTAAGGCTGGCAATATTAATGCTTTCGATAACGATATAGAGGATTGGACCACATATGTGGAAAGAGTGGAGGTATATTGCACAGCAAATGGAATAGAAAATGATAAAAAGGCATCAGTATTTCTAAATCTAATGGGCGCAAGGACATACGGGCTTTTACGAAACTTAATCACTCCAGCCAAACCAAAGGACAAGAATTTTAAGGAGATTGTTGATACCCTACAGGAGCACTTAAACCCAACACCACTGCTGATAGCGGAACGATTCAAATTCTTCAAGAGGAATCAGCACAAGAATGAAAGTAACGCTGACTACCTCACCGAATTAAGGAAGCTATCAAAGCACTGCCAATTCGGGGCAGGACTGGCAGATTCTCTTCGAGACAAATTCGTCTGCGATCTCCTAAGTGAAGGAACACAGAAAGGGCTACTTTCTGAGAAAGATTTGACACTGGACAAGGCTTTCAGTATGGCTGTATCATACGAAGCAGCCGCAAGAGGAATTGCAGAGATACAGCAAAAGACACAGGACTTCGGCACCCATGAAATGACACAGGGTTTCGAGAGATGTTATCGCTGTGGCAGATCCACCCATGACCAGAGGGACTGCTGGTTCAAGGACAAAGCATGCAGGCAATGCGGAAAGATTGGACACATTGCACGTGTATGCCGATCTGGACACAAAAAATCCACGGACAGGAAAAAAATCAATAAGGAAAAGTACAGGAAGGTACAAATGATGACGGACAGTAGCTCCGAAGACCAGAAGAGCGATAGCGACTCCGGAAACAAGAGACTAAGCTGTCTCAAATTACATAATGTAATTGCCAAAGAAGATTACCAGACCATTTGGGTTACCCTCACGATAGCGGGGTCCCCAGTTAAAATGGAGCTAGATACAGGATCAGCTCTGACCGTCATAAGTCGACGGGATTACGAGCGGCTATTTCTGCATATACCTTTGAAAGACACATCCATTATCTTGAAAACATATACGGGGCAGAAAGTATACCCCAAAGGGAAAATAAGGGTGCCTGTTGTATACAACGGCAAAGAAATACAGAAGTTGTATTTATACATTCTGCAAGATGGTGGCCCACCGCTGTTGGGGCGTGAATGGATCAGGAAGATACGTTTAGACTGGCACTCCATTCAGGCACTGACGGTGACCAGTAAGAAAAAAAATGATGATGACGTCATACCTGAACGATTAAAAGACATCTTGGCCGACGCCAAGGAAGTGTTTAAACAGAAACTAGGAACCTTGAAAGGCATCACCGCCTCAATAAAAGTGGAAGATGCGGCAATTCCCAAGTTTTTTAAGGCAAGGCCGGTGCCATACGCAATTCGTCCAGCAGTCGAGGCAGAGCTGGAGAATTTGGAAAAGGCAGGCGTATTATCCAAGATAGATTGGAGCGAGTGGGCAACACCCATCATCCCGGTCGTGAAGAAAACGTTGAATAATGATAAATCTGAAGAACAGAGAAAAATATGCATCTTTGGGGACTTCAAGGTGACTGTAAACCCGGTTCTTCACATGGTACAGTATCCTCTTCCGAGGATAGAAGATATTTTCGCCTCACTATCCGGAGGGAAACGTTTCACCAAAATTGACTTGGCACAGGCATATCTACAGATGGAGGTTGAAGAGGCCTCTAAAAAGTATCTCACGATAAATACACACAAAGGCCTGTACCAGTACAATCGACTGGTTTTCGGAGTAGCATCAGCTCCAGCTATCTGGCAAAGAGCTATGGAGCAAGTCCTCCAAGGGATTCCGGGGACTCAATGCTACCTAGACGACATCCTTGTAACAGGAGAAAACGACAACGAGCACCTTGCCAATTTGGAGCAGGTGCTCACTAGGCTGAGAGAACGGGGCCTACGAGCAAATCGCCCCAAGTGCGAATTTTTCCAGAAACAAATATCATATTGTGGCCACATAATTAACGAGGGAGGGTTGCATGAGTCACCTGAAAAAATTGAAGCGGTCATAAAAGCCCCAGCACCTGAAAATGTCTCACAATTAAGGTCATTCCTGGGATTGATAAATTGCTATCAAAAATTTTTACCGAACTTGTCAACTCTCCTGCACCCTCTTAACGAACTGCTACAAATGGGAGTAATTTGGAAATGGAGCGAAGATTGTAAACGTGCCTTCCATAAATGCAAAAGCTTGATCACGTCCAAGGAAGTTTTGGCTCATTACAACCCATCACTGC
Source organism: Somniosus microcephalus (assembly GCF_052327205.1). Taxonomy (NCBI): domain Eukaryota; kingdom Metazoa; phylum Chordata; class Chondrichthyes; order Squaliformes; family Somniosidae; genus Somniosus; species Somniosus microcephalus. The sequence continues at coordinate 289,476,722 of NC_140988.1, forward strand.
CAATCAGACTGGCGTGCGATGCATCCCCTTACGGCATAGGAGCGGTATTATCGCATAGATTCCCTGATGGCTCAGAGCGGCCGATAGCTTTTGCGTCACGCTAATTGAACTCAGCTGAGCGTAACTATGCCCAGATCGACAGGGAAGCACTCAGCCTGGTATGGGGAGTGAGGAAATTCAACCATTACCTACACGGACAAAAATTTACCTTGTTGACTGACCATCAACCCCTCGTCTCCATATTCAACCCTAAAAAGGGTGTTCCCATTATGACAGCGCAAAGGCTACAGAGGTGGTCCCTTTTCCTAGGGGCACACCAATATGACATAGAATACAAAGGATCAAAACAGCATGGGAATGCTGACGGCTTATCGCACCTACCGTTGCCAACGGTAGAAGAGGCACCTACAGTAGACCCAGTGGAGATGTTCCACTCAACCATAGTGGAATGTCTACCAGTAACAAATTCTGCCATTGAAAAGGAAACGAGAAATGACCCGACTCTCTCACGAGTCTACGATTTAACGGTGAAGGGATGGCCAGCACATGGCGAACCACTGGTGCCAGCATTTTTGCAAAGAAGAGAACAGCTGTCAGTGTGCCGAGGAACCTTGATGTGCGGATCCAGAGTGGTGATTCCACCCAAACTCCAGGATAAAGTGCTAAAGGAGCTTCACGAGGGGCATCTGGGTGGAGTGAAAATGAAGAACCTAGCCAGAGCGTTTGTGTGGTGGCCAGGTATCGATGGAGACATCGAAGAAATGATCAAGAGCTGCCTAGGATGCCAGAAGGTCCAAAATGCCCCACCACAAGCCCCTCTACATCCATGGGAGTGGCCCTCATCTCCATGGCAAAGGGTACACATCGACTTTGCTGGTTCATTTATGGACTCAATGTTCTTAATCGCGGTTGATGCACACTCCAAGTAGCCGGAGGTAATAAAGATGTCCTCCACCACCACGGAAAAAACCATCACAGTATTAAGGACCATATTTGCCAGGAATGGGCTGCCTGAACAGATCTGTTCTGATAATGGACCGCAATTTGTGTCCGAAGAATTCAGGAAGTTCTTAAAAAACAATGGGGTTAAGCACTACATGTCCGCCCCATACCATCCCGCCACCAATGGATTGGCTGAAAGGTTTGTCCAGACCTTCAAGAAGGCCATAAAGGCCATGGGTAATGAAGACATAAAACTTCAGCATAAGGTAGATAACTTCTTGTTTGCATACAGGAATGCAACACATGTGGTTACAAACCAAACTCCCGCCATGATGTTCTTCAATAGAAGCCTAAGATGCCGGCTGGATTTGATCAAGCCAAACATCAGAAGGGACGTGGAGAACTGGCAATTTCAAGGCATGAATGAAAGGCCAACTAGAACCTTCCAGATAGGTCAACAAGTTTTGGCCCGGGGCTACCGTACCGAGAAATGGCAGCCTGGAACTATTTGCACACGACTAGGACCGCTGATGTATACCGTGGACATTGGAGAAAGCACAATAAGGCGCCATGCTGACCAGATCATAGAGTCATCCAAAAAGGGACAACCTACACCACAACTCTATATGCCTAATGATGAAGTAGAGATACCCATAGTACCTACCTCCAATCCGGTGATACTGGAACCAGATGAACCCGACACTGGCATTCAAGCCGAATCAGCCTTGCCAAAAGAACCTACTACACCACCAGAAACTGCTACACCACTGAGGCGTTATCCGGACCGAGTCAGGAAGCCTTCAGAGAGACTGACTTATAATTGATTAACTGCAGCAATGTGTAGATTATTGTTCTTGTAACATGTTAATTAATGATTACTTAAAATATTATGTACTGGTTGTCTAAAAGGGGAGGAATTGTGGTGTATGTGCCTTTAAGAGCCCCCTGTGTACTGTAATGCCGGTAATGGCCACTCGGGCTATATAAGCCTGTATATTGTCTTGTATCTGTTAGTTCACCTCCAGATTTTGTTCAGTAAACACCTGTGAAACCAACTCCTGCCATCCGTGTCTCTATTAACACACGGATACAACAGTTTATTCCTCTGAACCATTGCCTACTGTATCGCACCCCTGTTGCCAGAGTCCTGCCGCGGTCGCCATTTCTGTAGGGGGTGGTGTGTGCCCAGTCAGCTTTGCCTCTGACTGTCTTTTGAGCGGTTCAAATCACTCCCACACCCCTGGGTTCTAGACACCGGACTTAGGCACAGGCAGCGATACAGGAAATCATGTAAGAAAACCAACATTTTATTAAAAGCAGAATAAAACAATCTTATGAAAATTACTGGTATGAAAGTACAGGCATAAACAATTACACTTAAATGGGAATGGGGAACACACGGCACATCGAGGGAAAACAATTACATTAACAATCCCCTTATCCTTAATCCCACCCCTTATATCTAACTAGATTAAGCAATGAGGGGCCAGGAATTCATGCTCACCAATCCAAGACCTGTTGCTTTAATTGGGTTGGTTTTGAGGTCCGCTCTTGCTGTCCTTTGGGGTATCCCGTCACCACGTGGTCTCAGGGTGCGGTGCTGGAGCTGTTGATGCGAAGCACCCTCCTTTTCCTCAGCTACCGTCGTTGTCGAGTCGCAATGGGTTTTCTTCTTCTTCTCCCTCGGGCGGTCGTCGGCGGTAATGTTACGGGTCGGTTGGCAGTTTTTACCATCTAGAAAGATTTTACTATCCAAGCTTCAAACGCCAGTTTATTCGTCACGGGCACCGCTAACCATTCTTTGAACGCCAGCTTATTCTTTAACCGGGCTACTACTGTCCATGTGACAAATGCCAGCTTATAACTAGGTTGTTTGTCTTGACTTTTCTAACCATCCTTCGAATGCCAGCATATTCTTAAATTGGGATTTTACTGTAACGTCAATTTATTCACCAAACACCAGCTTATAACTGGGCGTTTGTCCCCAAATGCATCTTTCGCTGCCCTTCTCTGCCTTTACCGGTATACCTTCTTCTTCGTCTCGTCTCGTCTCGTCTGCCCGTTTGTGGCCTGTGTGTCCTGTGTGGTTTTGAACTCGGGTCTCGTTCTCCTCCCGCATTTGGCCCTGGTGTAATGGGCGTTCTTGGTTGTTGAGCGGCCCAGGGAGCGAGAAGAGAGCCCGCCACGAGGCCAGGGCACGAGAACGAGAGGCAGCAATCCAAAAGCCAAATGATAAGAGGCCGGAGCAAGAGTCAAGAGAGCGATTGCCACTGATGGGCCTACAATTATACCCGTTCTTCAACTCCTTATCTGTGTGCCAAATCAGGTCAGTCCATTATCTTACTTTTGGCGGGCTCGTTTAAACTGATCACAGCCATTTACTTTAACGACTTGTGGAGTGGTTGTCTCCGGGTCTACTGGCCCCGATGTCCTGGTTGTTTGTCATGGATGAAACTTAATTGTCCGCACCCTGACTTGATGGCTACTGTGAGCTGCTACCGATTAAATATGCAGAAACCTAATGGCCTCGATTCTAGGCCCATTCTAGCTTGATCTATTTCAAGTCGAATGAATGTATATTCTGTGTTTACTTTGGCTGGCTGGCTCCAGAGAGTCCTTTTCACAGATTCCTGCATTTTAAGTTTTGTCTCCGGGCCTGCCCGTCTGCAGAGCCCTGTTTTAAAAATCCTGTCGGTTTTGGTCACGAGGTTACAGAAGCCATTTTGGGTACCCTGTTTCTAATAACTTGTCCGAACAGGGTCCCTTGATCCATAATTTGGGGAGTGTGGGAATTTTGAGAACCCTGCACTTACACCAAGCAGGAGTGAACCCCCTCCTTCTTGAGGCGCTACCAATGAGTTTTGCGGTGCTACCTGCAACAGCGCCACCCGCATTGGCACATAGCATCGTGTTATTACAGGCCTCCCCCTCATATCCCGATTAAAGGGGAGAGGCCTAGTGCTGCACACACTGGGGCCCTGCTGGACCACCGGGGAGCGGGGTGCCAGGAAAACAGCCCGGCAATCAAGCTGAGCGATCGCTGCTGGCACCCTGAAGAAAAAAGTGGAAGAGGGCAGGTGCTGGCAGTCATCCAAAAAAAATGGCCGCCCGACACCTGTCCCAAAACTTGCGCTGCTGCGGCTGCAAAAACGCCACCCTGACCCTGTCGGACATATCGTTTGGCAATAGCTCAGGGGACGCAACCAAAGTTTGTGGCCGAGGCGTGAGCGGGACGCAAGCGGGACGCAAGCTGGATGCTTCGCACGGCGATGACATCATTGCCGGCAGCACAGCGCCGCGAGATGCTACTGGCTACTGCCGCCGCTAACCTCCCACTGAATTTCGCAGGAGGCATTAGCGGCACCGCACCCAGACGCTAGGAGCTTTGCGCTCCGTTAGTGCCCCCCCGGGGTGCTAACAGGAGGTGCAAATCAACCAAGTTTCACCCCCTATGATTCTGTGACCGGGCGAGTGCTTACTGCACTGAAAATGGCACTGGAACCAACAGAGTCACGATCAGGGGGTAAGTACTGCACTTCCATTTTAACTGTCTTACTGCCTCATTTCTGCCAGTTGAGACATGTTAAAATTGACCCCTTTGAATCTATTTTCTATGTTATCCATTGGTTTTACTTGTCTCTGTGATCCATTAGTTTCCCTAATAATAAGTCATGGATTGTTTTTCCTGTGGCCTGCCAGATGTAGATGGGAATCTTTCTGGATCACTAGACCTTGCATGATGTCAGAAGGCATACTTTATCCATTACAGACAAGAGGAAATATGTTAAGCACCACGTAAACTGCTAATCTAATCTGCAAATGGTTCTCCAAGAAATAAAAATTAAATAAATAAAACAGTGAATCAAGCAGAAAAGTCAAAGCCACATGCACTGGCAGTGAAACAATGTCAGGATGGTCCAAAATCTGAGTTAAGTGTCAAGGAAAACTAAATATGACAAAGAGCACAGCGATGTGACTGATGATTACAGTCGCGTGCCAGGTCACAATGAAATGAAGCTAAATCCAGAAGTACCACAGTAGTGCATTCCCCTAGTATTATGTGATAAAGAACATATGAAGAGAATGCAACAGAAAATGCTGGAAACAATCAGCAGGTCAGGCAGCATCGAGGAGAGGGAAACAGAGTTAACGTTTTGGGTCGAGGACCCTTCGTCACAACTAGAAAAGGTTATGAGGAGAGAGATTTTTAAGCATGTGCAGGGGCAGGGACAGGAAGGAGAGGAGGAAAGAACAAAGGGAGGGACTGTAATAGGCTGGAAGGCAGGAGAGATTGACTGACAAAGGGATGGTGGTGCAAGGCAAAAGGAGAAGGTAACGGGGCAAGTTAAGAAACAAAAGATGACTCTAAGAAACAAAAGATGACTCTAGATGAGCTGTAAATGGCGATGGCAGAATCATCAACAGCTGTCATGTGAGAAAAAAAGGGAAAAAATTATAGGGGCCGAGATTATAGTCTGAAATTACTGAACTCGATGTTAAGTCCAGAAGGCTGTAAAGTGTGCATTCGAACGATGAGGTGCTGTTCCTCAAGCTTACATTGAGCTTCGTTGGAACAGTGTAAGAGACCGAGGACCGAGAGATCAGAGTGGGAGTGAAGCAGAGAATTAAAGTGACAGGCGACCGGAAGCTCAAGGGTCACACTTACGGACTGAATGGATTATTCCGCAAAGCAGTCACCCAATCTGCATTTGGTCTCCCCAATATAGAGGCGACTGCATCGTGAGCAGCGAATACAGTATACTAAATTGTAAGAAGTACAAGTAAATCGCTGTTTCACCTGGAAGGAGTGTTTGGGACCCTGGACAATGGGAAGAGAGGAGGTAAAAGGGCAGGTGTTGCATCTCCTGCACTTGCACGGGAAGGTGCTGGGTGAAGGGGAAGGAGTGTTGGGGATGATAGAGGAGTGGACCAGGGTGTCGCGGAGGGAGCGGTCCCTTCGGAATGCTGAATGGGGGAGGGGGGGTTAAGGGAAGATGTGATTGGTGGTGGGATCATGCTGGAGGTGGCGGTAATGGCAGAGCATGATCCGTTGAATGTGGAGGCTGGTGGGGTGAAAGGTGAGGACAAGGGGAAACCTATTGTGGTTCTGGGAGGGAGGGGAAAGGATGAGAGCAGAAGTGCGGGAAATGGAGCGGACACGGTCGAGGGCCATGTCAACCACGGTAGAGGGGAATCCTCAGTTGAGGAAAAAGGAAGACATATCGGAAGCACATTGATGAATGTATTGGTGACATTTCCAGCTCTCGCCCTGAACTAGAAAATTTCTTCCCTTCCCTTCCTCGACTTCTCTGTCTCCATTTCTGCCGATAGGCTATCGACCAACATCCACTAAGCTCTGCAGTATTTTGCTATTGTAATCCACTATAAGACAACAGACTCCCACAGCTACCTGGACTGCACTTCCTCCCACCCCGGTTCCTGTAAGGACTCTATTCCATTCTTCCAGTTTCTCCATCTCCGCCACATCTGCTCTGACGATGCCACCTTCCATATTAGTGCTTCCGATATGTCTTCCTTTATCCTCAACTGAGGATCCCCCTCTACCATGGTTGACATGGCCCTCGACTGTGTCTGTTCCATTTCTCACACTTCTGCTCTCACCCCTGCCCCTCCCTCCCAGAACCATGATAGTGTTCCCCTTGTCCTCACCTTTCACCCCACCAGCCTCCACATTCGACGGATCATTCTGCGCCAATACCGCCACCTCCAGCGTGATCCCACCACCAAACACATCTTCCCATCCACCCCACTTTCAGCATTTAGAAGGGACCATTCCCTCCGCGACACCCTGGTCCAATCCTCTATCACCCGCAACACCCCTTCCTCTTTGCCCGACACCTTCCTGTGCAAGCGCAGGAGATGCAACATCTGCCCGTTTACCTCCTCCCTTCCACTATCCAGGGCCCCAAACACTCCTTCCAGGTGAAACACCGATTTACTTGTACCTCTTACAATTTAGTATACTGTAGTCGCTGCTCACAATGCAGTCTCCACTACATTGGGGAGACCAAAGGCAGATTGGGTGACCACTTTGTGGAACACCTCCGCTCAGTCTGTAAGCGTGACCCCGAGCTTCCGGTCACCTGTCACTTTAATTCTCCACTCCACTCCCACTCTGATCTCTCAGTCCTCGGCCTCTTGCAATGTTCCAACAAAGCTCAACGTAAGCGCAAGGAATAACACCTCATCTTTCAATTAGGCACATTACAGCCTTCTGGACGTTAAGGATGGTGTCAAATGAAAGAAAGGGTATACATTGTTGCGAAGATTAGTGGTAGGCCAGAAGATTGGGAAATTTTTAGAAACCAGCAAAGGATGACTAAAAAAAATATAAAGAGAGAGAAAATAGATTATGAGAATAAACTAGCAAGAAATGTAGAAACTCTTGGGGCTCGATTTTCATTGAGCCGTGGAGTCGGGCTTGGAGGCGTGTGTCGAAATCTCGACTCCGAGTAAGACTCTGAAACAAGTAAGTACCGTAAGATAAACAGAGCTTTATTTTTACTTGTATACAAGGAGAGCGTCCCGCTAAGTCAAAGGCTAGCAGAGACTCTCTGCAGAATTACAGATTAACAACATATTTATACAGTGAAGAAAACAAGTTCCATATGATCATGTATAAAAGTTAGTTAGTCAACTCTGTACAAAGTTATTTCAGTATTCATGCAGATAAAAGGAAACAAGATTAACCTTTAACAGAATTTTTCATTCTTTGACCAGATGTCATTATCACCTCTCAGTTTGCAAGCGTACAAAACGCGGTGCAGTTACCCAATAGTTCTGCAATGTATTGTTCTGGCAGTTTGTGATTAACTTATGCAATAGGTCAGAAGATTACGTTAATTGCTGCTGACTCGATTTTAGTCCAGCGGCAATGATACAAAAATACATTAGATGTCAAGTATCCATCAAGGGCAAAATCATATTTCCACACATGCGGGGGTTAAAATCACAAAAACTGGCGGTGGGGGGGGGGGGGGTGGTCGGGAGCCCCCCTGCCTGGTTCCCAACTCTGAGCAATTTTAACTCAGGCGTGTCTGATGGTCCTGACTCCGTCCCGCATCCAACGTGGGATAAACTATGGTGAAACCTGGCAGGAGCACTATTGGATTGCTGACTATCAACTGCAGGTCAACCATTAAAGAGGAGATTTGATCAGCCATCATTTGCAGGTGGCAGGACTTAGTGGTCTCAGGCCTGGGGCAACTTTTAGAAGGCTTAACCACACCTGGTTGGAGCCTCACACCCATCTCCAGTGTGGCCTCCTGGGAAACCCCTCTCGCCACTTTCACTCAGCGCTTCCTCAACGGAGGCATATACCAGAAGCATGGGAGCCATTTATTTCCTTCCCATCTGGGCATTAGAGGAGCTCGAACATCAGCTGCGGCAGCAGCAGCAGAACCAGGAACAACAGCAGCACCAGCAACAGCAGCAGCAGCAGAAGCGCCAGGCTGCTGCTCACCCACCTGAGGCTGCACAGGCCAGAAGGGGCCAGCGCCTGGAAGCCCGTCAGTGCAGGAGATACCCCCCAAACAGGTTCTACAGATGCAGGGTCAGCTATCTCAGCATGTCTGAGCAGCAGTGCCAAAGGCGGCTCCGACTTTCGCGAGAGGTAGTGACTGACATCTGCGCAATGCTACAGCAAGACCTGCTGCCCAGAGGACCAGGTGGACAAGCTTTACTAGTGGCTGTCAAAGTCACCACCGCACTCAACTTTTTTGCCTCAGGCTCATTCCAGGGATCAGCAGCAGACATCAGCGGCATCTCCCAGGCGGCCGCACACACTTGCATCACGCAGGTAACCAATGCCCTCTTTGCCCTCGCGCCCAATCACATCCATTTCACCAAGGATCGAGCAAGTGTCACGGCACGAGCGGTTGGATTAGCTCATCTGGCAGGCTTTCCAAGGGTGCAGGGCGTCGTTGACTGCACACATGTGGCCCTTAAGGCACCCCATCGCAATCTAGGTACTTTTGTCAACCGCAAGGGCTTCCACTCCCTTAACGTTCAGCTGGTGTGTGACCACAAGAAGGAAAATTTGCATGTTTGTGCCATTTACCCTGGCAGTTGCCATGACTCCTTCATACTGCGCCAGTCTAGTGTGCCTCCACTATTCAGTCCGCCAAGCCAACTTAACGGATGGCTACTTGTAGACAAGGGCTATCCCCTGAGGATATGGCTAATGACGCCGTTGAGGAGGCCAGCCAACGAAGCTGAGGAGCGCTACAACTCCAGCCATATTTCCACCAGAGCCATAATCGAGCAAACCATCGGTTTGCTGAAGATGTGCTTCAGATGCCTGGATAGATCAGGTGGAGCCCTGCAGTACTCAGCAGCCAGGGTCTCCAAAATCGTCGTGGTTTGCTGTGCACTTCACAACATGGCACAGCGTCATGGCTTGCAGATTCCTGAGGACCAAGTGGCTCCTCACATATCCTCCTCAGATGAGGAGGAGGAGGAGGAGGAGGAGGAGGGTGAAAATGAACATCCTGCAGAGGCCCATCAATCAGCGGCAGCATTACGCGAGAACATTGCTGCCCGGGATGCAAGGAACGCACTTATCCTGGCCAGATTTGCTTAGCCTAGTCAATCAAACACTTTTGCCTCGCAGCTTCTTACCAGAGCATTGACAATGGTCAAGAACCAGAGGATTCCTAGCACTCTGACCACCATACTGACAGTTGCAAATATTCCTAAGGCCACAATGTGGAAGTCCCAATAGCGAAATGACAGACGCCACAAATGCAACATTTGCTATCAGAATTTTTATGTACAATTATGACGTGACGGCATTTTTACACTAAACACAAAATTCCACCCAAGTGACTACCCTTGTGACTACTTGTGCTTTATCTTCCTCTTACGCGTGCTCCTACGTAGTGCTTCCCCTGTGGCTTCAGCAGATGAGGAGGCCCCTTGCTCACTTTGCTGCTGCTCCTGTCTCGATACCTTTGGCGGGCGCCCTCTGGGGTTGCGAGCCTGTGAGGGCTCGTCAACAGTCTGCTGCTCCTGATGCTGTGCAGGGGTTGAGACGTCTATCTCACTTGGGTGTGGACTCCGGTGGGGCTCTGACCGAGGTTTCTGCAGTGGCATGGAAGTGTGAGTGCTTGGAGAGGAGCCCCACTTCCTTGAGCTATGACACCAACCTCCCTCTCATGGGTCAGGTCCCCCTCAGCGCCTGCATGTGGCTGGAGAGCACCTTGCTGCATATCAGGGGGGCCATTGGGACCCGTATCTGCAATGGCAGTCCTACTCAGAAGGACTTCCATGAAGGTCTGGTTTCTCTGTTCAATAGATGCCCATCGCTCCTCAAGAGATGTCATCCTATTCTGAACAATGAACATGTTTTCCATACCCTGGCGACTAAACTCCTCCATGGCCATAGCCCTCCTCTCCTCTACCGTAGACATCCTCTCCTGTACGGTAGCCAGCCTTACCATGGAGGTAGCAATCATTTCCATGGAGGTAGCCATCCTTTCCGTGCTGATGCATTCATGCACCAATGACTCCACAAAGGCTCTGCTCATGTTCGCTATGGACTCCTCCATTCGCTCCACACTCGCAGCGACCCTAGAGACAAAACCTGCCAGAGACTCCTGCATCTGTGCCTGGAGTTCCATCACCTCTGATCTTATGGATGGACCCAGAGGCAGAGGGCCGACATGCTGCTGAGCCGAGCTGGCAGAGTCCTGCGCCCTCCGACTAGGACTGCTGTCCCTGTCTCCACGATCTGCTGATGCTCACTTGTGAGCTGTGATACACCAGGTGACAACACTACTCTATGTCCTGAAGGTCCCACTGAGGTGTGATTGTCTGCGCTGGTGCTGGGTGCGCTGAATTCTGATGACGTTGCACCCTCAGAGGTTGCAGCTTCCTCTGAGGAGTCTGGCTGCTCAGCCTCTTCTTCCTGGCTAGGGGGGACGGATGCTTGTGATGGCCCTGTGGGAGAGTAAAGGAAAGAGTCAGAGATGTGATGCAAAGGCTACTTGCACATAGCTTTTTGCAGGTGCTTATAAGTCCATCTGTTACAGCTTAACAATCATTATCAGCGACTCATGCAATGTCAAAGAGAGAGATGGGAAACTTTTCTCTTATGTAAGGGGTTTTCTCTTGCCAGGTCTCTCACTCTTGTGAGACCTCTCTCTCTTTTGCACAGTAATTTACCGAGTGGTTCGACCCACTCACCCCTTAGGTTCTGTACACTGGACTTTGAGGCAGGAACTACAATGCAGAGAATACTCTGTAGACCAAGTTTAATGAAACGAAGTGAAATTTTATTGCATAAAGGAAAAATTGAATGTAAGCCAAAATAAGATACATGGGAGGGAAAAACAAAGCATAATACAGTACTAACCAATATATCTACAGGCATATTGTACTTTACAAGCTTCACCATGAAATAGGGAAACACACAGAACATCGAGGGACAACAACTCATTGTTAATTATCCCTAAAATGCCCACCCCCTAAACCTAGCTAGATTAGATTATGAGGGGCCAGAAACATGCTCACCAGTCCCAGTTAGAAAAGTCTTCAAAACGTCTCCGATCCCAATCGTCTACCGAATCGTCTTCTTCTTCTGAGTCTGAACGGCCTCTCTACCGAACCCGAACTCCTAACCGAACTGCACCTTCTTCGGACCCCCGAACGATCTATCGAAAATGATCTCTAAAATGCTCTTCTTGCTCTTCGCACTGCTCTCTCTCCAACCTTGAACTCCTAATGGCTACCCCAGGTCTCCAGTTATACTTCTCATGGAGGTCCTTATCTCCCACCATATCAAGGCTAGTCTTTGTTTAACTTTTGGCAGGCTTGTAGCACAGAGGGGTAGCCATTGTGTTTAAAGTACTTTTGGGATGGCCGGTAACTGCCATCTCTGGTCTGGAATGACCTTGTATTGTCTTTAATGGGTCTTGATGTCCCCCTTTGAATTTGAGGCTGTTTCCCTTTGTCTGGGTAAATATTTTGATGGCCTTTATCTACAGGCCGATCTGATTGGATCTGCATCCAATCCATATGTATGGGGTTCTGTCTGGTTTTGCATTCTCCAAAATTGCATTCCAGAACTTACTGTGAGCTGAATCCACAAAAGCTGTCTGTGGACTGCAGGAACCATTCTAAAATGTCCCAAAAAGCTGGTCACGGGGTCTGGCGGCCATTATGTGTGCCCCTTTTTCTGGGCTTCTTTTAAAACAGTCTTTAAAATTAAGGCCTTTTCTGCCAATAGACCCTTATAGGACAATGTTCAATTTTGCGAATCCTACAGTCACCAGCTTACTGTGTTGCACCCGTCTGTCCATCCCCCATGCGCGAATCATCCTCAATGCCCATGATTTCCAGGACAGCCTCCTCCCAGTGGGTCAGGTGGGCTAATGAGTCTGTCCCTCCTCCTGTCCTGGCTCGCTCTCTCTTGTTGTGAGCTCTCTTTTCCTGCAATGAGGGAGACAAGTGGAGGTTGAGTGAGAATGAAGGAGTGAGTGTAGAGATTGCATAGCATAGATAATTAGAAGGAGTCAAAGATGGAGTGAGCTTGCAAGACCAAGGGCCCTCCCTGTGTGTTGTAAGTTATGTTCTAAGCATCAGAGTGATAGGGAGTGTGAGGGCTGCATGGTGGAATAGTTATGTGAATGTGAGCATAGAGAGAAAGGAAATGGGTAAGGGTGCATGGATGTCAGCGTCAAGTGGGATGTGAAGGCAGAGATTGCTAAAGCTGAGTGCTGGTGAGGAAAGGCAATGGGGATCAGATTGAGGGTGATGGGAAATTCATACTCACTTTTCCAGTGTGTTGAAGGTCATGAAACTTTTTCCTGCACTGTATTCAGGTTCTGCGGGTGACTCCCAAGGAGTTGACCTCCTCAGCCACCTGCATCCACACAGCCTTGGTCTGAGTGGGAGCCTCTTCCTCCCTGATGAAGGGAAGAGCATCTCCCTATTGGCCCTAGCCCCATCGAATATGCCTGCAGTGCCGCCTCGTCAATGCGAGGAGCTGATCTTGCCCTCCCGCTTGCCATCTTTCCTGCAGGTCCCTCTGACACCAAATGGAGAAAGCTTGGAAACTTGCAGAAGAAGCAAGGCTTGCTGTTGACCTTAAATGCAGCAGCAATTATGATGTCATCGGAGGGGACTTTCAGTCATGAAAAACCCATTTGCAAAGGCTTCCCACACATTGGAAATCAATTGGCCAATTGAGTTAAAATTGCATCAATCTCCCACATCCATTTAGATTCGTGTGGGAAACACGAAATTCGGATAACACGACAACGGCCCGCACCTGAGTTAAAATCCAGCCCTTACTGTCTGTTTTTACAATTATAAAACAGGAAGAGTGAAGCTAAAGTAAACGTTGGTCCCTTAGAGGATGAGACTGGGGAATTAATAATGGGAAACAAGGAAATGGCAGAGACTTTGAACAAATATTTTGTATCTGTCTTCACGGTAGAAGACACTAAAAGCATCCTAATAATAGTGGATAATCAAGGTGCAAAAGTGAGGGAGGAACTTAAAACAATGACTATCACTAGAGAAATTGCACTAGGCAAACTAATGGGACTAAAGGCTGACAAGTCCCCTGGACCTGATGGCCTGCATCCTAGGGTCTTAAAAGAAGTGACTGCAGAGATACTGGATGCATTGGTTGTAATCTTTCAAAATTCCCTAGATTCTGGAAAGGTCCCAGCGGATTGGAAAACTGCAAATGTAACGCCCCTACTCAAAAAAGGAGGGAGACAGAAAGCAGGAAACTATAGGCCAGTTAGCCTAACATCTGTCATTGGGAAAATGCTGGAATCCATTATTAAGGGAGTAGTAGCAGGACATTTAGAAAATCATAATACAATCAAACATAGAAACATAGAAGATAGGAGCAGGAGTAGGCCATTCGGCTCCTCGAGCCTGCTCCGCCATTCAATGAGATCATGGCTGACCATCCAAATTCAGTACCCTGTCACTGCTTTCTCCCCATATCCCTTGATCCCTTTAGCCTTAAGAAATATATCCAACTCCTTCTTGAATATATTTAATGAATTGGCCTCTACTGTCTTCTGTGGTAGAGAAATCCACCGGTTCACCACTCTCTGGGTGAAGAAATTCCTCCTCATTTCTGTCCTAAGTGGCTTACCCCTTATCCTTAGATGGTGGCCCCTGGTTCTGGACTCCCCGGCCATCGGGAACATCCTTCCTGCATCTAGTCTGTCCAGTCCTGTCAGAATTTTATAAGTTTCAATGAGATCCCCTCTCATTCTTCTAAACTCCAGCGAGTATAAGCCCAATCGAGCCAATCTCTCTTCATACGTCATTCCTGCCATCCCAGGTATCAGCCTGGTGAATCTTCGCTGAACTCCCTCCATGGCAAGAACATCCTTCCTCAGATAAGGCGAACAAAACTGCACACAATACTCAAGATGTGGTCTCACCAAGGCCCTGTACAACTGCAGCAAGACATCCTTGTCCCTGTACTCAAACCCTCTCGCTACGAAGGCCAACATACCATTTGCCTTCTTAACCGCCTGCTGCACCTGCATGCTTACCTTCAGCGACTGGTGCACAAGGACACCCAGGTCTCGTTGCACTTCCCCTTCTCCCAATCTATTGCCATTCAGGTAATAATATGCCTTCCTGTTTTTGACACCAAAGTGGATACCCTCGCATTTATCCATGTTATATTACATCTGCCATGCTTCTGCCCAATCACCCAACCTGTGCAAATCATTCTGGAGTTTCTCGGCATCCTCCTCACAGCACACACGCCCACCCAGCTTTGTGTCGTCTACAAACTTGGAGATATTACATCTAGTTCCCTCGTCTAGATCATTAATATATATTGTGAATAGCTGGGGTCCAAGGACTGATCCCTGTGGTACCCCACTAGTCACTGCCTGCCACTCGGAAAAAGACCCGTTTATTCCAATGCTTTGCTTTCTGTCTGCCAACCAGTTCTCTATCCAAGTCAATACCTTGCCCCCAATCCCATGTGCCTTAACTTTACACGCTAATCTCTTATGAGGGACCCTATCGAAAGCCTTTTGAAAGTCCAAATACACCACATTCACTTATCTATTTTAGCAGTTACATCCTCAAAAAATTCCAGTAGATTAGTCAAGCACAATTTACCTTTTGTAAATTCATGTTGACTTTGTCCAATCCTGTCACTGTTTTCCAAGTGCTCTGCTATTACATCTTTTATAATGGACTCTAGCTTTGTCCCCACGACCGATGTTAGGCTTACCGGTCTGTAATTCCCTGTTTTCTCGCTACCACCTTTTTTGAATAGTGGGGTGACATTAGCTACCCTCCAATCCATGGGTACTGTTCCAGATTCCATCGAATGTTGAAGATGATCAGGCATCAAGTAGAGTCAACATGGTTTTATGAAAGGGAACTCGTGTTTGACAAATTTATTAGAGCTCTTTGAGGATGGAATGAGCAGGGTGAATCAAGGGGAACCATTAGATGTAGTGTATTTGGATTTTGAAAAGGCATTCGCTAAGGTGCCACATGAAAGGTTACTGCACAAGATAAGAGCTCACGGGGTTGGGGGTAATATTAGCGTGGATAGAGCATTGGCAAGCTAACAGAAAACAGAAAGTCGGGATAAATGCGTCATTTTCAGGTTGGCAAACTGTAACTAGTGGGATGCCACAGGGATCAGTGCTGGTGCCTCAACTATTTACAATCTATATTAATGACCTGGATGAAGGGACTGAGTGTACAGTAGCCAAATTTGCTGATGATACAAAGATAGGTGGGAAAGCAAGTTGTGAGGATGGCACAAAGGGCTGGATTTTCCAAGCCCCGAGGAGGCGGCCATGGAGGCGGGACAGCCGGTAAGCTCAGAGAAAGTGGGGGCAGATGGCAAAGCTACCCCCATCCTGGCTCCGTGCCCTTTTGCCAGGAGGCGGGAAGATGTGCAGCTTCGGGTCACGTCTCCTGGAGGCAAGAAAGACATTTAATCCTTTTAACTGCCTGTTAACAGGTAGTTAACAGGCAGAAAAAAGGATTAGTGCCATTTTACCTTCACAGGTGAAGGCTTCCTGACCTCGGAGAACCCCACCGGGATAGAAGAGATGTGGAGGAGGTCTGCGGCGGTCGGAGGCACCTGGAAGTAAGGCGTAGAGGTGAGTGATGTGTGCAAGTGTGGAGTGGTAATTATGCAAGGTGAGTGATAAGTTTAATAAAGTGTTTACTTACCTTGTTTTCTTCCTACAGCCTTTAGCCGCGGTGGATCGCGAGCGCTGACATCCTGCTTGTCAATTTCACAGAATGACTGTTGGAACCTCTGTCCCTACAGCCATGTGAAATTTACAAATTTGAAAGGTTTGATGAGTCCTGAACAGGAGGACTCATGAACTAAAGAGAATTTCAGTGTTTGACAGCTTCACAGAGCTGTCAAATGCTGGCATTTCTTCTTTCAAGAAGTCTTGACAGATAGCACGTCTGACATTGACGTCATCTGTCAGTGACTTCCTCCCTAATTGGCCTGCTGAGCCCACAGGGTGGGCTTAACAAGCTCAATCAGGTGAAAATCCCTCTGGTTGATCAGGCGAGGATGGAGGCGGGACATTGACAAGACAAGCAGCTGTCCCACCTCTAACTCGCCTCCATTCACAAAATCCAGTCCAAAGAGTCTGCAAAGGGACATAGATAGGTTAAGTGATTGGGCAAAAATTTGGCAGATGGAGTATAATGTGGGAAAATGTGAGGTTATCCACTTTGGTAGGAAGAATAGAAAAGCAAAATATTATTTAAATGGAGAGAGACTACAGAATGCTGCGGTACAAAAGGATCTGGATATCCTTGTACATGAAACACAGAAGGTTACCATGCAGGTACATCAAGTAATTAGGAAGGCAAATGGAATGCTGGCCTTTATTGCTAGGGGTTTGGAGTATAAAAGTAGGGAAGTATTGTTGCCACTGTACAGGCCGTTGGTGAGGCCACACCTGGAGTACTGCGTACAGTTTTGGTCACCTTATTTAAGGAGGGATATACTTGCATTGGAGGCTGTTCACAGAAGGTTCACTAGGCTGATTCCTGAGATGAAAGGGTTGTCTTATGAGGAAAGGTTGAGCAGGTCGGGCCTATACTCATTAGAGTTTAGAAGAATGAGAGGTGATCTTATTGAAACATATAAGATTCTGAGAGGGCTTGACAAGGTAGATGCTGAAAGGATGTTTCCCCTCATGGGGGAATCTAGAACTAGGGGGCATAGTTTCAGGATAAGGGGTTGCCCATTTAAGATGGAGATAAGGAGGAATTTCTTCTCTCAGAGGGTCGTGAATCTTTGGAATTCTCTATCCCAGAGAGCTGTGGAGGCTGAATCAATGAATATATTCAAGGCGGAGATACACAGATATTTGAGCTACAGGGGAGTCAAGGGTTATGAGGAAAAGGCAGGAAAGTGGAGTTGAGGCCAAGATCAGATTATTGAATGGCGGAGCAGGCTCGAGGGGCTGAATGGCCTACTGCTGCTCTTATTTCTTATGTTCTTATGGACTTAACATTAAGTTCAACAATTTCAGACTATAACCTCATCCCCTATATTTTTTATTCCACTTTTTTTCTCACACAGTAGCTGTTGATAATTCAGCCATCGGCATTTACAGCTCATCTAGAGTCATCTTTTGTTTCTGTTCTTGTCCCATTACCTTCTCCTTTTGCCTTGCACCATCATCCCTTTTGTCAGTGAATCTCTCCTGCCTTCCATCCTATCACAGACCTTCCCTTTGTTCTTTCCTCCCCTCCTCCCTGCCCCTGCTTATAAATCTCTCTTCTCTAGCCTTTTTGAGTTCTGACGAAGGGTCCTCGACCCGAAACGTTAACTCTGTTTCTCTCTCCTCGATGTTGCCTGGCCTGCTGAGTGTTTCCAGCAGTTTCTGTTGTTAATTCAGATTTCCAGCATCCACAGGTTTTTGCTATTGTTGAAGAGAATGCATGTAATCAAAAAGGCCATAGAGCCAATACCAAAATTAGCTCTATGGTTGTGGTTGATATGAATAACTGATCAGATTTGCATATGCATTGATCTCAAGTCTTTAAAAAATCAATCACGAGGGAACATAACCCAATGTCAATTATTGAAAACATTAGACATCAACTTGCCGATTCACAATTCTTCTCCATCCTTGATGCAAAGTCATGACACTGATAATTAAGACTTAATGAAGAAAGCAGTAAATAACTATACTAATACCCCTTTTAGATGAAAGAAAGAAAGAAAGAAAGACTTGCATTTAGATGATGGAGATTCACACAGGTGCTATTCGCAATCTCACTACTGCAGGCAGATTTCAGTGAAAAGTTCATCAAGTCCTACATGAAATTGAGCGATTTGAGGTGATAGGTGTATTTTAGTGTTCTGAGATTTACAAGATGCAGAGATGCTGAGGGAAAAAAACTGATGTTCAATAAACACAATGCAAGTCACCGCTCCAAAAGTGTTGTATTTTGGACACAAAATGACTGCTAATTATCTTGAGCCAGATCCTTAAAAGGTTGAAGTTGTTGAAAATATGAAGCCACCAAAGATAAAAGCAGAGCCGCAGGTGATCATGGATATGTTGAATTGTGTTATTAAATTTGTCTTAAGACAAATGCAAGTTACAGAATTGATATATAATGTAATGGAACATGATATATTTTTCAAATGGAATGCCAACCTTACTAAAGCTATCGAAAGAAACAGAGAAACTGATCACAAAATCTCCAGGAACAGTGCTTTGACATCAGGAAAAGAGATTGCACAAGTTGATTCTTGTTAGATGCTGTGACCCTCCAAGATAGCAAACCTGTGGTTTCTATCCCCTGTTGTTCACTGAAGGAATTACATACAAACAGAGATGTTGGGTATTATGAATGTCTGCAGAAAATTCCATCAAAATATATAAATGCAGTGTCAAAGTGGAAACTAACCACAAACCTTTTGAGGGCATCATAATAAAGCCATTATCTGCAGCACTGCAGCTGAAAAACATGATTGTAAAACTCAAAGTACAGTTTTGATGTCCTGCAAAAGTCAGGGAAATTCATCCCAGTTGTAGACTGCTCTCAAGAATTGTATGAACCAAACCATGAAGCAAAAGGAAGAAGAACTCAGCAATAAAATGTTGGAAATACAAGACAAGATTGCAAAATATTCTATACTGCAAGAACTGATTGTCTTGAGAAAGTAATTATCAATAATGTCAGGAAGGCTGAAAGTCAAGTTGGTTGTACCTAATAAAGTGGGCTGTGGAAAATGATATTACACTGAAAGGCAGAAACAGCATTATACTAAAGTCCCTGAGGTCATAGATCCTAGAAAACATAAGAACATAAGAAATAGGAGCAGGAGTAGGCCATTTGGTCCTTCGAGCCTGCTCTGCCATTTAATAAGATCATGGCTGATCTTCTACCTCAGTCCACTTTCCTGCACTACCCCCATATCCCTTGATTTCCTTAATATTCAAAAATCTATCAATCTCTATCTTGAATATACTCAACGACTGAGCATCCACAGCCCTCTGGGGTAGAGAATCCAAAGATTCACCACCCTCTGAGTGAAGAAATTTCTCCTCATCTCAGTCCTAAATGGCTGCCCCCTTATTCTGAGACTGTGACCCCCAACCAGGGGAAACATCCTCCCTGCATCTACCCTATCAAGCCCTGTAAGAATTTTGTATGTTTCTGTTAAGTCTGTGTGTTATATTGAGAATTACTACACAGACCACAAGAGTAAACTTTAACAGGTCTTTACTAGTTGAAGGTCAGGGCGGAACTGCCCAATAAATCATTACACAGCACTTATATACCGGTGTGGTCACCACCGGTATTACAGTATACAGCAGCCAAGATAAAGTAGTGCAACCCTTAAAATAGTTCTCTTAAAGGTGGAACGGTTACATACACTACAATCCTCCCTTTTTAGGTTAACAGTATGTCTTCCCATTAAACATAACATCATAACATATATACACAACTTAATGTAAAAACAGTTCACAGATTCAGTCTCTCTGGAGGCTTCCTGACTCGGTCCGGATAACGCCTCGGTGGTGTAGTAGTTTTCGGTGGTGTACTAGGTTCTTTTGGCAAGGTCGATTCGGCTTGAATGTCAGTGTCGGGTTCATCTGGTTCCAGTATCACCGGATCGGAGGTAGATACTATGGGTATCTCTGCTTCATCATTAGGCGTATAGGGTTGTGGTGTAGGTTGTCCCTTTTCGGATGACGCAATGATCTGGTCAGCATGGCACCTTATTATGCTTTCACCAATGTCTACGGTGTACATCAGCGGTCGTAGTCGTGTGCAAATAGTTCCAGGCTGCCATTTCTCGGTACGGTAGTCCCGGGCCAAAACTTGTTGACCTATCTGGAAGGTTCTAGTTGGCCTTTCATTCATGCCTTGAAATTGCCGGTTCTCTACGTCCCTTCTGATGTTTGGCTTGATCAAATCCAGCCGGCATCTTAGTCTTCTATTGAAAAACATCATGGCGGGAGTTTGGTTTGTGACCGCATGTGTTGCATTCCTGTACGCCAACAAGAAGTTATCTACCTTATGTTGTAGATTTATGCCTTCATTACCCATGGCCTTTATGGCCTTCTTGAAGGTCTGGACAAACCTTTCAGCTAATCCATTGGTGGCGGGATGGTATGGGGCGGACGTGTAGTGCTTAACCCCATTGTTTTTTAAGAACTTCCTGAATTCTTCGGACACAAATTGCGGTCCATTATCAGAACAGATCTGTTCCGGCAGCCCATTCCTGGCAAATATGGTCCTTAATACTGTGATGGTTTTTTCCGTGGTGGTGGAGGACATCTTTATTACCTCCGGCCACTTGGAGTGTGCATCCATCGCGATTAAGAACATTGAGTCCATAAATGGACCAGCAAAGTCGATATGTACCCTTTGCCATGGAGATAAGGGCCACTCCCATGGATGCAGAGGAGCTTGTGGTAGGGCGTTTTGGACCTTCTGGCATCCTAAACAGCTCTTGGTCATTTCTTCGATGTCTCCATCGATACCTGGCCACCACACGAACGCTCTGGCTAGGTTCTTCATTTTCACTCCACCCAGATGCCCCTCGTGAAGCTCCTTTAACGCTTTTTGCTGGAGTTTGGGTGGAATCACCACTCTGGATCCACACATCAAAGTTCCTCGGCACACTGACAGCTGTTCTCTTCTTTGCGAAAATGCTGGCAACAGTGGTTCTCCATGTGCTGGCCATCCCTTCACTGTTAAATCGTAGACTCGTGAGAGAGTCGGGTCATTTCTTGTTTCCTTTTCGATCGTAGAATTTGTTACTGGTAGACATTCCACTATGGTTGAGTGGAACATCTCCACTGGGTCCACCGTAGGCGCCTCTTCTACCGTTGGCAACGGTAGGCGTGATAAACCGTCAGCATTCCCATGCTGTTTTGATCCTTTGTATTCTATGTCATATTGGTGTGCCCCTAGGAAAAGGGACCACCTCTGTAGCCTTTGCGCTGTCACAATGGAAACGCCCTTTTTAGGGTTGAATATGGATACCAACGGCTGGTGGTCTGTCAGCAGTGTAAACTTCTGGCCCTGCAGGTAATGATGAAACTTCTTTACTCCCCACACCAGGCTGAGAGCCTCCCTATCTATCTGAGCATAATTGCGCTCAGCGGAGGTCAATGATCTGGATGCAAATGCGACTGGCCTTTCCGAGCCATTTGGCAACTTGTGTGAGAGTACTGCTCCAATACCATAAGGAGAAGCGTCACAAGCTAAACGAATATGTAGCGTTGGGTTGAAGTGAGCCAACACTTCCTCTGAGGTGATCAATGTCTTGCTTTTGCGAAAGGCCTTCTTACAGTCCTCGCTCCACTTCCATGGTACTTCTTTCTGCAGAAGAGCATTCAGCGGGTGCAGCACCGTGGATAGATTTGGCAGAAACTTATGGTAATAGTTAATCAACCCTAGGAACGATCTCAACTGGGATACATTTTCTGGTGCGGGAGCCTTCACAACAGCTTTGATCTTGTCAGGTGACTTGTGCAGCCCCTCCTGGTCAATGACATGACCACAGTACGAGATCCGTTTCTGAAAGAACTCACATTTCTGGCGATTAACTCGAAGGCCATATTCCTTCAACCTGGTGAGCACCATTTTCAAATTTGCAAGGTGTTCCTCATCGTCATCTCCTGTAATCAGGATATCGTCCAAGTAACATTGAGTGCTTGGAATTCCCTGTAATACCTGCTCCATGGCCCTCTGCCAAATTGCCGGAGCTGAAGCCACTCCAAAAACCAGTCTATTATATCGATACAAGCCTCTGTGCGTGCTGATAGTGAGATACTGGCGCGACTCTTCCTCAACTTCCATCTGTAAGTACGCTTGCGCCAGGTCTATCTTGGTGAAGCGTTTCCGTCCAGACAATGAAGCAAAGATATCCTCAATCCGCAGAAGCGGATATTGCACCATGTGAAGCACTGGATTAACTGTGATCTTGAAGTCTCCACAGATGCGGACCTTCCCCGGTTCCCCTGGCTTGTTACTCGATGAACGCTTCATGACGGGAACAATGGGCGTGGCCCACTCACTCCAGTCCACCTTAGACAGTACTCCTGAACGTTCCAGCCCTTCCAGCTCAGCTTCCACAGCAGGTCGTATCGCATACAGTACCGGTCTGGCTTTGAAAAATTTTGGGTTTGCATGTTCTGCAATCTTGATTTTTGCATTAATTCCTCTCAGTGTTCCCAGTCCCTGTTGGAACACCTCTTTAGCCTCATCCAATATTCTGGACAATCGTTCAGGTTTGACATCTTCTTTTCCGGAATCTACCGTTATTGCGTTTAGAGAGTGCCAGTCCATATTTATTTTCCTGATCCACTCCCGTCCCAGAAGTGGTGGACCTCCCTCAGGTAGTACATATAAGTCCATTCCTTGGTGTTCTTTGCCCTTGTGTATCACCTTGACTTTTATCTTTCCGATGGGGTATACTCTTTGCCCCGTGTATGTCTGCAATACTATCTCCGTATCTCGTAGGGGAATATGTTTGAATAACTTTTTGTAATCTTGCTTATTCATGACCGTCAACGCCGATCCGGTGTCCAATTCCATCTTCACTTGGACTCCTGCTATCTGCAGTGTGACCCAGATAGTTTGTCGGTCAGCTTCCTTACTCACGTTGTGAATTCTCAGACTACCCAGTTCCTTGCTGTTGGAGTCTGAATCTGAATTCTGTTCATCCGAACTCTTCTCAGCCACCTTATGTACCTTTCTGCACTTTTCCTGAGGTGACTTTTTGTTGCTGGTCTTCTTTCCTGACCGGCATACTTTAGCTATGTGACCAAGCTTGCCACATTTTCTACATTCCTGGTTTTTAAACCAGCACTGGTTCTGATCGTGTGTTGTCTTCCCACAACGATAACATTTCGTTGTACCCGAAGCCATTTGATCTACGCTGAGTACCGCTGCCTTCAGCTGCATTTCCGCGGTGCCTCTCGCTGTGGCTTCGTGCGATGCTGCAATAGTGACGGCCTTATCAAGTGTAAGATCATTCTCTTCAAGCAACCGCTTTTGTGTTCCTTCTTTCGACAATCCACACACGAATTTGTCTCTCAGTGCCTCTGTCAGGCTTTCCCCAAACTGACAGTATTTCGCTAGCTTGCGCAGTTCAATTAAATACTCCGCGTTGCTTTCCTCTTTCAGTTGCGTTCTCGCATAAATAATCGTTCCGCTAACATCAGCGGTGTGGGGTTCAAATGATTCTTCAGGACAGCAACAATCTTAGCGAAAGTCTTATCCGCCGGTTTAGCTGGTGATAGAAGATGCTTCAATAGCCCGTATGTCTTCGCACCCATTGAGTTTAGTAAGGTTAGTGCTTTATCTTCATCTGATATTTTATTTGCCTTACAATATATCTCTATGCGTTCTACATACGTGGCCCAAGCTTCCACATCGGGATCGAAATCGCTGATGTTACCACACTTAGGCATCCTCGCGATCTTCTTGAGAAACAGAAGAATTATATTTTGATTTTTTTTCCTTTTACAAAATGGCGGTTTCCCGCGCTCGTCTTCTTCCCCCGCCTACGAAAATGGTGGCTTCCCGCGTTTGCCTTTCTCACCCGCTGGCTGTAATGGCGATTGCCGTATTGCTGCGTTCGCCCTCCCCAGCGGTTTGCAATCGTGCCTCCCAGCCCCTCTTGCAGTCCGGTCCTTCCCCCCCCCGGCTGCGGCTGAGTTCTCCGCGGTTTTTTAAAAATTTTCTCCCGCACCTTACGATCGTCCCGGTCGCTGCGCCTCGCAGCCTCGGTAGCTGCCCGGCCTTTTTCACCGGTCGCGGTCGAGCTCTCTCTCGACGCTGTTGCGTCTCCCAGCCCGCTTGCAGCCCGGTCTCTCACACCGGCTGCGTTTGCCGTCACCGTGGCTTCTGTGCCTTACGCTGCCCCAGTCTCAGCGCCTCTGGCCCCGACTTCTGTCCGGCTCTTGTCCCCGGCCGTGGTCGAGTTCTCCGCCCTTATATCCTCCGTTTTTTTTATTTTCTCCCCTACTCACAGTCAACGTGGCCGACTTGCTGCTTGTCGCTGATCGGCTCACCCACCACCGTGATAGAAGGGACGATCACTGCCTGTTGCTGATGGAAGGCTTCGTGTCAGAATTCTTCCTTCTTCCTTTGCTCTGCAGACCCGAGTCTTTTCTCAGCAGAATGATGAGGGCGGATGCCTCCTCTCGACGCCCGTTAAACTGCCTTGGATGTATCTCTGCCGCAGGGTAAGATCGTACTCGTCGCCACTGTTAAGTCTGTGTGTTATATTGAGAATTACTACACAGACCACAAGAGTAAACTTTAACAGGTCTTTACTAGTTGAAGGTCAGGGCCGAACTGCCCAATAAATCATTACACAGCACTTATATACCGGTGTGGTCACCACCGGTATTACAGTATACAGCAGCCAAGATAAAGTAGTGCAACCCTTAAAATAGTTCTCTTAAAGGTGGAACGGTTACATACACTACAGTTTCAATGAGAGCACCTCTCATTCTTCTAAACTCTAGAGAATATAGGCCTAGTCTGCTCAATCTCTCCTCATAGGACAGTCCCCCCATCCCTGGAACCAGTCTGGCAAACCTTCGTTGCACTCCCTTTATGGCAAGTATATCCTTCCTTACCTTTACTCTTATACTCAAATCCTCTTGTAATAAAGGCCAACATACCATTTGCTTTTCTAATTGCTTGCTGTATCTGCATGTTAACTTTCAGTGATTTGTGTACAAGGACACCCAGGTCCCTCTGAACACCAACATTTCCCAATCTCTCACCATTTAAAAAATACTCTGCTTTTCTATTTTTCCTACCAAAGTGGATAATTCACATTTCTCCACATTGTATTCCATTTGCCATGTTCTTGCCCATTCACTTAGCCTGTCTATATCCCCTTGAAACCTCCTTGCATCCTCCTCACAACTTACATTCTCACCCAGCTTTGTATCATCAGTAAACTTGGATATATTACATTTGGTTCCCTCATCCAAATTATTGATATAGATTGTGAATAACTGAGGCCCAAACACTGATCCTTGTGGTACCCCACTAGTTACAGCTGCCAACCCGAAAATTACCCATTTATTCCTACTCTCTATCTTCTGCCTGTTAACCAATCCTCAATCCATGCTAGTATATTACCCCCAATCCCATGAGCCCTAATTTTGTTTCATGCCTTCTGAAAATCCAAATACACCACATCCACTGGTTCCCCCTTAACTATTCTGCTAATTACAACCTCAAAAATCTCTAATAGATTTGTCAAACACGATTTCCCTTTCATAAATCCATGTTGACTCTGCCTAATATTATTATTTTCTAAGTGCCCTAAGTGCAAAGAGACCTGGGTGTTCTTGTGCAACAGTCGCTGAAGGTAAGTATGCAGGTGCAGCAGGCGGTTAAGAAGGCAAATGGTATGTATGTTGGCCTTCATAGCAAGAGGGTTCGAGTACAGAAACAAGGATGCCTTGCTGCAGTTGTACAGGGCCTTGGTGAGACCGCACCTTGAGTATTGTGTGCCGTTTTGGTCGCCTTATCTGAGGACGGACGTTCTTGCCATGGAAGGAGTGCAGCGAAGATTCACCAGGCTGATACCTGGGATGGCAGGAATGACGTATGAGGAGAGATTGTGTCGATTGGGCTTGTACTCACTGGAGTTTAGAAGATTGAGAGGGGGTCTCATCGAAACCCATAAAATTCTGTCAGGCCTGGACAGACTAGATGCAGGAAGGATGTTCCCGATAGCCAGGGAGGCCAGAACTAGGGGTCATAGTCTAAGGATAAGGGGTAAGCCATTTAGGACTGAGATGAGGAGGAATTTCTTCACCCAGAGAGTGGTGAACCTGTGGAATTCTCTGCCACAGAGGGCGGTGGAGGCTAGTTCATTAAATACATTCAAGAAGGAGTTGGATATATTTCTTAAGGCTAAAGGGATCAAGGGATATGGGGAGAAGGCAGGGACAGGGTACTGAATTTGGATGATCAGCCATGATCTCATTGAATGGCAGAGCGGGCTCGAGGGGCCGAGTGGCCTACTCCTGCTCCTATCTTCTATGTTTCTATGTTTACCACTTCCTTGATAATAGATTTTAGCATTTTCCCTACTACTGATGTCAGGCTAACTGGTCTGTAGTTCCCCGTTTTCTCTCTCCCTCCTTTCTTAAATAACGGGGTTACATTTGCTACCTTCCAATCCGTGGGACCCATTCTAGAATCTATGGAATTTTGGAAAATGACAACCAATGCACCCACTATCTCTATAGCTAACTTTTTCAAAACCCTAGGATGTAGGACATCAGGTCCAGGGGATTTATTGGCTTTCAGTCCCATTAATTTCTCTAGTACTACTTTTTTATTAATTTCTTTCAGTTCCTCATTCTTGCTAGACCATTGATTCTCCACTATTTTTGGGAAGTTTTTTGCATCTTCTTCCGTGAAGACAGACACAAAATATTTGTTTAATTTCTCTGCCGAAGTCACTTTCAAACTCAATATAAAATTCTATCATATTTTATGGTCATTCTTCCCTAAAGGCCCCTTTACTACAAGGTTATTAATTAACCCTTTCTTATTGCTCAATGCTAGATCTAAAATAGGCGGTACCTCAACATACTGATCTAGAAAACTATTTGCACACATTCTATGAATTTGTCCTCCATACTATTGCTGCAAATTTGGTTTGCCCAATCTATATGTAGATTAAAGTCCCCCATGATTACTGTATTACCCTTTTTACATGCGCCTCTAATTCCCTGATTTATACACTGCCTTACATTACAACTACTGTTTGGGGGCCTATAAACAACTCCCACCAATGTTTTCTGCCCCTTGCTGTTTCTTAGCTCCACTCAAACAGATTCTACTTCTTGATTTTCAAAGCTAAGGTCCTTTCTCTCCTGTCTTTGTCCCATCCTTTATTATCAGGGCTACTCCTCCTCCTTTTCCATTTTGCCTATCCCTTCTAAAAGTTATTTATCCTGGAATATTTAGTTCCCAACTGTTATGTTCATTAATAACTAGTCGTTTTTATTAAGAACAGCTAGCTTTTGCTAGACACTTTATTGAGCACATATGGACTAGGTACAGTATCTGTAGAGGCATCCATCTTGACTGCTGCCTTGTGGGTAGCCTGGTGCATCGTGGGTAGCCCACTCTTATATACATACAGCACCACCTAGTGTACCATTCCAGAATTACAGGTTGCTGGTCATTACATCCCCCTTTCTTTGAGGTTAAACAAAATCAGTATCAATCAATCATAACAACATAAACATCTTCAACAGTCAATACATTTTCAATGTAGTTTTCTTTTTACTCAAAGATTAAGTCTATCAGGCTTTTTTACTTCACGTGTGGATCTTCTCAGCACAGGTAAGTCTGATGTGTTTTCATGAGAGCCTGTATGTGTATTTGTGTTAGATTGTTCTGGTGGTGAGTGACAAGATTCAGTTGCGGCATTGTCATCGATTTGCTCTTCGATAGTCTCTTGTGTTTTTAGGAGGGAACGGCGGTTCCTCCTGAGAATCTGTCCTTCCTCAGTTCTAAGAGTGTATGACCTTGGTCCTACTTCCTCAAGAACTGTAGCTTTCCTGTTCCATGCATCTGGATCTTCAATCCTGACAACATCATCCCTTGTCAATGGTTTCAGAGTTTTGGATGACTTGTCATAGTATGATTTCTGTTTCAGCTTTAACAGTTGAAGTCTCTGTCTCAGTTCCCTACTCTGCTTTTCTTTTGCACAGCAGGGTAGTGTGGTATGCAACTTGCGACCCATTAGGATATCAGCAGGTGAAGAACCAGAGTCTAATGTTGAGGCTCGGTAGCTCAGCAGGGCGAGATAAGGATCAGACTTGCTTTCTGTCGCTTTCTTCAGTAGCTGCTTGAGAACTTGAACACCTTTCTCTGCCTTACCATTTGACTGAGCATACAGAGGACTGGATGTGATGTGCTGAAAGTCATACTGTGCTGCAAACTGTTGCCACTCCTTACAGTTGAAGCACGGACCATTGTCGCTAACGGCAATCCTGGGAATTCCATGTCTGGCGAAGATGGATTTCACATGCATTATGACACTGCATGCTGTGGTGCTTGAGAGCAGCGCCATCTCAGGATAGTTAGAATAGTAATCAATCACTATTAGATAGTCTTTACCATTCAAATGAAAAAGGTCCATACCAACCTTTTGCCATGGTGCTGTTGGTATGTCAGCTACTATCATTGGTTCCTTTGTTTGTTTGTTTTGGTGTTTCTGACATGTCTCACATTTGCGATAGTGTTCTCAATGTCCTTATTTATGCCAGGCCAATAAACAGTGTCTCTTGCTCTCCTTTTGCATTTTTCAATTCCGAGGTGTCCCTCATGAATCCTTTTGAGCATGTCTTGACGTAGAGCCTGTGGAATGACTATTCTGTTCTGTTTTAGTAATAGTCCACTTGCGACACTCAATTCTGACCTTATGTGAAAATATTTTGGACAGGAACCTTTTGGCCAACCATGATGAATGTTCTCTATTACTGTTTGTAATACTGTATCTTGTACTGTTTCTTCTGCTATTTGCTTTGATTTTGTGTCTGACACGGGCAGCGCAACAGTGACCATACTCACATGAACATCCACGTCTTCTTCAGTAGAGCTCACATGACTCATTGTGGGTGCTCAGGATAGTGCATCTGCTAACACTATGGCCTAGAAATTGGGTTTTGGCTTAGCCAGGGCTTTAGCGCCGGAAGTTAGTGCCGGCGCTAAGTCCCCCTGCGCGCACCAAAAATTCAGTAGCGCCGCGCCCAAACGGCTGCAGGCGCTACTGAAGGGTCTTAGCGCCTGGAAAAGGGCGCTAACTGCCGTTTAGCGCCGCAATTCCGGCGCTGCGGCACCCGATGCGGTGCGGCAGGCTGGGGAAGTGCAGGCCTCCTCCTTCCGTTAAGGAGGAGCTGCCTGCACCCGGCCGCGGCCCGCGCAAATCTGTTTAAAAATGAGCCCGGCACCTCGGACAAGTGCCGGGCTTGCATCTGTTCCGGGGGGGGGGGGGGAGAAGTCCGGGGAGGGAGCTGCAGGCAGGCGGCCGGCGGGAAAGCGGCCGGCCGCCGCGGGGCCTTTAATGCGCCGGCGCAAACACATGTTGGACTCTGTTGCCAGAGTCTTAGTTGCGGCTGCCACGGGCGAGGCGGCCGCAACTGAATTTCGGCGCTGGGGCCCGTCGGCATGGCAACCGGGACGCTGCGCACACCGATGACGTCATCGGTGCCGGCGCAGCGCTATCGGTGCAACGCCGCTTTAGGGCCCCAGGGAATTTTTCAACTGGCCATAACTCTGGCGCTAGTCCCTCTAGCGCCTCAAAAGCGGCGCTAAGGCTAGTGAATTTCTAGGCCAGCGAGTACAGGTGTGGTTGTCAGCACTGTTTTGAGGTTCATCCATTCTTGTTCATGTCTTTCTGTCCATGCGAACTCATTTGTTTTATGTAGCAGGTCTCGCAGACAGGTTGTCTTGGCTGATAAGTTAGAAATGAACTTTCCAATGAAGTTTATCATCCCCATGATGCGTAGTGCTCCTTTTTTGTCAGTGGGTCGGGGCATTTTGAGTATGGCGTTTACTTTTTCCATATCTGGCTCTATTCCTTTACCAGATAGAATATCTCCTAGGAAAGTGACTTCCTGGACGCCAAACTGACACTTGGCTTTGTTGAGCTTCAGTCCATTCCGGCGTATGCTCTGTAGCACTTTAGTCAGTCGCTCATTGTGTTCTTTCAGTGTGGAGCCCCAGACGATGATGTCATCAACATAGACCCGGACTCCTTCCAGACCTTCAATTATGTGTTCCATCACTCTATGAAAGATTTCAGATGCAGATATTATCCCGAAAGGCATTCTGAGGAAACAATACCTGCCAAATGGTGTGTTGAAGGTACAGTATTTGGTGCTCTCTTCATCCAGTTTTAGTTGCCAAAATCCTTGTGAGGCATCGAGCTTTGTAAAGTATCTGGCACCTGACATTTCATTGGTGATTTCTTCTCGCTTGGGAATCTGGTAGTGTTCATGTTTTATGTTTGCATTTAAGTCCTTTGGATCCATGCATATTCTTAGATCATTGTTCTTTTTCTTTACACATACCATGGAGTTAACCCAGTCTGTTGGCTCTTCAACTTTCCTGATGACTCCTAGTGTGGTCATTCTGTCCAGTTCATTCTTGAGCCGGTCACGCAGGGGTGCTGGAACTCTTCATGGAGCATGTACCATTGGCTGAGCATCCTCCTTTAGCTGGATCTTGTAAATGAATGGTAGAACTCCAAATCCTTTGAACACATCCTGGAAATTATTTACTACAGAATCCATTGAGTCATCTGGTCTGCTTATGGCACAGTGTATACGGTATACTCTCTTGACCAGTTCGAAGTCCTCACAAGCTTTGTCACCCAGTAGTGAATCAAGTCCTTCAGCCACAACAGAAAACATGAGATGATGCACTTTGTCTTTGACTGTCACTTTAAGTCTGCATACACCTAAGCTATCTATTTTCTGTCCATTATAGTCTTTCAGTAGTACTGACTTTTTCTGTATTTTGGGCTTTTCTTTCATGTATTTAATGTCACTCATACTGATTAAGTTTGCTTTTGCCCCAGTGTCCAGTTTCAATGTAACTAATGCTCCATTTACCTGCAGTGGGACCATCCATTTGTCCTCTTTTACTGCATTAATTTTATGTTCAGCATTGTCCATATCTGCGGGCTGCACGTTTTCTGTATCATTTTTGACATTGTCACATGACACCATTCGTACAAAAAATGTCTCACTTAAATCAGTGTCCTCAATCACATTAACTCGTTGCCCTTTCTTTGTTTTTACTTTTGAAAAGCATTGTTTGGCAAAGTGACTCTTTCCGTTACACTTTGTGCACATTTTTCCAAATGCTGGGCATTGTCTTAACTGGTGTTTGTAACCACAGCGTTTACAATTAAAAATGTCATCCTCCGATTGCTTTTCATTTCTGTTCTGCCCACGTTTCTTCCCCTTGTAGGACACAGCACCGACAGCAGCATTATCACTCATTACAATCGCATCATTATTGATTTCACTGAAAGTCTTCGCGTGCTTTTGAGCTAGCTCGCTGGCTTGGCATATTTTCACAGCAATTTCCAATGTTAGTTCAGTTTCTCTCAACAGACGTTCCCTGACATTTTTATCATGAATACCAAACACAATCTGGTCACGAATCATGGATGCTTTCAGCTCAGAGAAATTACATGTCTGTGCTTTCAGTTTCAGATCAGTTATAAAGCTATCAAAAGTCTCATTTTGCTGCTGTGTCTGAGAACAGAAGATGTACCTCTCATAGGTTTCATTCTTTTTGGGAGAACAATGTGTATCAAACTTCTTCAGCACATCGTCTAATTTTCCTCTGTTCTCCTCTGGATTAAATACAAATGTATTAAATACCTCTAATGCCTGTGGGCCTGCAACCATGAGCAGCAACGCTATTTTCCTTGCATCTGGCTTCGTACCGTACCCGATGGCAGCAATGTAGAGTTCGAATTGTTGTTTACAAGTCTGCCAATTGTAGTCGATATTTCCTGTGAGTTTCAAATGCTCTGGTGGCTTCAAATTCTCCATGTCGTGTTGCACAATATTCAGCAGATCTTACCAATCCTGGTACCATGTTATGTTCATTAATAACTAGTCATTTTTATTAAGAACAGCTAGCTTTTGCTAGACACTTTATTGAGCACATGTGGACTAGGTACAGTATCTGTAGAGGCATCCATCTTGACTGCTGCCTTGTGTGTAGCCTGGTGCATCATGGGTAGCCCACTCTTATATACATACAGCACCATCTAGTGTACCATTCCAGAATGACAGGTTACTGATCATTACACCAACCTTGGGCACATTGCAACCACGTCTCCATTATGGCTATTAGATCAAACCTGTTAATTTCTATCTGCGCTATTAATTCATCTATTTTGTTGTTAATGCTTCATGCATTCAGATATAATGGGGGAAAAATTAGGTATTGCCCATTTTGGGGCGCTAATATCGGCCGGCTGTAAAGTTTAACACCTGGATGCTACTTATCGCCTCTGACTGCAAAATTCGCCTCTATCACCCCTGGAGGTGATTTGAGCAGTAAATCAAGCGCTACACACCTCTCTTGTCGGGGAGCTAGGCGCTAGCTCAAAATGCTACCGGACCTCAGGCGATGTCAATTAGCATGGACAGACTGGCACCGGCTAGTTCTTAAAGAGGAGGGTCCATCTTGCTAGCCAGCCACACCCTTCTCATTGCAGCATTGACTTTGGTGCTGGAAAGACCTAACACCATTGTGCTGAGAGGAGTGATGGATAGGCCCAGGGAGAGAGCTCGTCACTTTAGCGACCAGGCCTTGGTGGCTCTGGTTGGTGCTGTTGCATGGCAATGGGCAGTGCTGTACCCAGAGAGTGGCAGGAGGCCATTGCCCTGGGAGTACCGAAGAGTGTGGAGGGAGGTGGCTCAGCATGTCTCCTCAAGGAGCCTGGTGTCGAGGAGTCACACTCAGTGTAGGAAGAAGTCAACGACCTCACTCAGGTCAGGGTGAGTGACGGCTTTTCAATACCTCTACATCCCTCCATCTCAACTTCACTCTGTACCCAGAGGGTTTAAAAATCCAAATGCCCAACACTCATCCAAGATCTATGGCCATCTCATAAATGACACATGCACATTCCACACCTTGCACACATTAAGGGATTTTCAACTATGGGAGGTACATCAGGCAAACACAAGGCTGCACACATTAAGGGCTATTCAACTATGGGCGGCAGATCAGGCAATCTTATGGCTGCATACATTAAGGGCTATTCAACTATGGGAGGCAGATCAGGCAAACACATGGAGGCGCTAAAGGGAGGCGCTAACCAACCAAATTTTCCCCCCATGCCTTTAGCTTTGACTTATTTCTCTTTTTCCCTGATATTACCTTAGTCACTGTTGCCTTATTATCTTATTACCCAGCTGAACAGCTCCTTCCCAGTGCCCCATGAACCGAAACCCCTTCCTCCCACAAAATACATGCATGACATCTTATAGCACTGTGCAAAAGAAAATCTAGAGATTTAGTCAACTGGCCAGGCATGACCAGAGACATTCAGGACACTGACAGTTATGCAGTATATCTGGAAAACCAGAAATCATAAGCAAAAGCACCAGTGATGTTGCAGAAATACTACCATGATCAAACAGTAAATCTAGTGAAACCGTTTGAAGGAAGA
Organism: Somniosus microcephalus; assembly: GCF_052327205.1. NCBI lineage: Eukaryota > Metazoa > Chordata > Chondrichthyes > Squaliformes > Somniosidae > Somniosus > Somniosus microcephalus. The sequence continues at coordinate 289,510,404 of NC_140988.1, forward strand.
TGACATAGTAAGAATCCAGAGAAATGGGTTGTGGAAAACTACAGTTATGACTGAAAAAGCAGATAGAGCAAGATCTTACTACATCAGAACTGCGTATCACAACAACAACAACAACTTCTATTAATATAGCACCTCTAACTTAGTAAAACGTCCCAAGGCACTTCACAGGAGTGTTATTCGATAAAAAATTTGACACCGAGCCATTTAAAGAGAAATTAGGGGCAGATGACCAGAAGTTTGGTCAAGAGATAGATCTTAAGGAGTGTTTTAAAGGAGGAAAGAGGTAGAGAGGCGGAGAGGTTTAGGGAGGGAATTCCAGAGCTTAGTGTCTAGGCAGCTGAATGCACGGCCACCAATGGATGAGCGATTAAAATTGGGGAAGCTCAAGAGGGCAGAATTAGAGGAGTGCAGATATCTTGGGGGGTGGAGTGGGGGAGGTGGTGGTTTGTGGGGCTGGTGGAGAGGCCATGGGAGGATTTGAATACAAGGATGAGAACTTTTTAATTTTGTTGCTTAACTGGGAACCAATGTAGGTCAACGAGCACAGGGGTGATGGGTGAACGGGACTTGGTGTGAGTTAGAACACTGGCAGCGAGTTTTGGATGACCTTAAGATTACATAGGGTACAACATGGGAGGCCAGCCAGGAGTGTGTTGGAATAGTCAAGTCTAGCGGTAACAAAGGCATGGATGAGGGTTTCAGCAGCGGATGAGCAGAGGCAAGGGTGGAAACGGGCGATGTTATGGAGGTGGAAATAGGCAGTTTTAGTTATGGCATCGATATGTTGTTGGAAGCTCATTTCAGGGTCAAATATGACACCAAGGTTGCGAACAGTCTGGTTCAGCCTCAGACAGATGTTAGGGAGAGGGATGAAGTGGGTGGCTAGGGAATGGAATTCTTGGCAGGGCCGAAGACAATGGCCTTGGTCTTCCCAAAATTTAATTGGAGAAAATTTCTGCTCATCCAGTACTGGATGTCGGACAAGCAGTCTGACAATTTAGAGACCGTGGAGGGATTGAGAGAAGTGGTGAGGTAGAGCTGGGTGTCGTCAGTGTGCATGTGGAAACTGATGCTGTGTTGTTGGATGATATCACCGAGGGGCAGCATATAGATGAGAAATAGGAGGGGGCCAACAATAGATCCTTGGGGGACACCAGAGGTAATGATGCGGGAGTGGGAAGAGAAGCCATTGCAGATGATTCTCTGGCTATGATTAGATAGATAAGAATCATACCTGGTAAGTGCAGTCCTACCCAGCTGGACAATGGTGGAGAAGCATTGAAGGAGGCTGGAGTGGTCAACCGTGTCAAAGGTTGCAGACAGGTCGAGAAGGATGAGGAGGGATAGTTTACCTCTGTCACAGTCACAAAAGATGACATTTGTGACTTTGAGAGTCATTTCGGTACTGTGGCAGGGGCGGAAACTTGATTGGAGAGATTCAAACATGGAGTTCCGGGAAAGATGGGCACGGATTTGGGAAGTGACAACATGTTCAAGGACTTTGAAGAGGAAAGGAAGGTTGGAGATGAGGCTTTAACTGAAACTTTCTCCACAAATCTAATTCGAACCACACATGATCAGAGTCCACCTGTTGAGAACCGAACCAACACTACCAACAGTAAAACCCAAACTCTTAGAAGGTATCAGGAAAGAGAAATCTCACAAATGAGGAGCTGTCATAATGCAAAATCAGACTCTAGCAACAGTGATACAGACAACCAATGCAGTCCAGTGTAAAGGCTGGAACTAGGTAGATTAGACACTGCAGAATATTCCAAATATGAGTGCACTTAAACCCAAATGCTTGTATGATTGTTATGAAGTGATTTTGAATGGTTACAACTAAAGCTATAAATGCCAAATTCATACACTTTGACATGATGTAGAAAGCCTGTTTACCATGTAGTTTTATCTACTTACAGCAGTATACTTTGATGTTCGAGAAATTACGGGGGGTGAATTTATGCACCATTATAGGTGGAATTCTGGTGTATAATCAGGACAAGTAACTGGCTCTTCCCACAATCCAACCATCGAGTCCCGCGTTCCCTCATTTGAATATATTATAACGAGGGCCATTGCAGCTGCAGCTTTGTGTAAGGGGTTTCTCTCTCTGAGGTTGCAGAGGTTTCTCTCGCCAGAGGCCTCTCTCTCTCTTTTGCACAGTAAAACCTTGAGTGGTTCGACCCACTCGCCCCTTAGATTCTAGACACTGGACTTAGGTGCAGGAACTACAATGCAGAGAAGACTCTGATAGACCAAGTTTAATGAATCAAAATGGAATTTTATGGCATATGGAAAAACAAATCAAATGCAAGCAATGAGAGGGTACATGGGAGGGAAAAACAAATCATAATACATTACTGGCTAAAATAGATACAGGCATATTATACTTTACAAAAGTCATCATGAAATGGGGAAACACACGAAACATCGAGGGACAACAACTCATGTTAACTATACCCAAAATGCCCATCCCCTTAAACCTATCTAGATCCGATTATGAAGGCCCAGAAACATGCTCACCAATCCAATTGGAAAAGTATAGGCCTAGAAATTCAGTTGCGTTTGCGCCCAATTAGGGGCGAAAGAGTGGGTTGCGCCGGAAGTTGCGTCGCGCCTGAAATTAGGTGGGCCCTAACATCGGCGTTAGCCGGTAGCGCTGCGCCGGCACCGATGACGTCATCGGTGTGCGCAGTGCCCTGGTACCGCCCGAAACCACGCCGATCCCCATCTTCAGTAGCGGCCGCCTCTTCCGTGGCGGGCGCTAACAACATCGGGAGACCGGGTCCTTACTGCAGCCTTAGCGGCGCAAGTTAAGGTGGAGGTGCGGGGCGGCCGCTTTTTCGGCGGCCGCCTGCCCGCACCTCCTTCCCCGGCCTCCTCCACCACTCCCCCCGCGGCATTGCCGGCTGGTTTCCGTGGAGCCTGGCACTTCTCCGTTGTGCTGGGCTCTTTTGCCGGCACTTGCAATCGGGGCTCCGGCCGTTGCAGGCACCTCCCCCTTAAGAGAAGGGGGAGGCCTGCAGTACAGCAGCCTGCCGCACCGCATCGGGTGGCGCAGCGGGACCGGGAGCGCTGAAATTCACTTTCAGCGCCCCAAGCGGGGCGGACACACCCTGTACCAGCGCCCGGTTCCGCTTTGGGGCGCTGAAAGTGAATATGGGGCGGGCACACCTGGCTCCGCGGCGGGCGCAAAATTTTCGGCGCAAACGTGCTGGCGGGGCTATACCCAATTTCTAGGCCATAGAGTTTTGAAACAGGTCTGCGTTTTGATCCCCTCAGGCGTCCTGTTTCCTCATGGTCAGTGGAACCACAGCGGGCTGCGCCACACCTCACTCTCTCTCTCTCAAGGTGAAGGTCATGGACAGGCTGGACACTGACGGGCCTGGATGTCGGCGGAGATCATCTGCTTGACCACGGTTGGAAGCCCCTAGTCGGCTTTCATATAGGTTTCTTCAGTAGTTTTTCTACCTCCCATTTCGTCAACGGCCCGGGGTTGGTCGATGATCTCCCAATGCTTTACCCCGGGGCGGGACGCCTGCTCGAACCGTCTTCTTCTCCGAACTCCAGCTGCTATCGAAGGTAACGGCTATTACCGAAGATCCCACGAAGATGATGAAGAAAGGAACCTCTCTCTTCCCAATATCTAAGATGAAGCTACTCCTCTCGCTACCCCCGGTGTCTCCAATTATACTTCTCAGAAGAAGCCTCGATCTCCCGCCAAATCAAGGTTAGTCTTTGTTTAACTTTTGGCGGGCTTATGGCACAGTGGGGTAGTTATTATATTTAAACTGCTTTCGGGATGGCCGGTGATGGCCATCTCTGGTCTGGAATGACCTGGTAATGTTTTAATGTCTTCTTGATGTCTTTAACGGGTCCTTGATGCGTTCTTTATGAATATGGAACTGTTCCCCTTTGTCTGGGTAAACATTTAGATGGCCTTTATCTACAGGCGGATCTGACTGGATCTGCATCCAATCTTTATGTATGTGTGGGTGTCTGGTTTCATTCTCTCAGAAACAGCTTCCAGAACTTACTGTGGGTTGAATCCACAACGGCTGTCTGGGGACTGCAGGAACAATTTTAAAGTGTCCCAATAAGTCAGTCACGGGGTCTGGTGGCCATTTTGTGTGTCCCTTTTCTGGGCTTACATAAGAACATAAGAACATAAGAAATAGGAGCAGGAGTAGGCCAATCGGCCCCTCGAGCCTGCTCCGCCATTTAATAAGATCATGGCTGATCTGATCCTAACCGCCAATCTACTATCACAGAACCATCTCCTGAATCTAACAGAATTAGACACACAAAATAGGAGCAGGAGCAGGCTACACGGCCCCTGGGCCCGCTCCGCTACCCACAGGGCTTTGTCCGATCCGAACCTAGACTCATGTCCAAATTCCTGCCCGCTCCCCGTAACCCTTAATTCCCTTTACTTCTAGGAAACTGTCTATTTCTGTTTTAAATTTATGTAATGATGTAGCTTCTACAGCTTTTTGGGGCAGCATATTCCATGGACCTACCACCCTCTGAGTGAAGTAGTTCCTCCTCATCTCAGCTTTGAAAGAGCAGCCCCTTATTCTAAGACTATGCCCCCTAGTTCTAGTTTCACCCATCATCGGGAACATCCTCCCCGCATCCACCCGATCCAACCCCTTCACAATCTTATATGTTTCAATAAGATCGCCTCTCATTCTTCTGAACTCCAATGAGTAGAGTCCCAATCTACTCAACCTCTCCTCATATGTCCATCCCCTCATCCCCGGGATTAACCGAGTAAACCTTCTTTGTACTGACTCGAGAGCAAGTATGTTTTTTCTTACGTATGGACACCAAAACTGTATGCAGTGTTACAGGTGCGGTCTCACCAATACCTTGTACAACTGAAGCAATACATCCCTATTTTTATATTCTATCCCTCTAGCAATGAAAGCCAACATTCCATTGGCCTTCTTAATCACTAGCTGAACCTGCATACTAACCTTTTGAGTTTCGTGCACCAGGACCCCCAGATCCCTTTGTACTTCAGTACTTTCCAGTTTCTTGCCATTAAGATAATAACTTGCTCTACGATTTTTCCTGCCAAAGTGCATAACCTCACACTTTCCAGTATTGTATTCCATCTGCCAAATCTCTGCCCACTTATTTAGCCTGTCTATGTCCCCTTGCAGGTTTTTTATGTCCTCCTCACTCACTACTTTCCCTCCCATCTTAGTATTATCTGCAAACTTTGATATGTTACACTCGGTCCCCTCCTCCAAATCGTTAATATAGATTGTAAAGAGTTGGGGACCCAGCACTGACCCCTGCGGAAAACCACTAGTTACTGATAGCCATTCTGAGAATGAACCATTTATCCCTACTCTCTGCCTTCTGTTAGATAGCCAATCCTCTATCCATGCCAGAATATTACCCCCAATCCCGTGATTTTTTATCTTAAGCAATAATCTTTTGTGTGGCACCTTGTCAAATGCCTTTTGGAAGTCTAAATACACTACGTCCACTGGTTCCCCTTTATCCACCCTATATGTTACTTCCTCAAAGAACTCCAGCAAATTTGTCAAACATGACTTCCCCTTTATAAAACCATGCTGACTTTGTCCTATTAAATGATGATTATCCAAATGTCCTGTTACTGTCTCCTTAATAATGGACTCCAAAATTTTACTGACCACAGATGTTAGGCTAACCGGTCTATAGTTTCCAGCCTTCTGTCTACTGCCCTTTTTAAATAAGGGTGTTATATTAGCAGTTTTCCAGTCTGCCGGGACCTTTGCTGAGTCCAGGGAGTTTTGGAAAATTATTACCAATGCATCCACAATCCCTACCGACACTTCCCTCAAGACCCTAGGATGTAAGCCATCAGGTCCAGGTGATTTATCCGCCTTGAGTCCCATTATTTTACCGAGTACCACTTCCTTAGTGATTTTGATCATGTTTACATAGATACATAGATACATAGAAGATAGGAGCAGGAGTAGGCCATTCGGCCCTTCGAGCCTGCTCCGCCATTCAATGAGATCATGGCTGATCATCCAAATTCAGTACCCGGTCCCTGCCTTCTCCCCATATCCCTTGATCCCTTTAGCCTTAAGAAATATATCCAACTCTTTCTTGAATATACTTAATGAATTGGCCTCCACCGCCCTCTGTGGCAGAGAATTCCACAGGTTCACCACTCTCTGGGTGAAGAAATTCCTCGTCATTTCAGTCCTAAATGGCTTACCCCTTATCCTTAGACTATGACCCCTGGTTCTGGACTCCCCGGCTATCAGAAACATCCTTCCGGCATCTAGTCTGTCCAGGCCTGACAGAATTTTATAGGTTTTGATGAGATCCCCTCTCAATCTTCTAAACTCCAGTGAGTATAAGCCCAATCGACACAATCTCTCCTCATACGTCATTCCTGCCATCCCAGGTATCAGCCTGGTGAATCTTCGCTGCACTCCTTCCATGGCAAGAACGTCCTTCCTCAGGTAAGGCGACCAAAACTGCACACAATACTCAAGGTGTGGTCTCACCAAGGCCCTGTACAACTGCAGCAAGACATCCTTGTTCTCGTACTTGAACCCTCTTGCTACGAAGGCCAACATACCATTTGCCTTCTTAACTGCCTGCTGCACCTGCATGCTTACCTTCAGCGACTAGTGTACAAGAACACCCAGGTCTCTTTGCACTTCCCCTTCTCCCAATCTATTACCATTCAAATAATAATCTGCCTTCCTGTTTTTGCCACCAAAGTGGGTAACTTCACATTTATCCACATTATAGTGCATTTGCCATGTTTCTGCCCAATCACCCAACCTGTCCAGATCGTGCTGGAGTTTCACGACATCCTCCTCACAGCATATCCTCCCCCCCAGCTTTGTGTCGTCTGCAAATTTGGAGATATTTCATCCAATTCCCTCGTCCAGATCATTAATATATATTGTGAACAGCTGGGGTCCTAGGACCGATCCTTGCGGTACCCCACTAGTCACTGCCTGCCACTCAGAAAATGACCCGTTTATTCCAACTCTTTGCTTTCTGTCCGCCAAGCTGTTCTCGATCCAAGTCAATACCTTGCCCCCAATCCATTGTGCCTTAATTTTGCACGCTAATCTCTTATGCGGGACCTTATCGAAAGCCTTCTGAAAGTCCAAATACACCACATCCACTGGTTCTCCCTTATCTATTTTACCAGTTACATCCTCATAAAAATTCCAGTAGATTAGTCAAGCATGATTTACCTTTTGTAAATCCATGTTGACTTTGTCCGAATCAGTCACTGCTTTCCAAGTGCTCTGTTATTACATCTTTTATAATGGACTCTAGCATTTTCCCCACTACCGATTTCAAGCTTACCGGTCTATAATTCCCCGCCTTTTCTCTACCACCTTTTTTGAATAGTGGGGTAACATTAGCTACCTGCCAATCCATCGGTACCGTTCCAGAGTCTATCGAGTTCTGGAAGCTGACCAGCAATGCATCTACTATTTCTAGGGCCACTTCCTTAAGTACCCTGGGATGTAGATTATCAGGCCCTGGGGAATTATCGGCCTTCAGTCCCATCAATTTTCCTAACACCATTTCCCTACAAATACTGATTTCTTTCAGTTCCACCCTTTCATCAGACCCTATGTTCCCCGGCATCTCTGGGAAGTTATTTGTGTCCTCCTTTGTGAAGACAGAACCAAAATATGTATTTAGTTGGTCTGCCATTTCTATGTTCCCCATTATAAATTCCCCCGATTCTGACTGCAAGGGACCTACGCTTGACCTCACCAATGTTTTTCTCTTCACATATCTATAAAAGCTTTTACAGTCAGTTTTTATGTTCTCTGCAAGCTTACTCTCATATTCTATGTTCCCTTTCTTAATTAATCCCTTTGTCCTCCTTTGTTGAATCCTAAACTGCTCCCAATCCTCAGGATTATTGCTTTTTCTGGCCAATTTATATGCCCTCTCCTTGGACCTTATGCTATCCCTAATTTCCCTTGTTAGCCACGGTTGGGTCACCTTTTTTGTTTTATTTTTATGCCAAACTGGGATGAACAAATTCTGTAGTTCATCCATTCGGTCTTTGAATGTTTGCCATTGCCTATCCACCGTCAACCCTTTGAGTTCCATTCCCCAATCAATCCTACCCAACTCGCTCCTCAGACCATCATAGTTTCCTTTATTTAAATTGAGGACCCTAGTCTCCGAGTCAACTACTTCATTCTCCATCTTAATGAAGAATTCGATCATATTATTATCGTTCCGACCCAAGGGGCCTCTTACAACAAGATTGCTAATTAATCCTTTCTCGTTACATAATACCCAGTCTAAGATGGCCTGATCTCTGGTTGGTTCCTCGACATATTGATCCAGGAAACCATCCCGTAAACACTCCAGGAATTCCTCCTCCACAGTATTGTTACTCATTTGGTTGGCCCAATCTATATGTAGATTAAAGTCACCCATGATGACTGCTGTGCCCTTATTGCACGCTTCTTTAATTTCTCTTTTAATGCCATCCCCAACCTCCGCCTTACTGTTTGGAGGTCTATAAACCACTCCCACTAACGTTTTTTTCCCCTTAGTATTTCTCAATTCTACCCATACAGATTCCACCTCATCAGAGCTAATATCCTTCATTACAATTGTGTTAATCCCTTCTTTAACCAGCAATGCTACCCCACCTCCCTTTCCTTTTTGCCTATCTTTCCTGAATATCGAATACCCTTGGATGTTGAGTTCCCAGTCCTGGCCTTCCTTGTGCCACGTTTCCGTAATCCCAACCAAATCGTATTTGTTTACTTCTATTTGCGCAGCCAATTCATCCACCTTATTACAAATGCTCCTCGCATTAAGACACAAAGCCTGCAGGCTTGTTTTTTTAACGCTCTTAGACCTTTTAGAATTATTATTTACTGTGGCCATGTTTGATTTAAACCGTTGATTTCTCTGACTGCCACTTTTGTTTTTTTCCTTCCTATCTTTTGCTTTTATCCTTGATTCCCTTTCCTCTGTCTCCTTGCTCAGGTTCCCAACCCCCTGCCATTTTAGTTTAAACCCTCCCCCACAGCACTAGCAAACACTCCCCCTAGGACATTGGTTCCAGCCCTGCCCAGGTGCAAACCGTCCGGTTTGAACTGGTTCCACCTCCCCCAGAACCGGTTCCAATGTCCCAGGAACTTGAATCCCTCCCCCTGGCACCATTCCTCTAGCCACGTATTCATCTGAAGTATCCTTCTATTTCTACTCTGACTAGCACGTGGCACTGGTAGCAATCCTGAGGTTACTACCTTTGAGGTCCTGTTTTTTAATTTATCTCCTAACTCCCTATACTCCGCTTTTAGGACCTCATCCCGCTTTTTACCTATATCGTTGGTGCCTATATGCACCACGACAACTGGCTGTTCACCCTCCCCTTCCAAGATGTTCTGGAGTCGCTCAGAGACATCCTTGACCCTTGCACCAGGGAGGCAACACACCATCCTGGAGTCTCGTTTGCGGCCGCAGAACCGCCTATCTATTCCCCTTACAATTGAATCCCCTATTACTATTGCTCTACCCCTCTTTTTCCTCCCATTCTGTGCAGCAGAGCCACCCCTAGTTGGCTGCTGCTGCCTTCCTCTGATAAGCCATCCCCCCCAACAGTACTCAAAGTGGTGTATTTGTTGGAGAGGGGGTTGGCCACAGGGGACCCCTGCACTACCTGCCTGCACCTAGTACTCTGCCTGTTGGTCACCCGTTCCCTTTCTTCCTGTCCAACCTCTACCTGCGGTGTGTCCAACTCCGTAAATGTGCTATTCACATTGTCCTGAGCATCGTGAACACTCCAGTATGTGTCCAATCGCAGCTCCAGCGCCGCAATGCGGTCTGTCAGTAGCTGCAGCTGGACGCACTTCCTGCACATGTAGTTGTCAGGGACACAGGAAGTGTCCCTGACTTCCCACATATCGCAGGAGGAGCAGATCACGGGGCCCGGCTGTCCTGCCATGACTTAACCTTTAATTAATTGAATTTAAATTAAATCAATCAATCCCACTAATTACAGTCCCTGCTACACCAGAGAGACCTTAGAAACAATAAACCAGAGTTAAAGTTTTAAAAAAAAGAGAAGAGAGATACTCACCAACCAATCACTTACCTGCTTCCTGGTGATGTCACACTTTGATTAATTTTTACCTCTCTCCCCTGCTGTTGAACTGGTCGGGCTGCTCCTGACTCACTGCCGCCGGTGTAACTGCCGCCGATGCTGTGTTCCCACACAGGCCCGCTCTGGTCGGGCTGCTCCTGACTCACTGCCGCCGGTGTAACTCCTCCCCCCCATAGCCCCCTGTTTGTCCAGTGTTGGGATATTCTTAGTGTCTTCTACTGTAAAGACTGATACAAAATATTCATTCAGTGTTTTTGCCATCTCCATATTTCCCACCATTAATTTCCCGGTCTCATCCTCTAAGGGACCAACATTTACTTTAGCCACCCTTTTTCTTTTTATATAACTATAAAAACTCTTACTATCTGTTTTTATATTTTTTGCTAATTTACTTTCATAATCTATCTTCCCTTTCTTAATCAATCTTTTTGTTATTTTTTGCTGTCTTTTAAAGTTTTCCCAATCCTCTATCTTCCCACTCGATTTGGCTACCTTATATGCCCTTGTTTTTAGTTGAATACTATCCTTAATTTCTTTACTTAGCCACGGATGGCTGTCTTTTCTTTTACACCCTTTTCTTCTCAGTGGAATATATATTTTTTGGAAGTTGTAAAATAACCCCTTAAATGTACACCACTGATCATGTATCGTCTTACCCTTTAATCTATTTTCCCAATCCACTCTACTCAATTCCGCTCTCATACCTTCATAGTCTCCTTTATTCAAGCTTAGCACGCTTGTTTGAGATCCAACCTTCTCACCCTCTAATTAAATATGGAATTCAACCATGTTATGGTCACTCACTCCAAGGGGATCCTTTACTAGGACATTTTTAATGAATCCTGTCTCGTTACGCAGGACCAGATCTAAGGTTGCTTGCCCCCTGGTCGGTTCAGTTACATACTGCTCAAGAAACCCATCCCTAATACACTCAATGAACTCATCCTCAAGGCAGCCCTGCCCAATTTGATTTGTCCAATTAATATGATAGTTAAAATCCCCCATAATTATAGATGTTCCCTTATTACAAGCCTCAACTATTTCCTGATTGATACTCCGTCCAACAGAGTTGCAACTGTTCGGAGGCCAATAGACTACGCCCACTAGTGTTTTTTTCCCTTATTATTCCTTACCTCCACCCAAACTGTTTCATTATCCTGATCTTTTGACCCAATATCATTTCTCTGTATTACAGTGATTCCTTCCTTTATTAACATAGCCACCCCACCTCCCCTTCCTTCCTGCCTGTCCTTCCTGATCGTTAAAAAACCTGGTATGTTTAATTCCCAGGCATTGTCACCCTGCAGCCATGTTTCTGTAATGGCCACAAGATCATACCCATATGTAGTTATTTGTGCCATTAACTCGTCTATTTTGTTATGAATGCTACGTGCATTCAGATAGAGAACTTTCAAATATGTTTTGTGACACTTAGTTCCTGCTTTTGCCCTTTTTATTACTTTACCTTTTACTCCATACCTTCTGCCCCTTCCTGACACGCTCTGGTTTTTAATTTCCCCACTGCTACCTAAGTCTATGACCTTCTCTGTTGTCATTTTTATCATTTGCTCTCTAGGAACCTCCCCCCCACTAGTTAGTTTAAAGCCCTCTCTACAGCCCTAGTTATATGATCCGCCAGGACTCTAGTCCCAGCACTGGCCAAGTGAAGCCCGTCCAATGGAACAGCTCCCTCCTGCCCCAGTAGTGGTGCCAGTGTCCCAGGAAGCAAAACCCATTTCTCCCACACCAGTCTTTGAGCCACGCATTTAACTCCCTAATTTTATTTGTCCTAGCCAAATTCACTCATGGCTCAGGTAATAATCCAGAGATTATTACCCTTGAGGTTCTGTTTTTTAATTTGACCCCTAGCTGCTCATACTCCTTTAACAGAACCGGCTTCCTAGTCCTATCTACGTCGTTTGTACCAACATGGACCATGACAACTGGATCCACTCCGTCCCACTGCAAGTTTCTTTCCAGCCCAGAGGAGATGTCCTTAACCCTGGCACTGGGCAGGCAACACAGCCTTCGGGACTCTCGCTCTCAGCTGCAGAGAACTCTATCTATCCCCCTAATAATACTATCCAATACCACTACAACATTTCTAGTTACTCCCCCCTCTTGAATGGCCCCCCGTTCCACAGTGCTGTGGCCAGGTTGCTCATCCTCCCTGCAGTCCCTGCTCCCGTCCCCACAGGGAGTAAGAACCTCGAACCTGCTGGACAAGAGCAAGGGCTGCGGCTCCTCCAGCTCTACCTCCTGGATCCCCGTACCTGCCTCACTTGTAGTCACACCGTCCTGTCCCTGACCATGGGCTACGTCTGAATTAATTAACTTCATAGGTGTGATCACCTCCTGATACACAGAGTCCAGGCACTTCCCCCCCCTCCCTGATGTGTCGCAATGTCTGAAGCTCAGACTCCAGCTCATCAACACGGAGCTGGAGTTCCTGTAGCAGCAGACACTTGTCACAGACGTAATCACCGTGAGCCTCAATGGGGCTCACCGGCTCCCACATCTCGCACCAGTAACACATCACCTGCTCCATTCTATGTAATTAATTAAATTTTTTATTGTTAGTTATGGACACCCTCTGCCCGATTATCGATGCTAGTATCCCCATTAATTAATTGGATTTAATTTAAATCAATCCCTCTAATTACACCTGTGGTGTGGAGATGCCGGAGTTGGACTGGGGTGGACAAATGTAAGAAGTCACACAACACCAGGTTATAGTCCAACAGCTTTATTTGAAATCACAAGCTTTCGGAGCGCTGCTCCTTCTTCAGGTGAAGTGGAGAAATGCATAAAGACACAGCTTATATAGTCAGAGAATCATGTCAGATGTTTACAGGTAACCTTTCCAACTGCCATTTATCACACCTCGGCAGAGAGATAATCACAGCAGTCAAAGGTGTGAATGGTGTCCAAACAGGTCAGTCAGGGAAACATTACATCAAAGAACAATGAGGTGGGGTCACAAGGGGTCAAATATTGCAGATGCAGGGGTCTGTATGAAAAAGAAAAAAACAGACAAAAAACATTTTTTTTGGCTGGAAATCACAGCAGGTCCGGCCGCATCTGTGTAGAGAGAACAAGCCAATGTCGACTCTAGTCTGGATGACCCTGCATCAGGTGGGGTTACATGTAGCGTGACATGAACCCAAGATCTCGGTTGAGGCCGTCCTCATGGGTGCGGAACTTGGCTATCAGTTTCTGCTCGACGATTTTGCGTTGTCGTGTGTCTCGAAGGCCACCTTGGAGAATGCTTACCCGAAGATCGGAGGCTGAATGTCCTTGACTGCTGAAGTGTTCCCCGACTGGGAGGGAACACTCCTGCCTGGTGATTGTTGCATGGTGTCCGTTCATCCGTTGTCGCAGTGTCTGCATGGTCTCGCCGATGTACCATGCTCCGGGGCATCCTTTCCTGCAACGTATGAGGTAGACAACGTTGGCCGAGTCACATGAGTATGTATCATGTACCTGGTGGGTGGTGTCCTCACGTGTGATGATGGTATCTGTGTTGATGATCTGGCATGTCTTGCAGAGGTTGCTGTGGCAGGGTTGTGTGGTGTCGTGGTCGCTGTTCTCCTGAAAGCTGGGTAATTTGCTGCGAACGATGGTCTATTTGAGGTTAGGCGGCTGTTTGAAAGCGAGTAGTGGAGGCGTGGGGATGGCCTTCGCGAGGTGTTCGTCGTCATCGATGACATGTTGAAGTCTGTGAAGAACATGGCGTATTTTCTCCGCTCCGGGGAAGTACTGGACGACGAAGGGTACTCTGTTGGTTGTGTCCCGTGTTTGTCTTCTGAGGAGGTCTATGCGATTTTTCGCTGTGGCCCGTCGGAACTGTCGATCGACGAGTCGAGCGTCATATCCCCTTCTTACAAGGGCGTCTTTCAGTGTCTGTAGGTGTCCATCGCGTTCCTCCTCGTCTGAGCAGATCCTGTGTATTCGCAGGGCTTGTCCATAGGGGATGGCTTCTTTAACGTGGTTAGGGTGGAAGCTGGAGAAGTGAAGCATCATGAGGTTGTCCGTGGGCTTGCGGTAGAGTGAAGTGCTGAGGTGTCCGTCTTTGATGGAGATTCGTGTGTCCAGGAATGAGACTGATTCTGAGGAGTAGTCCATGGTGAGTTTGATGGTGGGATGGAACTTGTTGATGTTATCGTGTAGTCTTTTCAGTGATTCTTCGCCATGGGTCCATAGGAAGAAAATGTCGTCGATGTATCTGGTGTATAGCGTTGGTTGGAGATCCTATGCAGCGAAGAAGTCTTGCTCGAACTTGTGCATGAAGATATTTGCGTATTGGGGTGCGAATTTGGTCCCCATGGCTGTTCCGTGTGTTTGGGTAAAGAACTGGTTGTCGAAGGTGAAGACATTGTGGTCAAGGATGAAGCGGATGAGTTGTAGGATGGCGTCTGGAGATTGGCTGTTGTTGGTGTTGAGTACTGAGGCTGTCGCAGCGATGCTGTCATCGTGGGGGATACTGGTGTGGAGTGCCGAGACGTCCATCGTGGCGAGGAGTGTTCCTGGTTCAACTGGTCCGTGGGTGCTGAGCTTCTGTAAGAAGTCTGTAGTGTCGCGACAGAAGCTGGGGGTTCCCTGTACGATGGGTTTCAGGATGCCCTCGACATATCCAGAGAGGTTCTCACACAGGGTTCCGCTGCCTGATGCGATAGGACGTCCAGGTGTGTTGGCTTTGTGTATCTTTGGGAGGCAGTAGAAGTCTCCCACGCGGGGAGTACGTGGGATGAGAGCATGTAGGATGCTTTGAAGGTCTGGATCGAAGGTTTTGATCAGTCTGTTGAGTTGGCGGGTGTGTTCTTTGGTCGGATCTGCGGGTAACTGTCTGTAGTGTTCCTGGTTGTCCAGTTGTCGGTATACTTCTTTGCAATAGTCCGTTCTGTTCTGTATGACGATGGCGCCTCCTTTGTCTGCTAGTTTGATGACGATGTTGCGGTTGGTCTTGAGAGCGTGGATGGCATTGCGTTGTGCTCGGGTGACAATCTGGACTGTCTTGTGAGTGCGGCTGATGAATCTGGCGTTGATGCATCTCCTGACAGCTTGAGCATACATGTCAAGCTTAGGGCAGCGACCCTCCAGAGGGGTCCAATTTGACTCTTTCTTCTTCGGTTGCTGCACTGCGGATCCTTCTGTCTGCTGTTCCGGATCATTGATTGTCTCATTGGGTTCGCTGCTGACATCTTGGGATTTGTGGAAGAATTCCCGGAGCCTCATTCTCCTGATGAATTCTTCTGTGTCTGCCGCGAGACCGATGGGGTCCATTTTGGTGGTGGGGCAGAAATTGAGCCCTCGGCTGAGAACTTCAATTTCGTCTGGTTGAAGCGTGTGGTCGGACAGGTTGACGATGGATTTCGCTGTGGTTTCAACCGTGGTACCGGGGGAGGCTTGGTTGCTGCTGCTGGTGATGCCAAGTTTCTCAAGCTTCCTGTTCTTGGTGTGCATGTAGGTAGCGTAGTTCCGTTGCCTTGTTTGTTTGGCGGTGTCTCGTAGCTGGTCTGCTGCGTCCTGAGCACAGGCTGAGAACATGGACTCCATCTCGGTTTCGAGGTTGCGGCGTCTGCTGTAGAGCTGGTGTACGAGATGGTTGAGGAGTGTGCGAGAGGTACAACGGCAGAATCTCTCAGCGTAGTCTGTGTTGTAGGTCGACTTGAGTGGGTTAGTGATCTGTAGTCCTTTTGGGATCTTGTCTGCTTTCTTGCATCTCTGTAGAAACTTGATGTCTGTGTCGATATGCGCGATCTTCTTGGAGATCCTCTCCACTTTGAGCTGAAAGTTTGTGGTGTCGAAAGTAGCCATGGTGTGGAGATGCCAGAGTTGGACTGGGGTGGACAAATGTAAGAAGTCACACAACACCAGGTTATAGTCCAACAGCTTTATTTGAAATCACAAGCTTTCGGAGCGCTGCTCCTTCTTCAGGTGAAGTGGAGAAATGCATAAAGACACAGCTTAAATAGTCAGAGAATCATGTCAGATGTTTACAGGTAACCTTTCCAACTGCCATTTATCACACCTCGGCAGAGAGATAATCACAGCAGTCAAAGGTGTGAATGGTGTCCAAACAGGTCAGTCAGGGAAACATTACATCAAAGAACAATGAGGTGGGGTCACAAGGGGTCAAATATTGCAGATGCTGGGGTCTGTACGAAAAACAAAAAAACAGACAAAAAACATTTTTTTTGGCTGGAAATCACAGCAGGTCCGGCCACATCTGTGTAGAGAGGTTACCTGTAAACATCTGACATGATTCTCTGACTATATAAGCTGTGTCTTTATGCATTTCTCCACTTCACCTGAAGAAGGAGCAGCGCTCCAAAAGCTTGTGATTTCAAATAAAGCTGTTGGACTATAACCTGGTGTTGTGTCTCTAATTACACCAGTTAAATGGTTTACCAACAGTCACTCTGCACCAGAAAGGCCTTATTAACTACAACCCACAGAGTTAAAGTTTGAAAAGAGCACCTAACACCCCACTTAACCTAACTCACACACTTACCCAAACTCACAGCACTCTCTGCTGACCCACACTCAGTGCTTGCTCGCACTAGCCTGGTCTTTTTATACTGTTTGTTTGTTTACAGCCAAATGAGTCACCCCTGCTGATTGGTTAGAAAACTGGTTTCCACTGCCTGCTGTGCCAATTTACTCCTACTGCAGTGTAACCTTGTTTTACTCTTCTTAAACCAACAGAATCCCAAATATTTAACTTTTCCCCTTTACTTAAACTGCTTAAGTAATCTTATCAAGAATGATTTAAAGAGAAATAACAATTAAAGAACTCACACACTTACCCAAACTCACAGCACTCTCTGCTGACTTGCACTCAGTGCTTGCTCGCACTAGCCTGGTCTTTTTATACTGTTTGTTAGTTCTTTTAAAACAGTCTTTTTAAAATCAAGGCCTCTTCTGCCTCTTCTGCCAGAGGACCCTTATAGTACAATATTAATTTTGCGAATTCTACATTTGAGTTTCATCCTTTTACACTTGTAAAGCACTAGGGGTAACCTAGATTGAGAACTATAAGGCACAGCTGTGCAAGTGAGGTATTTCTGAGCCTGAACACTGTGGAGAGGTACACTAGCAATTTTGACAACTGGGAAACACTTTTTGCCGCAGTTCTTTGGTCATTCTGCCTATACAGAACTGGACTTGTTTCTGACTGGGTGAGACCACCAGGATTTTTGCCCCCACACCGAATGTCTCAGCAGCCACCCACTTTGAGTGCTTCATCCCAAGTGCTTTACTGGCTGTCCCCTACAAGCGTTTTTCTTTCTCCTTCTTCCCTGCAGAGTGTTTCATTGACCACCAGCCTAAATGTGCTGCCCACCTTGAGTGTGTTTGCCATTACTCTCTGCATATTAAAGGAAAAACAGCACAGGAAGAAAGTGAAGTAAATAAAGAGGGAACAAATGGAATGAAAAAGGAAAGAAAAATGGAGGATAAAAAGCTCCAACTGAGGGTAGATAAGTTACAGTAAATAGAATGAAAGGACAAGCAGGGAAATATAGATAATGTAAAAAGGCAGAAAACATAAGACAAGGAAAAGATGGAAAGCTACAGGAATACCTGTGCTCCCAGTCTCAGTCCTGGCTTCATCTTCAAGGCCGCTTTTGCCTGCCTCAGACCCTGGACATTGCTACTCCCAGTCGTCAGCTAACAGGAAACTAACTCCACCCCGTTCTTGCTGGAACTCAGAACTTGTACAAGACCTTGGTTAGACCTCAATTAGAATACTGTGTCTAGTTAATTCAAAGTTTGAAGCATCTTAGTTATCAAGATAGGCTCAGAGCTGGGACTCTGTACCTTAGAGAAGTGTTGACTTAGGTGTGATTTGATCGAGGATTATAAGATGATGAAGGGAATCGATTGTGTTTGTATAGACAACTTATTTCAACTATATAAGTTACGGAGGACCAGGGGTCACATTTCAAGTTATGTAAAGTCAGAACTAGGTTAGATGAGAGGAGGTGGTTCTTTTCCCAGAGAATAGTGGACCTGTAGAATAGGCTGCCGACTTGTGTGGTGGACAGACACTCACTGAGCTCCTTCAAGCGATGGCTGGACCTGTTTCTGGCTGGGGCGGAGATCACATCTTACAAAAGGTACCGTATAACATTAGTCAGGGCCAGTGTGATCTCCTGGACTAGTTTTGATTGCCTAAGGGTATTGGAGAGGAGTTTTCCAGAATTCCCCCCCCCCTCCCCTAATTGGCCTGGGTTTTTATCTGTTTTTTCACCTCTCTCAGATAACATGGTTTACAGGGTTGGGAGTATATATATTGTGATGCACAAAGCATTGCAGTTGTGTGGGACAGGCTGGTTGGATCACATGCTCTTTTACTGTCCATCATTGTTCGTATGTTCATAACTCTTTCCCCATCTAGCTCCCATTTTACCTGGCTGCAATGCTCTCTGACGTAATACCTTCCCAGTTTGGCTAATCTACTTCCCTATGTGTTCTCTATGCCCCACCCACTGCTCCACTCCCTCTGACTGGTATCCTAGGTCATCCATTGATCTACTAGTTATTTGATTATTTCTTAAGTGGTGCCTTGGTTTCTTCCTGCAGCTGCAGCTAATCTTGTACTGGAGGTGTCTTGGCACTAGTATTATAAGAACATAAGAACATAAGAAATAGGAGCAGGAATAGGCCACTTGGTCCCTTGAGCCTGCTCCACCATTCAATAAGATCATGGCTGATCTTGGGCTCAAAGCCACTTCCCTACCCACTCCCCATAACCCTTCACTCACTTATCTTGCAAAAATTTGTCTCTCTCCACCTTAAATGTATTTAATGACCCAGCCTCCACGGCTCTCTGGGGCAGAGAATTCCACAGATATACGACCCTCTGAGATAAGAAATTCCTCCTCATCTCAGTTCTAAAAGGGCGACCCTTTATTCTAAAACTGTGTCCCCACGTTCTAGATTTCCCCACGAGGGGAAACATCCTCTCTGCATCTACCTTGTCGTGCCATTCATTGGCAGTGGTCAAATATGTGAACCAGTATAATCCTGTGAGAGCTCAGTGTACAGTTTGATTCATGACTTCATTTTATCTGCTGGTAATCTTGATCACTAAATCACACAGCACAGAAGGAGGCCATTCGACCCACCATGCTGTAGGGGTTTGCAAAATGCCTCAGCTCCGAAGATACTGGAGATATTAATCTACATCATGGATGAAGACTCGTGGAATTTAAATTGTCTTTGGGTTGGACAATGTTTTAAAACATACCCAGAACTGAAAAAGGCTGCAGTGAAAAGCTCGTTGGCAGGGCAGCATGTGGACAACACCGGAATCGAGGAACTTCATGGAAAAATTCGCACACTTTAAGACAGTACATTTTTATTAATAAAATTGTTCCCTTGAGTTTGGTAAATTGCAAAGGGGTTTAAAAAATGGCCATCAGAAAAGCATGGCAGGGACAATGGGGCTTGGAAAGCAGCTCGTGGATGTCTGTGAAAAGTGGGAGGAGCAAGCTGTGGCAGTCAGATTCTGTCAATCAAAAAAAGGGAGTTTCCCTTCCCTACAGAGGCAATGTTTGTTCAGGATGTTGACATAAGGGATTAAACCACTTGAGACTGCAGTTTCAGTGACCACAATGAATGGGTTTCTGTTTACATAGTAATCCAACTCCATTCAAAGCCCAGAAGACAATGGGGCACATCTAAACTATGGAAAATACTTTTTTAAACTAAGAAAAGTAATGAATGTGTTTGAATCACCCATTACTCAGACAATAGGGCAGTTGGGTCCCTTTTGTTTTAGCCATTCATTCCTGCCAGATATGGGCGGGAACATTTCGGCCCCAGAATGAAGACACATTCAAACCACCCCAAGCTTTATTCGAAACCCATTCCAGAGAAAGGAAGCAGTTTGGCCACTGGGAAATAGCCCGTTTGAATCAGCCAATCATGGCCTTTCTCTTGTGCATTCGAACTTTTCGGCGCGAATTTGCACACAGACCTTTTCAGTGCCAAAACAGCAGGAGCTCACAGGATATAAAGATAGCTTCTCAGAAGCTCTCTCTCTCTTGTTTTCCTGGGACAGCAGGTGAGCTTTTCTCTCTCTGGACCATCGGTGAGCAGGTTTCTGACTCCTCAGCAAGGCAATCTAGTAAGGAGTTAAAGGGGTGGGAATTTAAGGGAAATTGCTAAGATTGTTTAATTAACATTGTAGCCATTTATCCCTCGTTTTTGCCATCTGCCTTACCCTATTTAAGCAATTTTACAGTGACTACTGTAATCATGCGGTGTAGTTTTCTTTAGTTTAATAAAGTTTGACTTTCTCACATCCAGACCAGTTGTCCATTTTTAATATATCATTAATTATAAGTTCCTCCAATTAGAACTGGAAGGTGGGGTTTAGCAATTCGAAACCACTGTTTGGGATTGGTCAGAGTTGCAGTGGCAAAAAGATGCCTGACCAGGTGAATTACCGTAAACCATGTAAAAGATTGGAATTGGTCACAGTGCAGGCAAAGGCTGCTGACCAGGTAAATTACCATAAACCCCAGAAAAGATGCCCCCCTACAAATTGGCGACCGCGGCAGGACTGGAGGCAGTTTTTGATATGATAAGTGGTCTGGATCTGGAGAAAGCATCAGCTTTTGCCTTTCTTGCTCTCAGTCTGTGGGCAGTCCTGCGGAAGGTAGCAGCAGTGTGTAAGCTGACCTATTATAGTATAGGTGGCCGGGTTAAGGAGGAGGTTAAAGAGGCCAAGACTCGAGAGTCAGAGTTGGAAAAATGCCAGGCGGAGGTAGAACGCCTCATAAGAGAGGTGAATGAGGCCAGAGATAGTGGGATGAGGGTGCAGAAAGAAAATGCACGCCTCACACTAGCGATCACAAAATGCCAGGCAGAGATAGAGCGCCTTGTGCAGGAAGTCACAGAGGCTAGGGACAGTCAGATGAGGCTACAGGAGGAAAACGCACACCTCACCCAAGAAGCTAGCGAGGGCAAAAGCCATGTGATGCACAAGATAGAGTTCCTAAAGTGCCAGTTTACAGAAGCAAGGAGTAACGAGATGAGGCTGCGGGAAGAGAATGCCCGCCTCATCTCAGAAGTAACAGAGCAGGAGGAAATGGTTAAGGAGGTAAAGGCAGCTTATAAGCTGGCCTGCGACCAAAGGTTTAGTGGAGCAGATCATACCCCATGTAGCCAAAAGATAGACAGTTTGGGTATGGAGTTAAGGAGGACTAAAGGGATGGTATGTCTCATAAGTTCGAAGGGAAGTCTGTCGGACAGTACCAGCAGCCCAAATCAAACCGCCCCACAGGCAACACCCAGGGAAGGGCTGGCTAGGGAATTAGAGAGCCCAAGACAGCAGCCCACATCTCCGAGTTTTGAGGAGTTCTGGCAGCAAGAAGGGGTGGACAATGGGATGGTAGGAGAATGCCAGCAGGTCCCGCTAGGCAGGCAGGGACCAGGACTAGTGTACCCCCTCCGACAACGGAGGTATGGTCCGCCCGTGAATGATAATGACCCAGGGGCTGTTCAGCATACCTATCTGGTGGCCTATGATGCCCAACAGCTCAGAGGCCTGGTGAAACATATTCCCCTGCTCTCTGAAAAGGGAGACCCCTCAGTGCACTTCCAGGGGATAGAACAGGCAGCATGTGGTAACGGCTGTGATGAGGAAGAGAAAGCCAAAATGTTGCTTTTCTCTGTAGATAGTAAGCTCTATCAAACCCTTTCAGATGAGGCTAAGAGAGGGCAGAAGGGTTTTGAGGATCTAAAGGAGGAAATACTGGAAGCCATGGGTGCGAACGACGGCAATCCATTTGATCGCATAGGGAAAACACTGCAGAAGGAAGGGGAGACCCCACAGGCATTTGCAGACAGGCTGTGGCCAGTCTACAACAGCGTGTGTACAGGGGGACAAAATAGGGCATAACTGAACCAGCAGCAGTGGACCCAATGGCTTCGTTGCCTGGTGTTCAATTGCCTGCCCCAGATAAAAGCAAAGGCTGATACTTGGTTTGACCCCCCGAGACCACCTAGCAACCGAAGAGACTGTAATCCGGCAGCTCACGGTAGCATATAGGAACGGTAGGAATAGTGGGACCCCCCCAGCACAAGGGTAAGGTCCACTAGGTCAAACCTGGGGCTCAATACAAGAAAGAGTGGTGCCAGGAGGGGAGCCGTCCCTCCCAGAACAAGGTCACTTGTTACAGGTGCGGGGAGGATGGCCACTGGCACAGGCATTGTTAAAAGCCTGGGAGAGACGATAAAGCCAGGACCACCGCAGCCCCAACTCAGAAGGCAGAGACAGAAACTCCTCCCAATACAGTCGAGTCCATCTTGGAGTCAATAAAATCTTTCCTCAGGGCCAATCAGGGAAAGGTAGCAGCCATCAGTGGTGCTGCAGCCCCCTCGCCCACCTCTGCCTCCCCACAATGACTGGCCGATGGGCTGGCCAAGGAGGATGCACGTGCAGGCACTTTCTGGGACCCATATGAGTCCGGGCCAGTGGCAGCGATTACAGGCAGGGATGGGACACAGGGAAAATCAAGTAAATTGTATAAATCTGACCATACAAGTTCAAGTTCACAGGCTGTAAAGACAGGCGCTGTGGCTTGTTCCAAGGGAAAAGTTGTCCGGCCCACCAATTGAGACACTTCCCTGCCCCAGTGGGACCTAAGTTTTGGTCAAAGTTTAAATTTGAACCAGTTATTTGGCTCAGAAACAGAGAAACAGCAGCCGGAAAGCAGAAATGAGCAGGCTGCTGCCAGTTCATTCACAGGAGATCGCTTGGAGACTGCCCGCGCATGCGCAGTTGCTGGTCTGGAGACAGGAATTCCCCAGGCTTTTGAACAAGAGGTTCGCGCAGGCGCAGTTCCCCAGCCCGTGACCCAAGCGGCTCTTCTTCAGTTTTCCCACGCAGGCGCAGTCGCGCGCCTGAGGGGAGAGGTTTCCCAACACCGGGTTCGCGCAGGCGCAGTCTCAGACTTGGAACCCCCAGCGGCTTCTGTTCACTGTGAGGCCACGCGTGCAGGCGCAGTCAGCCATTTAAAGGTCCCTGCTTCTCAGTCTATACGCGCAGGCGCAGTAGCCTGCTTGGAAGACCCAGCGGTTCTTCCTACCCTTTTCAGTGAAATTGAATGCGCAGGCGCGGTTGCCTGTGATAGTGTAACGGTTCCCCAGCCCTGTGAAGAGATTGTTTGCGCAGGCGCAGTTGCCAGCGGGACCACAGCGGCTCTTTTTCAGTTTTTTCACGCAGGCGCAGTTGCCTGTTTGAAGACAGAGGCTTCACAGCCTCTGCCGTGGGACTCTGGGGAGGAGGTTCGCGCAGGCACAGTCGCCTGTTTAAAGGGGCAAGCTTCCCAGCCCGCTTATAGAGTGGTTCCCCCTATGGTGTGGGACTCTGGGGAGGAAGGGATAGCAATCCCTCTTGCAGAGGAGCCGGTACCAGGTTCTGGACCTTGAGAGGAAGATTTTCAGCCATCAGCAGTGGGTGGTGAGGGAATACCTGCCCCCAGTACAGGAGTGGGTAGGGAAAAGGAGACAAACACGGAGTACCGGCAGGCTGCCAGGTACATTATACAGTCCGGGCTGTTTGCACCAGGGGGCGAAGGTTCTCTGCCAGCTAGGGCTGTGACCCAGGCTCAGGAACCGTCAGCCAAAGTTTCCCCCACAGGGACGCCCCTCAGAAGGTCTCAGCGGGTCTGCAAGCCCAAGAAAAGGTGGTCACCAGGGTACCTGCCACAAAGAGCAATCTCCCGAGCCCGGGAGGGAACAGATCACAGAGGTCCCCAATCAGCAGCCATAAGGTGCCAGGGACCAGAAGCAGGAGACAGTCCAGCTTCGCTGCAGGCAGCAGTAATCTGCGACACTGATGCCAGAGCTCAGCCTGGCCATCCAGAGACGGGCGGCATTTGTATTATAGCTTTGTGTTAAGTAACCAATGTTTATAGCTTGTTGTTAAGGTGTTTAAATTTTAAGTTTAGAATGTAACTAGAAGTTTAAAGTTTAAGTTTATAAGTGTGCCAAATGCTTGTACTTTGGTCCGAGGTCGAGGGACCCGACCATGCCTCCACCTAAAGCAGCAGGTCAGTGAGACACCTGGCTGCATGTCCTTTTAAGTTTTTACAGGAGAGTGGAGCAAGGAGCAGCCCTGTTCGCCCAGCCCGAGCTGGGCATCGAATGAAGATATGGATACAGAATGTTGGGGATCACCTCGCCACTGGACAAATCTAGGAGGAGACCCCACAGCGGCCTTTGGGAGAAACCGGACAGGGTTTGGAGGAACTTGCCTACTCATCCTACGTGGAAGAGATGGCCCCAGCTGGGTGGGGCACGGCCCCCAACCCAGCACTATCCTGACCGAATTTCACTTGCGGGAGACCTTGCTATTGAGGAGTCATGGTGGGGAAGCGCAGGCGCCTTGTCAGATAGGGACGTGTTCCCCGGGAGTGGGTGGTGATGGCCCAGGAATGATTGTAAAGGGGAGGGGGAGACCCAAGAGTCACGTGGGTGCGTTTGGGGAAGGGAGGAACTCACCCGGGGGCCCACGGGCAAAGTTAGAGTGTAAATGTGGCTGGGGAGGATGAGTGGGTGGCCGGATCTGGGATCCAAGTTTGAATGTGGGGCCAGTGAAAGCTGCCACACAGGCACCCATCATTTTCTCCAGCCAGTCGAGGGAAGACGGGAGGGGGAGGGACTGGGAGTTGTGATCCCATACTCCCCGGTCTCGGTCTCTATAATGCGAGGGGTACCCCACCTCCACAAAGGGACAAGGGAACGGCTCGGGGCTGGCGGGGCAGACTGTTCTGTAAAATCCATTCCGCATGTTTTAAACATTTAAGACCATTGGGGGGGGTGGTGGAAGGACCATTTACTGCCCGGGTGGGAGGAGCAATACCCACTCGAATTTCGCGACCCATCATTGGCACGTGATGGTCGGGGTTTATTTCAGCGTTTTGTTTCATATGTTTAATGGAGATTTTTGTATTTTGTTTTACAGTTCCAAGCTGTGCAGAGGCGTAGGACCCTCTCTGTGCTTGGGATCATTTTGATTACATTGTATAACCAAGATTGCAACATTTTGTAATATGTTATAATGTAACAAGTGGTGCAGGGGTATGAGACCCCTTGTTGTAACATTTTGTAGTTGATGTATCTGTAGATGCCTACCGTACCACGGTTTTTCTCGAATTTGAAGGGAATAGACATGTCGGGGGATCAGTGGTAGGTAGCTATAGGTAAATACAGGGGATGGTTGTTTGTCGGGGGTCAGAAAGTTTTGCTCACTTTCTTCAAATGGATACTACAAGCAAGTTCGAAGTATCCAAAGGGAGGAATGTAGGGGTTCACAAAATTCCTCAGCCCTGAAGATACTGGAGATATTAATCTACATCATGGATGAAGACTCGTGGAATTTAAATTGTCTCTGGGTTGCACAATGTTTTAAAACATACCCAGAACTGAAAAAGGCTGCATTGAAAAGCTCGTTGGCAGGGCAGCACGTGGACAACACCGGAATTGAGGAACTTCGTGGAAAAATTTGCACGCTTTAAGACAGTACATTTTTATTAATAAAATTGTTCCCTTGAGGTTGGTAAATTGCAAAGGGGTTTACAAAATGGCTCTCAGAAAAGCATGGCAGGGACAATGGGGCATGGAAAGCAGCTCGTGGATGTCTGTGAAAAGTGGGAGGATCAAGCAGTGGCAGTCAGATTCTGTCAATCAAAAAAAGGGAGTATCCTTCCCTACAGAGGCAATGTTTGTTCAGGATGTTGACATAAGGGATTAAACCACTTGAGACTGCAGTTTCAGTGACCACAATGAATGGGTTTCTGTTTACATAGTAATCCAACTCCATTCAAAGCCCAGAAGACAATGGGACACACCTAAACTACGGAAAATACTTTTTTAGACTAAGAAAAGGAATGATTGGGTTTGAATCACCCATTACTCAGACAATAGGGCAGTTGGGTCCCTTTTGTTTTAGCCATTCATTCCTGCCGGATGTGGGTGGGAACATTTCGGCCCCAGAATGAAGACACATTCAAACCACCCCAAGCTTTATTCGAAACCCATTCCAGACAAAGGAAGCAGTTTGGCCACTGAGAAATAGCCCGTTTGAATCAGCCAATCACGGCCTTTTTCTTGTGTATTCAAACTTTTCGGCGCGAATTTGCACACAGACCTTTTCAGCGCCAAAACAGCAGGAGCTCACAGGATATAAAGATAGCTTCTCAGAAGCTCTCTCTCTCTTATTTTCCTGGGACAGCAGGTGAGCTCTTCTCTCTCTGGACCACAGGTGAGCAGGTTTCTGACTCCTCAGCAAGGCAATCTAGTAAGGAGTTAAAGGGCTGGGAATTTAAGGGAAATTGCTAAGATTGTTTAATTAACATTTATCCCTCATTTTTGCCATCTGCCTTCCCCTATTTAAGCAATTTTACAGTGATTACTGTAATCATGTGGTGTAGTTTTCTTTAGTTTAATAAAGTTTGACTTTCTCACATCCAGACCAGTTGTCCATTTTTAATATATCATTAATTATAAGTTCCTCCAGTTAGAACTGGAAGGTGGGGTTTAGCGATTCGAAACCGCTGTTTGGGATTGGTCAGAGGTGCAGTGGCAAAAAGCTGCCTGACCAGGTGAATTACCGTAAACCAGGTAAAAGATTGGAATTGGTCACAGTGCAGGCAAAGGCTGATGACCAGGTAATTTACCATAAACCCCGGAAAAGATGCCCCCCTACAGCGCCTGTGCCGGCTCTTTGAAAGAGCTATCCCCTGCTCTTTGACCATAGCCCTGCAATTTTTTTCCTTTTCAAGTATATATCCAATTCCCTTTTGAAAATTGCTATTGGATCTACCACCCTTTCAGGCACTGCATTATTCAAACAGTGAAATCATTTAATCACTAACATTAATGTTGGTAATTATCAGTTACCACTAAAGGGGCAGAATGATGCAATGGGAAGTGGGATGGTGGAATTGCCAACCTGTTTCTTGGCCGTTGTAATTCCCAGTGGAGATAAACATCAACTGCAGGCTAGTCCTCTTTCTGCACTAGTGACTTTGAAACAAACAGCCAGATCTGCCACACCTCCTACATGGCCTGGGCCCTGCTCAGCGAGTCGGTACTGCCCAAATGGATTTTAGGGAGGAGGTTTGCAAATGAGACCTTTTAGTTTCTTGCAGCCTGGTTCCTATTTGCTCGTTCAGCAGGTCTGCTCACCTTCTGCTCTTGCCTTTTAATTTGGTACAAATGTGTGCAGAACACTACATGGTGGTCACTTGCATATTCCATTCTGCTGGAGATTTAAATGCCCTTAATGACCTTTTGTGACACTTTTAATATATTGTCCCACTGGGGGAATGCAGGGTACAAAATGGCCACTAAAAGTCACTGTTCTGTTTGCCTGCACTCCTTCCTGATGCTG
The DNA here is from genome assembly GCF_052327205.1 of Somniosus microcephalus. Lineage (NCBI taxonomy): Eukaryota > Metazoa > Chordata > Chondrichthyes > Squaliformes > Somniosidae > Somniosus > Somniosus microcephalus. The sequence continues at coordinate 289,537,943 of NC_140988.1, forward strand.
TAGAAAAGAATTGGCTGCAGTGTGGACAAAAATATGACAGAAGATTTCAATTAAAATTCACATGTTCCAACAATGATGAAAAAAATGTTTTTTTTAGTACTATGGAGCACAGAAATGCAAAGCATTCCAGCAGTATAACAATGTTTTCTTTTTGCAAAAATACTACACTTAAACAATTCATATGATGTCCTGCCAATTTGATAAATTGTTGCTCAGATATAATTTAAAAAATACAATGATAAGGTGGTCAAATCTTTGTTTTTATTTGGATGATGGGAAAGGAGTAGCAGCTTATCCTAGGTATTTTTAACCTCAGGCCAATTTCTCCAAATAGTCCAGTATAATCCTAGCATTAACTAAAAGCTGGACATTGGGAATCAGAAATATGCAGAATAGATAACTTACTCTGGACAGTCTGCATGCTTCACCTGGCACAGAGTAAAGGATGAGACAGACAGTAACTATATGACCTTGTGAAGCCAGGTTGAGTTACTGGACTTGAGCTCATAATCTAGGCTGACACTTTGGTGCAGTAATCAGGGAATACTGCAATGTTGGAGGAAAATTTCTATGGAGTTCTCCTTATTTCCCATCCTAAGTGTGTAAACAACTGCTTTTAGCTATTCATGCTCTTTTGCTGGGGTTTCTGCCGATTGACCGCTGAAGTTCCAGCAGTAGATCAAGAGGAGCCCCCCCGCCACCTCCCTCCCCCCCACAACCATCCCACAAACTTCCAGATGATTGTATTTTTGGATGTGATGTAAAGCCTAGTGCCATGGGGTCTTTAATGCTCCACCTGAACAGGCAGATGGACAGTAAAGATCCCCAGGGCACTATTGAAACTTTCTTCCCTCTGCCAATATCATTAAAATACAGATTAGCTGGTGAGTCATCTCATTTGCTGTTTGCACCTTTTTATGTGTAAATTGGATACACTTTAAAGATGACTACACTTTAAAATTAATTACTCGGATGTAAAGGGCTTTGGATGTCCTGAGGACCTGCAAAGGTGCAAAAATTGCACATTTCTTTCTTTCCTGCTATGCTTTGGTAACGTCAGTTCAGTATAAAATTAATATCAGAGGGAGGCCTCAAAAGTTCCAGAGCTGCATTTTCTTCCACAAGCGATATAGCAGTGGAGGAGGAGGGAAAATGTGGTGGAAGGCTTGTCAAAGGCTCTCCGGCCCTGGAAACGACACCTCAAAATTTCTTCCTCTTTTTCCCCCGCCCCTGCCTCCCCACATCAGGGATCTTGGAGGCCGAACCCTTGACTGCCCCTCCAGATTTAAATCCAGGTAGGAGGTGGAGCTAGGAAACCGGCTCATTTTCCTCCAAGCATTCTACCACTGACCCCAGGTAGCAGTACTTGCAGAAGGCAGTGCTGGAAAGGCCATGAAGGACTTTGGGGGAAAAGGACTTGTGGTGGCCATCTCGCTCACTCTTCTGTCCCCATGCTCCAGAAAAGAAGACTGTAGCTTATTCAGATTCTTTTTACAAATTTTATCTGAAATCTTTGGAGTATTTCTGCCCAACTAGTGCCGGCTCCTCCTCCTGGAGCTGTAGAGGGTGTCCCACTGCAGTGCTGCTAGATTTTACTACCTGGCAGGGGAGGGCAATCTCTATGTGGCGCAGATCCCACCTCAAGCCCACCCTGCATTAGGCCCGATCCAGAAAAGTGGGTCAGGTTTACAGCAGTCGGGGTGACAGGCAAAAGTCCCACCTCGACCTACCTCCAGTGGCGAAAGCACCCTGGAGTAAAATCCAGTCAGTAACGCCAGGACCATTGCTTAAGAGTCTTTAAAATGTTCTGACTACAACCAGGTATTTCCTCAGGGCTGATCCTTCCGCCACTGTAATTTAGCAGGAAATTGCGGCTGAAACACCGTTTATGTGCGTAAATGAGGGTTCCATTGCATTTATGGCGGCAGAGCGGGAGCAGCATTGAGGAAATCCCCGACCTTAGTCTAATATAATGGATTGAAACGTCTAACCTCAATTACAGACCTCTTCACTGATTACCTCTACCCATCATTATCTCTAAGGCCATTTGTCATTCACCAAGCATTTGGGGTGTTGTTCTTCATCTCCACAGTGAAGTTTCATGAGCCTTAGGAGGTTATTTTTTAGTGTCAGCCATTTTTAACAGTGATTTAGCAAATAAATTGTAAAATGGCAGAATTGGAGGAATGTTGGTCAGGTCATGGGAGAACTCATGCTCTTCTTTGAATGGGATCAGAAGGCTAGAGCCAAGAATACATGACGTAGATTAATTTAGATGGAGCTTTACTCTAAGTAGATAGATGGGACCTGAGTTTAATATTTCATCCAAAAGACAGCATGTCTGACAATGCAACACTCCATTGGTACTACACTGAGGTGTCAGCCTAGATTATGTGCTCATGCCCTGGATTGTGGCTTGAACTTGTAACCTTCTAATGTAGAGGCAAGTGTTCTATTAAATTAGCTCAATTAGCATTGTTTGTACCAAGTTGCATTTTCTGATATGGGTTTAACTCAATGGTAAATGTTAGCTCGCATTGCACGCAAGGGTTGAAGAGGACAAGCAGATCAAGTCAACATAAATAATATTACGTATTCCAATATTTAATGAGCCTTTACACCACCTGTGCTATAAGTCATCTGGACCAGGGCTTAATACTGCCAACATACTTAAATCAGTAGGCAGGATTTACCACCTGAATGATGATAGTCTTCTGGCATTATTTGATGATGCAGCTTCAAAAAAATACATTGGGTTTAATTTTTAGCAGGAGGTAACTGAGCAGGTGGTGATCAGGATTGGATACCTCCCACCGTACCCACCCCCCACCTCAATCTGGCCAATTTCTGCTGGGACCCCCTTACTATTTGCCAATTCCACCTGTGTAATTACGAGCAAGAGCATCATTTTTCACACATCCTGCATGCAAACAGTCATTTGGTCCCTTGGAATATGAATTGATATTCAGGTGGAAATACACTCCAGTGTTATTTCCACCCACTCTGAAGGATTCAAAAATTTCATACATCTCCCCCCCCCTCCCCCGAAGATTTATTTGGTTTTTAAAAGAAACCCTGGTCAGACTGAGTATTAAAATCCAGGGCACAACAAAATGGCTGCGGTCAGACCTCGTGACCGAAAGCCTGTCAGTTTCAATTCGGACACCGGCAAGCTAACAGCTTGTGCATTTCAATGTCTGCAGCAAGGAGATCATGAAACCAGACAAGACTTTTGTATATGCATTGGGGACAAACCCAATTACAATCAGGCCTACGCATAAAGGCCATCAAGGTGCTTGCTCAAACAATCAAAATAATCAGTGGGGCCATCGAGACGGGGCTGGCCCCCATCAAAGAACCTGTTGGACAAAGGAGAGCAGTTGCAGAACCGGCAGGAACCGATTACCGGCCATCCAAGTCGATGGGCCAAGATCGATAGCTTTTGTTTAATTCCAGCCTGCTCAAATCAGACAAAAGAATTAGCTGATTGAGCGTAGAGATAAGGGCTACCGAGGGGGGTATAACTAGCCTCTCGAGAAGCCATTCGCTCGCTCACCTCACCTCCTGTGCCCTGCCTCGCCATCAACCAAGGAAGAAGACCATCGAAGGAGAGCCCGTCCAGAGAGGTAGGATACCCTGTCAGAGACCTTTTAATTACTGGGGTATCTCTACCTGGACGGTGAAGTCTGTGCAACAGTGGGACCATGTGACATCGGCAGGCAACAGGGAAAAAGGGGCAAGGCTTTTCTTTCAACATCTCAGACCGGTGAGCATTATACTTCTGGCCCATCGCAAGATAATCTAGCTAGGTGTAGAGGGTGGGAGTTAAGGGGATTGCTGAATTGTCATTTTAGCCATTTTCCCTCGAATTGCTGTTTCTCCTCCCCTGTTAAGTGTAAGTGTACTGCATTCATATCATCCTTTTGTATAGTATTGCTATCTTATTTTCTCTGTTAATAAATTTTGGTTTTCTTTGTACCAAACCACTGGTCTGCTTGTTTGTCTATATCGCTATTTGCCAATAAGTCCGGGGATCAGAACTAAGGGGTGAGCGATCCGGACTGCTCAGAGATAAGGCAGCTGGAGACATAACCGACTGGCCAAAGCAAGTAGCAAAAAACCCCTACAGAATGGCGACCGCGGCAGGACCCCAGCAGCAGTGTGTGATACAGTGGTGTGGACGAAGGAGCCTTAATGGAATAGAGGTTGTCCGATTATGTGTTTAGAAAGGTGAATATCACCAAAAAGTGGATACTCACCCTATTACAGGTTGAGCATCCTATAGATGCAGCCGCCCAGTGGACGGCCAGTAAACAACATAAGTGGTCAATAGAGAAAGCAGTGTGGCTTATGTGCTGCAAGAAACAGGTCCTACTGTTGGATGGAGTTGTAGCAGCACAGGCTGCCAAGCTTAAGAAATCGGCCCTAGAAATCCAGGACAAGGAGATAGAGATACCGGATAAGGCTTTAGCAGAGGAGAAATTGATAGTGGCGCTTCAGGCGCTAAACCAAGAAAGATTGCAGACGGCAAAAGAACACCAGACAAAAATAGAGCGCCTGAAGGGCTGGGTCACTGAAGTTAAGAATAATACAAGAGCAAAAATTGAGCGCCTGGAATGCCAGACCGCCGAAGTCAAAGGTAGCGCAAGATACAAGGTGGAGCGTTTGGAGTTCCAGGTCAGAGAGGCAAGAGGTAGTGAGATAAGGTTAGAGGACACAATTGCCCGCCTAACCCAAGAGATAAGAGAACAGGAGGAGAAGGTTAAAGAAGTAAAGGCAGCATATAGGCTGGCTTGCGACCGAGGCTTTGAGGAAGCAGATCATGGCCCCTGTAGGGAAGAGATAGAAACCTTGAGTATGGCTTTAGCGAGGGCTAAGGGGATGATATGCCTTATCATCCCAAAAGCAGGCCAGTCGGACTTTACCGGCAACCCAAGCAGAACGGTCCCACAGGCAGCACAAAGAGATGAGCCAGCAAGGGAACTAGAGGTTTCACGGCCACCACCCATAGCTCTGAGCTTTCAGGAGGTCTGGCAGCATAGGGGGGTGGAAGATGAAGTGGTAGGGGAGGTACAGCAGCCCCCGCTAGATAGGCCGGGGCCGGGACCAGTGTACCCCCTCCGACAATGGAGGTACGGCCCGCCCGGCGATGACGACGAACAAGGAGCCGTCCAAAACCAGTTTGTGGTACCGCATGGCACCCACCAACTCAGGGCCATGGTTAGTCACATCCCCAAGCTCTCCAAAAAGGGAGACCCCTCACTGCATTTTAGAGAGAGAGAACAGGCAGCTTACATTAATGACTGCGATGACGCAGAGCAAGCCAAGATGCTGCTGTTTTCTCTCGAGGGTAAACTCCTCCAGACCCTATCAGATGAATGTAAGAAGCGGCAGAAGGGATACGATGACTTAAGGGATGAGATATTGGAGGCCATGGGTATGAATGACGGCAGCCCGTTCGCTCATGTAGAAAGAACGGTACAGCTCCCAGGGGAGTCCCCGCAGGCGTTCGCAGACAGGCTGTGGCCAGTCTACCGGAGGTCGTGCCCGGGAACGCCGGCACAAACGTTGATGGACCAAGACCAATTGGCCCACTGGCTCTGTTGTCTAATGACAAACTGCCTGCCCCAAATCCGAGCCCAGGCTGCGGCCTGGTCTGACCCCCGTAGCCCCCAGACCACTGAGGAAACGGTGATCCACCAGCTCACGATAGCATTTAAAAATATAAGGGTTATCGAGATGCCCCAACCTAAGGGGAAAGTCCATGAGGTTAAACCTGGGGGCCAGAATAAGAAAGAGTGGCACCAGGAGGGAAACCGTCCCTCCCAGAATAAGCTGAACTGTTACAGGTGCGGGAAGGATGGCCACTGGTGAAAAGATTGTAAGAATCCCTGGAAGGAGAATAAGGGGAGGAATTCACCAGCCCCAGCCCAAAAGGCAGGGCCAGGTATCCCTCCCGCTGCGATCGAGCCACTCCTGGTGTCGATACAGCCCCTACGATCTCTCCTCCTGGCCAGCCAGGGGAAAATAGCTGCCACCACCGGTGTTGTAGTTCCCTCAGCCCCATCTGACTCCCCGCAATGACTGGAGCCCATGCAGCCTGTCCACCTGTGTGATCTCCGGTACGACAGATGGAAGAGACCACTCATGCAGATGGAGGTAGAGAAGGTTAAAGAGACTTATCCGCTGGATACGGGAGCATCGTGCACCGTGATCTACGCAGCTAACTCCACCACCTCACCTCTGTCTAGCGGGGTTCCATACGTCCTATCGGGATTCACAGGCAAGGAACAGGCGGGAGCATTCTCTAAGCCGCTCTCAATCCGGCTGGGCACGCTCCAGACCAAGTGGACGTGCGTCCTGGTGAGGTGGGAAGCGGAGGGAGGCAAAGGGATCCTAGAGGCCGACTTTATTGTGGGCCACGGGATCCTCGTGGATCTCCGCAATCATTGCCTCTGGGGAGCGACACAGGTAAGGAGGGCGGTGTGGTAGTCATCCCAGGAAAGGAAGGGAAGGGGACCCTGTGTACTGTGAAGCCGAAAGAGGGTTACAACCTCGAGCTCATGGTTGATGGTGTCCCGAGGGAATTCCAGGCATTCGTGCAAGCCCACCTGGCTGCATTTGCCACACACAAGCACGACTGCGGGAGGGTCACCGGGTTTGAGGTCAGAGTAGACGGCGACCCCATGGCCCGGCCCCAGAAGCAGTATAGCTTCCCCCGAGAAGCAGAGGCCGACATGGAATCAGCCATGTCCTCTTTAGTGCAGCAGGGAGTATTGAGGCCCACAGCCACCCATGTTAATTCTCCGCTTTGGCCGGTTAAGAAACCGGACAGTTCATGAAGAGCCACGGTGGACTATCGGGTGCTCAACAGCAATATCCCCGCGTGTGCCCCCACAGTGGCAGCAGTTGCCAACCTCATCGGAAGTATTCCAGCATCTGCGACCACGCTCACGGTGCTGGATATTTCAAATGGGTTTTGGTCCATCCCTTTAAGGCGGGAGGACCAGTACAAATTTGCCTTTACTTTTAAAGGGCAACAGCAGACTTGGAACTGCTTGCCACAAGGCTTTCATAACAGCCCCAGCATCTTCCACCAGTGTATGGCGGATAGTTTAAAAGAATTTAGTCAGCCTACCCAGTTAGTGCAGTATGTGGATGACCTGCTTTTGTTTACCGACTCAGTCTGGGAGCACGGCCCGCTGCTGGCCGAACTGCTGGAGCTGCTACAGTGTAAGGGGTTCAAATTGAACCCGAAAAAGGCGCAGATCGGCCAGCGGGAAGTTAAATTCCTGGGCCTGACCGTCCGCGCCGGAGAGAGAGCCATAGACAAGGCGAGGAGGGAAGCGGTCCAAGAGCTACCGGGCCCCAACACAGTGAGAGGTGTGAGGTCATTCCTAGGGTTAACGGGGTACTGCAGAGACTTCATTGAAGACTATGCAGCCACAGCAGCCCCTCTGCTCCGACTCCTACACAAGGGAGTGGAGTGGTGTTGGGATGAGGGGTGCCAGGCAGCATTTGTCCAGCTCAAGGGGGGCCTGCAGATCGCACCAGCCCTGGGAGCCATCGATGGGGGGAAGGAGTTCTTCTTGAAGGTAGCAGCCAGCGGGGATAGTCTCAGTGCTGTGCTGCTCCAGGAGCGGCATGGCAGGCTAAGACCCATGGTCTACTCCTCCAGAGTGCTCACTGATGTGGAGAGGAGCTACTCAATTTGCGAACGGCACTTTTTGGCCTCGTATTGGACTGTGAAAAGATCCTCGATCTTCACAGGCACCTCTCCCATCACCCTCCTCACACATCACACACCCACCCAGATGCTTCTGGACAGGAGGATTAAAGATGGGACAGTCAGCAGTGCCCGCATTGCACGCTGGACCCTCCTCCTCTCGCAGATCGATCTGAAGGTGAGGGGCCTTTGCGAGCCAAAGCTCGCGGCCAATATGGTATATCCTGGAACAGCCCATTGGTGTTCCATAGAAGGGGTATGGGAGGTGAACATAGGTTTATGAGCCGGGATGCATCCCACAGGCCACGAGATCTATGTAGACGGTTCCAGCATGGTACCTGCTGGCGAACGACTCACGGGGCGTGGAGTTTATGACCCAACGGCAAACATTGCCCTGGCGATCAAGCTCCACAGTACCATGAGCGCCCAGCAGGCGGAGCTGTCCACGGTGGTGTACGTCGCGACCCACCCCGAAATCTTCCCTACCCCATACACGATTTGCTCAGGCAGCATGTTCATTTGCAATTCGTGCACGGAATACCTGGCCATTTGGTCTTGCTGCGGCTATACCTCCGCCGACGGGAGACCCTTAGTAGTAAAACCCCTGCTGGAGCAAATCCTGGCAGCCGTGGGGGAGGAAGGCGAGATCTTCATCCACAAAGTGAAGGCCCAGTCCTCCACAGAACCCCGCGGCCAGGGTAACCAGCAAGCTGACACGCTGGCCAAGGAGGGTGCCCGCACCGGCACTTTCTGTGATCCCTATGGGTCCAGGCCTGTGGCGGCAGTTAGAGGCAGGGATGGGACCCAGAGGAGCTTAGGAGTAGCATTAGCCTCGGATCTTGAAACGGTCCAAGCCCAGGGCCCTGTCCTGAAAACCGCCATCAGCGCAGTGAGTGAGGGTAGGAGCATAGAAGGCCTTTACAGCGCAGCGGCCCTCTCCATAAAGGAAGGCATGCTGTTCAAAGAAGAACAGTGGGTAGTACCCCAGCAGCACCGGAGGGTGTTCCTTCAACTGGCCCATGAGGGTCTGGGAGCGGGGCACCCCGGGCCTGAGGCCACCTGGCAATGGGTGGAACAGGCGGGACGGTGGCCGGGACTCCGGGAAGACGACCGCGAGTTCTGTGCTAGCTGTCTTGTGTGCGCTGCAAACAACCCCGACCCCCACAGAAGGAAGGTGCCCATGGGACAAGTTAGGAGGGTGGAGGGACCATGGCAGTTGATCCAGATCGACTACATCGGGCCCCTGCCCACCGCCCAGGGAGGCTACAAATACTGCCTCGTCCTGGTGGACGTGTTTTCCAAGTGGGTTGAAGCCTTCCCCTGTAGAACAGCCGCAGCACTGGGCACTGCAAGGATCTTGGTACGGGAGGTGTTCTCGCAGTGGGGGCTACCCCAGTTTGTGGAGTCCGACCAGGGAAGCCACTTCACTGGCCAAGTCATGCAGAACACACTTATGCTGCTCGGCATCAAGGGGAAGTGGCACATAGCTCACAATCCACAGTCCTCAGGGATTGTGGAGCGCATGAACCGCACCATAAAAGAAAAGCTGAGGAAAGAGACAGTGGACTCGCCCCAAAAATGGGCGGAGGTCCTGCCTCTAGTCCTCATGGGGATCCGGGCCAGCCAGTCCAAAAGTACAGGGTATTCCCCGTACGAGTTAATGACTGGCAGGGTTATGCGGACCCCCACCCATGTCCTAGCCCCAGTTCTTACTGAAGGGCAGCTTCGGGAGGTAAATTGGGATAAATTCGCCCGAACACTCCTCGAGCGCCTGAAGCAGATTTACGAGCAGGCAGCAGGTAGCATGGGGAAGCAGCACCGGAATAACCGGTTGCTGCTCGAGCCTAACAAAAGTCACCAATGGGAGATAGGGGACCAGGTAATGGTTAGGAACTACGCCCGAGTGGGGAGTTTAGAGCCATTGTACATGGGACCCTATAGCATCTATATATATAAATGAGTTTGTCTGTCTGTGTGTATGCGTGCGGTAAACTCAAAAGTTATAGAGCGTACCTACACATGTGTTATATCAAAAGAAAGCTTATGATTAGGGGAGTGTCATAGGCATGTGTATTTTTTGGTCAGACAAAAATTGTTTGGACAGTGTACAAAAAACGGACAAAATCCGCTCATTTCACAGAGGCTTGCAGCCACACCCGAGTGTTTAGAAGCTGTTGCTAAGCAACAGTGATTGTTGTCAGATAACTCTAGAGTGTACGGCAGTTTTGAGGGAATGGCAGCAGCTCGGTCCTGTGGGTGCCGGATAGCACAAAGTTTCCTGTATATAGATTTGTACTTTTTTCTTAACAACATGGGCTCAAAAAAACATTGCAGACTTGGACGCAGCACTTCTGATGCACGCCGAGATAAGGCTCGGAGAGCTTCTGAAACTGATGAGCAGAGACAGGCTCGCCTTCAGGCTAACCAGGACAGAAATGCTGCTGCTAGATCAGCTGAGACTCCTCAACCATCTGAGGGACGTAAAGCTGCCAACACAGCCAGAATGGCAACTGCCAGAGCCTCAGAGACTCCTGACCAGACTCAGGCACGGCAAGCTGTTGACCAGGTGAGACATACCCAAGCCAGAGCCTCAGAGACTCCTGACCAGACTCAGGCACGGCAAGCTGTTGACCAGGCGAGACATACCCAAGCCAAAGCCTCAGCGACTCCTGACCAGACTCAGGCACGTCGTCAGTCTGACACAATACGCATGGCCATTGCCAGAGTTGACATTTGGAATCATTGGCACAGAGCAGCCTTCTCCTATGAACCCACCATCAATTATGAAGCAGACCCCATAGTCATCATTGGCAGGATGACCATCATTTGCCCTCACTGTGGCGCTCTGAAGTGGGAAAAGGAAATTGATGGGATATGCTGCAATGGAGGAAAGGTGAAACTTCCACCACTACCAGCTCCACCTGAACCCCTACACTCACTTCTGTTGGGCAGAACTCCAGCTTCAAGACAATTACTCACTCGTATCAGGAAGTACAACAACTGTTTCGCAATGACCTCTTTTGGTGCAAACAGAGTGCATGAATCAGGATTTTGCCCAACTTTTAAAGTTTGTGGACAGGTGTACCATACAGCTGGCTCCCTACTTTCTCTACCAAACGAAAGACCTCAGTTTCTCCAAATCTACTTCTTGGGTGATGACGAGGAGCAAGCCAATCGCCGCAGGGAAGCTGCTGTTCACCCCGCACGACAACACCAAATCAAGCTTCAAACTTTGCTTGGGTTACAGGAGATGCTTCATCAGCAAAACCCATATATAAAGAGTTTCAAAATAGCCATCGAAAAAACAACAAATGAAGACCTCAAAGTTGTCATCAAAGCTGACAAGACTCCTGCAGGTGAACATGAGCGACGCTTCAATGCTCCTACCACCAATGAAGTAGCCATTGTCATTGTGGGCCAAGAATTTGAACAACGGGACATTGTCTTGCATATGAGAGGTGGTCCACGCAAAAGAATTTCTGAGCTTCACAGGTCATACGATTGCTTTTGTTTTGCCATGGGGAAGATGGATATGATGCCTATAACAAGATCCCACATGTTGACCCCAAAACTGGTGTGCCACCTACAGCCCAAAGACAAAAGATGGTATCTGCCATGGAATTCTATGCATATAGGCTGATGGAATGACAAACTGGTTCAAACCACCTGCTTCAGTGTGGAGGACTTCTCCACCAATTCCTCACTGACATGTATGCAAAAATGGAAGGAGAGCGGCTTAATTGGTTCCGGAATAACCAAAATCAGTTCAGAGTCACAGACTATATACACTTGCGAGATGCTATGGCCAATGATGGCAACACTGAGGACATTAGTCAAATGGTCATCCTACCATCCACCTTTGTTGGAGGTCCGAGGTACATGCATGAGCACACACAGGATGCCATGACCTATGTCAGAAACTATGGCAGACCTGACCTCTTTATCACCATGACTTGCAATCCCCAATGGCAGGAGTTCCCACCCAAAGCTGGTACTGAAAGGCATGACCTCATAGCAGGGGTCTTCAACCTCAAAGTTAAAAAACTGGTAAAACTCCTGACTGTAGGCAAAATTTTTGGTGCACCCCATTGCTACATGTACAGCATTGAGTGGCAGAAGAGAGTACTTCCTCATGTTCATCTTTCACTCTGGCTTCAGGCAAAGATTCACCCCAATCAAGTTGATTCCTTCGTCTCTGCAGAGCTACCCGATAAGGACAAGGATCCAATCCTCTTTGATGTTGTTGTAAAAAATATGATTCATGGTCCTTGCAGGCGACACAACCCTTCTTCTCCCTGCATGAAAAACAATGAATGTACAAAAGGGTACCCAAAGCCACTCTGCGAACAAACTCAGCATGGGGATGATGGCTATCCTTTGTACAGGAGAAGGGGCAAAGAGAGTGGAGGTTTCAGCACTGAAATAAGAATGCGAAATCAGCATTCTGGTGAGTCAGGTCAACCTGGTCAGTCAAATCAGACAAGACAGCAAGGACAGCCATTGGAAGTTGACAACCGTTGGATTGTTCCTTATTGTCCACTCCTATCCAGGCTCTTCAAATGTTGCATCAATGTGGAGTACTGCCACTCAGTTAAGTCTATCAAATATGTGTGCAAGTACATCCATAAGGGCAGTGACCAAGCTGTCTTTGATCTTCAACGGGTTGGACAGCAAAATCAAAATGATGAGATCGCCACACATCTGATGGGCCGTTACATCTGCAGCAATGAGGCAGCCTGGCGAAACAGTCCATTTGACTACAAACATGCGTGTTCATATGCATGGTGACGAAATGGCAGGATCCTTTACCTGACTGTTGCTAAATTTGGGAGATGGAAAGTTGCCAATTGACAGCAGTGGTCAAATCACAATTCCTCCAGGCTGTGGCAGTCAAGTCAGAACAGTTGATGAGTTGATCTCAAAGGTGTATCCAGGCCTCCTCAATCATTTCAAAGATCCCAAGTGGCTGTGTGAACGTTCAATACTTGCACCCAAGAATGATACTTTCAACAACATTAACATGCTGCTTTTTCAAAAACTCCCTGGCCAAGAGCGAATTTATAAAAGTGTTGATACTGTTTGTGACAGTGCTGATGGGGTACACTACCCCACTGAGTTCCTCAACTCATTGCAGCCTTCAGGAACACCTCCTCACAAACTCGTACTGAAGGAGGGCACCCCCATCATGCTCTTAAGAAACATTGATCCACCAAAGTCGTGCAATGGAACCAGACTGGCAGTCAAAAAGCTCATGCCAAATCTCATTGAGGCTACCATCATATCAGGCTGTGCCAGAGGTGAGGATGTTCTCATTCCTCGAATTCAAATGATACCAAATGACTTGTCATTTCAATTTAAAAGGCGACAGTTTCCTGTAACAATTTCTTTTGCAATGTCAATCAACAAGGCACAGGGGCAGACTTTGAAGGTTGCTGGCATCAACTTACTCACACCCTGTTTTTCACATGGCCAGTTGTACGTGGCATGTTCAAGAGTTGGTGCATCAAGGAATCTGTTTCTTTTAACACCCTCAGGAAAAACAGAAAATGTTGTATATCAACGGGCTCTCCAATAATGCCATCATTAGGGAAGGAAAACAGGTAACTGTAAAACCCGAACAAAATATAGCACCCCTGCCTTCCAACACACAAACTGAAACAAGAAAATGCTGTTATCATGTTAATGCGCAACATTAATCCACCTCAATTATGCAATGATACACGCTTGCAAAATTGAAATTTTTTTTTATACAGATTATACCGAATTTGGTATTTTTACTTAGATGAAAATTTCGTCAAAGCCACTATATTTTATGCGCTGCCAAGTAACGATGGGAAGGGCGTAGAGAAAGAAAATGTACTCCGCCATCAATACCTGTCCATCAGCGTTGTATCATGCAAATAGTTGGCGCATTTGGTGAACACATTTTTTCTCAATAAAAATACCGATTCTGGGAAACTCTTAAAAAAACGAAAGAGACTAGGCCAATTTGTTTTTTATATTCAGATTAAAATTCCTTCAACGCCACTATATTTTACACGCTGCCAATTAACGATCGGAAGGGTGTAGAGAAAGAAAATATACTCCGCCATCAATACCTGTCCATCAGCGCTGTATTATGCAAATAGTTGGCGCATTTGGCGAAGGATTTTTTTCTCAATAAAAATTCCTAATCTCGAAAACTCTTAAAAAAACAAAGCCATGCAATTTCCTCCTGGGTTGGCTATGGAAAATTGCATTTAAAAATCATAATCATTGTTTGAGTCTTTTTTTAAGCGTAATGTGGTCCTCTCATTAAAAATTTCAACAATTTTATTGCTTTTTACAATAATGCACAATCATTATATGATCATGACACATTAATGTCAATGATAACATTGCAAAATTATAATTCTGCTTGCTACCTCCAAAGTGACATAGAAGGAAAACTGTAAAAACTTGAAATTTTGGCTACTGTCGATCCCCATTAACAAAAAACTAAGTTAAACAACCACCTCCTGGGTGCTTAGGAAGAGTTCTTCAATCCCAACAGTTTTATAAACAGTTTTATAAACATGTCAGAGGGTTCTTCAGTTCCCTCAACAACGCCGGGTGCTCCAGCTAGTAGTAGATAAAGCCAGCCCCATGGTGTATGCAGTGAAATTGCCCCGGTGCACAAAATGGTTCCATATCAACCAGTGTAAGCTGTTTAAGCCGGAGGCGAAGAAGCAGACAGCTGGATCCAACCCGAGGTTAGAAATCCTCAGCCCGCAGCGGGCGCACACACACAGGCTGCACACGCAGGTGCAGTCGCATGCGTCAAGGGAGGAGGCCCACAGCACCTTGTTCAGACTACTCCCCCCCTATGGGATTCCGAGGAGGAGGAGCCCGAGCCAGATGGCCCCGCCCCTGACCCAGGTTTTGAACCTGGAGGTGGAGGCCCTCAGCCACCGGCAGCCGGCGGCGGGAGATTACCGGTCCCCAGTACAGGTTTGGGAGGGGAGGGACCCCAGGGAGAAGATCCCCAGCCAGCGAGGAATGCGGTCCAAGCAAAAGGTCCGCTCACCAGGGTAGCCCCACCAGTAGCACTTCCTAGGAGGTCCCCTCGGACACCCCAGCCTAGGAAGTCATGGTCACCGGCTCCCCAGTTTGAAAGGGCAACCTCCTGAGTTAAAGAGAAGTCGGAAGACAAAGGTCCCCAGCTAGCAGCTACAGACTGCAAGGGACCAGAAGTGCAGGTCAGTGCAGCCACGCCGCAGGGAGCAGCCTGCAACAGCCCAGGCAGGAATTAGACTGGCCGCTCGGAGACGGGCGGCAGATGTATATAGTTTTAGTAGTTTAAGTTTATAGTGTTAAGTTAGGCTATTTTAATTTAATTCTAAGTAAGGAACAGTTAGTTTCGATTTAAGTATGAAGCTGTCTCAGAGTATTGTCCATGTGAGTCGAGGTCGCGGGACCCGACCATACGTCACCTGAGCCAGCGAGTCTCCAGGGAACCTGGCTAGATGCCTTTATGTCTATTGCAGGAAATTTCGGAATGCACGGAGGCGTAATCCTGCTCGCCCTGCTCGGGCTGAGCATCAGTAGGAGAGGGGACGTCGAGGACCACCACATCTTCGGGTGCTCGGGGAACAGGGCACCGGTGGCGGTCGACGGTAGCGGCGTACGGGAGGCGGAGGAGACAACCGCTTACTTCCATGAGGGGACGTGGCCGGGGTGGCTGGGATCCAATTCGTCCCAGTACCCCAGCCAGACCGGGTTCACCTATGGGGAGGCCTTCCTCCTGTGCCCCAGGATACGGATCGTCACTCCCAGGATTAGCGCCACCGTGGGCAAAAGGATATGTTTAACATATAACCCCAGAGTTGAGTGGGAACGGTTGGGGAACAACACTCACCGGACTATCACAGGGACCCACGGGGGGTTAAGTGTGTGCTCGGATAAATGGTGGGAACCGGATCAGGGGATCTATGTCTGTATGTGGGGATCAGAGAAGGCCTGCCCCACAGGCATTTCCATCATTTTCCGCAGCCAGTGGCAAGATAACGGGAGGGGGATGGACTGGGAGTCTCGCCTGGACGCATGCGCGATCCCATACTCCCCAATCTCAGTTAATGCCACTGAACTAGAGACCCGCCCCCGACAGCCCCTGCCCACGACCGCAACATCACGGATGATAGTACAGGGATGCCATGCCACCAACAAGGGACCAGGGAATGGCTTGGTGCTAGTACCTACAGACCAGGTGCTGTATCAAGGGGTGCACTACGCGGTAGCCTCCGTGATTTTAAACCTCACCGAGGTACACCTACCCGCGTGGTGCCCCACAGAGACTGCGCAGTTGTATCAAGCCCTCTTAAAAGATATGTTCCATAAATTCTATGAGTTTGATTTTTCAGACTTTGTCAGAATCAGACTATACACCCACGAGCTTTTGGACGGGATTGGGAGACAAAGAAGGGGTGCTTTTAACGATGTTTTAACTGGTTTTAACACGGGGTCTTCTGTCATCAACAGCTTAGATGACATCGAGATGCAGACCCAGATTAAAGGTTTAAAAACGCAATTAAAGAAAATATTAATCATTGAGAATGAGGTGGTGGGTTCCAAGTTGCATGAGGACCAGGCCATGACACTCCACTTAAAGGAAATCATAGCGGAGCTGGAGGAACATGCCAAAACAGTTAATGCTCTCATTAGGGAGGACAGAAACGCTTCTGACCAAGCTGCACAGAATGAAGTATGCGTGCTGTATGGGGCATGGTTGCTGGGCAAGGGCCGCAGCAATCTGGAGGATTTAAAGCAAGGTTTAGTCCCCTCCTGGATCAGCAACAAACACCTCGCAGCCCTCCACCCTTTTGAGAATGCATTAAGCCCGTGCCAGCTCCGGCTAGCTTCGGAGGCCTACCCAGCCCCAGTGGACTGTGGGCGGTCCAACCACACCATCATGGGGATAGTTGTAAGAATGCCGGTCATGGGCGGGATGGCCCGACCCACGCCGGTGTACAGGGGGAGAACATTGGAGTCATTCAGGGGGGGGCACACATTCGTTTTACAGTGGTCCCGCTCTACGTCATAAAGTGGGAGCATGCTATGACGGGCACTGACCTCTCGGGGTGCCATAGCCGGGGAGCACACATAAGCCTGTGTCCCCAGCACTTGAATGCCTATTCCAAACCACAGTGCGGGTTCAGAGCTGCTGGCGCGAAACCTATAAATTGCACCCTGGAGGCAATGGCACAAGGCCATGTTCTCCCCCAGGTAGCATATATAGGAGGTGGGACATACTGTGTCACCACAGGAGCGTCTCACTGCCAGTACGGACAGCATAGCTGGTGTGCGGTGAGTGACAGCAGTTTCTGTTTCAAACCCGAGGCAGAAGTTCAAGTGGCACAACTACGAATTGTCCCCATTCCTGAACCCTCCACTGTTCACCTCACTGTGAAAGAGAATTTCACCCACCTGCAGAAATATGCTGCGCATTTCGGTTATCAGATTCCCCCTCTCCTAGAACACCTCACCAAATTGCTAAAAGCCGTTTTAGTGTCACGAAAACACTTTTATACCCTGAAACAGAAGACTGTCCAGATAGGGGCCGACATTTTAGATATTACGACCCCACCCTGGTGGGACGTTTTTGAAAATATAGAGGTCCCATCCTGGATCCGTATGGCATCCCACATCCTGGTGGTGTGTCAGTTAGTGATAGTTAGGGATCTTCAAGAAAGGTGACAAGTCCGATTGCGATAATTACAGAGGAGTTTCCCTGCTATCTGCCACAGGGAAAGTCATCGCAAGAATCCTCCTCAATTGCCTTCTCCCAGTGGCCGAAGAGCTCCTCCCAGAGTGGCAATGCGGATTCCGCCCACTAAGGGGCACAATGGACATGATCTTCACCGCACGTCAATTACAAGAGAAATGCAGGGAACAGCACCAACCACTGTACATGGCCTTCTTTGATCTAACAAAGGCTTTCGACACTGTCAACCGTGAGGGATTATGGAGTGTCCTCCTCAAATTCGGCTGCCCTCAAAAGTTTGTCACTATCCTCCGCCTGCTTCACGACGACATGCAAGCCGTGATCCTGACCAACGGTTCCACCACAGACCCAATTCACATATGAACCGGGGTCAAACAAGGCTGTGTCATTGCACCAACGCTCTTCTCAATCTTCCTTGCTGCAATGCTCCATCTCACCCTCAGTAAGCTCACCACTGGAGTGGAGCTAATTTACAGAACAAACGGGAAACTGTTCAACCTCCGTCGCCTCCAGTCCCGATCCAAGGTCATCCCATCCTCTGTCGTCGAATTACAGTATGCAGACGATGCTTGCGTCTGCGCTCACTCGGAGGTTGAACTCCAAACCATCGTAAACACCTTCACCGAAGCATATGAGAGCATGGGCCTTACACTAAACATCCATAAGACACAGGTCCTCTACCAACCTGCCCCCGCCACACAGTGCTGCCCCCCGATTATCAAAATCCACGACAATGCCTTGGACAACGTGGACCACTTTCCATAACTCGGGAGCCTACTGTCAACAAGGGCAGACGTCGATGACAAAGTCCAACACCGCCTTCAGTGTGCTAGTGCAGCCTTCGGTCGCCTGAGGAAGAGAGTGTTTGAAGACCAGGACCTCAAACCCGGCACTAAGCTTATGGTCTGCAGGGCAGCAGTGATACCTGCCCTGCTGTATGCCTCAGAGGCATGGACCATGTACAGCAGGCACCTCAAAGCACTAGAGAGGTACCACCAACACTGCCTCCGCAAGATCCTGCAAATCCATTGACAGGATAGGCATACCAACGTCAGTGTTCTCGCTCAGGCCAACATCCCCAGCATCGAAGCTCTGACCACGCTCAATCAGCTCCGATGGATGGGTCACATTGTCCGCATGCCCGATACGAGACTCCCAAAACAAGCACTCTACTCGGAGCTCCGGCATGGCAAGAGAGCCCTAGGTGGGCAGAGGAAATGCTTCAAGGACACCCTCAAAGCCTCCTTGAAAAAGTGCAACATCCCCACTGACACCTGGGAATCCCTCGCCCAAGACCGCAGAAAGTGGAGGAGAAGCATCCAGGAAGGTGCCGAACACCTCGAGTCTCTTCACCGGGAACAAGCGGAAGCCAAGCGCAAGGAACGCAAGGAGCGCACGTCAACCCAAGCACCCCACCCACCCGCCCCTTCAACCACCGTCTGCCCCACCTGTGACAGAGACTGTAGGTCCCGCATTGGACTAATCAGCCACCTGCGAGCTCATTTTTAATGTGGAAGCAAATCATCCTCAGTTCCGAGGGACTGCCTAAGAAGAAGAAGAAGAGTTCTCTACCTGGTGTGCATCCAGTGTAGGAGAAAGGGTCCCAGATTAGAGTTTAAAACTAAAAAGGTGTGGAAGGAACATTATGCCCGGGTGGAAGAAGAGATACCCGTTTGAGTTTTGCGTCGCAGCACTTAAACGTGATGGTCGTTGTTTGTTATTTTTAATAAAGATTGTTTCTTCATTTCATTGTGTTATTTTAATAAATATTGTGGCTGTTTGATACTACAGAATAAAACTTTTGTAATGTACCAAGTGGTGCAGGGGTGTTTGAGCCCCTCCATGCTTGGATTGTAAGTAACGAATTGTATTTGCCATCTGCAGATGCCTGTCGTACACCGCGCTTTCTCTAAGAACGGGAAATGTGGGCTGAGGGATTATGGATAGGTAAATACAGGGGAAGGTTATTTGTGGGAGGTCAGAAATTTTCTCACCTTGGTTGGACACTTCAAGCAAGTTTCAGTATCCTAGGGGGGACTGGAGGATTCGAAAATTTCATACATCTCCTCCCCCCCCCGAAGATTTATTTGGTTTTTAAAAGAAACCCTGGTCAGACTGAGTTTTAAAATCCAGGGCACAACAAAATGGCTGCGGTCAGGCCTCGTGACCGAAAGCCTGTCAGTTTCAATTTGGACCCTGGCAAGCTAACAGCTTGTGCATTTCAATGTCTGCAGCAAGGAGATCATGAAACCAGACAAGACTTTTGCATATGCATTGGGGACAAATCCAATTACAATCAGACCTACGCATAAAGGCCATCAAGGTGTTTGCTCAAACAATCAAAATAATCAGCGGGGCCGTCGAGACGGGGCTGGCCCCCATCAAAGAACCTGTTGGACAAAGGAGAGCAGTTGCAGAACCGGCAGGAACTGATTACCGGCCATCCAAGTCGATGGGCCAAGATCGATACCTTTTGTTTAATTCCAGCCCGCTCAAATCAGACAAAAGAATGAGCTGATTGAGCGTAGAGATAAGGGCTACCGAGGGGGGTATAACTAGCCTCTCGAGAAGCCATTCGCTCTCTCGCCTCGCCTCCTGGGCCCTGCCTCGCCATCAACCAAGGAAGAAGACCATTGAAGGAGAGCCCGTCCAGAGAGGTAGGATACCCTATCAGAGACCTTTTAATTACTGGGGTATCGCTACCTGGACGGTGAAGTCTGTGCAACAGCAGGACCACGTGACATCGGCAGGCAACAGGGCAAAGGGGCAAGGCTTTTATCCAACATCTCAGACCGGTGAGCATTATACTTCTGACCCATCGCAAGGTAATCTAGTTAGGTGTAGAGGGTGGGAGTTAAGGGGATTGCTGAATTGTCATTTTAGCCATTTTCCCTCGATATGCCATTTCTCCTCCCCTGTTAAGTGTAAGTGTACTGCATTCATATCATCCTTTTGTATAGTATTGTTATCTTATTTTCTCTGTTATTAAATTTTGGTTTTCTTTGTACCAAACCACTGGTCTGCTAGTTTGCCTATATCGCTATCTGCCAATAAGTCCGGGGATCAGAACTAAGGGGTGAGCGATCCGGACCGCTCAGAGATAAGGCAGCCGGAGACATAACCGACTGGCCAAAGCAAGTAGCAAAAACCCCCTACAACTCGTGCTATCTAATAAAGGTAAGCAGCATATGAAAGGCAGCTATTAAACGTACACGGATTTTTAGATGCTTTTTTTGTTGAATTTTTACTTTGTATTTGGATCAGGGCCTGGGGGGAATTGTTTATTACTAGATAACCAGCCGAATCATTGGGGATAATTTTAACCCCGAAAAACAGTTGGGTTTGGGTCGGGTGGGAAGTTAAAATTAAAAAAATGTCAAATGTGAACCCAACCTGCCTTGAACTCATTCACTTCTGGTTTTAACAGAGGCGGGATAGAGAGTGGGCGACCAAGCTGCATTCAGGAGATGGGACTCTCATTTAAATATTTTAATGAGGCTGCATGCTATCTCTGTTGCAGCTTTAACACTGGCTGGCCAGATTTCCCGGGCCTCGGGAAACCCGGCAGCTGAAGGGAGGCAAGGACTGCTGTATGGAAGAGGTAAGTGCCTTTCCAGCACTGCTTGTTGGCCAGGAGCAACAGGAGTGCTTCCCCCTGGCCAACCAAGCAAACCTGTTAACCTCCCCAGCGATCGTAACACCCCCCAACTCTATGATCCAATGCTCTCCCGATGTCCTCCATGGACTGCAATGTCCTCCCCGACCCTACCCCATGTCCACCGCAGCCAGCCATCTGCTCACCCTAGCCTGCGATCTTCCACATGGTTCCTCCTGTGATCTTCTTCATGTCCCCCCACCCCTCATACCTGCAATCTTCTTCCTGCCCGCCCCCCTGCAATCTTCTTCCCGGCACACCCCCTTCCCCCCGTGGACCCGAACCATTCACTTCTATTTCCACTTTTTCTCCCCCCTTTTCCTTTTCTCTCTATCCTTCCCTGACCGCTCTCTCCTGTCGTCATGCCTCCTTTCATCTCTCTTCTCTCGGATACCCTGCCCTCCCAAATCCCTACCCCAATCCTTCATTACTCTTCGAGCTTCCTATTCTCCTGCCGCTGTCGCAGGCTTGACTCCCTCTTAGTTAATCCTATAGCTTCCCTCTGTGCCTCTCTTGGCATTATCCTAAAGGCCTATCGTGGCAATCGTCGCTGCCTCCTCACGAGCAGCAACCCCAAATGCCCACCCTACACTCTCGCCAACCTTCCCGCCCAGCACGCCCACTGGGGGCAAATCTTGCCAATCTGCTCCCTGTCCAACTCACCCCTCCCAGCGCTGACCCTGTGGATGCTGGCAGTGGGTCAGTCATCACCAAAACTCTCCACATCTCATTTCAAAATGCCCGTTCACTTGTGAACAAGGCCCTTGCCATCCATGAGCTTATCGTGGATGAATACATCGATATCATGGCCCTGACAGAAACTTGATTGAGGAGTGATGACATCTTAGAAATATAAAAGCATAGAAGATAGGAGCAGGAGTAGGCCATTCAGCCCCTCGAGCCTGTTCCGCCATTTAATGCGATCATGGCTGATCATCCAAATTCAGTACCCTGTCCCTGCTATAGAAACATCTTACCCTTAAATGAAGCCTCCTCGCCTGACTACACCTTCCACCGCTTGCCCCGCCTAGACCGGCACGGTGGCGGTGTGGCTCTTATCACCAAATCACAACTTGGTCTGCCTCCCTACTCCTCCAGCATTTTCTCTACCATTGAGCATCTCACCATATTCCATCCCTCTCACCTCTCATTTAAAATTCTCATTTTCTACCGCCCACCCAAGCACCGTAAAAATTTTATTGCTGAGATATCTTCATTGATTTCCTCGCTCAACCTCTGCACTGAGCGACTTCTCATCCTCGGTGATTTCAACCTCCATCTAAATTTATTATGCTCTCTCTCCTCTGAGTTCACTAGCCTGCTATCCTCCATATAAACACATATTCATGGCCACCCCCTCGACATTGCCATCTCTCGTGACCTTGCTACTCCCATCATTTCAATTGCAGATAAGGCCATCTCTGACCACTTCCTCGTATCGCTCTCCACGCATATCCTCCTTCCACCCACTCCCACCAACCCTATGCCCTTTTGTGTCCGCCCCTGGAAATCTCTCTCCCAACTCTCTTACAGCTTTGGCCCTCCATTCACCACGACATTTCTGCAGCTATCGATTTGCTCAACCACACCCTCACCATCACTTTTGATGCCCGAGTCCCTTTTAAAGCTATTACTCTCTCTCACCCTGGCTGTCATAGGACTAACCACCCTAATGGCTGGTACGAAGATGGTTACGGTCACGGAAGGAGCGTTAATCGCGGCCAGAAATCCTTCCACCACTTCATACAGTTCCCCAAAGGGAACAGTGTGAAGACACGTACGATGACGACCCTGGCTGTCCCACCACCCGGTACGTCCCTCACCTTCACTTCCTTAAGTCCAAGGAACGCAGACTTGAACGGATATGACGGAAAACTGGTTTAGCCATTCACCGCCAGATCTGGCTGGACCACATAAAGCATTGTTGGGTCCTGCTCTCGTCTGCCAAAATTGCTCACTATTCCAGGATCATTCTGGAATGTAAAGACAAGCAACAGCTTCTGTTCTCTGCTGCTGACCATCTTCTTAAATCCCTCGCCCCGTCTCCTCCACCTTCACCCCCGGCCCCACCCCCCGGCGACCTTCTCACCATGACCCCCTTCCTCGCATCCTTCTCTCCATGCCCCCCACAGTCGATTTTCTCTCCATTCCCCCTCGAAGTACTCTCCATGCCCCACCCCCACGATCTTCTCTCCAAGCGCCCCCCCGGCGACCTTCTCACTCAGCCTCCCCCCATGATCTTTTCTCCATGCCCCACCCCGCGATCCTCTCTCCATGACCCCCCACAACCTTCTCTCCATGCCCCCCCACAATCTTCTCTCCATGCCGCCCCGCAATCTTCTCTCCATGCCCCACCCCCACGATCTTCTCTCCAAGGCACCCCCAGCGATCTTCTCTCCAAGCCTCCCCGCACGATCTTCTCTCCATGCCACACCCCGCAATCCTCTCTCCATGGCCCCCCCACAATCTTCTCTCCATGCCCCCCCACAATCTTCTCTCCATGCCCCACCCCCACGATCTTCTCTCCAAGGCACCCCCGGCGATCTTCTCTCCAAGTCTCCCCCCACTATCTTCTCTCCAAGCCTCCCCCCATGATCTTCTCTCCATGCCGCCCCCATGATCTTCTCTCCATGCCCCACCCCGCGATCCTCTCTCCATGGCTCCCCCCGCGATCTTCTCTCCATGCGCCCCCCACGATCTTCTCTCCATGCCCCCCCCATGATCTTCTCTCCATGGCCCCCCCCACGATCTTCTCTCCATGGCTCCCCCCGCGATCTTCTCTCCATGGCTCCCCCCGCGATCGTCTCTCCATGCGCCCCCCACGATCTTCCCTCCATGCCCCCCCCATGATCTTCTCTCCATGCCCCACACCGTGATCCTCTCTCCATGGCCCCCTCATGATCTTCTCTCCATGCCCCCCCTGAGAATCTCCTCTCCATGCTCCCCCCCCCACGATCTTCTCTTCATGGCACCCCCCCCACGATCTTCTCTCCATGGCTCCCCCCGCGATCTTCTCTCCATGTGCCCCCCACAACTATCTTCTCTCCATGCCCCCCCATGATCTTCTCTCCATGCCACCCCCGCGATCTTCTCTCCATGCCGCCCCCCGCGATCTTCCCTCCAAGCCCCCCCCGCGATCTTCTCTCCAAGCCCCCCCCACAATCTTCTCTCCATGCCCCCCCACGATCTTCTCTCCATGGCCCCCACTCACGATCTTCTCCCCCCCGCCACGATCTTCTTTCCATGCCCCCCTCGATCTTCTCTCTATGGCCCCCACTCGCGATCTTCTCTCCATGGCCCCCACTCGCGATCTTCTCTGCATGCCGTCCCCCACGATCTTCTCTCCATGCCCCCCCACAATCTTCTCTTCATGCACCCCCCACGATCTTCTCTCCATGCCCCCACCCACAATCTTCTCTCCATGCCCCCCGACCATGATCTGCTCTCCATGCCCCCCCACGATCTTCCCTCCACGGCCCCCCCACGATCTTCTCTCCATGCCGCCCCACGATCTTCACTCCATGCCCCCCCATGATCTCCCCATGCCCACCCCCCCATGATCTTCTCTCCATGCCCCCCCATGATCTTCTCTCCATGTCCCCCCCCACGATCTTCTCTCCATGCCCCCTCCCCCACGATCTTCTCTGCATGGCCCCCCCTGCATGATCTGCTCTCCATGCCCCATCCCCACAATCTTCTCTCCATGCCCCCCCAACAATCTTCGCTCCAGGTGCCCCCCCATGATCTTCTCTCCAAGCCCCCCCCCCGAGCTTATCTCCATGCCCCCCCAGGATCTTCTCTCCATGATCCCCCCATGATCTTCTCTCCATGACCTCCCATGATCTTCTCTCCATGACCCCCTCACGATCTTCTCTCCATGCCCCCACCCCGCGATCTTCTCTCCATGCCTCCCCCACGACCTCCTCTCCATGCCCCCCCACGATCATCTCTCCATGCCCCCACCCCGCAATCTTCTCTCCATGCCCCCCTCCCACGATCTTCTCTCCATGGCCCCCGTGATCTTCTCTCCATGTCCCCCACCACTATCTGCTCTCCATGCCCCCCATGATCTTTTCTCTATGCCCACCCCCCCACGATTCTCTCTCCATGCCACCCCACGATCTTCACTCCATGCCCCCCCATGATCTCCCCATGCCCACCCCCCCATGATCTTCTCTCCATGCCCCCCCACGATTTTCTCTCCATGTCCCCCCCACGATCTTCTCTCCATGCCCCCTCCCCCACGATCTTCTCTGCATGGCCCCCCCTGCATGATCTGCTCTCCATGCCCCCCCACAATCTTCTCTCCATGCCCCCCCAACAATCTTCTCTCCAGGTGCCCCTCCATGATCTTCTCTCCAAGCCCCCCCCCCGCGAGCTTATCTCCATGCCCCCCCAGGATTTTCTCTCCATGACCCCCCCATGATCTTCTCTCCATGACCTCCCATGATCTTCTCTCCATGACCCCCCCACAATCTCCTCTCCATGCCCCCCCACGATCATCTCTCCATGCCCCCACCCCGCGATCTTCTCTCCATGCCCCCCCTCCCACGATCTTCTCTCCATGGTTCCCGTGATCTTCTCTCCATGTCCCCCGCCACTAGCTGCTCTCCATGCCCCCCATGATCTTCTCTCTATGCCCACCCCCCCACGATTCTCTCTCCATGCCCCCCCATGATCTTCTCTCCATGCCCCCCCACGATCTTCTCTCCATGGCCCCCCGTGATCATCTCTCCATGCCCCCCGCCACTATCTGCTCTCCATAATCCCCCATGATCTTCTCTCCATGCCACCCCGTGATCTTCTCTCCATGCCCTCCCATGATCTTCTCTCCATGCCCCCCCGCGATTTTCTCTCCATTCCCCCCATGATCATTTCTCCATGCCCCCCTGTGATCTTCTCTCCATGCCCCCCCGTGATCTTCTCTCCATGCCCCAGCACGATCTTCTCTCCATGCCCCCTCCCCACGATCTTCTCTCCATGCCCTCCCATGATCTTCTCTCCATGCCCCCCCAACTATCCTCTTTCCATGCCCCCCCATGATCTTCTCTCCATGCCCCCCCTGCAGTCTTCTCTCCATGCTCCCCCCATGATCTTCTCTCCATGGCCCCCAATCGCGACCTTCTCTCCATGCACCCCCCGTGATCTTCTCTCTATACCCCCCCCACAATCTTCTCTCCATGCTCCCCCACGATCTTCTCTCCATGCCGCCCCCCCACAATCTTCTCTCCATGCCCCAGCTGCGATCTTCTCCCCATGCCCTGTAAGATTCGCAAAATTTCTACATTTCCCCAAAGGTTATTAATAAGAAAAGGGACCCTGCATGGACATTTTAATGAAAAAGGGTGCCCAAAGATGGCGTCCACACCTCATGGCCAAAAGCCTGCAAGATTTTAAAAAGCTTGGACTCTGTGGTACAGGCAGCTTCTTGGGAAATCGAAACCCAGGCTGCAGTTTCTGTGAAGAGAGACTTTTGTATTTTGAAAGCAGACAGGACTTTGAATTATGCATTAAGTCAAATCGGAGACAGATCAAAACCAGTGAGGCCTATACTTATTTGCATAAATAATTGGAAACAGCTTAGGGAAGCCATCGAGGCTGGACAGGCCCATTAAGATGTATTAATAACAAAACAACTCGACTATCAGGACAGTAGATGCGATTACCGGCCATCTAAAAACAGTTAGTTTAGATTGCTACAATTATTTAAACTAGCCCGCCAAGATTGGGACAATGAACCAACCTGATTTGGTGCACAGATAAGGGTTTTCGTAAGGAGTATAACTGCAGGCCCCGGGTAGCAATCGCTCTCTTGACTCTTGCTCTTGCCTTGACTCTGCTCTCGTGGCTCTGGCCTCTTGGGCTGCCGCTTGTACTCGTGCCCTGGCCTCGTGGCGGGTTCTCTCCCCGCAGCAGATTTTCAGTAGCCAGTGACACCATACCAACTGCTAGGAAGGGGAAAAAGGCCCAAGTCCATAGCCATCCAGGACACCCAGGCCGTAGAAAGGGGCGAGGCGAAGTTGAGCAGGAGGTAGCCCAGGACTCGTATGGTAGTCCGATGAGACGAGATGAGTGGAGACGAAGAAGACGATAATAACTCAATAAGGGCAGAGTAGGGCAGTGAAAAACATATCAATAAGTAAACCAAGCGCCGAGTTATAAGCTGACGCTTGGGGGAAGAAAGTCCTTGCGGACGGTGAAGACAAACACCTTGTTAAACACTGCGAGAACGCAGGTGTCTACGCTGCAATGAATATACAGGCGTTTGATGCATGGCTAGTAAAATCTAAACGGTAACGACCGATGACTGTTCAATAAGTATAACGTTACCGGCGAAGACCGTCCGAGGGAGAAGAAGAAGAGAACCCATCGAGATGAGACGACGACGGTAACGGAAGGGAGAAGGTGTGTCGCAGTAGCCGACCCAGCACCACACCCCTGAAGACCACGTGGCGACGGGGTACCTAGAAGGACCAGAAATCTGACTTCAAAACTCGCACTCGTTCACAGTTGGCATTTATCTTTGGATTGGTGAGCATGAATTCTGGCCCCTCATAGCTTAATCTAGTTAGGTATAAGGGGTGGGATAAGTATAAGGGGATTGTTAAGATAGTTTGTTTTCCCTCGATGTGCCGTGTGTTCCCCATTCCCTGTATAAGTATGGTTATTTTGTATTTGACTGTAATTTTATACTAGTAACTGCTCATAAGATTGTGTTAATTTTCTTTTTCAATAAAATCTTGGTTTTGCTTACATCCAAACCACTTGTCTACTCGAGTCTTTTCTGTATCGTCGCCTGTACCTAAGTCCTGTGTCTAGAACCTAGGGGCGTGGGAGTGATTTGACCCGCTCACAAACAGTCAGAAGCATAACTGACTGGGCACACGCGCCAACCACACACCACCTCCTACAGAAATGGCGACCATGGCAGGACACCAGCAACAGGGTTGCAATACAGTAGACAATGGTTCGGATGAGCAAACCATGATGGAGGAAAGGATTTCTGATTATGTGTTTAGCAAGGTGAATATCACTAAGAAGTGGACCACCACTCTGTTAAAGGCTGGGTGTCTGGTAGATGCAGCAGCTAAGTGGACAGAGGGAAAGGAACACAAGAAGTCCTTAGGGAAGGTAGTTTGGCTGATGTGTTTTAAAAAGCAGGTCCAGCTTTTGGACAGGCTCTTTGCAGCACAGGCAGTCGAGTTAAGGGAGTCAGCCCTGGAGGTCCAGTATAAGGCTCTTGCAGGGGAGAAGTTATTACTAGGTTTGCAGGCTTTGAATCAGGAGAGAGTACATTTAGTGGGAGAACACAAGGCCCAGTTGGAATACCTACTGTGCCAAGTCACTGAGGCCAAGGGAAATGAGTTAAGGTTGCGGGAGAAGAACGCCCGCTTGGCAAGGCAGATTAGGGAACAGGAAGAGAAAGTACAGGAGGTAAAGGCCGCTTACAAGCTAGCGAGCAAACAGGGGTTTGAGGAGACAGACCACTGCCACTGTAAAAAGAGGATAGAAAATCTGAGCTGGGCCCTCCGGAAGGCAAAAGGCATGGTATGCCTCATAAGCCCAAAGGCAGGCCAGGCAGATTTTATGGGGAACGAGGGGAGGACAGTTCCAACGTCACCGGTAGAGCCTAGGGACGACCCGGTTGAGCGAGAGGAGACCTCACGACCACCACCCGTAGCGCCAAGTTTCAGCGCGGTTTGGCAGCAAGGGGGGGTGGAACCAGGAGTGGAGCCAGAGGTGGAGGCGGAGGTAGAGCAAGCCCCGCCCGAGAGGTCAGAGCCAGGACCGATGTGCCCAGCACGGCATCGGAGGTTCGGCCCACCCGCCAATGGCGACAATGAGGGACCTCTCCAAAACCAGTTCGTATTATCCTTTAACACCCAACAGCTTAGGGCTCTGGTCAACCATCTCCCGAAGCTCTCCAAAAAGGGAGACCCCTCGATCCACTTCAGGGAAGTAGAGCAGGCAGCCAGCGTCAGCGACTGCGATGGCGCTGAGCAGGCCAAGATGCTGCTATTCTCCCTGGAGAGTAGCCTCCTCCAATCCCTCTCTGACGAGTGTAAAAGGGGGCAGAGTGGGTACGAGGAGCTTAGAGATGCGGTTCTGGAGCCAATGGGGATGGATGAGGGAAGTCCTTTCTCCCGTGTGGAGAAGACAATCCAGCTCCCAGGGGAAACCCCACAGTCTTTTGCGGACCGGCTGTGGCCGGTGTACCGGAGGGCCTGTCAGGGGACGCCGGACCGGGCGTTCCTGAACGGGGATTCCCTGGCCCATTGGCTCCGCTGCCTGGTGGCGAACAGCTTGCCACAGGTCTGGGCCAAGGCAGAAGCCTGGTTCAACCCCAAAAATCCCCAGACTACCGAACTTACGGTAATTAGGCAGCTCACTCTGGCCTATAAAAACGGTAGGGGAGCCGATGCACACCCACCCAAGGGAAAGGTGCATGAGGTAAAACCCGGACCGGGTAGGAAAGAGTGGCACCAGGAAGGGAGTAACCCCCCCAACACAAAGACCAATTGTTACGGGTGTGGGAAGGATGGTCACTGGCGGAAGGAGTGCAAAAACCCTTGGAAAGATAACAAGGGAAAGAATTCCACAGCCCCAGCCCAAAAGGCGGGGGCAGGACTCCCTCCAGCAGAGGTCGAGTCATTTTTGGACGCCATGAGGTCCATATTGACTGGCCAAGGGAGAGTAGCAGCCACTACCGGTGCTCTGACCCCATCAGCCCCATCCAACCCACAGCCCTGACTAGAGCCAGCGCAGCCTGTCGACCTGTGTCCCCTTGAAAATGATGAGGGGAACAGGCCCTGTGTTAAGATGCGGGTGGAGACGGTGCAGGGGAGATATTCAGTGGACACTGGAGCTTCCAGCACAGTGGTCCATTCGGAAGACCCGACCAATCCACCCAGGTCTAACAAGGTCCCATTTAGCTTAATGGGATCCACAGGGAACGAGCAGGCTGGGGAAATGGCCAAACCTTTAGCCATAGATTTGGGATCCCTCCCTACCACGTGGGAGGGTAACCAAAGGACCAACGAGGTAGCCGAGCAGAGGGCTAGGGAAGGAGAGTTATGGGATCCCTGTAGAGCAGGCCCGGTAGCATCAATCCGGGACAAGGGAGGCACACAGGGGGTGGCTTTGGCCCTGGACCTAAAGCAGGTCCAAGCCCAAGATCCCATCTGTAAGGCCATCCCGGTAAGGGAAGAAAACGGGGAGTCCCTAGAAGGCCCGTTCGGGGCAGCGGACGAGGTTTTAAAACAGGCTGCTGGTTATATTAACCAGTGCAAGCTGTTCAGACCTGAGAGGGGAAAACAGCAAGTTGGGGTAAGGTCTGAGGATAAAGATCCTCAGCCTGCAGCAGGAGCGAGTTCACAGACTGCACAGGCAGGCACTGTGGCTTGCTTAAAGGGAGGAGCCATCCCGCCCATCGATTGGAACACTTCCCCACTCTTCTGGGATCCAGACGAGGGGGATGGACCTGAGGGCGAAAACCCCGCCCCTAACCCAGGTGTAGAGAGGGAGGGACCTGAGGTCGAGAACCCCGCCCTGGACCCAGCCAGGGGACCTGGGGGCGGAGACTCTCAGCTCGCAGCAGCAGGCTGCGAAGAGTTACCTGCCCCTAGCCCGGGTTCGGGAGAGGTCAAGCCTGAGGGAGCAGCGGCTCGGGTTAAAGGCCCATCGGCCAAGAAAGCCCCACCGGCCAAGGCCCCCAGAAGGTCCCCATGGACGCCCCAGCCGAGAAAGCCACGGTCACCAGCCCTCCAGTTACCTAGGGCCGCCCCTCGAGTCAGGGAGAGGTCCAAGGACAGAGGTCCTCAGCCAGCAGCCACGGGCTGCGAGGGACCAACAGTGAAGGACGATATAGTCATGCCGGGGGTGGCGGTGAGCCGCAGTCCAACCAGGGATTAGCCTGGCCGCCCGGAGACGGGCAGCGGGTGTATATAGTATAGTTTAAGTTTTGGTTAGTGCTTATTGTTAAGTTTAATTATTTAGCTTAAGCTTTGGTGTTTTAGTTTAAGTTAAACAAGGTGATGGGTAGTTTGAAGTAAGCAGTCTGCTAAGAGTGTGTATATTTTTTCGGGGGGTCGAGGTCGCGAGACATGACTATGCTTCACCAAGCCAGAGAATCTCTTGGGGACCTGGCTGCATGTTTTTACATTTTTTGCAGGAAGACTTTCAGGATGGAGGGGATCGTGATCCTATTCGCCCTGATTGGGATGAACGTGGGAAGGTGGGGCGATGTAGAAGAATCCCACATCTACGGGTGCTCGGGAGACAAGGCGCCCACAGCGATCGATGGAAGCGGTAAACGGGATGCGGAGGAGACCGCCATCTATGTCCACGTGGGAAGGTGGCCAGGATGGCTGGGGTCCAATTCGTCTCAGTACTCCAGCCAAACCGGATTCACGTACGGGGAAGCCTCCCTCCTGTGCCCCAGGGTACGGGTCGTTACCACGAGGGTCAGCATCACCGTTGGAAAGCGAATATGTTTGACGTGTAAAGGACACATTCCACTGGATAGGTGGAGGTGGCTCAGAAAGCTGAGCAAAGTAATGAGGAACCCTGAAGTCGAGTGGGAATGGTTGGGGAACAACACCCGCCGGACGATTACACGGACTCATGGAGGATTAAGTTTGTGTTGGGACAAGTGGTGGGAACCGGGCCAAGGGATTTATATCTATATGTGGGGGTCAGAGAGGGTCTGCCCTGCAGGCATATCCATCATTTTCCACCGGCAGTGGCAAGACGCCAGGGAGGGGATGAAGTGGGATACCAGCCTGAAGGCGTGCGCAGTCCCATTCTCCCCGATCCCAGTCAATGCCACTGAGCTGGTTACCCGCCCGCGTAAGCCCCTGCCCACGGCGCAGGCGGCAAGGTTACCCTGGGAAGGTTGCCCCACCACCACCAAGGGACCAGGGAATGGGTTGGTATGAGTCCCCACCGATCAGATGCTGTACCAGGGGGTACACTACGTGGTAGCCCCTGTGATTTTAAATCTCACCGAGGTATATTTACCGGAGTGGTGTCCCAAAGAAACAGAGCAGCTATACCAGGCCCTATTAAAGGACATGTTCAGGAAGTTTTACGAGTTCGATTTTGCCCACGTGGACAAAACCGAACTCTACACCACCAACCAAGAGTTTTTGGGTAATGCAGGGAGGCAAAGAAGGGGAGTATGGAATGATGTTTTTACTGCGTTTAATACTGGGTCCTCTGTCATCAACAGTTTGGATGACATAGAGCTGCAGACCCAGATAAACGGTTTAAAAACACAGTTAAAGAAAATATTACTGGATGAGAACAAGGTAGTGGGCTCGGAGTTGCATGAGGACCAGGCCATGACGGTCCATTTAAAGGAAATCATAGCCGAGTTGGAAAAGCATGCAAAGACGGTAAATGCCCTCATAAGGGAAGACAGAAATGCTTCTGACCAGGCTGCGCAGAATGAGGTGTGCGTGCTACACAGGGCGTGGTTACTGGGCGAGGGCTGCAGTAATCTGGAGGATTTAAAACAGGATTTTGTCCCCTCCTGGATTAGCAACAAGCACCTCGCAGCCCTCCACCCTTTTGAGAATGCATTAAGCCCATGCCAACTCCGGCTAGCCTCCGAAGCCTACCCAGTCCCCGTGGATTGTGGGCGGTCCAACCACACAATCATGGGAGTAGTAGTTAGGATGCCAGTCATGGGTAGGACAGCCCGACCTGCACCAGTATACAGGGTCGAGAACATCGGAGTCATTCAAGGGGGTGCGCACATTCGTTTCACAGCGGTCACACCTTACATCATAAAGTGGGAGCATGCTATGACAGGTACTAACCTCTCAGGGTGCCGGAGCCGGAGAGCACACATAACCCTGTGACCCCAGCATTTGAATGCCTATTCAAAACCGCAGTGTGGGTTCAGAGCTGCTGGCGCGAAACCTATAAATTGTACCATGGAGGCAATGGCACAAGGCCATGTTCCCCCGCAGGTAGCATATATAGGAGGTGGGACATATTGTGTCACCACCGGCACGTCCCACTACCAGCATGGACAGCATAGCTGGTGTCCGGTTAGTGACAGCAGTTTCTGCTTTAAACCCGAGGCAGAAGTTCAAGTGGCCCAGGAGCAAATTGTCCCCATTCCTGAACCCTCCACTGTTCACCTCACTGTAAAGGAGAATTTTACCAACCTGCAGAAGTACGTAGCGCACTTTGGCTACGAAATTCCCCCTCTCCCTGAACACCTTACCAAAATACTCAAAGCTGTTATAGTTTTGCAGAAACATTTTTACACTCTAGAGCAGAAAACAGTAGAGATAGGGGCTAAGATATTGGACATTGTGATTCCACCCTGGTGGGACATTTTCAATAACATAGAGGTCCCTTCGTGGATCAGACTGGCTTCCCACATTCTCGTGGTTTGCCAGTTAGGGATAGTGTTGTATCTAGTTTGCATTCAATGTAAGGGAAAAGGTCAGTGGTCAGAATTCCGAAACCAGAAGATCTAGAAGGAACATTATGTGAAGGTGGAGGGAGACATGCCTGTTTAAGTCTTTTCCTTGTATTCTGATTAAAGATTGTTGTTTTTTTTGTGTTTGATGTTTTTAATAAAATTTTCTCTGTTGTTTATTTGCAACGTGTTTAATAAAGATGTATGTGTACCAAGTGGTGCAGGAGCGTCGGATCGCCCCCCGTGCTTGGGTGTATGTAAAGTCTGTGATTTATCCTATGTATGCTTATGTACACTACATTTTTGCAGAATGGGAAGTGCATGTGTCGTGGATATATTAGATAGGTAATTACAGGGGAAGGTTGAATTTGGAGGGTCAGAAAAATTTTGCTCACCTTCTAAAAGTATGATACTTCAAGCAAGTTTTAGTATCACAGGGGGAGTGTAAGATTCGCAAAATTTCTACATTTCCCCAAAGGTTATTAATAAGAAAAGGGACCCTGCATGGACATTTTAATGAAAAAGGGTACCCAAAGTTGGCATGCGCACCTCGTGGCCAAAAGCCTGCAAGATTTTAAAAAGCTTGGACTCTGTGGTACAGGCAGCTTCTTGGGAAATCGAAACCCAGGCTGCAGTTTCTGTGAAGAGAGACTTTTGTATTTTGAAAGCAGACAGGACTTTGAATTATGCATTAAGTCAAATCGGAGACAGATCAAAACCAGTGAGGCTTATACTTAAGGTCATCAAGTTGTTTGCATAAATAATCGGAAACAGCTTAGGGAAGCCATCGAGGCTGGACAGACCCATTAAGATGTATTAATAACAAAACAACTCGATTATCAGGCCAGTAGATGTGACTACCGGCCATCTAAAAACAGTTAGTTTAGATTGCTACAATTATTTAAACTAGCCCGCCAAGATTGGGAAACTGAACCAACCTGATTTGGCGCGCAGATAAGGGTTTTCGTAAGGAGTATAACTGCAGGCCCCGGGTAGCAATCGCTCTCTTGACTTTTGCTCTTGCCCTTGAATCTGCTCTCGTGGCTCCGGCCTCTTGGGCTGCCAGTCGCACTCGTGCCCTGGCCTCGTGGCAGGTTCTCTCCCCGCAGCAGATTTTCAGTAGCCAGTGACACCATACCAACTGCTAGGAAGGGGAACGAGGCCTAAGTCCATAGCCATCCAGGATGCCCAGGCCGCAGAAAGGGGCGAGATGAAGTTGAGCAGGCAGCCCAGGACTCGTATGGTAGTCCGACGAGACGAGACGAGTGGAGACGAAGAAGATGATAATAACTCAATAAGGGCAGAGCAGGGCAGCGAAAAACGTATCGATAAGTAAACCAAGCGCCGAGTTATAAGCTGACGCTTGGGGGAAGAAAGTCCTTGTGGACGGTGAAGACAAACACCTTGTTAAACATTGCAAGAACGCAGGTGTCTACGCCGCAACGAATATACAATCGTTTGATGCATGGCTAGTAAAATCTAAATGATAACGAACGACTGATGACTGTTCAATAAGTACAACGTTACCGCTGACGAGCGCCCAAGGGAGAAGAAGAAGAGAACCCATCGAGACGAGACGACGACGGTAGCAGAGGGGAGAAGGTATGCCGCAGTAGCCGACCCAGCACCGCACCCCTGAAGAGCACGTGGTGACGGGGTACCTAGAACGACCAGAAACCAGTCTTCAAAACTCACACTCGTTCACAGTTGGCATTTATCTTTGGATTGGTGAGCATGAATTCTGGCCCCTCATAGCTTAATCTAGTTAGGTATAAGGGGTGGGATAAGGATAAGGGGATTGTTAAGATAGTTTGTTTTCCCTCGATGTGCCGTGTGTTCCCCATTCCCTGTATAAGTATGGTTATTTTGTATTTGCCTGTAATTTTATACTAGTAACTGCTCATAAGATTGTGTTCATTTTCATTTTCAATAAAATCTTGGTTTTGCTTACATCCAAATCATTTGTCTACTCGAGTCTTTTCTGTATCGCCGCCTGTACCTAAGTCCGGTGTCTAGAACCTAGGGGCGTGGGAGCGATTTGAACTGCTCACAAACAGTCAGAGGCATAACTGACTGGGTGCACGCGCCAACCACACACCACCTCCTACAGCGCCCCCCGCGCAATCTTCTCTCGAGGTCACCCCAGCGATCTTCTCTCCATGACACCACCCCCCTGCAATCTTCTCTCATACATACATACATAAGAACGAAAGAAACAGGAGCAGGAGTAGGTCAATCGGTCCCTCGAGCCTGCTCCTCCATTCAATAAGATCATGGCTGTTCCAATCTTGTCCTCAACACCACTTTCCCGCTCTCACCCTATACCCCTTGACTCCCTTGTAGTTCAAATGTCTGTCAATCTCCGCCTTGAATATATTCAGTGACTCTGCCTCCACAGCTTTCCAGGGCAGAGAATTCCAAAGGTTCATGACCCTCTGAGAGAAGAAATTCTTTCTTATAGAAACATAGAAGATAGGAGCAGGAGTAGCCCCTCGAGCCTGCTCCGCCATTTAATGAGATCATGGCTGATCATCCAAATTCAGTACCCTGTCCCTGCTTTCTCCCCATATCCCTTGATCCCTTTAGCCTCAAGAAATATATCCAACCTGAAGACTACAGAGCATGGAGGTCTACTTTTCGGAACACCATAAGAGGGTTAGACCTGTCAGCAAGTGATGAAATTGACCTACTCGCTAAATGGCTGGGTAAGGAATCCTCTGAGCAGGCCAAGAGAATTCGAGCTGTGCACATTAACCTCCCGGAAAGGGGGTTGAAGAGGATATGGGATCGACTGGACGAGAGCTATGGCTCCCCGGAGGTGGTTGAGAATGCACTGTTTAAGAAGCTGGAGAACTTTCCCAAGATCCTCAATCGAGACCGCCTGAAGCTCAGAGAGTTAGGTGACATCCTAATGGAAATTGACTCAGCCAAAACTGAGGGATGTCTGCCAGGTCTTCTGTACCTTGACACAACGCGTGGGATAAATCCCATTGTTGAAAAGTTACCATTCAACTTGCAGGAAAGATGGATAACTCAGGGATCAAAGTATAAGGAAGATCACAATGTTCCCTTCCCACCTTTCTCCTTTTTTGCCAAGTTTATCTGCCAGCAGGCTAAAATAAGAAACGACCCAAGCTTCTTCTTCTCCACTCAAAGCCCTGGGTCACCGAAGACAGCACAGTCTGCTACAAGCTACAACCAGAGAACTCCAGTGTCAGTTCATAAAACTGAAATGTCACTGTCCACCACCTCCTCCAGCGACGACGCAGATGGGAAAATGGACGACCCCGTCAAGCAATGCCCCATTCACAACAAGCCGCACCCGCTCAGGAGGTGTCGGAGCTTCAGAGAACGGACTTTGGAGGATCGCAAATCGTTCTTAAAGGAATGTGGCATCTGTTATAAATGCTGTTCCTTTTCAACTCACCTGGCACGGGACTGTATCACGGCCGTCAAATGTGCAGAATGCAATAGCAAAGGCCACAACACAGCACTCCACCCAGGTCCAGCCCCCTGGGTCTCAACGGCCTCTACCGCCGCAGCAGAGCACAGCGGGGAAGAAGAGGAAGACATTCTGACACCGGAAGTAGCCTCACATTGCACCAAGGTCTGCGGAGCACACATCAGCGGCAAATCCTGTTCCAAAATCTGTCTTGTGACGGTCTACCCTGAAGGACAGCAAGAGAAAACCATAAAGATATACGCCATGCTGGATGATCAGTGTAACAGATCACTCGTCAAGTCTCAGTTCTTTGACCACTTTAACATAGAAGGAAACAGCTCCCCATATTCACTGAAAACTTGTGCCGGCCTAGTGGAGACATCAGGAAGGAGGGCCAGTGGTTTCGTAGTGGAGACCCTTGATCTTCTCTCCATGGCCCCCCCATGATGTTCTATCCATGGCCCCCCCCATGATCTTCTATCCATGGCCCCCCCCCGTGATCTTCTATCCATGGCCCCCCCCGTGGTCTTCTATCCATGGCCCCCCCTGTGATCTTCTATCCATGGCCCCCCCCCCCGGGATCTTCTCTCCATGGCACCCCCGTGATCTTCTATCCATGGCCCCCCCCTTGATCTTCTCTCCATGGCCCCCCCATGATGTTCTATCCATGGCCCCCCCCATGATCTTCTATCCATGGCCCCCCCCATGATCTTCTATCCATGGCCCCCCCCGTGGTCTTCTATCCATGGCCCCCCCTGTGATCTTCTATCCATGGCCCCCCCCCCCGGGATCTTCTCTCCATGGCACCCCCGTGATCTTCTATCCATGGCCCCCCTATGATCTTCTATCCATGGCCCCCCCGTGATCTTCACTCCATGCCCCCCCCGCGATCTTCTCACCATGAGCCCCCCGCACGATCTTCACTCCATAGCCAGCCCCCCGTGATCTTCTCTCCATGGCCCCCCCGTGATCTTCTCTCCATGAATCCCCCCCCGTGATCTTCTCTCCATGAACCCACCCCACCCGTGGTCCCTCCCCAGCCCCCCTGCAATCTTCTCCCTTCTCCCCCCCGGTCCCCATGCGATCTTCTCTATAACTATAAAAATAATTATTTGTATATTAGCACTGCACCATTTTTGTAGAATGCCAACAATTTTTTTATACTGAATACCTCAGCATTATTTTTGCATTTCCTGCATTCTTCCCCCCCCCCCCCATGATCTTCTCCCCAGCCTGCGACCTCTCTGGGCACCCCCACCAATGTATGCCCCCGATCTACGGTCTCTCCCTCGCTCCTCTACACTCCCTGGCTGTGAGCTGGTGCCGAAGGTCCACCCACCCGCCCGACAGCCAGTCAGCCTCTCAATCTGGCTGGTTTCAGCCGGGAAACGAATTCTAAAACTGGTAATCAGGTCCTGCCACTAATTTCGGCAAGATCTGAGGGAAACCCATACTTCCGGGTTTCCTGACTACCAAACATCCCCCAGCACCCCTCCCACCTTGCTCCCTCCCCGCCTCCCCGTAAATATCAGGGCCATTGTTTCCAATATCACAGAGGTCAGCAGAACAGCAAAAGAAGAGTAGATTGGCAGAGTGCTACTACAGGGGAGTGCCAAGGCATCTAATTGCATACCACAGAGACCAATGCCATTTGAGAAGGCAGTGTGAAATTAATAATAACAACAGGAAATGCTGGAAAAACTCAGCAGACCAGGCAACATCCGTGGAGAGAGAAATAGAGTCAACATTTCGGGTCGAAACCCTTCTACAGAACTGAGAGAAAAGGCAGGAAATGAAACAAAAGGCAGTTTGGGGGCTGGGAAATGGGGGAGGGGATGAAAGAAGAGACATTAAGAGATATTCAAGGTGAGACGAGATAGTAATAGGACAGGTAAAGAAACAAACAATGGCTCTAGATGAAGTGTGAAACGCGCTGGTAGAGTGAGAGACAGCTGCCATGTGGGAGAGAGAAAAAAAAGGAAAAGGCACAAACCAAAAGTGTGGATAAAAAATATAAACATATAATAGGGGCCGAGGCTATGACCTGAAGTTGTTGAACTCGATATTGAGTCCAGAAGGCTGTAAAGTGACTAATCGGAAGATGAGGTGCTGTTCCTCGAGTTTACGCCGAGCTTTCGTGGAACAATGCAAGAGCCGCGGATGGTGAGGTCTGAGTGGGAATGGAATGGTGAATTGAAATGACAGGCGGCCAGAAGCTCGGGGTCACCCTTACGGACTAAATGGAGGTGTTCCGTAAAGCGGTCACCCAATCTGCGTTTGGTCTCCCCAATGTAGAGGAGACCACATCGTGAGCAGCGAATACAGTATACTAGATTGCAAGAAGTACAAGTAAATCACTGTTTCACTTGGAAGGGGTGTTTGGGGCCCTGGACAGTGGGAAGGGGGGAGGTATATGGGTAGGTGTTGCATCTCCTGCGCTTGCACGGGAAGGTGCCGGGCGAAGGGGAAGGGGTGCTGTGGGTGATAGAGGACTGGACTAGGGTGTCTCGGAGGGAGGGGTCCCTACAGAATGCTGAAAGGGGAGGGGAGGGGAAGATGAGTTTGGTGGTGGGATCACGTTGGAGGTGGCAGAAATGGCGGAGGATGAGCCGTTGAATGTGGAGGCTGGTGGGGTGAAAGGTGATGACAAGGGGAACCCTATCGTGGTTCCGGGAGGGAGGGGCAGGGGTGAGGGCTGAAGTGCGGGAGATAGAACGGACCCGGTCGAGGGCCGTGTCAACCATGGTAGAGGGGAATCCTTGGTTGAGGAAAAAGGAAGACATGTCGGAAGCACTGGTGTGGAAGGTGGCATCGTCGGAGCAGATGCAGCAGGGACGGAGGAACTGGGAGAATGGAATAGAGTCCTTACAGGAGGCGAGGTGGGAGGAAGTGTAATCCAGGTAGCTGTGGGAGTCAGTGGGTTTGTAGTGAATGTTGGTCAATAACCTATCCCCAGAGATGGAGACAGAGAAGTCGAGGAAGGGAAGGGAAGAGTCGGAGATGGACCATGTGAAGGTGAGGGAAGGGTGGAAATTGGAGGTAAAGTCAATGAAATTTTCTAGTTCAGGGCGAGAGCAGGAAACGGCACCGATACAGTCATCAATGTACCGGAAAAAGAGGTGAGGGAGGGGACCTGAGTAGGACTGGAACAAAGAGTGTTCCACATATCCCACGAAAAGGCAGGTATAGCTAGGACCCATGCGGGTACCCATAGCAGCACCTTTAATTTGGAGGAAATGAGTGGAGTCAAAGGAGAAGTTGTTCAATGTGAGAACAAGTTCAGCCAGGCGGAGGATGGTGGTAGTGGATGGGACTCTGTTCAAGGAAGAAGCGAAGCGCCCTCAAGTCATCCTGGTGGGGGATGGAGGTGTAGAGGGATTGTACGCCCATGGTGACAAGGAGGCGGTTGGGGCCAGGAAACTGGAAACTGTTAAAGTGGCGGAGGGCATCAGAAGAGTCGTGGATGTAGGTGGGAAGAGACTGGACAAGGGGAGCAAAGATAGAGTTGAGATAGGAAGAGATAAGTTCCGTGGGGCAAGAACAGGCTGAAACAATGTGCCTACCAGGGCAGTCCTGTTTGTGGATCTTGGGAAGGAGGTAGAAGCGGGCTGTGTGGGGTTGGGGGACTATGAGGTTGGTGGCCGTGGGGGGATGATCTCCAGAGGAGATGAGGTCAGTGACAGTCTTGGAAACCGTGGTTTGATGTTCGGTAGTGGGATCATGGTCCAGGTGAAGGTAGGAGGAGGTGTCGGAGAGTTGGCGTTCAGCTTCCGCTAGGTAGAGGTCGGTTTGCCAAACAACAACAGCACCACCCTTGTCAGCAGGTTTAATGACAATGTCGGGGTTGGATCTGAGAGAATGGAGTGCTGCAAGTTCAGAGGGAG
This sequence comes from Somniosus microcephalus, assembly GCF_052327205.1. Lineage (NCBI taxonomy): Eukaryota > Metazoa > Chordata > Chondrichthyes > Squaliformes > Somniosidae > Somniosus > Somniosus microcephalus. The sequence goes on from NC_140988.1 coordinate 289,578,825, forward strand.
GTAGGTTGGAGTGAGTGAGGGGAGCAGAGAAATGGAGACGATGGTGAAATTAATGCTGTAGTTGATATAAAAATGACTCAATGGCACTATGTCATGTTTTAAGTAGTGCAAGATGAAAGAAAGTATTTGCTGGCACCTTATTCTGCATTAATATAAAGTAACTGTCTGGACAAAATGGTAACTATAGCCAATTGATTGTCCTGCAAGTGCTCATTGCCTCTGTGCTTATATTTCTTTCATACTCCGGTGCTTTCCCCTGGTGACATTATGGGCTGGAAATTGGTTACGGACCATTTTTGGGTCTATCACCAATGGTGCACTGACAGCGTGTTCTCCAACTGGAAGGACTGAAGCTGACCCGTTATTGTACGTCGGGCTTCATTAACATTTTTCCCACCAGCTGCTAGTGCCTGCCACACCTCCAAGGGCAGCTTGAGTATTTGACGAAGAAGAATATCGAGTCGCGTGCCTCGCCGGCAGCGGCCCGAAGGTAATTCCCGGGAGGGAGTTGGTGCGTCGATGGAGGACACCAATCACGAGGAGTGTGGAGTCGGCGCAGCACTCCTGTTCATGGCTGCATAGGAATGTTTAAAGAAAAATGTTCTTTTATAAAATTTGTGTTTTAGTGGCGATTGCTGCAGCAACTGCTTAAGAATCCCAAGCGGAGCAGGCCGTGCTCCTCTGTTCAATCTAAACCAATTTCTGCAAGGGGGCATAAAACAGCCGTTAGGTCCCTCATTTCCATATACAGTATAAGGGGCCTAGTGGCCGCCCAGGACACCTGAAAAGCTGCCTTCGCCAACAGGGTGGCACCCGCTGATTGGGCACAGGACATTGCAGGTAAAGTCATAGCTTCAATTTATGCCCTCTTGTACAATGGGCATGCATGATATGCATTCAAAAAGCTATCTGAGTGGAAGGAAACACTTGTGACATGCATACTTTGCCCTCTACTTGGTACTGTGTAAGAGAATCTAGAAAGATAATCGGGCTTCAAGTCAGTCACGTGACCATAAGAAATCCCTTTCTTGTGGTTCAAAACACTCACCAGCAAGGAAACTAATAGCTGGCGTCACTTTTGAAGCCAGAGGAAGAACAGCTGGAGTCATTGGTGATCCCTTTAAATTCAAGACTTCACTGCCTCAGCAATTTGCTGCCTCTATCAACCCTCCGTGAAGAGCCCTTGCCAATGGGGCGCAAAGCAACTAGCGCCCGGGCGCGGCGATGTTTGCGCCGCTCGCAAAATTGACCAGACACTTTGCGGCAACATTAAACACTACCACCACGATCTCCTGCGCCCGCAGGTTGTGACATCAGTCGAGCGTGCAACGCCCCGGAACGCCCCGGACTGGATATTGAGTGGCGCCCCCTGCCTTACCACCTGCTGCTGGCAATGTCAGGTTGAGGGGAGCATTTTGCAATCGGGAAGGGGCTGGGGGAGTGCTATTTAAAGGCGACCGCTTCCTGCCTTTTATTGTTGGTGACATTTTTGCACCACACATTCTGAGAGAGAGAGAGAAACACATCTGGAGAGATTCAACGCTGTGTGAAGGAATTTTGGGTACTGAGCAGCACTTTGCAGGTTCATTTTGATTTGACCTTCCTTGCATCAGTTTAGAAGAGACTATGGGGGCTGCACTCTGAGCTCTTTCCCTGGGCCTCTCCATTGTTCTTTCCAGCAGATTTGATGTACAGGTCTCTCCAGGCTGAGATTCAAGGCTACAATGAGCAGGGTGTGGATGGAGAGCAAGATCGACCCTCCCCTTTAAGAACTGGCCGGCGCCAGTGTGTCTGTGTTCCATTGCTGACTGACATCACATGAGCTTCACCAGCGCTCTGTGGTAGCGCCTCGCTCCTCGGCGTTAGTGCCTTAAGAGAGGTGTGTAGCACCTGATTTGCGCTCCAATCACCTCCAGGAGCTATAGAAGCCAAGTTTGCAGTCGGAGGTGATAATTAGCGCCAGGTGCTAAACTTTGGGCCTGGCCGATAATTGCGCCCCAAACGGGCCGATACCGAATTTCTCCCCCCTTGTCTTTTGATGTGCCTACATAGGATAATCTAATGTTATGCATCTACTTTTGGATGCTTGTAATCAGTATGAGGGCAGATCAATGAATTTCCATAAGCTTTACAAACCTCTATAGTTTGGTGCTGTTGTAGGGTTCTCAAAATTCCCACATTCCCCAAAATTATTAATAAAGGGACCCTGAAGGACGAAGTTATAAGGGAACCCTAAACAAAATGGCTTCTGGACCTCGTGGCAGAAGCCTGCAAGAGCAAGGCCCTGCAAAAACTGCAGGTCAATTCAAAAAGGGCTTTTGGAAACCCTGACATGCCTGGGCCTGTGAAAGACTTGTTATTTCTGAGAGCCAGACAAGTACACAATGGAGAATACGCATTCTTAATCAACTCAGGAAAGACTTAACCTTGAACCCATCAAACCTTTGCATAAATAATTGCTTACAGTTTAAACTGGCTACCGAGCCAGGAAGATGCCGATTCACTTTATGAATAACAAACACCAGGACATCAAAGAGCATTTAGCAAAGGGACAACCACCCGAAAAGCAGTTAAGGTGAACGACTATAATCACTTTAATGAGCCTGCCAAAAATCGGACAAAGAACTAACCCTGATTTGGCGCGCAGATAACAACCTCCAAAGTAGTATAATTATAGGCCCACTGGTAACCAAAGAAAATGAACGAAGCTGACGAATGAAGCAGGGGTACAAGAAGAAGAAGCAGATGAAGGCGGGCCGACGAAAGGCAGAGAAGGGCAGTGTGGAGAAGCGTTGGGGGGCGAGCAGGCACACGCTCAGGTCCAGAGATACTCGAAACTCGAAGAAGCAGACGACCACGAGCACCGCGGTAACAAAGGGCCAGGTAAACCATACCTTCAGATCATTACCACTGCACAGGTAATGATCTAGGCCACCACGACCAAGCCAACACCGAAGACCGCCAACCGAACCCCAACCACAACAAAACTTCGATGACCAGACCACCATCAGAGGAACAAAACCCAAAGTTTTCCATTCTACAAGGTAAAGTACCCAAGAAAAAACTTTACCCCCTATCTCTAATGGAGGAAAAGGGGGTACTTTACTCAGACGACACCACCGCCGTGCCCTGGGACCACGTGATGATGGCGAGCCCCAAAGGACACAAAGAGCGAACCCCAAAACCGCAATCGGCTTGATCGACAGGATTCGACCTGTCCAGAAACCCTTATTGGTGAGCATAATCCCTGGCCCCTCACAGCACAATTTAGTTAGGTATTGGGGGTGGGACAAGGGTAGGGGGATTATTACTGTGATTTTTCCCTTGATGTGCTGTGCGTTCCCCATTCCTAATTAAGTGTACTCTTGTAAGCCTGTAACTATTCCAGTAATTTTCAGTGTTGTAACTTTTATTGTGCCTTTTAATAAAAATACGGTTTTCTTGCACCAAACCAGTTGTCTACTCCAATTCTGTATCGCCGCCTGTACCTAAGTCCGGTGTCTAGAACCCAGGGGTGTGGGAACGATTCGAACCGCTCAAAAGCCAGTCAGCGGCGAAGCTGACTGCGCACACGCCACCCCCTATACTGTTTGTCTTCAAGAATACATTGTTTAACTCCTGTGGTAACAATGTGCATCTCAGAGGGTCTATAATAGTTATTTTGGTGCCTTGACTTGATGGTACTCCACGGGAACCTGGCAATTCTGAAGTTATTATAAGAACTTAGCGCAAAATGCTGATTGGACAACGATTGACATGCAATGCCTGCAGGAAAACAGTAAAGCTCTGAAATTACTAGAGTTGGGGAGGGTGCAAGGGGCAAGGCCTCAGTTTAGAATGTATTCCAAATTTCACTGGGAGTGAGGGTGGGAGGAAGAAGTGCCCGCTGTATAAACTGTGAGCATGAAAATGGTGAATTAAGAATGGATTGACGTCATCCATCCTAAATTCTATAATTTTTGCCCTGAACATCCATCTAAACAGCACCTGTACAAAAAACACATGCTTGCCAAGGTCAGCTGATAAAGGTAGAAGTGGAAGCTTTAAAGGTCTAATGCAGAAGCTTTTAGGGAGGAAAACATTTCTGGCTGCAATTTTACCTGCATATTTTTCCCTGTTCGCCTGAAGCCTTTAGCTTCAAATTCAGGTCCTGTTGGAGAGACTTCTCTGCCTGGAGAAAGTTCGATTAAATCTCTGAAGTTTACAAAATGGGCCTCCCAATGGGGATACCATTATATGTGATGTGCAGTTTGGAGGATGAAGAGAAAGTGGTTGCATGAGAACTATGTCTAATAAGACAGGACCAAAAAAGCAGACCCTCCTGCCATTACACTGCCAGCAGACGTATAGATCTAGATGCTCCTTATCATAGAATCCTGGAATGGTTACAGCAGGAAGAAGGCCATTCGTCCCATTGAGCCCGTGCCGGCTCTCCGCAACAGCACTTCAGCTAGCCCCACTCCCCCGCCCTTTCCCCGTAGCTCTGAAACATAGAAGCATAGAAGATAGGAGCAGGAGTAGGCCATTCAGCCCCTCAAGCCTGCTCCGCCATTTAATGAGATCATGGCTGATCATCCAAATTCAGTACCCTGTCCCTGCTTTCTCCCCATATCATTTGATCCCTTTAGCCTTAAGAAATATATCTAACTACCTCTTGAATATATTTAATGAATTGGCCTCAACTGCCTTTTGGGGTAGAGAATTCCACAGGTTCACCACTCTCTGGGTGAAGAAATTCCTCCTCATCTCTGTCCTAAATGGCTTACCCCTTATCTATAGCCTGTGACCACTGGTTCTGGACTCCCCCACCATTGGGAACATCCTTCCTGCATCTAGCCTGTCTAGTCCTGTTAGAATTTTATAAGTTTCAATGAGATCCCCTCTCATTCTTCTAAACTATAGCAAATATAAGACCAATCGACCCAATCTCTCCTCATATGTCTGATTTTGACACCAAAGTGGATAACCTCGCATTTATCCACATTATACTGCATCTGCCAGGCATCTGCCCAATCACCCAACCTGTCCAAATCATACTGGAGGTTCTCGGCATCCTCCTCACAGCACACACACTCACCCAGCTTTGTGTCATCTGCAAACTTGGAGATATTGGCCCAGAAATTCGGGTCTCCACAGGTGAGTATGCAGGGGGTACTCACCCGTAGGCCCAATGGAAGTGCCGGTTTCGTGCATGCACTGAAAACTGGAACTTCCGTTCCCTTGAAAGAAGGGGTTCAGAGGTGGAACGCGTGCGCTGGAGAGGCAGCACGTGCACATTGAACTTACGTTTTTTTTTCAGGTTTTTCCGGAAGGGTAAGTCTCCAGGAGTGACACATAATAAGCAGGCGCAAGGCCTGCTTTTAACAAGGTAAGTGGTGAATTAATTAAAACTAAAACATTTTTTCCACAGGTTTAATATTTTTAAATACTTTAAAGAAAAGTAAGTTTATTTTTAGCCCTGTTAGAAAATGTAATTAATTTTTTCAAAAATTTAAATTATTGTTTAAAATAGTTATTTCATATAATTTATAGTTATTTTAAAATTGTAATTTAAAAAAAAGTTTATTTGAAGTTTTAGTGTTGTTTTGGGGCTTATACTATTTATGGTTTTGACAGCTCTTCCTGTCAATTTTATGAATGGGCATTTCCCTGCTACCATTTGGCTCTCCATGGCCCACGTGATCCCAGGGGACGCATCGACCTAACTTCGCCCCTGGGATACGCAAGCACTGCTTACCGGCAGTTGGAGCAGGCCCAGGATCGGAATCCCACACGGGCCCACAGCTCAATGGCTGGCGCGCTAGGTAAGTGCAGGTCGGAGGCTTGCACCCGCGGGAAGCCTCCGACCCGAATTTCTGGGCCATTACATCTAGTTCCCTCGTCTAGATCATTAATATATATTGTGAATAGCTGGGGTCCTAGCACCGATCCCTGCGGTACCCCACTAGTCACTGCCTGCCACTCGGAAAAAGACCCGTTTATTCCAACTCTTTGCTTCCTGTCTGCCAACCAGTTCTCTATCCAAGTCAGTGCCTTACTCCCAATCCCATGTGCTCTAACTTTACACGCTAATCTCTTATGCGGGACCTTAACGAAAGCCTTCTGAAAGTCCAAATACACTACATCCACTGGTTCTCCCTTATCTATTCTACCAGTTACATCCTCAAAAAATTCCAGTAGATTAGTCAAGCACGATTTACCTTTTGTAAATCCATGTTGACTTTGTCCGATCCTGTCACTGTTTTCCAAGTGCTCTGCCATTACATCTTTTATAATGGACTCTAGCATTTTCCCCACTACCGATGTCAGGCTTACCGGTCTATAATTCCCGGTTTTCTCTTTACCACCTTTTTTGAATAGTGGGGTTACATTAGCTACCCTCCAATCCATGGGAACTGTTCCAGAGTCTATAGAATTTTGGAAGATGACCAGCAATGCATCTGTTATTTCTAGGGTCACTTGCTTAAGTACCCTAGGATGTAGATTATCAGGCCCTGGGGATTTATCGGCCTTCAATCCTGTCAATTTGCCTAACACCATTTCCCTACAAATACTGATTTCATTCAGTTCCTCCCTCTCATTAGACCCTATGTTCCCCGACATCTCTGGGAGGTTATTTGTGTCCTCCTTTGTGAAGACAGAACCAAAGTATGTATTTAATTGGCCTGCCATTTCTTTGTTCCCCATTATAAATTCCCCTGATTCTGACTGCAAGGGGCCAATGCTTGACTTCACCAATCTTTTTCTCTTCACATATCTGAAAATGTTTTTCCTTCAGGTACTTATCCAACTCCCTTTTGAAAGCCGTGATTGAATCTACCTCCACCACCCTTTCAGGCAGTGCATTCCAGATCCTAACCATTCGCTGAATAAAAAAGTTCTTCCTCATGTCGCCTTTAGTTCTTCTGCCAATCACCTTAAATCTCTCCTTAGATTTGTGTTTTAGTGAGCTATAATGAAAGTTCAGAAGCCCAGGAGGAGCTCTGTTCGTTGTTGCGGCTGGAACTATAGATCAGGTCCAGGGCTATGGCTATGTTTACAGTTGTTTACAGAGAAGGTCACAACAGCAATTAACAATTGTCTCATTCCAGGTGTGGCTGCTTGCCTCTACCACATAAGTCAATTTGCAGTTCATACTACCATAAAGCAAGTCACTAATGCACTGTATGAAAGGGCTACCTAATTTATCAAGTTTGATGCTGGTCAGAGGCATGTGTCTATGTGCACTGTTCATTTTTACAGAGTTGTGCAGAATTTTCCAGGGTTTTTGGTGCAATTGAGTGGACACATGGAGCTAGACACGCTCCAACTGACAAACCTCATTATTTCATTAACAGAAAGGGATTTCACTCCCTGAATGTTCAACTAATATGTGATTACAGGCATCAATTCCTTTATGCAAGCATGCTGGCAGCTGCCATGCCACATTTATCGTCTGGCAATTGAATGTCCCTGGTCTGTTTCAAAATGAAGGGGCAAGTGGCAGGATGGCTCCCTGCCAATGAAGGCTACCCTCTCCTGCCAGGGCTCCTGACACCATTGCTCAAGGCAACCAATGATTGATGATAAATATAATGATTTCTCCTAAGTGCAAGAATTCAAGTCGCACACTCAATCGTCATGCTGAAAGCAAGGTTCCGATGCCTGGATAGGTCAGCAGGTGCATTCAGTATGTTCCTAGCATGGTATCACAAATTGTGGTAACTTGTTTAGTTCTCCATAACTCCACTATCCAAAAAAGCCGAGAGGTTGACATGCCAGGGAAGAAGGAGCGAGAGGCAGATGGTGACACCATGGGGGCTGAATATCAGCCACAGGAAGAGGAAGCTACTGCAACAGAAGCAAGAGAACTGTGATTGAAGCTTATGCGGGACACCTTCACTGCAGCATAAATGACTGTTTGTCGAAGCACAGTTTCTTTCCTAGAGAAGCTCTATCTGGACCAACCAGCCTGTACCTAATATCCACTCATCCTTCCCTGTATGTACTAGTGATTGGAAACCTCACCACGCATTACCGTCATTACTCTGTTTACTGTCTTCAAAAAATCATATTCACAATTTTAACCATTCCAATAAATGAAAAAGATTTATACGGATTTTTCAGTGTGCACGCCTCTGGTACCATTTCTACTTTTCCTAAGGGCTTTTCAAACACTGCCTAAGTGTCACCTGGGGGCCAGGAGTCTGAGACATCGATGGCTGGTCATAAATCTAGAGGTCTTCCACCTATAGTCTGTTGTTCACTATCAATGTATACCAACTTCTCTTCCAAGAAGAATGTATCAATGTGAAATGGTTGCAACAGTCCCTGAATATAATGTGGATAAATGCGAGGTTATCCACTTTGGTGTCAAAAACAGGAAGGCAGATTATTATCTGAATGGCAATAGATTGGGAGAAGGGGAAGTGCAACGAGACCTGGGTGTCCTTGTGCACCAGCCGCTGAAGGTAAGCATGCAGGTGCAGCAGGCGGTTAAGAAGGCAAATGGTATGTTGGCCTTCATAGCGAGAGGGTTTGAGTACAGGGACAAGGATGTCTTGCTGCTGTTGTACAGGGCCTTGGTGAGACCACATCTTGAGTATTGTGTGCAGTTTTGGTCGCCTTATCTGAAGAAGGATGTTCTTGCCATGGAGGGAGTTCAGCGAAGATTCACCAGGCTGATACCTGGGATGGCAGGAATGACATATGAGGAGAGGTTGGGTCGATTGGGCTTATATTCGCTGGAGTTCAGAAGAATGAGAGGGGATCTCATTGAAACTTATAAAATTCTGCCGGGACTGGACAGACTAGATGCAGGAAGTGTAAGGTGTGGTGTGTGGGTTGTTTGTCAGCTTCACCTCTGACTCCTTTGAGCGGTTCGAATCGCTCTCTCTCCCTTTTGTTCTAGACTTTGGACTTATTTGGGGGTTGTAATAAACTTGCAACAGACACCTGGGTTAGCCAAAAGAATTCAGATCTTTATTTTGAGACAGGAAAATATACAATACAATAAAACTTAGGGGGAGAAATTGGGTGAGTAGCGCCACCTGTTAGCGCCTAAAGAGGCAGGCAGTGGCTGTAGCGCCACTGGCTGCGTCTCCCGCGATATTCAGCAGGGGCGCTAATGGTGGCGTTAGGCATTTGCGCTGCGCCGCCACCAATGACATCATCGGTGTGCGCAGCGCCCCATTCGTGCTCCGTTCGCGATATTTGGTAGCGAACGGTGTTCGCTACCCGCGCCCGGTTCACGGGGCCTTACTGTGCCGGCAGCGGCACATGTTAAGATGGAGGTGCGGGGTGGCCGCTTTTTCGGCGGCCGCCTGCCAGCACCTCCGTCCCCGGCCTCCTAACCGCTCCCCCCCCGCGGCATTGCCGGCTGTTTCCCGAGAGCCCGGCACTTCTCCTCGGTGCCGGGCTCATTCGCCGGCACTCGCAAGTGGGGATCGCGCTGTTGCAGGCACCTCCCCCTTAACAGTGGGAGGAAGGCCTGCAGTACCGCAGCGTGCCGTGCTGCAGCGTGTGGCGCTGTGGCACGTTGCGCTGCGATAATCTGTTTCAGCGCCCTAAGAGGAATGCGGAGCGCCTCGAGCCTCGCCCCGTGTCCATTGAGCGGCACTGAAACTGAATTTCTGGCGATCGGTATTACTCCGATCGCTGCGCTAAATCCTGCACTGAGGCGACTTTTGCACCACTTTGGCGCCCCAACCCAATTTCTAGGCCTTATACTCTAAAAGGGTGGGGAGCACTCGGAATAAGCGAGGGAGAATTACAATATACAAAATCCCTTACACTCCCAACCCCACTACACTAACTAGGCTGGAATCCAGAGGACCAGGAAATGCTCACCAAAACGACTTTCTTGACAGATTGTAGAGGTTCGCGATTTCGGGGTTCTCCTTAGTTGTGGTGGTTGGGGCCTGCCGTAGCCCGGATGTGATAGAAGACTGCACCTGCATTGGGTCTTCAGTTTGGGTTGGTCTGCTGATGCGGTTAGTCGCGCTGGTGGATGTATCAGGTGAGCACCCGATTTTCTTTGGTTAGGGCTAGTTTTAGGGTCTTTTGTGTCCAAATCTTACCCAGGGATAAGTCAGACTAGCCTGTAGAGTGGAAACAAGTCTTTGTTTTTCAAGTTTTTCAGCGGTTGGTTTCTTGTTGGTCGCGGTGGCCCAATATTACCTGGTTGGTGGTAATATTGGTGGTTGTTGGTTTCTGTAGGCCTTTGGTTGCCGCGATCTCCATTTCTTCTTTCTGTTTCTTCAAGTCTCCGATGATGGTAATCGCTCTCTCTCGAACTGGTTGGTTGAACTTGAACTGCACTGAGCTGTCTGATGATGAACTGCACTCGAACTGACTGACTGTTTAACTGAAAAGGCAGGCCTCAATTATACTAATTTGGGGCCTGGCTTATCTGACCACCAAATCTCGGGTTTCTTTGTTAAATTTGGCGGGCTCGTTAATTTTAATGTGTTTTAAAACTTTAACGAGCTTCGGGGATGGCCCATCTAAACTTAACGAGTTTTGGGGATGGTCCATCTAACTCTTAATTGGCCTTTTACTGGTTTCGGGATTGCCTTGAAACTAGTTTAAAAAATGCAAAACGTTTGTCAATCTCTTTAATTGGTTTTGGACTGTGGCTTGATTGTTGTATCCTGTAAGGCTATGTTCTTTCCTTTGTGTTGCTGGGGACATGTCCTGTTTTTATTCATGTACTTTGGCTCTGCGAATTTTGGCGGGAACAGGTTTCATTGTCCTTATGTAAAGCTGGGGTGGCCCAGGACATTCCCAGACTGTCCAATATCCAAACTCGGGGGCCCACCCCACCTCCCCTGTGCCACAGCCTTTTGCAAGCCTGAACATGTCTTTTAAACCAGCCAAATCTTCCTGGGATTTTTATTTTGAATCCCTTTGGCCAATAATTCCTTAAAACAGTCCTAAATGTCTTCCTGCTTTACACTTAGGGAAAATGTATCATTTAACTCTTTGAATTCTCCTGTTAGGCCCAACCACACCTTTTATCCTTTTTTTTACAGATTTCTGCTGTGATGTTCCAAAATCGTTTTAAATAAGGTTATTCTTCTGTTTTTGGGGTTGTGCAGAAATTTTTGAACCTTACAGAAGGATGTTCCCGATGGTCGGGGAGTCCAGAACCAGGGGTCACAGTCTAAGGATAAGGGGTAAGCCATTTAGGACAGAAATGAGGAGGAATTTCTTCACCCAGAGAGTGGTGAACCTGTGGAATTCTCTACCACAGAAGGCAGTAGAGGCCAATTCATTAAATATATTCAAGAAGGAGTTGGATATATTTCTTAAGGCTAAAGGGATCAAGGGGTATGGGGAGAAAGCAGGGACAGGGTACTGAATTTGGATGATCAGCCATGATCTCATTGAATGGCGGAGCAGGCTCGAGGGGCCGAATGGCCTACTCCTGCTCCTATCTTCTATGTTTGTTGCCACTCAAAGTGTGAAGTGAAATAAAAGGACTTGTAGGGAATTTGGACAGGGAAGGTGAGTTTCAAAAGGCAAACATGCATGGCAAAATGTGATGGTCGGATGCTTTCTTCAAGAGGGCTGCACATTTCATATCCTGCTCAGTGGAAGCAGACAAACAAAGAGAGCAAGCTATCCAGTCCAAGACTGCCAAGGTTCCCACAGATGCAAGGAACAATTGATGGAACACATGTGCCACATAGCTCCATATGACAGTCCCCACAATTTTATGAACAGGAAAGGCTTTTGTTTTATTAATGTGCAGCTAATGTTCAGCGCCAATCCCCTTAGCCTGCACGTCAATGCCAGATACCCAGGAAGCTGCTAGGACTGTTTCATCATGCAACAATCCAAAATACCAGTACTCATGACTCAGAGCCAGGTATCCGGGGTAATTCCTGCAGTCATGGCTATGACTCCAGTAAGACTTCTGCAGATGGAGGGGGACAACAGATATAATGAGGCCTATGCCAATACAAGAAGCCTCACAGACCAGACTATAAGAATTCTTAGTCTGTCTTAGGTGCACAGATAAATATGACAGAGCCCTGCATTATACCCCAGCCAGAGTTTTGAGAATTGTTGTAGCTTGCTGCCTTCTATATAATATCACAATGAAGAAGGGTTTGTTCATAGAATAGAATAGAATCGTAGAATGGTTACAGCACAGAAGGAGGCCATTCGGCCTGTCGAGCCCGTGCTGGCTCTCTGTAAGAGCACTTTCCCCATAGCCCTGCAAATTTTTTTTCTTCAGGTACTTATCCAATTCCCTTTTGAAAGCCATGATTGAATCTTCCTCCACCACCCTCTCAGGCAGTGCATTCCAGATCCTAACCACTTGCGCTTCTGAAGTCTCATGGCTTCAGGCCAAACATGGGCCAGGAAATCTCCTGCAGATTACCACCTACCACCCTCCCTCAGCTGATGAATCAGTACTCCTCCATGTTGAACACCACATAGAAAAAGCACTGAGGGTAGCAAGGGCACAGAATGTACTCTGGGTGGGGGACTTCAATGTCCATCACCAACAGTGGCTTGGTAGTACCACTACTGACACTACTGAGTCCTGAAGAACATAGCTGCCATACTGGGCCTGTGGCAGGTGGTAAGAGAACCAACATATGGGGAAAAACCTACTTGACCTCGTCCTCACTAATCTACCTGTCGCAGATGCATCTGTCCATGACAGCAGTGGTACGCCTGGTGCTGCTCCTGGCATGCTCTTCTGCACAGTCCTTGTGGAGATGAAATCCCGCCTTCCCACTGAGGATACCCTCCATCGTGTTGTGTGGCACCACCACCGCGCTAAATGGAATAGATTCAGAACAGATCTAGCAGCTCAAAACTGGGCATCCATGAGGCACTGTGGGCCATCAGCAGCAATAGAATTGTATTCCACCACAATCTGTAACCTCAAGGCCTGGCATATCCCTCACTCTACCATTATCATCAGGCCAGGGGACCAACCCTGGTTCAATGAGGAGTGCAAAAGACCATGTGAGGAGCAGCACCAGGCGTAACTAAAAATGAGATGCCAACCTGGGGAAGCTGCAGCACAGGACTACATGCATGCTAAAAAGCAGAAACAGCAAGCTATAGACAGGGCTAAGCGATCTCACAATCAACGGATCAGATCAAGGCTTTGCAGTCCTGCCACATCCAGTCGTAAATGGTGGTCGACATGAATATCCCCATCCTCAATGCTGGCGGAGCCTAGCACACGAGTGAAAAGACAAGGCTGAAGCGTTAGCAATCATCTTCAGCCAGAAGTGCGAGTGGATGATTCATATCGGCCTCCTCCTGAAATCCCCACAATCACAGAAGCCAGTCTTCAGCCAATTCGATTCACTCCACGTGATATCAAGAAATGGCTGAGCACACTGGTTACAGCAAAGGCTATGGGCCCCAACAACATCCTGGCTATTGTGCTAAACACTTAGCCACGCCGCTAACCAAGCTGGTCCAGTACAGCTACAACACTACACATTTCCGGTGCGGGGGCGGGGGGACTTTTGATGAAGTGACACACAGGTACGTTGGGCCTGGCGGAAAGTTGAAGAAGTTCCTGACCATGTGGAAAACTGCCCAGGTATGTCCTGTCCACAAAAAGCAGGACAAATCCAATCCGGCCAATTACCGCCCCATCAGTCTACTCTCAATCATCAGCAAAGTGATGGAAGGTGTTATCGACAGTGCTATTAAGCAGCACTTACACACCAATAACCTGCTCACTGATGCTCATTTTGGGTTCCGCCAGGACCACTTGGCTCCAGACCTCATTACAGCCTTGGTCCAAACATGGACAAAAGAGCTGAATTCCAGAGGTGAGGTGAGGGTGACTGCCCTTGACATCACGGCAGCATTTGACCGAGCAGTCCATTCCTGCATGCAGCAAGACCTGGATGACATTCAGGCTTGGACTGATAAGTGGCAAGTAGAATTTGCACCACAAAAGTGCAGGCAATGACTATCTCCAACAAGGGAGAGTCTAACCACCTCCCCTTGACATTCAACGGCAATACCATCGCTGAATCCCCCACTATCAACATCCTGGGGGTCACCATTGACCAGAAACTTAGCTGGACCAGCCACATACATACTGTGGCAACAAGAGTGGGTCAGAGGCTGGGTATTCTGTGGCAAGTGTCTCACCTCCTGACTCTCCAAAGCCTTTCCACCATCTATAAGGCACAAGTCAGGAGTGTGATGGAATACTCTCCACTTGCCTGGATGAGTGCAGGTCCAACAACACTCAAGAAGCTCGACCTCATTCAGGACAAAGCAGCCCGCTTGATTGGCACCCCATTCATTACCTTAAACATTCACTCCCTCCACCACTGGCATACCGTGGCTGCAGTGTGTACCATCTACAAGATGCACTACAGCAACTTGCCAAGGCTTCTTCGGCAGCACCTCCCAAACCCGTGACCTCTACCATCTAGAAGGACAAGGGCAGCAGACGCATGGGAACACCGCCACCTCCAAATTCCCCTCCAAGTTACACACCATCCTGACTTGGAAATATATCGCCGTTCCTTCATCATCGCTGGGTCAAAATTTTTGCACTCCCTCCGTAACACCTCTATGGGAGTACCTTCATCACACGGACTGCAGCAGTTCAAGAAGGCGGTTCACCACCACCTTCTCAAGGGCAACTAGAGATGGGCAATAAATGCTGGCCTTGCCAGTGATGCCCACATCCGAGGATCACATTTTTAAAAAGCACTCCGACGCAGGCAAATGTGTCAGGTAACGGTGGTTTCAGGATGGCCGGGCAGCTTTCAATCCCAACCACTTCTGGCGGTGAATGTGCCCAGGAGTAAAATATTAAATGGAATATTTTTTCATAAATTCTGTTGATGTCAGACATCTCAACTTGCAGTATTTTTTGAAATCATGCAACATTTGACACAAGGCACTTCCTCTTCACCAGTTGCCTTCATATATCAGTAAATGCCTGTTCATTTTTAAGAGGCGTTTGAAAACACTTTTTTTTTACACCTATTTTGCATTTCCCTTGTTGTGTACAGGTTTTATATGGACAGTTGTTGCCTGAGTGACCATGGCCCTTACTGTAATGATTTGACTAATGACACACTTGGCCCTTTCTCATCTTTCTTGATACTTTATTTGCTATCATTATTGTGTTTTTAATAGAATCTCTGCCTTAATTGAATCCCAGCTGTTATTAATCATACAGGACTTGGATATATTTATCTTTCAGATGTGAAGATTAAATTCATAAAGTGCTTAAAATTTAATGAGGCCTGGTATACACCATCCGCAGGCAATTTGTAATCCCATCTCTTCCTTCCATCATATTAACAACCCGTCATGATAGATAGCTGAACGGGTCGCTGGGGATTCCTATAGCCCTTCAGTGTCAAAATGGATGTGATTTACAAGTAATCATTGATGGAGGAAGCAGTTATTAGTGTTGATGATGGTAAACCCTAAGGTTGTTGACATCTGCAGCCAATATTTTGACTCTTTGACGGGATAAAAAAATACCACAGAAATGTAGTGGTGCCTTAGATCTGATCTTATTGAATCTCTGATCTGCATCATTACGTTTTCAAATACACGCCTCAGCAGAAGTGCAGTTTTTCATTTGCCTGAGGAGATGACTACTTGTTTCTGTTCAGCCTTTTTATTGCCTGATGTGCTTAACATGAGGCCTGCATGATTTCTATATTTTTTATGTGCAATGAAATCGTATTAGCATTGCAAATGCACCAACTCTCAAGTATGTCATCATCACCCCTTACTGTGGATTGGAAAGACGTGTTGTTCCAAATTCACTTTATCCCATTATGTGAGCACACCCTCGCAGTTGTCTGGCAAAACAGGCAACATACCATATACATCAATCATTCCCACTGCTGACAATAGATTTAGCCTTTAACCATTTAACTGCAGCACCTTGCACATTGTGTTTTAAGAGTTTATGATTAGTGTTCTGTAATATCTAACATTATACCTTCATCTTTTACATAAATAGGCACATAAAATGAATCACTTCACATAAATACAGGATGCAAATTCATTCGCATTTCATGCATACATACTTTATGTATGCGGTAATAATATCTACAAACATTTATACATAAATAACATATTGAGGTATTTCTTGAAGCCTTGTATGTGTTACAATCCAGAAACTTACTGCCTTTTTAAAATTCTATTTAGTATATATAAGATTGGCTGAAGCATACTGTGCAGGATCACTTACTGCCTCCAGCCAAGAAAAAAAACTGTAACTTCCACAAATACGCTATCTTTTTTGAGTGCTCTATGATTTTTTTTGGATTGGGAACATGAAATATCCACAGAAGTTGTTAAATATACCACCCCACATGGGTTACTATTGTCCGTCTTATGTGATTGAAAACCTCGGCTGGATTTGTTGGGATAGTGCTCTTCTGGTTTGATTGGTTAATTTTTCTTCTCACACTCTCAAGTTCACAGCTAACCTATTTCTTATAAGCAGTACTGTAAAACGTATTCCCCTTCCGCATTCTGCCTGAAGCCACATAGCGACCCCAACCAATTATTGCACCTAACCAAGCCTTGACATTGAACCTCATTGCACCTGTTTTTGCAGGTGTAAAACAGGTGCAATAAGGCCCAATTTGAGGGACCAATGTCCTATGCCCCGAGGATACATGAAAAAGGTCTCATCCGAAATTGGGGTGTATCAGTTTTCTGGAGTCTTTGGCTGCCGCCTAAAGCAAGTGTTCGACCACTTACATATGTAAATGAGGGGCCTTTGTTTAAGGCCCCTGTGATAAATCCATGTAGTGAGACAAGGACTCGAAGAGGTGAGGTATTAGGATTAATATGAGTACTTTATTAAACGACTGCGAAACAACCAGGCAGGCTTGTATCCAGGCATTGCACCTTTGCTGACCTTGACAGGAGCAAACCTCTGACCTTAACAGGAAGCAAACCTCTGACCTTAGCAGCAGCATTGGCTACAGCACCACCTGGTGGATAACCTTAATCATAACATCCCAGATTACTATATCCCTCCCCCCTTAAGATTTCAGTATGAATTTCTTAACAAACAACCATTCCTGAGGGTCACATAAGGAGTCTCCATTCATCATGTTCCATACTTGACGAATCTAACAGTTCAGTATCAATCTCTCTGGTGGCTTGCGTGTCCTTTGTGAACGTCTAACAGTAAAGTCCCTGCTTGTTTGTGGTGAAGCCACCAGCAGCTCCTGAGCAGTGCTCAGAGTATCTGACTCTGCAACGATGGTTTCCTCTTGATGAATAGGTTCCTGTGGAATTGTCTCTGTCCCTGGTGGTGGCACCACAGATGCACTTGGATAACTGGGGGCAACCCTGTCTTCAGTCATTGCATCTGGAACCTTCATTTCAATTTCCCCTTGTCTGGGAAGTATCTGATCTACATGTCTGCGTATTACCTTACCATCTCCCAACATGACCTTGTATGATACTGGACCTGTCATTGAGTCGATGAAGCCAGGAATCCACTTTGGTCCATAACTGAAATTCCTGGTAAGGACCGCATCTCCTTCTCCAAAACTTCAGCTCTTTGTTCTTTTGTCATGGTTCTCTTTTTGTTTGTTTTGTCTGTTTTCCATTTTCCTTTTTAGATCTGGGTGGACAAGGTCAAGAGTGGAGCGTAGTCGACGACCTAATAACATCTCAGCAGGAGAGAGTCCTGTGGTGGATTGAGGTGTTATTCTGTAGCTGAACAGAACCCGTGACACTTTGGCTGCTAAACTCCCTTCTGCACTTTTTTTCATCATCTCCTTAAATGTTTGTACGGCTCTCTCTGCAAGGCCATTCGAGGACGGATGATATGGAGCCGAGGTCACCTGCACTATGCCATTTTTTCTTAAGAACTCCTTTGTCTCTGTACTCACAAAACAAGTGGCATTGTCACTCACCACGATCTCCGGTAGCCCTTGATTATTGAAGCTCCAACGCAGGCAGTCTATAGTAGTAGTGGCGGAAGCAGAATTTACAGGATAAACATTCATCCATTTGGAATGTGCATCAATGATTATGAGGAACATCTTCCTCATGAATGGGCCCACATAATCTAAGTGCAATCTTCTCCATGGTTTATCCGGCCACTCCCAGGGGTGGAGAGGAGCCGCTGCTGGTGCCTTCCGGTGTTCCTGACAAGTGCTGCATGTCTTGACTAGATTTTCTATCTCCTCATCTGGCTTTGGCCACCACAAGTAACTCCTAGCCAAGGCTTTCATACGCGAGACCCCAGGATGACACTGATGTAGTTGCTCTAGGATAGACTGTCGTGCTGGCTGTGGAATAATCACTCATGCTCCCCACAACACACAACCATCCTGCACACTCAGCTCTGTTTTCCTGACACTGTAGGGTGTGAAGTCAGCCCCTTCCGAATGCTGTGGCCATCCCCTCAACACATATTCTCGAACTCTAGACAGTACTGGATCTTTACCTGTCCATGTTCTTACTTGCTCTGCAGTCACAAGTGCTGTGTCAGTGTCCTCCAACATCAAAACCCTGTCCTCTGGAGCTGCACGGATAGGTGTGCCTGGCAGTGGAAGATGGCTCAAGGCATCTGCGTTCCCATGGTACTTGCCCGCCTTGTAGATGATGACATACTCATATGCCCTCAATGTCACTGCCCACCTCTGGATCCGGGGTGACACCATCTGTGGAACTGCTTTCCTCTCATTGAAAAGAGAGAGAAGAGGTTTATGATTGGTGCATATGGTGAACTTCCTGCCATATATGTACTTGTGGAACCTCTGTAACCCAAACATTACTGCTAACCCCTCTTTGTCTAACTGGGAATAGTTTTTTTCCGCTGGTGTTAGAGTTCAGGACATAAACCCTATTGGTCTTTCAGTTCCATCTTCCATGCAGTGTGAAAGAACTGCCCCCACGCCGTAAGGTGAAGCATCACAAGAGAGAATGATGTCTTTCTCTGCATTGTAGTGAACCAGCACATCCAACGACAGCATCAGTTTCTTGGACTGTTCAAATGAAACCCCCTGCTCCTCTCCCCACTGCCACTGTGTCTCCTTGTGCAGTAGTTTGTGAAGAGGTACTAACACAGTTGACAAGTTTGGTAAAAACCTGTTATAATAGTTCAGCAGTCCCAGGTAAACTTTTAACTCAGCCACATTTGTAGGAGCAGGGGCGTCCTGCAGTACTTGTACCTTCTCCTTGAGTGGATGGAGCCCGGTGGCGTCCACTCTGTGTCCCAGGAACACTGCCTCATTCCCCAGGAAAGTGCACTTACTCCCCTTGAGCCGGAACCCTGCCCTCTCCAATCTCTGTAGTACCTCTCTCAGAGTGCTCAGATGCTCCTGGTTGGTTCTTCCCGTCACCAGAATGTCATCCAGATAGATGGAAACATGTGGAATCCCTTGCAGTACACCTTCGATTGTCCTCTGGAAGATAGCTGGACTAGATAAGACACCAAACGGTAAGCGGTTATATGTAAACAAGCCCTTGTGTGTATTTATGGTGACATACTTCTTTGATTCGTCATCCAGTGTAATCTGCAAGTAGGCATGACTCATATCCAACTTTGTGAATTTCTTTCCTCCAGCCAGGTTTGCAAAGAGTTCCTCTGTTTTGGGAAGAGGATACTGCTCTAGTTTGGACACCCGATTGACTGTCAATTTATAGTCTCCACAGAGTCTTACCGAATTGTCCAGTTTTAAAACAGGTACTATGGGAGCTGCCCATTCCGATCATTTCACTGGCTCCAGTATGTTCTCTCTTAATAGACGGTCAAGCTCAGCCTCTACCTTTGGCTTCATGGCATAAGGCACAGGTCGTTGTTTAAAAAACCTTGGCGGTGCCTCCTTGTCTACATAAATCTTAGCTGGGGGGCCATTAAATGTGCCAAGTTCCTCCTTGAACACGTTCTCATGTTCACTCAACACTTCTTGCAAAGTCAACTGTTTGCCCGCATCTATTTGATGTACTGCCCCCCAGTCTAACTTAAGTTCTTTTATCCAGCCCCGACCTAACAGGTTTGGTCCGGTACCCGATACTATAACTACAGGTAGCTGTTCCACTGTGTCCCTGTGTTTCACAGTTATATTAGCTATACCTAATGTCGCTACTCGTTCACCTGTATATGTTTTAAGATGCAGGGAGCAAGGCTTTAGCTCTGGAACTTTTGCACGGTTCCACAATTTTGAGTACTCTGCCTTGTTCATTATGGTCACGCCACACCCTGTATCCACTTCAAAGTTCACCTGAGAGTCATTTACTGTCAGTTGCAATGTGATAGGAGCCACTTTTGGAATGATCTCTAACATGCTGTACATTATGAGCATGTCCTCTTCTTCCTCAGCTTCCCCACTGATGTGGTGTGCTCCATGTTTTTTTACTTCTCTCCCTTGGTTTTGCTGTCCTCCCCCTTTTGGTTTGGATTCCTCCACAGGTGATTTCGCCCTGCAAGCTCGTTTTATGTGTCCTTGTTTCCCACACTTGTAGCACTTTTCCTCCAGAAACCGGCATTCCCTCACCAGGTGATCGCCCTTGCATCTATAACATGCCTTCACATGCTCACGTTGTGGTTTCTGATGCATGTTCAACTTGTGCACAACAACCTGACCTGCAACTTGTGTAGCATTAGCCCTGTCTGAACCCTGTATTTCTTTTACATCTTGGTTCGCTGTCTCTATGGCTTGAGCAAGTTCCAATGCTTTTTCATAAGTAAGCCCAGTCTCGGATAATAATCTGCGCTGCATTCGGTCATCCATTATTCCGCAAACTAGCCTATCTCTCAGCATTTCCTTCAGGTTGTTCCCATAATTGCAATCTTGTGCTAATTTACGCAACACCGCTACATAGTCCATTACACTCTCTTCCTCTTTCCTGTTCCTTGAATTAAACGTGAACCGCTGTACAATCTCACTAGGCTTAGGGTTGAAATGTTCTTTTAGCAAGACCACTAATTCAACAAATGATTTGTCTCCAGGCTTTTCAGGACTGAGCAGATTCCTCATCAAACTGTAGGTTTGGCTTCCCACTGAACTAAGCAGAATGGCTTTCCTTTTTCCGGCATCATTTATTTCATTTGCTTCGAAAAAATAACCCAACACTTCACAGTATTCCTCCCAGGTTTGTGCTTGACTATCAAAAGCGGAAACCATTCCTACCATGGCAGCCATGCTCTCTTCCAGCTGGTAGCTAACCGTAGCTCGTAATTTTGTTGTTTAAACGTCCTGGCAGACTTTTCTTCTTTATTCAGGGTCCTTTAGTTTCCTCGTCACCAAATGTGATAAATCCATGTAGTGAGACAAGGACTCGAAGAGGCGAGGTATTAGGATTAATACGAGTACTTTATTAAACGACTGCGAAACAACCAGGCAGGCTTACATCCAGGCATTGCACCTTTGCTGACCTTGACAGGAGCAAACCTCTGACCTTAACAGGAAGCAAACCTCTGACCTTAGCAGCAGCATTGGCTACAGCACCACCTGGTGGATAACCTTAATCATAACATCCCAGATTACTATAGCCCCCTTGCAAAAATTGGTCTACGATGAGCGGGGAAAGCATGAAGCCTGGCCAGCTCAGGAATCTTTAGTGGCTGCCAACAAAAAGTTAGTTTTAAAAAAGATGTTCTTGTGATCAACAACAACAACAACTTGTATTTATATAGTGTCTTTAACATAGTAAAATGTCCCAAGGTGCTGCACAGGAGTACTTTAAGACAAAAAATTTGACACCAATCCACATAAGGATAAATTAGGGCAGGTGACCAAAAGCTTGATCAAAGAGGTAGGTTTTAAGGCGCGTCTTAAAAGAGGGCAGAGAGGTAGCGAGGTGGACAGGTTTAGGCAGGGAATTCCAGAGCTTAGGGCCCAGGCAACAGAAGGCATGGCCACCAAAGGTTGAGCAATTATACTCAGGGATCCTCAAGAGGGCAGAATTAGAGGAACACAGATATCTCGGGGGGTTTTGGGGCTGAAGGAGGTTACAGAGATAGGAAGGGTCAAGGCCATGGAGGGATTTGAAAACAAGGATGAGAATTTTGAAATCGAGGTGCTGCTTAACCGGGAGCCAATGTAGATCAGCGAGCACAGGGGTGATGGGCTAACGGGACTTGGTGCGAGTTAGGACACGGGCAGCTGAGTTTTGGATGACCTCAAGTTTACGTAGGGTGGAATGTGTGAGGCTAGCCAGGAGTGCATTGGAATAGTCAAGCCTCAAGGTAACAAATGCATGGCTGAGGGTTTCAGCAGCGGCTGAGCTGAAGCAAGGGTGGAGACGGGCGATGTTACGGAGGTGGAAGTAGGCGGTCTTTGTTATGCTGCGGATATGTAGTCGGAAGCTCATTTCAGGGTCAAATATGACACCAATGTTGTGAACAGTGTGGTTCAGCCTCAGACAGATGTTAGTCGAGAGGGGTGGAGTTGGTGGCTAGGGTATGGAATTTGTGGCGGGGACCGAAAACAATGGCTTCGGTTTTCCCAATATTTAATTGGAGAAAATTTTTGCTCATCCAGAAAAAGCAGTCTGACAATTTAGACACCATGGAGGGGTCAAGAGAAGAAGTAGTGAGGTAGAGCTGGGTGTCGTCAGTGTACATGTGGAAACTGACGATGTGTTTTCAGATGATGTTGCCAAGGGGCAACATGTTGATGAGAAATAGGAGGGGGCCAAGGATAGATCCTTGGGGAACACCAGAGGTAACAATGCGGGAGCGGGAAGAGAAGCCATTGCAGGTGATTCTCTGGCTACGATTAGATAGATAAGAATGGAACCAGGTGAGTGCAGTCCCACCCAGCTGGACGATGGTGGAGAGGTGTTGGAGCAGGATGGAGTGGTCAACCATGAAGAAAGAAAGAAAGAAAGACTTGCCTTTATATAGCACCTTTCACGACCACCGGATGTCTCAACGCACTTTTCCAGCCAATGAAGTACTTTTGAAGTGGAGTCACTGTGGTAATGTAGGAAATGCAGCAGCTAATATGCGCACAGCAAGCTCCCACAAACAGCAAATGTTCTGTTTTTGTTATGCTGGTTCACAGATACAGATCACAGATACCACACAGTGCAGATAAAGGCCATTTCGGCCCAACGAGCCTGCACCGACACATATCCCACCCGATCCCCGTAACCCCTACACCAACACATATCCCACCCTATCCCCGTAACCCCACGTATTTAATCCCCCTAACACTAAGGGTCAATTTATCATAGCCAATCAACCTAACCCGCACATCTTTGGACTGAGGGATAAATATTTATTTAGTATATATAACATTAGCTCTAACTTGCAGGCACCCTTCTGCCATCTGGTCTAGAACATCTATTGTTTAAAATTCCACCCAGAAAGCTAAATAACCATTAAATGGTCAAATCTCACATTTTGATTTTTATTTCTATGACATTTTAATTTACAACGACAAACTCTATAGTGAACAAGGATCAATGATTTAACTAACCCTTGACAATGCAATTTCCATCTTACCCATGTATTAATATATTTATATATAAGGTGAATAAGCAACCAATAATTTTTTTAAATCTGTCCACTTTAGTCCTTCCTGTTCAAAAATATAATTTGAATAACAGAAATAATATAGTCAGACACTTCATTAAATATCAGTACACATTTCCACTAATATTTGGGAACGCACCTTCTTTTGGATGAACCTAAATGGTAATAGGGCTGTAAATCTGTTGTATAAACTGAATCCTGAGCTATTAGATCAATGATATTCATATTCCATTATCAAAATAGGTTTTCTTTTGTATAAAAAGACATTTGTTGTAAACAGTGGTGTAAGGCAGAGGTACTTAGTCATCTATGAGGAGGGATAGTTTACCGTTGTCACCATCACAAAGGATGTCAGTAAGATCAGGAGTGTACTCCCAGTGCCACATCCTGCTGAAGCCTGCTGCCAGCTCACGATTGGCTCCCCTCCCGCTCTCCTTCCTTCCACCTCCCCCCAATGCCCCCATCCGCCCCCACCCCCCCACTTTCCAGGGTCTGAAATTAGTTTCACCATTCAGGCGAGCTGCCTGGAGAGGCAAGGCAGGTGTTGGCAGCTCGGCCAGATTATTTTGATGAAGCTCGAGGACCAATTTTGGGCCTGCCTTGAGCCTCCTGGTTCGGGCCTGCGTTGTGTTCGCATCGTCGCTTTCCCGCCCGAAACTGGTCATTGACGAATTTCTATCATTATAATTTCTAGGCATGATAAAGAAGCTCCAAGTGTTACAGAAGAAAACTTATTTGTGGTTGAGCTTATTGACTAGAACCTCAAATATTGGCCATGGTATTTCAAAAACTAAGATGAAATTCATCATGCATCAGTTTGAGGGAGGACATGACATTTATGGTTACACAAAGCCACACGGGATTTTGAGCCAGATCATTTTAGATAGAGGTTGTGGTGCCTCCCAATAGCTCACGTGTTTGTGTGCTGCTATCAAAAGCTGGTTAATCAGTTTGCCTCAGCAGTAGCTCAGGAAATATTTCATGGAAGAACTTCTTGAAGCACTGTTACCCAGTAACCTTATATCTTTGGGTATGGCTACTCACAATGAGAAAATTAGTCCGTTTCATGGCATTATTTTAGCATATGGATGTTGTAAAAAGTATCAGGGTAATTTTCAACCTCACCACCTGGGCAGTAATCTGGCAGAGCGGACTGCCCACTGCTTATAGAATTGCCCTATTTTCATTCCATTGAAATCAATGGAACGAAAACCAGCCAAGTTCTGTAAAGGAGGACTTAACATTGGGTTCAACAATTTCAGACTATAAATTGGCCCCTGTATTTCTTTATATTTTTTTTCTCTCATGGTAGCTGTTAATGTTGCTGCCATCATCATTCACACATCATCTAGAGCCATCTTTTTATTCCTTAACTTGTCTCATTACCTTCTCCTTTTGCCTTGCACTACCATCCCTTTTGTCAGTCAATCTCTCCTGCCTTCCATCCTATCACAGACCTTCCCTTTGTTCTTTCCTCCCCTCCTCCCTGCCCCTACTTAAAAATCTTTCTTCCCTAACCTTTTCCAGTTCTGAAAAAGGGTTTGACCCGAAACATTAACTCTGTTTCTCTCTCCTCGATGCTGCCTGACCTGCTGAGTGTTTCCAGCACTTTCTGTTGTTATTTCAGATTTCCAGCATCCGCAGTATTTTGCTATTGTTCTGTAAAGGAGGAAAGGGTTTTGGGTTTGTGTAAGTTGTTGCTGTGTATTAGAGGAGCTGTGTAGCTGTAGTGCAGGCTTGGGAGTTGGAAGCACCTTTAACCTGAGAGCATTGTGAAAGGTTAGCAGTGGAAGTATTGTTTTAAGAGGGTGAAGTGTGTGCTGGTGTCCAGGGTTGGCAATGAACTAAAGGGGGAGTTGCCTTGCCCACCCTGCTGAGGATGTGGAACTTCTTGTAGCACAATTCTACAGTCCTGGTTTGGGGGGCGGGGTGAGGGAGTTGGCAGTCAGTGCCAGTGTCACCTCCCTCCAGGTAGCATAAGTGAAATTTTGGGTGACTTGTTGACACCCACACCCAGGAGTCTGTTTGTCCTGCCTTTATAATGCCCCAGGAGGGGTTGGAGATTTGAATGAGTGAAGTTGTGCGTTGTTTTCCTCTGACTTGTTGCCATGCCCTGTTGCCCTCTGGGCATAGATAGTACTTCAGTATTCCTAATATAGACGACCAAGGCAGTAAGCAAACCTATTCTCTGTAGTGCTAATTACATGTCTATTTGAAGGCAAACAGATCCCTGCAATAAAGTATAACTAAATCTTAAATGTAAAACATGATGAGGATAGAATAAGTGCTAAAAAACAAGAAGGAGAAATTAAAGGGCCAATCACTGTTCCTGTCATGCCTGCTTTCCCTCCAGTGTTCTGTTGAAAAGCACAGGATGAATGGTGCATTTAAAAGGCTGCTTTCCAGTTTTACACCAGTGCTTACACTAATGGATATGCAAATGAGAATACCCAGGACATGCCTGTGTATCTCTCTCTAGAGGCCAGTGGCAGATGTAACCCATTTTTAAAGGTGCAACATCAAGGAAATTTAAGTCATTCACTAACATTATTGACAATTTGGTCATTTGCTCATGTAAATGATCTATGTAAATAATGGCTTATTATTTGCTCTGGTCGCTATGTGCTCGTGACATTATGAGCACAGTGGGATGATTTTCTCTGATACCTATTTCTAGTACAATTGTAAATGTGATTTTTTGCAATGAAGATAACATTTTACTAGAGATACCAAACAGAGGAAAACTTCCTGTTATGTTTAGGATGTTGCCAATACACGGCAACCAAAGGGACCATAAGCATGTAAAACAACAGCTGCAAACCATGTTCCAGCATAGTTGAGCTTTTAATCCAGTGAGGGAATTCCGAAAACAAAAACAAAAATCATTATTTCGATCACAAGCCACCCTTCAGAACTACCGGAGTGGACCAAAGCATGGGTATTGTTGAAAAATACACAGAAATCTATCAGATTCTCAAAAAACACAGTAGCAAAATGAAATAATTGGCAAAATGAAATTTGGAACAGAACAGAAAATTGAAAATAATACCAGCAGGATGCCGACAGTCATCTAGACGACCTCAGCGGAAACTGCTGAAATTAAACTCCTCTTTGCAGACAAATTACCTCCAGTCTGAGATTGTCTAGGAAGCTCGAAGTAGTTTTTCTGGAATTTGTTTTTTGGCTTTCAGCATTTAGCTTTGGTCAATTTTTAGTTTCACCAAAATCAGCATTTCATATTTTATTTAAAAAGGTCAAGATTGCCATAAACCTTAAAAAAAACAACCACTCATAGATGTAATATTGATAAACTTATTGTAAAATAGTGAAACAGTAGAAATATATATCTCATTTAAAAGGAGTCATTCTTCATAAATTGAATTTGCTGTAATAAATCACAGTGTACATTTTCAGTGGTTCCTTGAATACACTTGCCCTCTCTTTATGACATGTAATGATTTTCATCTCTGAAAATGACCTTTCAACATTGCCACTTGACACTGGCAAGGCTAAGTGGCAAAAAAAAACATGCAGTCTGGCAATCCAGGCTACTGATGTTGCTTTCCCTGCCAGATTTGATGCACTTGAAGATCCTTGTTTGCAGGGGTGGACTCAGTAAGATTAAAAAAAAACTACACATCAAACCAGGGGCATTAAAATGGTGAGCAGCAAATTTGTATCAGGATGATTTCCTTTGTTCACGTTGTGTACTGAAATTGTGAATGTGTATAGAGAACATTATAAAGATTTTGTTACAAAGAGTGAACAGAGGAATCCTTCCACAGTAGTTTCAAAGTTTGAAGAGGATTCACTCTGTCTATATAAGTCAGTGATTTGTACTGAACATCAGAAAAATGATTCATCTGACCGAAAAGGCAATGGTAGATTTTGTGAGACTGATTCCTGCCATTTTATCATGCATAGTGGCCAAAAGAACACTAAAGGTAGCGTTTACATTGTGTTTCTTGTTGAATGGCAAACAGATATACAGTGAACAGTTATCAGGCCCAAACTCAGAAAAGTCTTCCACTAGTTGACTCCCAACAGCTGATTCTGACATTAACCCAACCATATCCAATGTCTCATGATGTGGGCATTCTCAGGTTTCAACCTTATTTCTCCAGCAGGAGCTACACTCCCACATAGAATTCATAGTACACAGTAAACTGTGTTTCCCTTCACATTATAATAATAGAAGATTTCACGTTTCTTTCCGATTGCTTCTTTGGTGAGGAACACTTCTGTGAAGCATCATGTCAGTTGTTTCAATAACAGAAAACCTTGGCTTTGTTTCACAGTTGACTCATTCTTATTTTACAGAAGACTGAGAAACACTTTTGTTTCAGTTCATGTACATATTTAAAGGACACAACCAGCAGCATTTCTTGAGGTATTTTAAGCTGACAAGAACAACATCAAGTTAATGACATGGGTCACAGATTGGAAAGGCTTAGAACTCAGGATTGGTCTTTTGTAAGTCGCCCCATAGTTTCTACATATAACTTGCAGAATTGTTACATATACGTACATCTCCCACTGTTCTTCAACAGTTTTTGTAATGGTTTCTAAATGAGAGCACTGAGGGACACATCAAAACAGGACTTCAGAACTTCTAGCTCTAGCATGAGAGTGCATCTGGCCCCTAATTATGTCTGCCTGTGAATATGAAGAGTATTTTCTGGTCCCTACGTATCTCAGGTGTTTCATGGCAAGCTGAACACTTCAAAATAAATCTCTAATATGTTGAACACTTGAGGCAGATATAATTCTTGCATCTGGGTGGATTTCAACAATATTTTGGCAGCAGAATCCCACTTCTGGAAAGTGTCACCATCATTCTTAAAGCTGTAATATCCTTTTTACTCAATTTTTATTTTTATTAGTTCCTGGGATGTGGGTGTCGCTGGCAAGGCCAGCATTTATTGCCCATCTCTAGTTACCCTTGAAAAGGTGGTGGTGAGCCACCTTCTTGAACCGCTGCAATCCGTTGTGGTGAAGGTACTCCCACAGTGCTGTTAGGGGGGGAGTTCCAGTATTTTGACCCAGCGAAGATGAAGGAACGTCGATATATTTCCAAGTAATGATGGTGTGTAACTTGGAGATGGTGGTGTTCCCATGCGCCTGCTGCCCTTGTCCTTCTAGTTAGTAGAGGTCGCGGGTTTGGGAGGTGCTGCCAAAGAAGCCTTGGTGAGTTGCTGCAGTGCCTCTTGAAGATGGTACACACTGCAGCCATGGTATGCCGGTGGTGGAGGGAGTGAATGTTTTTTAAGGTGGTAGTTGGGGTGCTTTGTCTTGGATGGTGTCGAGCTTCTTGAGTGTTGTTGGAGCTGCGCTTATCCAGGCAAATGGAGAGTATTCCATCACACTCCTGCCTTGTGCCTTGTAGATGGTGGAAAGACTTTGGGGAGTCAGGAGGTGAGACATTCGCTGCAGAATACCCAGCCTCTGACCTGCTCTTGTGGCCACAGTATTTATGTGGCTGGTCCAGTTAAGTTTCTGGTCAATGGTGATCCCCAGGATGTTGATGGCAGGGGATTCGGCAATGTTAATGCCGTTGACTGTCAAGGGGCGGTGGTTAGATGCTCGCTTGTTGGAGATAGTCATTGCCTGCCATTGTGTGGTACGAATATCACCTGCCACTTATCAGCCCAAGCCTAAATGTCGTCCAGTTCTTGTTGCATGTGGGCATGGACTGCTCCATTATCTGAGGAGTTGTGAATGGCACTGAAGACTCTGCACTCATCAGCAAAAATCCCCACTTCTGATCTTATGATGGAGGGAAGGTCATTGATGAAGCAGCTGAAGATGGTTAGGCCTAGAACACTGCCCTGAGGAACTCCTACTGCGATGTCCTGGGGCTGTGATGATTGACCTCCAACCATCACAACCATCTTCCTTTGTGCTAAGTATGACTCCAGCCAGTGGAGAGTTTTCCCCCTGATTCCCATTGACTTCAGTTTTATTAGGGCTCCTTGAAGCCACACTCGGTCAAATGCTGCCTTGATGTCAAGGACAGTGTAATGGTTATGTTACTGGATTAGTAATCCAGAGGCCTGGGCTAATAATCCAGAGACGTGAGTTCAAATCTCCACCACAGCAGCTGGGGGCATTTAAATTCAGTTAAATAAATAAATCTGGAATTAAAAAGCTAGTATCATGGTGACCATAAAACTACCGGATTGTCATAAAAACCCAACTGGTTCACTAATGTACTTTAGGGAATGAAACCTGCTGTCCTTACCTGGCCTGGTCAATGTGTGACTCCAGGCCCACAGCAATGTGTTTGACTCATAACTGCCCTCTGAAATGGCCTAGCAAGTCACTCAGTTGTACCAAACCACTACAACAAAGTCACCTTCACCACAGGGACTGCAGAGATTCAAGAAGGTGGCTCACCAGCACCTTCTCTAGGGCAATTAGGGATGGGCAATAAATGCAGGCCTTGCCAGTGACACCCATATCCCATGTACAAATAAAAAAAAGTCATTCTCACCTCACCTCTGGAATTCAGCTCTTTTGTTCATGTTTGGACCAAGGCTGTAATGAGGTCGGGAGCCGAGTGGTCCTGGCAGAACCCAAACTGGGCATCAGTGAGCAGGTTATCAGTGAGTAAGTGCTGCTTGATAGCACTGTCGATGACACCTTCCATCACTTTGCTGATGATTGAGAGTAGACTGATGGGGCAGTAATTGGCCGGATTGGATTTGTCCTGCTTTTTGTGGACAGGACATACCTGGGCAGTTTTCCACATTGTCGGATAGATGCCAGTGACAGGGAAGAATGCTCCTTGGATATAGAAACATAGAAACTTAGAAGATAGAAGCCCCTCAAGCCCCTCAAGCCCACTCCGCCATTTAATGAGATCATGGCTGATCATCCAAATTCAGTACCCTGTCCCTGCTTTCTACCCATATCCCTTGATCCCTTTAGCCTCAAGAAATAGATCCAATTCCTTCTTGAATATATTTAATGAATTGGCCTCAACTGCCAACGGCAGAGAATTCCACAGGTCCACAAATTCCTCCTCATCTCAGTCCTAAATGGCTTACCCCTTATCCTTAGACTGTGACCCCTGGTTCTGGACTCCCCTGCTATCGGGAACATCTAGTCTGTCTAGTCCTATTAGAATTTTATAAGTTTCAATGAGATCCCCTCTCATTCTTCTAAGCAACTAGCGAATATAAGCCCAATCGACCCAATCTCTCCTCATACGTCATTCCTGCCATCCCAGGTATCAGTCTGGTGAATCTTCAGACAAGTAATGGGTTAGTTTTTGCCGTCTTTCTGTACTTGTCACATTTTCAAGCGAAATCTAACTTGTCTGGTGATTTTTGCTTTGTTCCTGTATCTGGGAAGTTGTCCTCTGTCTTGAACAAGCTCTTGCAGCAAAGGGTGAAGAGACTGAAGAACATAAGAAAAAGGAGCTGGAGTTGGCCATTTGGCCCTTCGAGCCTGCTCCGCCATTCAACAAGATTATGACTGATCTTCTACCTCAACTCCACCTTCCCACACTATCCCCATATCCCTTAATTCCCTTAGTTCCCAAAAATGTATTGACCTCTGTCTTGAATATACTCAACGACTAAGCATCCACAGCTCTCTGGAGTAGAGAATTCAAAACAACCCTTTGAGTGATGAAATTTCTCCTCATCTCAGTCCTAAATGGTGACCCCTTATTCTAAATTCCCCAGCCAGGGGAAACATTTTCTCAGCATTAACCCTGTCAAGTCCCTTAAGAATTGTATATGTTTCAATTAGACGTGCTACAGGTGCACCTGCATCAGAGAAGGGCTCAGCAGCCGTGCACCTACACAAGGAGGGAGGTGTACAGACAAAGGGCAGGGTTTTCATTGGGCCATAGAGGCGGGATTGGAGGCATGTGGGGGGTTAAAATTGCATAAACTGGTGGGCGGGCCCAAGCCCGCCTCCATCCCGCCTCCAAGCAATTTTAAATAATTCATGTCTAGTGGTCCCGTCTCCGTCCCGCCTCCAAGCGGTGGGATAGGCCGTTAGGGCCCTTAACAACCACTAAATTGGCTCTATAATGCCATTTTAAAAGGCCTTTCTGAGTTTAACCCTTTTCCCACGTGAAGCACGCCTATTCTGAAACACAATGGTGAAAGCTGGCGGGAGGACAAGTGGATTGCTGACGATCAGCTGGAGCTCAAAAATTAAAGAGATTTGATCAGCCATCAGTTGCAGATGGCAGGACTTGGTTGTCTCAGGTCTGGGGGAACTTATAGAAGGCATAACCACAGCTGTGGAAGTTTGGAACCTGACACCAATCTCCAGTGTGACCTCCTGGGAAACCCCTCTCACCACATTCACTCAGCACTTCCTGAACTGAGGCATATACCAGAAGCATGGGAGCCATTTATTTCCTTCCCTTCTGGGCATTAGATGAGGACGAAGACCAGCCGCGGCACCAGCAGAACCAGGAACAACAGCAGCACCAACAGCACCAGCACCAGCAGGAGCGCCAAGCTGCTGCTCACCCACCTGAAGCTGCACAGGCCAGAAGGGGCCAGCACATGGTCCCCGTCGGCGCAGGAGATACCCCCCAAACAGGGTCTACAGATGCAGGGTCAGCTACATCAACATGCCTGAGCAGCAGTGCCAAAGGCGGCTCCAACTTGCGCGCAATGGTGCAGCAAGACCTGGAGCACAGAGGACCAGGTGGACAATGCGTACCAGTGGCCATCAAAGTTGTTAGATCCGTGTATCTTGATGTTGTGTGTCCTTCAATAACTAGACACGAGACTGCAGGGAACAATCAACAGGTGTTTACTGGATGAGGGTTACTCTAAAACTAAACGTACAGATCCCTACGCAGGGTTTATATACAGGTGTGGTCACTGCCGGTACTACAGTATAGAGGAGCTTTAAAAAGTAGTTCTCCCCTTAAAGGTACATACACTACAATTCCTCCCCTTTTAGGTTAACAGTACCATAACATTCATTTAACAATTAACACTTTTAACATGCACATTAACTGAAAACAGTCCATTTATAAATTCAGTCTTTGGGGCGGCTTCCTGATCCTTTCTGGATAGTGCCTTTCCTGAGTGTCTTGCTCTTGGTGCGGTGGCCCCCTGTCATCAGTTGGTTCATCAGCTTCCAATGCTACTGTTTCTGGGGTAGATGCTACCTGTATGTCGGGTTCATCACCAGGTACGCGAGACATGGGGTTGACTCGTTCCTGTGACTCTAGGATCTGGTCAGCATGGCGTCTCACAATGTTCTCCCCAACATCCACTGTGTACATTAGTGGCCCCTGCCGTGTGCATATCGTTCCTGGTTGCCATTTCTCTGTTCGGTAGTCACGGGCCAAGACTGGTTGCCCTACATTGAAGCTCCTTGTCAGCTTCTCATTGATGTGCTGGAATTGCTTATTCTCAACATCTCTTCGTACATTTGGTCTGAGCAAATCCAGACGAGATCTCAACATTCGGTTAAAGAACATCATGGCCGGGGTCTGGTTGGTGACTGCATGTGTCGCATTTCTGTAGGCTAACAGGAAATTGTCCACCTTATGCTGCAGTGGAATGTCGTCATCGCACATGGCCCTTAATGATTTCTTAAAGGTTTGTATGAACCTCTCAGCCAATCCATTTGTGGCTGGATGATACGGGGTGGATGTGTAATGCCTTACCCCATTCCTTTTCATGAATCTTCGAAACTCTTCGGACACAAACTGTGGTCCGTTATCAAGCAAATCTGCTCTGGCAAGCCGTTCCTGGCAAATATGGTCCGTAGGACTGCAATAGTTTTCTCCGTGGTGGTGGACGACATTTTGATCACCTCAGGCCATTTCGAGTGCGCATCCACGGCTATTAAAAACATTGAGTCCATGAATGGACCAGCAAAATCAATATGCACCCGTTGCCATGGAGATGAGGGCCACTCCCATGGGTGTAGAGGGGCATGTGGTGGTGCATTATGGACCTTCTGGCATCCTGAGCAGCTCTTTGTCAGGTCCTCAATTTGCTGATCGATCCCCGGCCACCACACATAAGCCCTAGCAAGGCTTTTCATTTTCACCCCTCCCAGATGGCCTTCGTGAAGCTCATTTAGCACTCTCTCCCTTAACTTGGGTGGAATTACCACTCGGGATCCACACATCAAGGTCCCCTGGCATACTGACAGCTGTTCTCTTCTGGATGAGAATGCTGGCAACAGTGAGTCACCATGTGTTGGCCATCCCTTCACCGTCAAGTCATATACCCGAGACAGTGTCGGGTCATTTCGGGTCTCCTTCTCTATATCAGCGTTAGTTACTGGCAAGCATTCAATTATAGTCGAATAAAATATTTCGACAGGTTCCACTGCTGGTGCTTCCTCCGCAGTAGGCAGTGGCAGGCATGATAGCCCATCAGCGTTTCCGTGCTGTTTCGTGCCCTTAAACTCGATTTCATATTGGTTTGCCCCTAGAAAGAGGGACCATCTTTGTAGCCATTGCGCAGTCATCACCGGAACGCCCTTCTTTGGATTAAAGATGGAGACAAGTGGTTGGTGGTCAGTCAGCAAGGTGAACTTCTGCCCGTGCAGATAGTGGTTGAACTTTTTCACTCCCCACACTAGGCTGAGGGCCTCCCTGTCAATCTGGGCGTAGTTACGCTCGGCTGAGGTTAGTGACCGAGACGCAAAGGCTACCGGACTCTCTGAGCCATCCGGGAACTTGTGCGACAGCACCGCTCCAATGCCATAGGGTGATGCATCACACGCCAACCGAATTGGTAGTGCTGGGTTGAAATGAGCCAACACCTCTTTTGATGTGATCAATTCTTTGCACTTCTGGAAAGCTCATTTACATTCGTCATTCCACTTCCATGGTACCCCCGTTTACAGTAGGGTGTTCAGTGGGTGTAGTACTGTAGACAAATTCGGCAAGAACTTATGGTAGTAGTTCACCAGCCCGAGGAACAACCTCAGTTGTGACACATTTTCCGCTGCTGGAGCCTTGACTACTGCCTCAATCTTTTCAGGGGACTTATGTAACCCCTCTTCATCAATAACATGGCCACAATACGAGATCTGCTTCTGGAAAAACTCGCATTTGTGGCGATTTGCTCGGTGCCCATATTCCTTCAATCTAGTGAGCACCTGCTCCAGGTTGGCAAGGTGATCACTGTCATTTTCGCCCGTGACCAGGATGTCGTCCAAATAACACTGGGTCCCTGGAATCCCTTGCAGGACTTGATCCATTGCCGTTTACCAAATAGCCGGAGCTGATGCTACCCCAAACGCCAGCCGGTTGTATTGGTAGAGACCTTTATGAGTGTTGATCGTGAGGTACTGTTTTGAGGCTTCTTCTACCTCCATTTGCAGGTACGCCTGGGCCAGATCAATCTTAGTGAACCGTTTCCCTCCAGATAGCGAGGCGAAAATATCTTCAATCCGCGGAAGCGGATATTGTACCGTGTGAAGGACTGGGTTCACTGTCACCTTAAAGGCCCCACAGATGCGAACCTTCTTTGGTTCCCCAGGCGTATTACTCAACGACCTCTTCATTACAGGAACGATGGGTGTAGCCCACTCGCTCCAGTCCACTTTGGACAGTACTCCTGAACGTTCCAAACCTCCCAGCTCTGCTTCGACAGCTGGACGGATCGCATAAGGCACCGGTCTGGCCTTAAAAACTTTGGGCTTGCATTTTCCTCTATTTTGATCGTCGCTGTTATGCCTTTTTGTGTTCCAAGTCCCTCCTGGAACACTTCTTGTGCGTCAGTTAGCATTTTTGACAGTCGTCCAGGTGTGGCGTCATCATCCTTTTTGGCATCTACAGTCAGTGCTTGTATGGAATGCCAATCTAGCTGTATCTTCCGGATCCATTCACGTCCTAGAAGTGGTGGTCCTCCATCTGGCAATACATATAGGTCCATTTTTGGTGTTTCCTTGCCGTTATATATAACGTTCACCCTTATTTTTCCTTTGGGGTAGACTTTTTGCCCTGTGTACGTCTTCAAGACAATCTCTGTATCTCTCAAGGGTATATGTGAGAATAGCCGCTTGTAGTCCCTTCGGTTTATGACTGTTAGGGCTGATCCTGTGTCCAATTCCATTTTCACTTGGACTCCAGCTATCTTGAGCGTGACCCAGATAGTTTGGTGATCCTCCGTTTTGATCACCTTATGTAGTTTCAGACAACCCAGCTCCTTGCTTCCGGTGTCTGTATCACTTTTCTGTTCGTCTGAACTACTCTCCGTCACCTTATGTACCTTCTTGTACTTCTCCTGTGGAGATTTCTTGCTGCTGGTTTTCTTTCCCGACCTGCAGACTCTTGCTATGTGTCCTACTTTTCCACACTGTCTGCACACTTTGTCCTTGAACCAGCAATCATTATGGTCGTGTGTTGTTCTGCCGCAGCGATAGCACTTCACTGTTCCGTATGACATTTCGTTTGTGCCATATTCTTGCGGTCTCCGTTGTATCTCTGCAGCGCCCGGTGCGGCTGCTTCGCGTGATACTGCCATGCTGAAAGCCTTGTCCAGCGTAAGATCCTTTTCTGATAGAAGCCGTTTCTGGGTTCCTTCACTTTGAAGCCCACACACAAACTTGTCCCTTAAAGTATCTGCTAGTCCCGTTCCAAACTGGCAGTGTTTCGATAGCTTGCGCAGTTCCGTTAAATACTCAGCATTACTTTCATCTTTATGCTGGTTCCTTTTGTGAAACTTAAATCTTTCTGCTATCAGCAGCGGTGTGGGGTTTAAGTGGTCCTGTAGGATTGACACTATGTTTCCAAAATCCTTTTCCACTGGCTTCTCTGGGGTTACTAGGTTTCGCAGTAAGCCATACGTTTTTGCACCCATTGAATTCAACAATACCAGCGCTTTCCTCTCATCTGGCACCTCATTCGCCTTGCAGTACACTTCTATGTGTTCAACATATGTCGTCCAATCTTCGACTTCATTGTTGAACGCTGTGATACTGCCACTCTTCGGCATCCCTGGGTGTGGTTAGACTGGCTCAAAATGGCGTTTTCCCGCGCTCTCCCTTCTTCTCCGCTGCAGCTCAAAATGGCATTTTCCCGCACTCTCCCTTCTTCTCCGCTGCGGCTCAAAATGGCGTTTTCCCGCGCTCTCCCTTCTTCTCCGCTGCGGCTCAAAATGGCATCTCCCGCGCTTTACTTTCTTCCCCGCTGACGCTGCTCGGCCCTTGAACACCGGCTGTGCTCTGCGCGTTTCCCTTTCTTCCCCGCTGACGCTGTTCGTCCCTTGAACAACGGCTGCCTTCTGCGGGTTTTCCTGCGCGCCTCTCTCTCTCGTTGACGCTGCTCGGCCCTTGAACACCGGCTGCGCTCTGCGCGTTTTCCTTCCGCCTCTCTCTCTTCTCCCGTCGACGCCATTCGGTCCTGAACACCGGCTGCGCCCTGTGCGCTCTACCCTCTCTCTTCTCCCGTTGACGCCGCTCGGTCCTGAACACCGGCTGCGCCCTGTGCGCTTTACCCTCTCTCTTCTTCCGTCGACACTGCTCGGCCTTTTTCTGTGCCGTCGGTCGGCTCTAGCCGCCGCTGTCCAGGAAGGGTCTGCGCCGTACCTGTTGCCAGCCTGTTTCACTGGACCACCGTGACTGGAGAACCAAGCCCAGCTCTCAACAGCCTCCCCTGCGATGCTCAAGTCTCCGCTTGATGGTCGACGCCCGTGCTTCTAGACTCGGCCTTCTTTTTTTTTTCTCCAGGAGCGAATCCCTGGGAGGTGATGCAGAGTTGCAGGTAGGTTTGAATCTTCTCGTCGCCAATGTTAGATCCGTGTATCTTGATGTTGTGTGTCCTTCAATAACTAGACACGAGACTGCAGGGAACAATCAACAGGGGTTTACTGGATGAGGGTTACTCTAAAACTAAACGTACAGATCCCTATGTAGGGTTTATATACAGGTGTGGTCACTGCCGGTACTACAGTATACAGGAGCTGTAAAAAGTAGTTCTCCCCTTAAATACACTACAAAAGTCACCACCGCACTCAACTTTTTTGCCTCAGGCTCATTCCAGGGGTCAGCAGCAGACATCAGCAGCATCTCCCAGGCAGCTGCACACACTTGCACCACACAGGTGACCGATGCCCTCTTTGCCCTCGCGCACAATCACATCCATTTCACCAAGGATCAAGAAAGTGTGACGGCGTGTGTGGTTGGATTAGCTAATCTAGCAGGCTTTCCAAGGGTGCAGGGCATCTTTGACTGCACACATGTGGCCCTTAAGGCACCCCATCACAATCCAGGTATTTTTCTCAACCACAAGGGCTTCCACTCCCTTAACGTTCAGCCGGTGTGTGACCACAAGAAGGAAATTTTGCATGTTTGTGCCAAGCACCCTGGCAGTTGCCATGACTCCTTCATACAGCACCAGTCTAGTGTGACTCCACTCTTCAGTCCGCCAGGCCAACTTAACGGATGGCTACCTGGAGACAAGGGCTATCCCCTGAGGACATGGCTAATGACGCCGGTGAGGAGGCCAGCCAACGAAGCTGAGAAGCGCTACAACTCCAGCCACATGTCCACCAGAGCCATTATCGAGCAAACCATCGGTTTGCTGAAGATGCGCTTCAGATGCCTGGATAGATCAGGTGGACCCCTGCAGTACTCAGCAGCCAGGGTCTCCAGGATCAATTCAATTCAATTCAATTCAATTTTATTTGCCATATGTAACCAGTACAAGTACAATTACAATGGAATGCTTACTCCCCGTAGGGACACGTCAGCTATTCATACAGCGCCGTGTTCAGAAAGTCAATACAATGGCTTCCAGTGGCAGTGGGAGCACGATGTCTCTCAGCTGCTCTGTCCTCCTCATCACCGCGGCCTCCTCCTTACTGTTGCTGGCTCCAAGTGGTGGCCTGCTTCTCCCGCTCATGATCCGACCTCTGGCCGCCATGCCCGGCTCCCCTCCTCCCAGTCGGACTGCGAGCTTCCCGCCATGGAGCAGCCGGCCGACATGCTGCAGTGGGTCGTTGTGGCTGCTGCTGCTGCTCGTTGCACTGCGCTGCCTCTGCCTGACTCGCCGAACACATCGTCGGGATGTGAATGCTCCAGTCGCCGTGGCCTTCTCCTCACCGTTGCCGGCTCCACAGTCCGACGGCCCGGGGCCTGCTTCTCCCTCTCATGGTTTGGCCTCTGGCCGCCATGCTCAGCTCCCCTCCTCCCAGTCAGAGTGCCTTCCCGCCGAGCAGCTGCCGGCTGACGTGCTCCAGCGGGTTGTCGTGGCTGCTGCTGCTGCTTGCCGCACTGCGCTGCCTCTGCCCGACTCGCCGAACACTTCGCTCTGGTTGCGGGAGCGAGCGGCGAGAGCTGGCCACCCGAAGCAGGGAGAGCGTGCTCAGCACCGAACCGCCTCTGCCGCCATCTTGACTCAATTCAATCATCGTGGATTGCTGTGCACTTCACAACATGGCACAGTGTCGTGGCTTGCAGATTCGTGAGGACCAAGTGGCTCCTCACTTATCCTCCTCAGGTGAGGAGGAGGAGGAGGAGAGTGAAAATGAACATCTTGCAGAGGCCCATCAACCAGCGGCAGCATATTTGAGAACATAGCTGCCCGGGATGCAAGGAACGCACTCATCTTTGCCAGATTTGCTTAGCCTAGCCACTGAAGGACTTTTGCCTCGCATCTTCTTACCTGAGCATCGACAATGGCCAAGACCCAGCTGGCTCCTAGCAATTTGACCTCCATAATGACAATTCCAAGTAATCCTAAGCCCTCAATGTGAAAGTCCCATTAGCGAAATGACACACCACAACTACAGCAGTAGCCATCAGATTTATTATTAACATTATTGATCTGATGGCTGTTTCACATAAAACATCAAATTTCACCCAAGTAATTACCCTTGTGACTATTTGTGCAGTATCTTTCTCTTACGCGTGCTCCTACGTGGTGCTTCCCATGTGGCTTCAGCAGATGTGGAGGCCCCATGCTCACTTTCCTGCTGCTCCTGTCTCAACACCTTCGGCGGGCATCCTCTGGGGTTGCGAACCTGTGAGGGCTCGTCAACAGACTGCTGCTGCTGCGACTGTGCAGGGGTTGAGATGCCGACCTCAGCTGGGTGTGGGCTCTGGTGGGGCTCTGACTGAGGGCTCTGAAGTGGCATGGAAGTGTGAGCGCTTGGAGAGGAGCCCCCACTTCCTTGATGTCTGCCACCAACTTCCCTCTGTAGGGGGTGGTGTGTGCGCCCAGTCAGCTTTGCCTCTGCCTGTCTTTTGAGCGGTTTGAATCGCTCCCACACCCCTGCGTTCTAGACACCGGACTTAGGCACAGGCGGCGAAACAGAAAATCGAGAAGACAAGTGGTTTGGTGTAAGAAAACCAAAATTTTATTAAAAGCAGAATAAAACAACCTTATGAAAAATTACTGGTATGAAAGTACAGGCATAAACAATTACACTTATATGGGAATGGGGAACACATGGCACATCGAGGGAAAACAATTACATTAACAATCCCCTTATCCTAATCCCACCCACTATACCTAACTAGATTAAGCTATGAGGGGCCAGGAATTCATGCTCACCAATCTAAAACCTGCTGCTATAATTGGGTTGGTTTTGAGGTCCGCTCTTGCTGTCCTTTGGGGTATCCCGTCGCCACATGGTCTCGGGGCGCGGCGCTGAAGTTGTTGATGCGAAGCACCCTCCTTTTTCCTCAGCTACCGTTGTCGTCGAGTCGCGATGGGTTTTCTTCTTCTTCTCCCTCGGGCAGTCGTCGGCGGTAATGTTACGGTCGGGGTCGATTGGCGGTCTTTACCGTCTGAATGATTTCACTATCCAAGCTTTGAACGCCAGTTTATTCATCACGGGCGCCGCTAACCGTTCTTCAAACGCCAGCTAATTCTTTAAACCGAGCTAATTACTGTCCATGTGACAAACGCCAGCTTATAACTAGGCTGTTTGTCTCGATTTTGCTACCCATCCTTTGAATGCCAGCATATTCTGAAATTGGGGTTACACTATTCACCAAACACCAGCTTATAACTGAGCGTTTGTCGCCAAATGTGTCTTTCCGCTGCCCTTCTCTGCCTTTACCGGTTTACCTTCTTCTTCGTCTCGTCTCGTCTCATCCTACCGTTTGTGGCCTGTGTGCCCTGTGTGTGTTTTGAACTCGGGTCCGTTCTCCTCCCGCGTTTGGCCCCGGTGTAATGGGCGTCCTTGGTTGTTGAGCGGCGCGGGGAGCGAGAAAAGAGCCCGCCACGAGGCCAGGGCACGAGAACAAGAGGCAGCAGGCCGAAAGCCAAACGATAAGAGGCCGGAGCAAGAGTCAAGAGAGCGATTGCCGCTGATGGGCCTACAATTATACCCGTTCTTCAACTCCTTATCTGCGCGCCAAATCAGGTCAGTCCTTTGTCTTACTTTTGGCGGGCTCATTTAAACTGATTACAGCTATTTACTTTAACGACTTGTGGATTGCTTGTCTCTGGGTCTGTTGGCCCCGATGTCTTGGTTTGTCATGGATGGAACTTAATTGTCCCCATCCTGACTTGATGGCTACTGTGAGCTGCTACCGATTAAATATGCAGAAACCTAATGGCCTTGATTATAGGCCCATTCTAGCTTGATCTATTTCAAGTCGAATGAATGTATATTCTGTGTTTACTTTGGCTGGCTGGCTCC
Source organism: Somniosus microcephalus (assembly GCF_052327205.1). NCBI lineage: Eukaryota > Metazoa > Chordata > Chondrichthyes > Squaliformes > Somniosidae > Somniosus > Somniosus microcephalus. The sequence continues at coordinate 289,619,892 of NC_140988.1, forward strand.
AGAGAGTCCTTTTCACAGCTTCCTGCATTTTAAGTTTCGTCTCTGGGCCTGCCTGTCTGCAGAGCCCTGTTTAAAAAATCCTGTCGGTTTTGGTCACGAGGTTACAGAAGCCATTTTGGTACCCTGTTTCTAATAACTTGTCTGAACAGGGTCCCTTGATCCATAATTTGGGGAGTGCGGGAATTTTGAGAACCCTGCACTTACACTGCTCCCTGTTGATACTAAACTCGCTTTAAGTATCATCCTGATGAGGTGAGCAAAATTTCCGACCCTCCATAGTCAACCTTCCCCTGTAATTACCTATCTAAGATGCCCACAACACATGCATTTCCCATTTTGTAAAAAAAATGTAGTGTACATAAGCATACATAGAATAATTACAGTCGTTTACACATATCCAAGCATGGAGGGGGTCCAACACCCCTGCATCACTTGGTACACATCCATCTTTATTAAAACAACACGTCGGAAATCTTTATTAAAACAACAAAACACACAAAGAAACAACAATCTTTAATCAGAAATACAAAAAAACTCAAACAGGTGTATCTCCCTCCACCTTAACATAATGTTCCTTCCAGGTCCTTTGGTTTCGGAATTCTAGTATTTGACCTTTTCCCTTGCATTGAGTGCATACTAGGTACAATACTATCCCCAACTGGCAAACCACAAGAATGTGGGAAGCCAGTCTGATCCACGAGGGGACCTCTATATTATTGAAAATGTCCCACCAGGGTGGGATCACAATGTCCAATATCTTAGCCCCTATCTCTACTGTTTTCTGCTCCAGAGTGTAAAAATGGTTCTGTGAAACTATAACTGCTTTGAGTATTTTGGTAAGGTGTTCTCCCTGCAATACCCAAAAACTCGCGGTGTGTGGTGTACAGTTCGGATTTGTCGACATTGGCGAAATTGAACTCTTAAAATTTCCGGAACATCTCCTTTAAGAGGGCCTGGTATTGCTGCTCTGTTCCTTTGGGGCACCACTCCAGCAAGTGTACCTCGGTGAGATTTAAAATCACGGAGGCTACCGCGTAGTGTACCCCCTGGTATAGCACCTGATCCGTAGGCACTAGTCCCAGCCCATTCCCTGGTCCCTTGGTGGTGGTGGGGCACCCTTCCCTGTGTATCCTTTTGGGGGCGGGTCACAAGTTCAGTGGCATTGACTGGGATCGGGGAGTATGGGACCGCGCACGCCTTCAGGCTGGTATCCCACTTCATCGCCTCCCCGGCGTCTTGCCACTGCCGGTGGAAAATGATGGATATGCCTGTGGGGCAGGCCCTCTCTGACCCCCACATACAGATGTAGATCCCTTGATCCGGTTCCCACCACTTGTCCCAGCGCACACTTAATCCCCCGTGAGTCCCTGTAATCGTCCGGTGGGTATTGTCCCCCAACCGTTCCCACTTGACTACGGGGTTCCTCATACCCTTGCTCAGCTTTCTGAGCCACCACCACCTATCCAAAGGAGTGTGTCCTTTGCACGTTAAACATACACGCTTCCCTACGGTGACGCTGACCCTTGTGGTAACGACCTGTACCCTGGGGCACAGGAGGGAGGCCTCCCCGTATGTGAATCCGGTCTGGCTGGAGTACTGAGACAAATTGGACCCCAGCCACCCTGGCCACTTTCCCTCGTGGACGTAGACGGTGGTCTCCCCGACGTCCCGTTCGCCACTTCCGTCGGTTACTATAGGTGCTCTTTTTCCTGAGCACCCATAGATGTGGGATTCCTCCACGTCACCTCGCTTTCCAATGATCAGTCCTATCAGGGCGAGTAGGATTATGCCCCCTTTCACCCTGAAAGCCTTTCTGCAACAGATACAAAAACATACAGCCAGGTCACCAAGAGATTCCCTGGCTTGGTGAAGCATAGTCGGGTCTCGCGACCTCGACTCCAATACACACACTCTTAGCAGATTATTACTTATTAAAACCACCCATCACCTTATTAAACTTATACTAAACACCCAAACTTAACAATATAAACTTACGTAAAACTTGTTAAGTCTGTGTGTTATATTGAGAATTAATACACAGACCACAAGAGTAAACTTTAACAGGACTTTACTATTCGAAGGTCAGGGCGGAACTGCCCAATAAATCATTACACAGCACTTATATACCGGTGTGGTCACCGCCGGTATTACAGTATACAGCAGCCAAGATAAAGTAGTGCAACTCTTAAAATAGTTCTCTTAAAGGTGGAACGGTTACATACAATAGTTCCCTTAAAGGTGGAACGGTTACATACACTACAAAACTATGTACATCCGCCGCCCGTCTCCGGGCGGCCAGGCTAATCTCTGTTCAGACTGCGGTACACCGCTCCCTTCGGCGTGGCCGCACTGTCCTGCACTGTCGGTCCCTCGCAGCCTGTGGCTGGTGGCTGGGGACCTCTGTCCTTGGACTTCCCACTAACTCGGGAGACTA